>NC_090343.1:48037279-48688788 GCF_035084215.1 Heptranchias perlo | reverse complement strand
TCTCTCCCTCCTCCCCCAGTTTGCATTTCTCTCTCCCTCCCCCAGTTTGTGTTTCTCTCTCCCTCCCTCCCCCAGTTTGTGTTTTCTCTCTCTCCCTCCCCAGTTTGTGTTTCTCTCTCCCTCCCTCCCCCAGTTTGTGTTTTTCTCTCTCTCCCTCCCTCAGTTTATATATCTCTCTCCCTCTCCCAATTTATCTTTCTCCCTCCCGAGTTTGCGTTTCTCTCTCACTCTCTTCCTCAGTTTATATTTCCTTCTATCTCTCCCTCCCCCAGTTTGTGTTTCTCGCTCCCTCCCTCCTACCGCTTTGTATCTCTCTCTCTCTCCATCCCTCCAGTTTGTGTTTCTCTCTCTCTCTCCCAATTTGTGTTTCTCCCTCCCCAGTTTGTGTTTCTCCTTCCCCAGTTTGTGTTTCTCCCTCCCCAGTTTGTGTTTCTCGCTCTCTCCCTCCAACCACCTTGTGTGTCTCTTTCTCTCCAACCCTTCAGTTTGTGTTTCTCTCTCCCTCTCCCAATTTGTATTTCTCCCTCCCAAGTTTGTGTTTTCCTCTCCCTCCCTCGAATTTGTGTTTCTTTCCCTCACTCCCCCAGTTTGTGTTTCTCTCTCCCTCCCTCCCCCAGTTTGTGTTTCTCTCCTTCCCCCAGTTTGTTTATCTTTCTCCCTCCCTTCCCTCCAGTTGTTGTCTCTCTCCACCTCCCTCACCCAGGTTGTATTTCTCGTTCCCTCTCACCCTCCAGTTTGTGTTTCTCTCTCCCTCCCCTATTTGTGTTTCTCTCCTCCTCACTCCCACAAATTTGTGTTTTTCTTTCTCTCTCCCACTCCCTCGAGTTTGTGTTTCACTCTGTCCCTCACAAGTACCGGACGGACCACCCGGCACCCGACCACTAGGCATCGGACACGACAAAGGCAAACCAAGCCCAGTCGACCCTGCAAAGTCCTCCTCACTAACATCTGGGGACTTGTGCCAAATTGGAGAGCTGTCCCACAGACTAGTCAAGCAACAGCCCGACATAGCCATACTCACAGAATCATACCTTTCAGCCAACGTCCCAGACTCTTCCATCACCATCCCTGGGTATGTCCTGTCCCACCGGCAGGGCAGACCCACCAGAGGTGGCGGTACAGTGATATACAGTCAGGAGGGAGTGACCCTGGGAGTCCTCAACATTGACTCTGGACCCCATGAAATCTCATGGCATCAGGTCAAACATGGGCAAGGAAACCTCCTGCTGATTACCACCTACCGCCCTCCCTCAGCTGATGAATCAGTCCTCCTCCATATTGAGCACCACTTGGAGGAAGCACTGAGGGTAGCAAGGGCACAGAATGCAAGGTGGGGGAGGAGAGAGAACCACAAAATGGGGAAGGAGAAACACAAATTGTGAGAGGGAGAGAGAAACACAAACTGGGGGAGGGAGGGAGAGAGAAACACAAACTTGAGGGAGGAAGAGGGTGAGAGAAACTCAAACCGGGGAGTGAGAAACAAAAATTGGAGGGAGAGGGAGAGAGAGAGAAATAAAAATGGGGTAAGGGAGGGAGGGAGAAACACAAACTGGAGTGAGGAGATAAAGAGGGAACCACAAACTCGAGGGAGGGTGAGAGAAGCACAAACTGGGGAAGGGAAAGAGAGACAGAAAGAGAAACTGGAGGGAGAGAGAAACACAAACTGGAGGGAGGGAGGGAGAGTCAAACAAAAATATATGGGTGGGAGGGAGAGAGAAACACAAACTGGAGGGAGGGAGAAAGAGAAACACAAACTCGAGGGAGGAGAGAGAAACACAAACTGGAGGGAGGGAGAGAGAGTTAAACAAAAATATATGGGTGGGAGGGAGAGAGAAACACAAACTGGAGGGAGGAAGAGAGAGAAACACAAACTTGAGGGAGGAGAGAGAAACACAAACTGGAGGGAGGAAGAGAGAGAAACACAAACTCGAGGGAGGAGAGAGAAACACAAACTAGAGGGAGGGAGAGAGAGAAACACAAACTGGGGGTGGGAGGAAGAGAAAGAAACACAAACTGGGGAGGGAGAAACACATATTGGGAGATGGAGAGAGAAACACAAACTGGGGAGGGAGGGAGATAGAAACATAAATTGAAGGGAGAGAGAGCGAGAAACACAAACTGTGGGAGGGGGAGAGAGAAACTCAAATGGGGAAATGGAGAGAGAAACACAAACTGTGGAGGGAGAAACACAAATTGGGAGAAGGGGTGAGAAACACAAACTGGAGGAGGGAGGGAGAGGGAAACACAAACTGAGGAAGGGTGAGAGAGAGAGAAATTGAAACTTGAGGGAGAGAGAAACACAAAGTGGAGGGGGAGCAAAACAAAAAAAAATGGGGGTGGGACCGAGAGGGATACACAAACTGGGGAGGGATAAAGAGTGAGAAACTGGAGGGAGAGAGAGAGAAATACGAACTCGAGGGAGGTGAGAGAAACATGAGGGAGGGGGGGAGGGAGAGAAAGAGAGTGAGCAAGATGTCATCCTGTGCTGGAACGGAAGATCGGGGGGGTGGGGGGGGGAAGATCGGTGGGGGGAGAAAGGGGAAGATCGGGTGGGGAGAGGGGATGATCGGGAGGGAGAGGGGAAGATCGGGGGGGAGAGGGGAAGATCGGGGGGGGAGAGGGGAAGATCCGGGGGGGAGAGGGAAGATCGGGTGGGAGAGGGAAGATCGGGCGGGAGAGGGGAAGATCGAGTGGGGAGAGGGGAAGATCGAGTGGGGAGAGGGGATGATCGGGGGGGAGAGGGGAAGATCGAGTGGGGAGAGGGGATGATCGGGGGAGAGAGGGGAAGATCGGGGGGGGAGAGGGGAAGATCGGGTGGGAGAGGGGAAGGTCGGGTGGGAGAGGGGAAGATCGAGTGGGAAAGGGGAAGATCGGGGTGGAGAGGGGAAGATCGGGTGGGAGAGGGGAAGATCGGGGGGGGGAGAGGGGAAGATCGGGTGGGAGAGGGGAAGATCGGGTGGGAGAGGGGAAGATCGGGGTGGAGAGGGGAAGATCGGGGGGGAGAGGGGAAGATCGGGGGGAGAGGGGAAGATCGGGGGGGAGAGGGGAAGATCGGGGGGGGAGAGGGGGAAGATCGGGGTGGAGAGGGGAAGATCGGGTGGGAGAGGGAAGATCGGGGGGGGAGAGGGGAAGATCGGGGGGAGAGGGGAAGATCGGGTGGGAGAGGGGAAGATCAGGAGGGAGGGGGAAGATCGGGGGGGGAGAGGGGAAGATCGAGTGGGGAGAGGGGATGATCGGGGGGGAGAGGGGAAGATCGAGTGGGGAGAGGGGATGATCAGGTGGGAGAGGGGAAGATCGGGTGGGAGAGGGGAAGATCGAGTGGGGAGAGGGGAAGATCGAGTGGGGAGAGGGGATGATCAGGTGGGAGAGGGGAAGATCGGGTGGGAGAGGGGAAGATCGAGTGGGGAGAGGGGATGATCGGGGGGGAGGAGGGGAAGATCGGGGGGGAGAGGGGAAGATCGGGGTGGAGAGGGGAAGATCGGGTGGGAGAGGGAAGATCGGGGGGGAGAGGGGAAGATCGGGGGGGAGAGGGGAAGATCGGGGGGGAGAGGGGAAGATCGGGTGGGAGAGGGGAAGATCAGGAGGGAGGGGGAAGATCGGGGGGGGAGAGGGGAAGATCGGGGGAGAGGGGAAGATCGGGGGGGAGAGGGGAAGATCGAGTGGGGAGAGGGATGATCGGGGGGGAGAGGGGAAGATCGAGTGGGGAGAGGGGATGATCGGGGGGGAGAGGGAAGATCGAGTGGGGAGAGGGGATGATCGGGGGGAGAGGGGAAGATCGAGTGGGGAGAGGGATGATCGGGGGGAGAGGGGATGATCGGGGGGAGAGGGGAGATCGAGTGGGGAGAGGGGATGATCGAGTGGGGAGAGGGAAGATCGGGGGGGGAGAGGGGAAGATCGGGGGGGAGAGGGGAAGATCGAGTGGGGAGAGGGGAAGATCGGGGGGGGGAGAGGGGAAGATCGGGGGGGAGAGGAGAAGATCAGGGGAGAGGGATGGATCGGGGGAGGGGAGATTGGGGGGGGAGAGGGGAAGATCGGGTGGGAGAGGGGAAGATCAGGGGAGAGGGATGGATCGGGGGGAGGGGGGAGATTGGGGGGGGAGAGGGAAGATCGGGTGGGAGAGGGGAAGATCGGGTGGGAGAGGGGTAGATCGGGGGGGAGAGGGGAAGATCGGGGGGGAGAGGGGAAGATCGGGTGGGAGAGGGGAAGATCGGGGGGGAGAGGGGAAGATCGGGTGGGAGAGGGGAAGATCGGGAGGGACAGGGGAAGATCGGGTGGGAGAGGGGAAGATCGGGGGGGGAGAGGGGAAGATCGGGTGGGAGAGGGAAGATCGAGTGGGGAGAGGGGATGATCGGGGGGGAGAGGGGAAAATTGGGGGGGGAGAGGGGAAGATCGGGGGGAGAGGGGAAGATCGGGGGGGAGAGGGGAAGATCGGGGGGGGGAGAGGGGAAGATCGGGGGTGGAGAGGGGAAGATCGGGGGGGAGAGGGGAAGATCGGGGGTGGAGAGGGGAAGATCGGGGGGGAGAGGGGAAGATCGGGTGGGAGAGGGGACGATCGGTGGGAGAGTGGAAGATCGGCGGGGGGGGAGAGGGGAAGATCAGGGGGGAGAGGGGAAGATCGAGTGGGGAGAGGGGTAGAACGGGGGGAGGGGGAGAGGGGAAGATCGGGGGAGTGGGGTAGATCGGGGGAGGGGGAGAGGGGAAGATCGGGGGAGAGAGGGGAAGATCGGGGGGAGGGGAAGATCGGGTGGGAGAGGGGAAGATCGAGTGGGGAGAGGGGAAGATCGGGTGGGAGAGGGGAAGATCGAGGGGGAGAGGGGAAGATCTGGGTCGAGGGGTAGATCGGGGGAGGGGGGAGAGGGGAAGATCAGGGGGGAGAGGGGAAAATCACTCCTCCCAACCGGAGGGAGGGAGAGAAAGAAATACAAACTGGAGGGAGGAAGAGAGAAACAAAATTGGGGGAGGGAGGGAGAGAGAAACACAAACTGGGGGATAAAGGGAGAGAAAAACACAAACTGGGGGTGGGAAAGAGAAACACAAATGGGAAAGGAGAGAGACACAAAAAATGGGGGTAGGAGGGTGAGAGAGAAACACAAATTGGGAAAAGGAGGGGGAGAGAGATGCAAACTGAGGAAGGGAGAGAGAGTAACATAAACTGGGGGTGGGAGATAGAAATTGGGGGAGGGTGGGAGAGAGACAAACATAATCTGGGAAAGGGAGAGAGAGACACACAAACTGGGGGAGGGTGGGAGAGAGAAACGCAATTTGGAGGGAGAGGGAAGGAGAGAAACACAAACTCGGGGAGGGTCGGAGTGAATCACACAAATTGGAGGGAGAGGAAGAGTGAAAGTAACACAAACTGGGAATGGGAGGGGGAGAGAGACATAAACTGCGGGAGGGGGAGAGAAACACCAACTGGGCAAGGGAGAGAGAGAGAAACAAAAATAGGGGGAATGAGAGAGAGAAACACAAATTGGGGGAAGGAGAGAGAGAGAAACACAAATTGGGGGAAGGAGAGAGAGAGAAATACAAATTGGGGGAAGGAGAGAGAGAGAAAAACACAAATTGGGGGAAGGAGAGACAGTGAAAAGCACAAATTGGGGGAAGGAGAGAGAGAGAAACACAAATTGGGGGAAGGAGAGAGAGAGAAAAGCACAAATTGGGGGAAGGAGAGAGAGAAAAACACAAATTGGGGGAAGGAGAGAGAGAGAAAAACACAAATTGGGGGAAGGAGAGAGAGAAAAACACAAATTGGGGGAAGGAGAGAGAGAGAGAAAAACACAAATTGGGGGAAGGAGAGAGAGAGAAACACAAATTGGGGGAAGGAGAGAGAGAGAAACACAAATTGGGGGAAGGAGAGAGAGAGACAGGCAAACTGGAAGGACAGAGAGAGAAAGTAACACACACTGGAGGGAGGGAGGGAGAGAGAGAAAGTAGCACACACTGGAGGGAGGGAGGAAGAGAGAGAAACATAAACTGGTGAAGATGAGAGAGAGAGAGAAACCAAAACTGGAGGGAGAGAGAAACACAATCTGGGGGAGGGAGAGAGAGACTCACACAAACTGGGGAGGGAGTAACACAAATTGGGAGAGGGAAAGAGAAACACAAACTGGGGGAGGGAGGGAGAGAGAAACGCAAATTGGGGAAGGGAGAGAGAGTGAAACAAAAAAAATGGGGGTGGGAGGGAGAGTGAAACACAAACTTGGGCGGGAGAGAGAAAGAGTGAGAAACACAAAGTGGAGGGAGGAGAGAGAAACACAAACTGGTGGAGGGAGGGAGAGAGAAACACTAATTGGAGAGAGGGAGTGAGTAACACAAACTCGAGGGAGGGAAGAGAGAAACACAAACACGGCAACCCGCCCAATAAAATCTGACCGTTTCCCACCTGCTCGCAGGTCAATTGGAACCACTTAACGTGGTTTCTGGATTTGCCGTCTGAAAGCTGCGCAGCGGGCGGACTGAGCACCCGCATCACAGGCTGTCAGCTAGAGGAGCTCTATTTAAAGGGGCAGTCCTCCAATGGCTGCTCCTGGAGCAAAAACCGACACAGCACAATGGAGCAGCACAGGGGAAAGGCTGCTCCTAGATTCAGCGATTCCTCACTCCAGGTCCTACTGGATGGGGTGAGGAGGAGGAGGGATGTCTTCTACCTGGCGGACGGGAGGAAATGGCCTTCCTCTGCTACCTAGAAGGCCTGGCTTGAGGTGGCAGAGGAGGTCACCAGCAGCAGCAACATCTCCCGCACCTGGATCCAGTGCGGGAAGCGCTTCAATGACCTAACTAGGTCTGCAAAAGTGAGTACACTGACTCATTCTCCTACACTCTGTCTTCCACATCACTGCCCTCACCCCCCAACTCATTCTGCACTGCCAACACTACTCTATCACATCACTCCTCACACCCACTCAAAGCTCATCCTCAACTTACCTGCACTTCCTCAGCACTTCCTCACCTCCCCAGTACTCACCCCACCACTACCACTCAACCCAATCCTCAAACAATGTCATGGCTCTGTCTCATACTCACCCTCTGATGCATCTCTTTCACGGTCAGCCGCACCCAAACCAATGCATTCATTGGTTGGCCACGTCACCATCCCTCACTCATGTGTATGTACTTTCTCCCCTTATAGGAGAAGAGAGCACAGAATGCACGGGAGAGGGCGAGGACCGGAGGGCTCTGCTCAGCTGGACCCAGATGCTGAACCCTGGGGGCCATCCTTTAAAAGGAGAATGATCGAGGGGCAGCAGCACATTTGCGAGGTGCTGGAACAGGTGCAATGTGCACTCTCCATAATCACGCAGAGGATGGAGGAGTCCAACTCCTGCATGAGTGGAATGGTGGCACAGGTACAGGAGGGAATCTCTGAGATACTGTCACAGGGACGTGAGGGCATCTCTGAGATAGTGTCACGGGTAAATGCGGGAATGTCTGCGATGGAGGGAAGGCTAGCCTCCATCGAGCTTCAAGCACGGCTCACCAATGAGTCCATTCAGGCCCTGACAACGGCCCTTCGGTCTCAGGGTGAACAACATTCTGCTGCCTTAAACAGGCAGATACATTAGCACTGGCCTTACAAGGCTTCACACATGTCCTCCAAACTGTTGTCCAGCAGAGTGGTAGGAGTGGTGTGGGCCTGGCCCAGGGGAGGGATGATGGCGAAAAGGGACATGGAAGTGGGGACGCCACTCAAAGTGCCCCCACGTCTCACCCATTGCCCCCCTCTCAACCAGTACCCGCAATGCTGCCTCCTCTCCAGGTGGCCGAGTCTGCCCCTGCACAGGTGCAGGTGGAGCAGTCTTTGGAGGGGCCCTCACGGGCACCAAAACCCAGAGGGCGTAGGCCCAAAGCATCTAATCGGTCAGGACATGAACAAGAGCAACCTGCCACTACCTCTGCTGCAGCCATAGGGGAGGCACCACGTAGGAGTAGTCGGAAGAGAAAGGCGAAGGTTTTGTGAGCACAAAGGGGATGCACAAGGGTGTTTGACGGTTGGTCATGTTTTTTATTTATATTTGCTTTTTGTTGAACTCACATTAAATATTATTGTTGTCGCCACTACTGCCATGTCTTGGCCATTCTTGACTTGCTTCTGTAATAAGGCCCTTTCATGAGGTTCACCATGAACGCCCACACTTGATGCCACCCATTGGGTCACTCTACAGTGGGTGTATGTGTAGTTGCAGGACTGTTTTGTGCAGCGTGGGGGGCTGGTGTGACCGCTGCTCTGTCCAGGTGGTGAGGACTGGACTCTTCACACTGTCTGATGTTAGGAGAACCGTTCGCATATCAGGGACTCCCTGGCCTCACGAGCAGCCAGGTGAGCCACTGTTCTGCCCATGGGTTGCTCCTGCTCCTCCTCCTCTACCTCCTCCTCAATATGAATGGCAGATGTGGATGGGGCCTCCTCAAGCAGCACCCCTCTCTGTTGTGCCATGTTGTGCAGGGCACAACACACGACTATAATGCGTCCCACTCTGTCTGGTGCGTATTGAAGCGCTCCCCCAGAACGATCAAGGCACCCGAAGCGCATCTTGAGCAGCCCTATAGCATGCTCAATTGTAGACCTGGTGGCGATGCGGCTGTTGTTATATCGACACTGTTGCTCGGTGATGGGGTTCCTCAGAGGTGTCACGAGCCACGTGTGCAGGGGGTATCCCTTGTCCCCGAGGAGCCAGCCCTTACGGGTGTTCGGTGTGTGGAAGAGGGGCGGGATGTTGGATTCCCTCAGGAGGAAGGAATCATGGCAGCTGCCAGGGTATCTGGTGCACACGTGAAGGAATCTCTTGCGGTGGTCACAAACGAGTTGAGTGTTGATGGAGTGATAGCCCTTCCTGTTGATGAACAGTCCTGGCTCGTGTGGAGGTGCTCCTACTGCTATATGGGTGCAATCGATTGCACCCTGCGGTTTTGGAAGCCAGCCACAGATTGGAATCCCACTGGCCTCTCCGTCTGGCTGAGGTCGTCCATGGGGAAGTTGATGTCGTGCGAGGCCCTGCAAAACAAGCCGTCGGTGACCTGCCTTATGCACTTGTGTGCAGACGACTGAGAGACCCCGGCGATGTCCCCAGTGGCACCCTGGAACGATCCGGAGGCGAAGAAGTTGAGGGCAGTGGTGACTTTGACAGTGACAGGTAAGAAGATGCTGCTCAGCCCAGCCGGGAGCAGCTCGGCATGAAGGAGGCTGCAGATGTCCACGACCACCTGGCAACTGATTCTGAGCCTCCGTATGCACTGCTCCTCAGAGAGGTCGAGGAAGCTGAGCCTCAGTCTGTAGACCCTGTGGTGAGGGTAGTGCCTCCTGCGATGTCACTCTCTCTGTTGTTGCCCTCTGTGCTCTTGTGCAGGTGCCTGTGGTGCAGCATTGTGTTGTGGAGCTCCACGTGGCGGAGGTGGACGGCGTGCCTGGCGAGGCTGGTGATGTTGCTCGACCTCGGATGAAGTGATGAATGCAGCCATGGCGCCCCCCATCCTGACGTTGTGAGTTTGAGGGGGTCCGCAAAGTAGGTGAATATGTTAGAACAACGGAGTTATGGGTGGAAAGTAAGAATTTTGAGTGAAAACACAAAGGTGTTGCAGCCAAAGCTTTGCCTGAAGTAACAGAGTGCCCTGCTGCAATAAATGAGGTTTCAACCCTTCTGTCAAATAATCCTTTGCATCTCCCACTGGCTGCTGGCTGAAACACGTCTGCTCCAACAGGGAGTGTTTCCCACAGCACGGGAAACACGCTGAGGATCCTTCAAAATGTCACGGCAATCAAGTATTTCAAGTACTTCAACTATTGGAGAAACTATGCAAATTACCATCCCGCCGGCTTTAATTGCTGGTGGGCTCCCGTATTCGGGAGGAGCGCGCACCCGGACGCGTCACTGGAGAACCCGGAAGTCAGTGGGTTCGAGCCGGGCTCCAAACCCGCTCGGCATTTTAGTGATTTTTGGAGCCCCCCCATCACCCGAAAATCAGCTCCACAGAGTGAGAAACACAATCTGGAGGGAGGGAGTGAGAGAAGCACAAACACAAGGGAGGGAGAGAAAAACACAAACTGGGGAGGGAGAAACACAGATTTAGAGAGGCAAATCGAAACACAAACTGGGGGAAGGTGGGAGAAAGAAACACAAATTGGAGGGAGAGGGAAAGAGAGAGAGAAAAGCACAAATAGGGTGAGGGAGGGAGAGAGGGTCACAAACTGAATGTTGGGACCGAGAGAGAAACACAAAACTGGGGATGGAGAAACACAAATTGAGAGAGGGAGAGTGAAACACAAACTGAGGAAGGGAAAGAGAGACAGAAAGAGAAACTGGTGGGAGAGAGAAACACAAACTGGAGGGAGGGGGAGAGAAACACAAACTGGAGGAAGAGAAGGAGAGAGAAAGAAAAATAAAGGAGGTGGGAGGGAAAGAGAAATCACGCCCAAGCCCCAAACCAACTCCACCCTCCAAACCAACTCTAACCCCCAAAACAACTCCACCCCCCAAACCAACTTTAACCCCCAAACTAACTCTAACCCCCAAACCAACTCTAGCTCCCAAACCAACACCAACGCCAAACCAACTCTAACCCCAAAACTAGCTCTATCCCCCAAACCAACTCTAACCCCAAAACTAGCTCTATCCCCCAAACCAACTCTAACCCCAAAACTAGCTCTATCCCCCAAACCAACTCTAACCCGCAAACCAACCGTAACCCTCAAACCAACTGTAACCCCAAAACCAACTCCAACTGCCAAATCAACTCCAACCCCCAAAGCAACTTCACACCCCAAACCAACTCGAACCCACAAACCAACTCAAACCCCCAAACCAACTCAAACCCCCAAACCAATTCCAACCCCCAAACCAATTCCAACCCCCAAACCAAACCCAACCCCAAACCAAATCCAACCCCAAACCAACTCTAACACCCGAAACATCTCCAACCCCCAAATCAACTCCAAACCCCAAACCAATTCCAACCCCAAAACCAACTTCACACCCGAAACCAACTCTAACACAAAATCAACTCCAATCCCCAAACCAATTCCAACCCCCAAACCAACTCCGATCCCCAGACCAAATCCAACCCCCAAACCATCTCCAACACCCAAACCAACCCTAACCCCCAAAACAATTCCAAACCCCAAACCAATTCCAACACCCAAACCAACCCTAACCCCCAAACCAACTCCAACCCTCAAACCAAGTCTAACCCCCAAACCAACTCTAAGCCTAAAACCAACACCAATCCCTAAACCAATTCCAACCCCCAAACCAATTGTAACCCCCAAACCAAACCAAACCCCAAACCAACTCTAACCCCCAAAACAACTCCAACCCCAAACCAACTCCAACCCCAAACCAACTCCAACCCCCCAACCAACTCCAAACACAAACCAACTCCAACCCCCAAACCAACTCCACACCCCAAACCAACTCTAACTCCAAAACCAGCTCTAACCCCCAAATCAACTCTAACCCCCAAGCTAGGTCTCACCTCCAAACCAACTCCAATGCCAAACCAACTCTAACCCTCAAACTAACTCCAAACCCCAAACCAACTCTAACCCCAAAACAGCTCCAACCCCAAATCAACTCCAACCCCCCAACCAACTCCACACCCCAAACCAACTTGAATTCCCAAACCAACTCTACACCCCAAACCAACTCTAACACCCAAAACCTACTCCTTGAGGATTTCTATGCTATATATTTCCTCAGGTTCAGCATTGCTGGTCATTCCCATAAGAAAGATCACTGTTTGAGCAGAGGCCACATTTACCCTATCAAATCCTTTCATAATTTTAAAAACCTTTGTTAGGTCACCCTTCTAGCCTGTTCAGTTGTTCCTGATAATAATGGTACTTCCATAATGTAAATTTGGATAGAATGGGAATTTGGAGCAGAAAGGGAAGGTGGGACAAAGTAGTTTAATTGACATTTCAGTAGAAAGGGATATAAACTTAACCATAACTTAACAAAAATTCATAGCAAGAATGGCAGCTCTGGCAGGGTCAGTAATGTGCTGTTCCTGAAGGTTGTGGGAGTCTCAAGTAGCAGATGTTGACTCGGACAAACACACCTGTGGGAAATATCTCCAACTGAGGTTACTTGAGCTCAAGATCTCTCAACTTGAGGTGGAGTTGGGTGGGGGAAAGGGATTTGCAATTCAGTTAGGAATTCTGTAGTGATATCATCCATTCCCTCCACCACAAGTCACACACCACCCCCGACTTGGACATATATCGGCTGTACCTTCATCTGGGTCAAAATCCTGGAACTCCCTACCTAGCATTGTGGGAGCACCTTCGCCATATGGACTGCAGTGGTTCAAGAAGAAGGCCCGCCACCACCTTCTCAAGGGCAACTGTGGATGGGCAATAAATGCCAACCTTGCTAGCGACACCCACATCTCGAGAATTTAAAAAAACAGGAGACTTGATAATTAAAGGGGTGGTTGCTATCTTTTGCAGTCCAGACTAAGAGTCTCAGGTGCTTTGTTGCCTCCCAGGTGTGAGAGTGAGGGACATTTGGGAAAGACTGAAAAAGATTATGGAAGGGGAGGGAGAGCAGCCGGACATTATGGTCCACATGGAGCCAACAATGGAGGGAGGGAAAGGTCGAGAACCAGAGGACACAGATTGAACGTAATTGGCAAAAGAACCAAAGGCGACTTGAGGAAAAACCTTGTTTACTCAGTGAATAGTTAAGATCTGGAACGTGTTTCCTGAAAGGGTGGTGGAAGCAGATTCAATCATGGCTTTCAAAAAGGAATTGGATAAATACTTGAAGGGAAAAAATTGCAGGGCTACGGGGAAAGAGCAGGAGAGTGGGACTAACTAGATTGGTCTTATAAAGAGCCGGCACGGGCTTGATGGGCTGAATGGCCTCCTTTGCGCTGTAACCATTCTATGATTCTATGATGCATTATAGCAGTTTTAGGAGGGACAGAATAGGTAGGAAAGTGGGAAGAGGAGTGGCGATATTGGTGAAGGAGGGAATACCTGCTGTAGAGAGGGCTGGTGTAGAAAAAGAGGTTCAGACAGAGTCAATATGGTTAGGGATCCAAGATAAGGAAGGGCTTGTTATATTAGTGGGGTTGTACTACAAACCCCGTAATTGTGGGAGGGAAATGGAAGAGGAAATCTGTAAACAGATCAGAGAGATGAGTAGGAATAATAAAACAATTGTCCTATGGGATTTCAATGACCCCAATCATTGACTGCAACAGTGGGGGAGTAAATGGAGGAAGGCGAATGGAATTCCTAAGATGTGTGGTAGACTCCTTCCGCTAGCAAGATGTCCGACTGCCCACAGCGGGGGAAGCGATGCTAGATCTAGTTATGAGAAACAAAATACATCAGGTAGATGAGTTAAATATCAGTGAGCACCTCAGGAGTAATGACCATAATACAACGAGGCTTAAGGTCCAAATTGTACAAAAACAATGGCACCAGATTGGAACAGGGCAGATTATAGAAAGGTAGGAAGGACCTCGCTGAGGTGAGGTGGAAATAAAAACCGGCACTCAGGACTGGGATATTTTTAAAACGAAGGTTGCAGGATAAATAAGTATAATTGTTTAAAGAATCAGGACTACTTCAAGTCTCAGGATGCCGTGGATAAATAAAGAGATTAGAAACAAACTAAAATGGAAGATGGGGACATATGGGGACAAATATTAATACCTGTGACATATTTGTATATATGTTATATTTAATGTAAGATGTTTGACCTGCCAAGGTCAAAGAAAATAAGGAAAGAGGTTAAGAAAAGGACAACGGAAGTAAGAGGGGAGAGAATCGCAAAAAATATTAAAATGGACCAAATATATCAGTAAAAGGAGAATTGTTAAATGTGAGGTAGGGTCCCACCTAGTGAGTTTGTGGAGGACAAGCAGAAACTGATGGGGATGCTTAACAAGTACATCACATCACTGTTTACAAAAGGTGAGAAGGAGGTTAACCCTGAATTGGTTAAAAGCGAGGTGAGAGATATTTTAATAAATAAAAGGAAAGTATTCAAAAAGTTAGTTAAACTAACGGAGGACAAATGCCGGGACCTGATGGGATATGTCCAAGGATCCTGAGTGAGGGAAATGGGGGGGTGAAATAACAGAGGTCCTAGAAATTATAGGCCCGAAGTTGACCTAACCTGCCCGGGAGGGGGGATGGGCGGGGGATCATTGGGGAATGGACGGGTTCAGGTCAGATGCCATTTTACTCTGTGCCCGAGTTTGATTTCAATGGAGAATAAAATCGGGTGGGTTATAAAACGGGCGACTGGCCCGAAACTCAACCCAATCCCACCGGGCGGGTTAGGTTAAAATCAGGCCTTATATTTCAGGGTTCTAGTGAGAGATGATGTGTGCTGGTGGACTGGAGAATGGCCAATGTAATACCTATTTACAAAAAGTAATACCTCTTTACTCCCTAGGGAGACGGTGGAAGCTGTTAGTATTGATTCATTCAAATGTAAATAAAATAGATTTCTTTCAGAGAATAACATTTTGGGATACAGTCTATGAGTAATTTGAGATGTGACATGTGGTAAGTTTAGCATGCTTGGGAAGAACAGGTAACTTTGGACCTATGAGCCTATATTTTAACTATGAGGCAGGACCTCAGCGGAGTGGGGATGGCAATAAGGGGGTGGAAACCCGGAAAAAATTTCTGTGCGTGTTTCCAAGCAATCACGACTCAATTGAAGCCACTTAACTGAACTTCCAGGTCTCGCATCCTCAAGCTGCAGTGCGGGCAGACTGTGCACCCGCATGATGCATTTAAAGCCCGCTATTTAAAGGGCCATTCCAACCGTGCATTTTGAAGGAGAAAGGAGGCAAAATGAGTAAGGAATGTCCCAGAGCCAAGCCAGCACCCAGGTTCTCAGGACCCACCCTGCAGACATTATTGGGTACTGTGAGAGAGGTCCTATATCCACCGGACAGGGGGAAGAAGCCTGGTTCTGTCACAAAGAAGGCGTGGCTGGAGGTGGCAGCCCAGGGTAAACAGCAGGAGCCCGGTGTCCCGGTCATGGCTGCAGTACAGGAAGAGATTTAATAACCTAACGAGGTCAGGAAAAGTGAGCAGTTACTGATTCACCTGCATTCTGTGGTGAAGATTACCCCGCCTCATACTGCCCTGCGAAACCTACTCCATCACATTACTCCTCACACCCACTTAAGGCTCAATGTCAAGTTACCTTCACTTTTTGTGCACCTCTTCACTCCCCATTTGTGCACCCACCTCTCCCCCACATCCCAATCCTGATGCAATGTGATCAGTCTGTCTGATAGTCATCCTCTGATGCATCTCTTTCAGTGTGACCCAAAGCAATGCATCCATTTAGTGACCATGTCACCCTCACTCACTTACACATCTGTACTTTCTCCCTTTATAGAAGAGAGCACAAAATGCAAGGGAGAGGGCGAGGACTGGAGGGGGGCCTCCACAAATAGTGGCCCAAACAGAGGGGTAGGAGGAGGCCTTGGAGATAAGTCGTGCGGTGGAGTGCCTGGTCATCAGGGATGCCGAGACTGGCATCCCGCAAACATCTGGTGACAGAAATTTAACATCCCTCACACACAATGTGGATTGATGTTATCAATGATTGACCTGTTGCACACCTCAGTATGTTCATCGCAACATTACTTCTGATATGATTCTTAATATTGCTGTATGTTCACTTCCGGGGGCATCACGGACTGAAGGAGTGGACGAGGGCTATTCCTCAGAGGAGCTCCCTGCCTCCGAGGGCGTACCATCACATCTTAGTGAGCAATGCACCAGCGCAGATACTCACACCTTGGTGGGCCCTATTAGAGAGGTAATTGGTTTGTCACCTGATGATTCACCACACACATGTGAGCACGAGCAGACACTGGTGGCAGGGACAGCGGTGATGTGACTGTCGTTGTACCACTGCTGTGCCTCGCTGGTGGGGTTCCTCACAGGTGTCATAAGCCACGTCTGCAGGGGGTATCCTTTGTCACCAAGGAGCCATCCCTTAATTTTGTCCTGTGCATGGAAGAGGTCCGGGATGTTGGATTCATGCAGATTCATAAAGGAATCGTGGCAGCTGCCAGGGAATTTGGCACACACCTGCAGAAACCTCCTCCGGTGATCGCAAACCAGCTAAGCATTGATGGAGTGATATCCCTTTCTGCTGATGAACATTCCTGGCTCATGTGGAGGTCCTCGGATTGCTACGTGTGTGCAATCAATTGCACCCTGTACCCGTGGGAAGCCAGCCAGAGAATGAGTGGAAACCCACTGCCCTCTCAGTCTGGCTGATGTCGTCATGGGGGAAGTTGATGTAGTCAGATGCCCTAGCAAGCTAGCCATATGTGACCTGTCGTATACACTTATGTGCAGGCGACTGAGAGATCCTGGTGATGCCGCCAGTGGCGCCCTGGAAGGATCCAGAGGCAAAGAAATTGAGGGCAGTGTTGACTTTAACTGCGACAGGCAATGTGTGACCACCAGGCCCAGCCAGGGGCAGCTCTGCATGAAGGAACCTGCAGCTGTCTGCATCCACCTGGTGACTCAATCTGTGCCTTCATAGGCGCTGCTCCTCAGAGTGGTCCAGGAAGCTCAGCCTCTGCCTGTAGACCCTCTCATGGGGAGTGCCTCCTGCGACCTCAGCCCCTCCATTGTTCCTCTCTCTGCTCTTCTGCAGGTTCTTAAGGCGCACCTCTGCCTTGTGTACCTGCAACTCCCAGAACTGCACACTGTGCCTGCCGCTGATGGTAATGTGCCTCCTCCTCAGATGTACTGTGGAATACATCTATTGCACCTCCCATTCTGATGGTGTCAGTTTGAGAGGGTCCAAAATGTAGGTAAATATGTGTGAACACAAGAATTCCAAGTATAAGCAAAGGAATCTCAGTCTAAACGCAAAGAGCTCCCAGCCAAAGGTTTCTCTGAGAGAACTGATTGCCCTACAGCAAAAACTCACCTTATATCCACAATTGTCAATCACTGGTTTAAATGTCCAAATGGCTGCTGGTTGCAACTCACCTCCGTTTCCGTGGCGTGTTTCAGAGGTCACGGGAGACACTTTGTGGTAGAGTTGAAATCGTTTGTCTGCCTCAATCCACAAAAATTTTAAATTGAGTTAACTACTTGAATGATCTTAATTGTCCCTTTAATGTCATCCTGCCGTCTTTAATTGCCGGCGGGACTTCCAGGTTTCTGAAGCACGCGCGTACCCAGATGCATCTGGATGAAACGTGTTTCTCGGTGGGTTGGAGCCCGGATTCGTTCTCGCTCCAAACATTTAAAATTTTTACTGCCCGCCGCCCCAAACCTACCCGATCTTCCGGGTTAAAATTTAGGCCACGGTTCCCAAAGCTCTCCACTACTGGGGGTTTCCTCACCTCGTGTCTGGGTCTGTTGTAGACTCATTGATAGAGATTGATTGCTATGATTAGTCAACAACTCCATTATCATTGTAACATGCGACTACCAGGATGGTAGAAGGTGAACTAGCTGGACCTTAGTCTTTACTCATCGAGCAATTCCAATGTTCCTGTGTAAAGTATCAGAACAATGCATGCATGAACTTGACAGGAAGTTGCAGTTGCTCAGTTACCTTTCATGTTATGGCTGCACCTAAAGCATTACTCAAACTTTATTATGCATGGCAAGCAGTTGGGAAAGCGTGAGAAGGCGATGCATTAATGTACTGGGAAGAATCAGACGAATGCCAAGAGTTGTCGTGAACAGCTGTGTCTGGGAGCAAAATGCTGTCCCCATCCATGCATCCCGCTTAATCAATCCCACCTTACAGTATATCAGATAAACTCTGTGCCCACTACTGTTGGGACCTCCCTGTTTGGTTCTACGATCATGCGGTGATTATGTGACTGAACTAATGATCCAGAGAACGTGAGTTCAAATCTCATCATGGCAGTTTGAGAATTTGAATTCAGTTTAAAAAAAATCTGGAAATGAAAAGCTGGTCCCAGTCAACAACAACAACAACAACAACAACAGCAAAGTAAAACGTCCCTAGACCCTTCACAGGAGTGTTATCAAACAAAATTTGACTCCAAGTCACAAAAGGACCATGAAGCTGTCAGATTGTCGTAAAAACTCAACTGATTCTTGTCCTTTAGGGAAGAAAACCTGCCGTCCTTACCCAGTCTGGCCTATATTTGACTCCAGTCCCACACCAATGTGGTTGACTCTTAACTATCCTAAAGCCACTACAAAGAATTTAGATTGCAATTGTTCAAAAAGAAGGCCCACCACGACCTCCTCAGAGTGACTAGGGACGGCAATAAATATCGGCCTTGCCAGCGACGCCCACATCCTGAGAAAGAATGCAAAAAAGTTATAAAACAGAACTCCCAGTAAAGTACCTTTGCTATTTCATTCTCTCCCCTCCTCTCCTCTCCTCTCCTGAGTGCAATGTTTCATGTCAAGGTACAGTTGAGAGCTCAGTGAAGTGCCCGTTCTTCATGTGGACCCTATTAGAGCATTGCCATGAATGATGATCAGGATGGGGACCTCGAGCTAACTTCTCTCCCTCCCTAGCCCAGGGTCATTCATTCCCACTTTGTAGGACCACAACTGTTGTCCCAGCCAGAATCAGATAACCCAGTACAGGCCAGGGATTGAAGCTAAGGTCTTCTTGGTCTACATCAGATGTCGGGCCCTGGGGTGTACCTGGGGAGTAAACCCGGTGGGCGATGACAGTCGGAGGGTGGGAAATGGGGTGAGGCCCTGGGTCTTCGCCCCGAGGAGATCACTGTAAGCAAATTTCCTGGGTGGATGGGGGCGCGGGGAGGGCATTAGTTTTATCCACCATCTTGGAAGCTCTGGTGTATCAGTGCCCCCACGCCTCGACCCCAGCAAAATACCAGCATCGAGTGCAGCAGAGCAGTGTAAGGGGGTCCCACAGGAGTGCTCCAGGCTGGGGACATAGCCTGAAACACTCCAGAAGAGAAATTGAGTCTCTTATAAAGGGGGGAGATTTCAATTTTGTGCAGCAATTTTTAACAGCTTCCCCTGACACAGCTAGTCATACTTTGCCCCCCTCCACGTGCCGCCCCCCAGTGGTGCTGGTGCCCATCTATATTATGTTAATTTCTTGATCATGGAAACTCCAGCACAATCGGGCTCCCAGGTCACCAGTGGGGGGGCGAGAAGACAAAGCCTCTTACACTGTAAGGAAAATATATCCAATGTCTGTCCAACCGCACACACTAAGTAGAAAGGTCACCCGGTCCAAATGGGATGTATCCTAGGTTACTGAGGGAAGTAAGGGTGGAAATTGCGGAGGCTCTGGCCACAATCTTCCAATCCTCCTTCGATATGGGGACGGTGCCGGAGGACTGGAGGATTAGAAATGTTACACCCCTGTTCAAAAAAGGGGAGAGGGATAAACCCAGGAATTACAGGCCAATCAGCCTGACGCGGTGGTGGGGAAACTTAGAGATAATAATCCAGGACAAAATTAATTGCCACTAGGAAAATTACGAGTTAATAATTGAAAGTCAGCATGGATTTGTTATAGGAAAATTGTATTTCACTAATTTGATTGAGTTCTTTGATGAAGTAACGGAGAGGGTTGATGAGGGTAGTGTGGTTGATGTTGTGTATATGGACTTTCAAAAGGCATTTGATAAAGTGCCACATAATAGACATGTTAGTAAAATTGAAGCCCATGGGATTAAAGGGACAGCGGCAGCGTGGATACAAAATTGGCTAAAGGACAGAAAGCAGCGAGTAGTGGTGAATGATTGCTTTTCAGACTGGAGGGAAGTATACAATGGTGCTCCCAGGGTCGATGTTGGGACCACTGCTATTTTTGATATATATTAATGACCTGGACTTGCGTATACAGGCCATAATTTCAAAGTTTGCAGATGCAATGAAACTTAGAAATGTAGCAAACAGTGAGGAGGACAGTAACAAACTTCAGGAGGATATAAACAGATGGTGAAATGGGCAGACACATTGCAGATGAAATTTAACGCAGAGAAGTGTGAAGTGATGCATTTTGGAAGGAAGTCTGAGGAGAGTCAATATAAACTAAATGGTACAATTCTAAAGGGGGTGCAGGAACAGAGAGACCTGGGGGTTTACATGCACAAATCTTTGAAGATGGCGGGACAAGTTGATAACATTGTTAAAAAAGCAAATGGGATCCGGGGCTTTATAAATAGAGGCATAAGAGTTGTGCCTGCTAAATCTTTATAAAACACTGGTTAGACCTCAGCTGGAGTATTGTGTCCAATTCTGGGCACCACACTTTAGGAAGGATGTCAAGGCCTTAGAGAGGGTTTGAAGGAGATTTACTAGAATGATACCAGAGATGAGGGACTTCAGTCATGCAGAGAGACTTGAAAAGCTAGGATTGTTCTCCTTAGGGCAAAGAAGGTTAAGGGGAGATTTAATAGAGGTGTTTAAAATTATGAGGAGTTTTGATAGAATAAATAGGGCGAAACTGTTTCCACTGGCAGGAGGGCTGGTAACCAGAGGTCACAGATTTAAGGTAATTCGCAAAAGCGCCAGGGGGGAGAGGAGGAGACATTTTTTAGGTAGCAAGTTGTTATGATCTGGAATGCACTGCCTGAAAGGGCGGTGGAAGCAGATTTAATTGTAACTTCCAAGAGGAAATTTAATAAATACTTGAAGGGGAAAAATTACAGGTCTCTGGGGAAAGGGCAGGGGAGTGGCACTAATTGGATAGCTCTTTCAAAGAGCCAGCACAGGCACAATGGGCTGAATGGCCTCCTTCTGTGCTGTATGAATCCACGATTCTATGATTCGACAAGAACTAATGTTACTGGCTGATTATTGCTGAATACAACAGTAACATGGGGAAGGGCAAGGTGAGTGAGAGTAAAAGGAAAGGGGAGGGAGGGGGAAAGGAGACGATGAGGAAGAGGGAGCATGGGGGAGAGAGGCAGAGAGAGAGAAAGGGAGAGGGCAGGGATTGCGGGAGTTTGGAGGGTGATGGGGGAGAGGGAGGTAGAGAAAGGAAACGGTGAGGAAGAGGGGATGGGAGAGGGATGGGAGGGAGGGGAGGAGAAGGAATGGAAGAGGGGAGGAGAGGAAGTGAGAGGGGAGGGAGGGGGGAGGGAGAGTTATAGAGGATGAGAGAGAGGAGGGAACATTAGAGAGGTTGGAAGAGATAGAAAGGATTGAAGGGAGTAGGGGGGATGGGAGGAAGAAGGAGGCTGAATGGAAGAAGGACGGAAGGAGGGAGAAAGAGGATGGGAGAGAGAATGGAAGAGGGGATGAAAGAGAGAGCAAGGAAGGAGGAGGAAGGAAGAGGAAGGGATGGAGGGAGGAAGAGGGAGGAAGAGGGAAGAAGAGCGAGGGAGGACAAGAGAGGGGGGAGGAAGGAGAGGACTGCGAGGGTTGTCTGGAGCCTCTTCAGCCAGGCTCCCTATTGAGGGAGAATTCCTGAGCTCCACAGACTCCCCCAGACTCACCACCTTAATATGGCGAGCGGTCGTGATTGGCGTCATGCCGCCATGTACAGACTGTCTTTCTGCAACCAGAACGATGTTCTGCGGGTGAGCAGGGGAGGTGTCAGCTCGGGTTGCTTGTCACATTGAATGTAATGTGCTGAGATGCAGGACTCCCAACCCGAGCCAGGGGCGGGCTCCCTGCCACCTCACGCTCCAATTGCTTTCAATGAGGCCACATGTTGAGATGTGTTATAAAGAGTTTAAACGGTACTTAGATACGCTCTATTAACCAAATCTGCTTTCTGCGTTTGATCCACAACAGCTTACACACGCTGTGCATCAAAGAGCGAGGGTTGGCGCACGCTCCCTTTGAAAACCAAGAGTTAAAGACAATTAACTTGCTTCAAAACTGTTAGGCCTCGATATTAACCCCTCCATGACGGTCGGGAGAGGGTTCAAAGGGGGTGAAAATGTAAAATTTGCGGAACGCGACTCCAACCCACCACACACGCGCCCGCCGCCATTTTTACAGCGGCGGATATCGGGGCACCCAAGTGTCCTGCCGCGCATTGCAATCGGGTCCCTGATTTGAAATTAACTGGAGCTGCACAGGTTCCCTGAGGGGGGGAAAGTCGCCAGGCAAACAGAGGCGAGATTGCTCATCACTTTATCGGGGAGGTGAAAGGTCAGGAGGCCCAATGTCAATAACGGCTCAGTGCTCACAGGTCCTTTTTCAGTTCCCTCTGGGACACGGTTTGGTGAGAGTACTTGGTGTGAGAAACTTATTTGGAGAGTTTGGAGGTGTTCACACAGAGAAGTTCATGATGGGTGATGCCATAACTGCTCTCGATTGGGCTGAAGAAGAGGGGAAGAATGATGATCAGCAGGAGCCAGGGTGTATCGTGGAGGGAGCCGCGGGTGGGCAATAGAAGGGTGGGCAACAGAAGGGTGGGCAACAGAAGGCTCGAGGTTGCAGGAGGCACTACCCATGTAACAGGGTTTACAGACAGAGGATCAGCATCATTTACCTCTTGGAAGAGCAGTACTTCCTGAGGCTGAGATTGTCACGTCAGGTGGTCGCAGACACCCGCAGCCTCCTAGAAGAGGACCTGCTCCTGCAGGACCTGGTGGCCACGCTTTACCAGTGGCTGCGAAAGTCACCATCACCCTCAATTTTTTTGTATCTGGTTCTTTCCAGGACCCTACCGGAGACACATCTATGGTCTCTCAGTCGGCTGCACATAAATGCATACGGCAGGTGACTGATGGGTTGTTTGCCAGGGCTGGGAACTATGTAAACTTCCCCTGTGATGACAATAGCCAGAATGAGCGGGCACTCGGATTCGCCTCTCTGGCTGGCTTCCCCCAGGTACAGAGTGCCATCGACTGCACACACATGGCAATCCAAGCACCCCCTGACCAACCAGGAGCTTTCATCAACTGCAAGGGATTTCACTCCATCGATGTTCAGCTGGTGTGAAACCACAAGGAATGGTTCCTGCAGGTCTGCGCCAGATTCCCTGGGAGCTGTCGTGATATTTTCATACTGCGGCAATCTAATATCCCCGACCTGTTCATATCCGGACCCTCCCTTATGGGGTGGCTGCTAAGCAACAAAGGATACACCCTTCAAACCTGGCTGATGACACCTTTGAGGAACCCCACCAATGAACGGCAAGAGCACTACAACGCCAGCCATATGACAACCAGATGTGTCATCGAGCAAGCCATCGGTATGCTCAAAATGCGCTTCAGGTGCCTGGACAGGTCTGGAGGTGACTTTCAGTACACGCCAGCGAGGGTCTCTAAGGTAATCGTGGTGTGCTGCTGTCTGCACAACATAGCGCAGCAGTGAGGTCTAGAGATGGAGGAGGAACAAGCCGCTCAGCACTCTTCATCTGACGAGGATTCCAATGACGAGGAGGAGGACGAAGAGGAGGAAGATGAAGATGGGGTACCCAACACCAGACCACCCACTCACATTGCTGCTTGGGATGCCAGGGATGCCCTAATAGCTCGAAGGTTCAGTTAATCACTCACATTGGACCAATGTCACGATAACATACCCTCCTGTCCCCTCACACGTGCAGTCTTGTAACCATCCAACTGTTTCCACAGCCACCAATTGGTGTCAGCTCATTCATCTCTCCTCATTCAGCACCAAACAAATGAAAAGCACAATTGTGACTTGTCATTCAAGAATGGAGAACATGGGAAAGTAGTGTAAATTAATAAATTTAATGTGATGTAAAAAATTACTTGGATTAACAAATATTAAAAAACGCCCTTGTGCTCACTCTTGGTGAACTATTATCCTTTCTTTTCCTATCCCTGGCACTTCTATGTGGTGCAACCACTGTGGCCTCAGCAGAGGTAGCGGCAGGCAGCTCTGATCCCTGCACTGACTTCTGAGATGCTCACAGCCGACGACCTCTGGGTGTTGGAGCTTGCGACTGTCCCACCAAAGACTGCTCCACCTGCACCTGTCATCTCGGCCATCACGGGAGGAGGCAGCATGTCAGGTATTGGCTATGGGGGAGGCAATTGGTGAGATGTGGGAGCACTTTGAGTGGAGTGCGGACTTCCATCTCCCCTATCACCACCCTCGCTCTCCTGGGCTAGCGGCACATCACTCCTCCCACTCTGCGGGGGAGCAACTTGGAGCAGATCAGTGACGCCTTGAAGGCCACATTCAATCTAACTGTCATCCTGTGTAAGCCAGTAGACATGTTGGCATTCAGAGTTTGCGAGGTCGCCTTCTGGGCCTGCAGGGACTCATTAGTTCACTGTAATTCAACTCTCAATGGAAGATTGTATCCTCGCAATGGCCTCCATCCTCTCCGCTATTGTGGACAGTGAGCCTGGCACATCTACCAGTACCTCGCACAGCTCCTGCTGACCCTCTATCACTCTCCTTTTCATTGATGGCCCCTGGGGTTTAGTATCTGTGTCCAGCTGAGCAGAGCTTGGAGAGGACGGCGCCCTCCGACGTGAACTCTCCACAGCTGTCCCTACCGCCACTCTCTGCTCATGCTCACTTGTGAACTGTGATTCACAAGGTGAAGACTCACCCAACTGTCTAACAGGACCCAACGAAGTGCTTGTATCTGTGCTGGTGACTGGGTGGTATGTGTCCTGTGGCGATGCACCCTCAGAAGGAGTGAGCTCCTCTGAGGAATCCTCTTCATCTCTGGGCAGGGGCTGCTGTTCTGTGCGTGATGGCCCTGGAGGAAAAAAGAGACGTGTATGATTTAAAATGTTGAAATGCACATGATTAAAGTGATCATGTTTGAGGAAGTGCTCAAGTCAACTCAAAATGATTTTCTCTTGAGGGAGATGTGGGGCTGAGAGTTTGATCCTGACACCCTGCAGCAACTCACAACCAATCTCACCATCTCCGATGCTTAGAGAGGCAGATATGCCATTAATGTCCACTCCTCCTCATCTGCCAGGTAAAGCTCCACGATCTGTGGGGGTCCGCCTCTGGTCTTCGCCCTCTCGCTTGTATTTTGCGCTCTCTTCTCCTGCAAGGAGACATGACAGACCTATGAGTGGCTGTAAGGCATGTGTGCAGCTAATGGATGCAGTGCATTTGGTGAGAGTGACAATCAGGCAGATGCATCAGAAGTGGCACTGGCAGGCATTTGAGGACATGTGCTGAGAATCGGGGGAGCTGACTGAGGTGATATTACATTACATAAGGATTGGGGTGAGTGGTGGATGGAGGAAGGGAGAGGTGAGGAAGTGCATAGAAAGGGAACAATGGGTGATGCTGGAAGCGAAATGGGAGTGGGGAGTGATATGAATGGAGTACGTTTGACAAGACAGAGTGAGAAGGTGGGGGGTGGGGCACGACAGGATGTAGGTAAATCCACAACTTTACTCACCTTTCCTGACCTGGTTAGGTCATTGAAATGCTTCCTGCTCTGGATTCAGGTCCTGATGATCACACTCCTGCTGCTCAGCTCTTGAGCCACCTCTAGTTATGCCTTCTTTGTGGAGGCAGCAGGTTTCTTTTTCCCATTGCTGGGAAAGGAGGGCCTCCCTCCTCGCCCTTACTGCACCCGGCAGAACATCCAGAGATGACTCACTGAACCTGGGTGCAGTGTTTCCTCTCTTGACAGACATGTCCCTTAATTTTCTCCTTCAAACATCTCACTATTGATCTCCAGACCTCCTCCTCCATTACATCTGTGAAGTGGCCCTTTAAGTAGTCGAGGTGAAATCGCGTCACATGGCACCGTGTCACGCCCGCTCACGCGCAGTGGAGACATGAAACACGGAAGTAAAATGATAATGAGGCATCCCCGTTCAAATCGGACATTCCTACTCATCCCACAATGTTGCACGTTTTTTGCCTGCTATCGCCCCCCCCTCACTCCCCCAGCACCCCCTTCCCACTCAGATTCCGTCCCTCCGTTAATATCGGGTTCTTAATCTCCATGGAACATCTTCCAGTTCTGATGATAGGTCATGGGCCTGAAAAGTTAACTCTGTTTCTCTCTCCACAGATGGTGCCTGACCTGCTGAATGTTTCCAGCACTTTCTGTTTTTGATGAAGACAATGAGTGTTAGTTGGGACTGCCACACTAATAACCAGCGGGAGTAGAACAGGAATGCTGGCTGATTGTTCTTTCTTACTTTCCTCCGCCCCTTTGGCCCAGGAGTGTTGACGCCTCCACTCCAACCAAGGGCCCGACTGGCTCAGTATCACTCCGGACAATGTGAAATAATGTGGGGACACAAGAACCATTACAAAATTTGATCAATGCATTTAATTATTTTTTTGGGTGGGAGGGCAATATATCCTGAATGATGCCCAGCTTAAAGCACCTTCGTTACCCAGAGAGGCTTAAAATCTGAGCCTGTACCCTTTAGAAAAGTGTAGAATATGGGGGGTCTGATCGATGTATTTAACTAATGAAAGGGACTAAACTGTGTTCATATTTCAATTACAATCTGTAACCTCATGGCCCGACATATTCCTCACTCTACCATTACCAACAAGCCAGGGGATCAACCCTGGTTCAATGAGGAGTGTAGAAGAGCATGCCAGGAACAGCACCAGACATATCTAAAAATGAGGTACCAATCTGGTGAAGCTACAAAACAGGACGACATGCATGCTAAACAGCGGAAGCAACATGCTATAGAGAGATTCGACAACCAACGGATCAGATCAAAGCTCTGCAGTCCTGCCACATCCCGTTGTGAATGGTGGTGGACAATTAAACAACTAATGGGAGCAGGAGGCTCTGTAAATATCTCCATCCTCAATGATGGCAGCACGTGAATGCAAAAGACAAGGTTGAAGCATTTTCAACCATCTTCAGCCAGAAGTGCCAAGTGGATGATCCATCTCGGCCTCCTCCCGATATCCCCACCATCACAGAAGCCAGTCTTCAGCCAATTCAATTCATTCCACATGATATCAAGAAACGGCTGAGGCCATTAGATACAACAAAGGCTATGGGCCCCAACAACATCCCAGCTGTAGTGCTGAACACTTGAGCTCCAGAACCAGCCGAGCCTCTAGCCAAGTTGTTCCAGTACAGCTACAATACTGGCATCTACCCGACAATGTGGAAAATTGTCCAGGTATGTCCTGTCCACAAAAAGCAGGACAAATCCAATCCGGCCAATTATCACCGCATCAACCCACTCTCAATGATCAGCAAAGTGATGGAAAGGTGTCGTCGACAGTGCTATCAAGCGGCACTTACTCACCAATAATCTGCTCACCGATGCTCAGTTTGGATTACGCCAGGACCACTCGGCTCTAGACCTCATTACAGCCTTGGTCCAAACATGGACAAAAGAGCTGAATTCCAGAGGTGAGGTGAGAGGCAGCATTTGATTGAGTGCGGCACCAAGGAGCCCCAGTAAAATTGAAGTCAATGGGAATCAGGGGGAAAACCCTCCAGTGGCTGGAGTCATACCGAGCACAAAAGAAGATGGCAGTGGTTGTTGAAGGCCAATCATCTCAGCCGCAGGACATTGCTGCAGGAGTTCCTCAGGGCAGTGTCCTGGGACCAACCATCTTCAGCTGCTTCATCAATGACCTACCCTCCATCATAAGGTCAGAAGTGGGGATGTTCGCTGACGATTGCACAATGTTCAATTCCATTCCTCAGATAATGAAGCAGTCCGTGCCCGTATGCAGCAAGACCTGGACAACATCCAGGCTTGGGCTGATAAGTGGCAAGTAACATTCACGCCAGACAAGTGCCAGGCAATGACCATCTCCAACAAGAGAGAGTCTAATCACCTCCCCTTGACATTCAACAGCATTACCATCACCGAATCCCCCACCATCAACATCCTGGGGGTCACCATTGACCAGAAACTTAACTGGACCAGCCACATAAATACTGTGGCTACAAGAGCAGGTCAGAGGCTGGATATTCTGCAGCGAGTGACTCACCTCCTGACTCCCCAAAGCCTTTCCACCATCTACAAGGCACAAGTCAGGAGTGAGATGGAATACTCTCCACTTGCCTGGATGAGTGCAGCTCCAACAACACTCAAAAAGCTCGACATCATCCAGGACAAAACAGCCCACCTGATTGACACCCCATCCACCACCCGAAACATTCACTCCCTTCACCACTGGCGCACCGTGGCTGCAGTGTGTACCATCCACAGGACGCACTGCAGCAACTCGCCAAGGCTTCTTCGACAGCACCTCCCACCCCCGCGACCTCTACCACCTAGAAGGACAAGGGCAGCAGGTACATGGGAACAACACCACCTGCACGTTCCCCTCCAAGTCACACACCATCCCGACTTGGAAATATATCGCCGTTCCTTCATCGTCGCTGGGTCAAAATCCTGGAACTCCCTTCCTAACAGCACTGTGGGAGAACCGTCACCACACGGACTGCAGCGGTTCAAGAAGGCGGCTCACCACCACCTTCTTAAGGGCAATTAGGGATGGGCAATAAATGCTGGCCTCCCAGCGACACCCACATCCCATGAACAAATAAAAAAAATATCAGGAAGGACCAAGAGTCATGCGTTTAAGTTGCGTAAGTCCAGAACCAGGTTTGGATGTCAGGGAGATCGTCCTTTCCTGGCTAATATTTATCCCTCAACCAACAACAATAACATGCATTTATATAGCGCCTTTAACGTAGTGGAACATCCCAATGCGCTTCACAGGAGCGATTGTCAAACAAAAATTGACACTGAGCCACATAAGGAGATATTAGGACAGGTGACCAAAAGCTTGGTCAAAGAGGTAGGTTTTAAGGAGCATGGTAAAGGAGGAGAGAGAGGTAGAGAGGTGGAGAGGTTTAGGGAGGGAATTCCAGAGCTTAGGGCCTAGGCAGCTGAAGGCACAGTCGCCAATGGTGGAGCGATGGAAATCGGGGATGCGTAAGAGGCAAGAATTGGAAGGGCGCAGAGATCTCGGAGGGTTGTAGGGCTGGAGAAGGCTACGGAGATCAGGAGGGGCGAAACTGTGGACGGATTTGAAAATGAGGGTTAGAATTTTAAAATCGAGGTGTTCCCGGACTGTGAGCCAACGTAGGTCAGTAGGTCACCAACATCACCAAATCTGGTCATTTATCACATTACTGTTTGTGGGATCTTGCTAAGCACAAATTGGCTGCTGTGTTTCCTACATTACAACAATGACTACACTTCAAAAGTACTTCATTGGCCGTAAAGCTCTTTGGGATGTTCTGTGGTCATGAAAGGCGCTAAATAAATGCAAGCCTTTCTTTATTTCCTTTGAAGGTACGTGGGCGGTGAGTGAGGACGGGATCGGGCTCAGTGATGAGGCCCACCATGGTCGAATACCTTGCTAGAACTCCCTGTCTAGGCTCACGCTTGGTGCAGTATGGAACAAGGGCTGGGTTTCCGAAAGCTATATCCCAGCAAGAGGAGAGCTGTCCCAGGAGAGGGGGTGAGCCTCCTGGGGGGAAAGGAAGCAGGTGAGGAGGGGCTTTATGCCCCCTGAAACCATGCTGGTTGTGTTATTTTGCCGGGTGTGTGAGTGAGCATCAGTGTAGGAAAGAAACAAACTAACACTGCTTATCTATCCTGACTCCAGGAGAACTTCTGGAACAATCCAAGAGTCCTACACCTTTGATAAAATAATCACACAATTCATATTTAAAGGGACACTGTCTTCAGGAAAAAAGTTTGCTTCAAATCTTTTTTTAATTTGTTTAGAAGCAGACAACAAGATAACATGAGTCAACAGCAGCTCACATTTCTATAGTTAAGATACAGATCAGCCATGATCTAATTGAATGGCGGAACAGGCTCGAGGGGCTGAATAGCCTCCTCCTCTTCCTATGTTCCTATAGTCCTTCTGGTCTGTAGAAAGATGTTTCAAACACCACAGGGAGAAGGACAAACTGTACGTGGCAGATGGAGTACAATGTGGTGAAATGTGAGGTTATTCACTTTGGTAGGAAGAACAGAAATACAGAATTTTTTTCAACAATGAGAAACTATTAAATGTTGGTGTTCAGAGAGATTTGGGTGTCCTCGTACAAGAAACACAAAAAGTTAGCATGCAGGTACAGCAAGCAATTAGAAAAGCAAATGGCATGTTGGCCTTTATTGTAAGGAGGTTGGAGTGTAAGGGAAGTCTTACTACAATTGTACAGGGCTTTGGTGAGACCTCTCCTGGAGTACTGTGTACAGTTTTGGTCTCCTTACCTGAGGAAGGATATACTTGCCTTAGAGGGGATGCAACAAAGGTTCACTAGATTGATTCCTGGGATGACAGGGTTGTCCTACTAGGAGAGATTGAGTAGAATGGGACTCTCTGCCGTTTAGAACAATGAGAGGTGATCTCATTGAAACACATAAGATTCTGAGAGAGCTTGACAGGGTAGATGCTGAGAGGTTGTTTCTCCTGCCTGGAGAGTCTTGAACTAGGGGGCATAGTCTCAGGATAAGGGGTCGGCCATTTAAGACTGAGATGAGGAGAAATTTCTTCACTCAGAGGGAGATGAATCTTTGGAATTCTCTACCCCAGAGGGCTGTGGATGCTCAGTTGTTGAATATGTTCAAGGCTGAGATCGATAGATTTTTGGACTCTAGGGGAATCAAGGGATATGGGGATCAGGTGGGAAAGTGGAGTTGAGGTTGAAGATCAGCCATGATTTTATTGAATGGCGGAGCAGACCCGAGGGGCCAAATGGCCTGCTCCTGCTCCTATTTCTAATGTTCTTATGTAGCATTGAAAAAGGTTCATAGGAGGGTCACAGGAATGATACCCAGCTTAAAGCACCTAGGTTACTCAGAGAGACTTAAAAAGTTGGGTCTGTACCCCTTAGAGAAGCGTAGACTGGGAGATCTGATCGAGACTGTGTTCATATTTCAATTAGATAAATCAGGAAGGACCAAGGGTCTTGCGTTTCAGTTGCGTAAGGCCAGAACTAGGTTTAGATGTCAGGGGGTTCTTCCTTTCCCAGACGATGTGGGCCTGTGAAACATGTTGCCAGCTCCCACAGTGAGAACTGATTCACTGCAGATCTTCAAAAGAGAGCTGGTCCAGTTCCTGGCTGGGACGGAGATTACGGCCTGAAAAAGATGGGCAGAATAATAAGTAATATAAAGCATGGTCAACGTGGTCTCCTGGACTAGCTTTGATGGTCTGAGGGGGTCAGAGAGGAATTTTCCACCATTTTTTGTTCTCCCTAAATTAGCCTTGGTTTTTTTAAGCTGACTTTTTGTTTCTCTCGGGAGATCGCAAGGTTGCTGGTGGGTGGGGGGCATTGGGAATCATGTAGGTCGAGGGTTTATTGACCAGCTGCTCTTCTCCATCCCATCATCTCTCGTATGATGGTAACGTTGGCAATGAGCATCAAAGGAAAAGATGGACAGTCTAACGGAAGAGCAAAAACACCATTAATGAGGAGGGTTTTTAAAAATAGGGAATGAGGACACAAAGTGGAGGTGTTGAGAAAGGTATTTCCAGAGTGGAGAGGCATAGTGAATGAAGGAGCCAGGAGCAACGATTAGACCAGTGAACAGAGACCATGGGAGTAATTTAGCTTTGGCCGGTGATGTAAAATGTATACACACCACAATCAATTCTCTCTTCCATTGACTTCAGTAAAAATTAAAATCAGGTGCGGTGTATAATGGGCGGGTGTATAATGGTCGGGTGTATAATGGGCGGGTGTATAACGGGCGGGGTGTATAACGGGCGGGGTGTATAACGGGCGGGGTGTATAACGGGGGGTGTATAATGGGCGGGTGTATAACGGGCGGGTGTATAACGGGCGGGTGTATAATGGGCGGGGTGTATAATGGGCGGGTGTATAATGGGCGGGGTGTATAATGGGCGGGTGTATAACGGGCAGGTGTATAACGGGCGGGTGTATAATGGGCGGGTGTATAACGGGCGGGGTGTATAACGGGTGGGGTGTAGAACGGGCAGGGGAATAACGGGCGGGTGCATAACGGGCAGGGTGTATAACGGGCGGGTGTATAATGGGCGGGTGTATAACGGGCAGGTGTATAACGGGTGGGTGTATAATGGGCGGGGTGTATAACGGGCAGGGTGTATAACGGGCGGGTGTATAACGGGCGGGGTGTATAACGGGCGGGGTGTATAACGGGCAGGGTGTATAACTGGCGGGGTGTATAACGGGCAGGGTGTATAACGGGCGGGGTGTATAACGGGCGGGTGTATAACGGGCGGGTGTATAAAGGGTGGGGTGTATAACGGGCGGGTGTATAACGGGCGGGTGTATAATGGGCGGGTGTATAACGGGCGGGTGTATAACGGGCGGGTGTATAATGGGCGGGTGTATAATGGGCAGGGTGTATAACGGGCGGGTGTATAATGGGCGGGGTGTATAACGGGCAGGGTGTATAATGGGTGGGTGTATAATGGGCGGGGTGTATAATGGGCGGGGTGTATAACGGGCAGGGTGTATAACGGGCAGGGTGTATAACGGGCTGGGTGTATAACGGGCAGGGTGTATAACGGGCAGGATGTATAACGGGCAGGGTGTATAACGGGCGGGGTGTATAACAGGCAGGGTGTATAACGGGCAGGGTGTATAACGGGCAGGGTGTATAACGGGCAGGATGTATAACGGGCAGGATGTATAACGGGCAGGGTGTATAACGGGCAGGGTGTATAACGGGCAGGGTGTATAATGGGCGGGGTGTATAATGGGCGGGGTGCATAACGGGCAGGGTGTATAACGGGCTGGGTGTATAACGGGCAGGGTGTATAACGGGCAGGATGTATAACGGGCAGGGTGTATAACGGGCAGGGTGTATAACGGGCAGGGTGTATAACGGGGGGTGTATAATGGGCAGGGTGTATAACGGGCTGGGTGTATAATGGGCAGGGTGTATAACGGGGGGTGTATAATGGGCAGGGTGTATAACGGGCTGGGTGTATAACGGGCAGGGTGTATAACGGGCGGGGTGTATAACGGGCGGGTGTATAATGGGCGGGGTGTATAACGGGCAGGGTGTATAATGGGCGGGTGTATAATGGGCGGGGTGTATAATGGGCGGGGTGTATAACGGGCCGGTGTATAACGGGCAGGGTGTATAACGGGCAGGGTGTATAACGGGCTGGGTGTATAACGGGCAGGGTGTATAACGGGCAGGATGTATAACGGGCAGGGTGTATAACGGGCGGGGTGTATAACAGGCGGGGTGTATAACGGGCAGGGTGTATAACGGGCTGGGTGTATAACGGGCAGGATGTATAACGGGCAGGGTGTATAACGGGCAGGGTGTATAACGGGCAGGGTGTATAACGGGCAGGATGTATAACGGGCAGGGTGTATAACGGGCAGGGTGTATAACGGGCAGGGTGTATAACGGGCTGGGTGTATAATGGGCGGGGTGTATAATGGGCGGGGTGTATAACGGGCAGGGTGTATAACGGGCTGGGTGTATAACGGGCAGGGTGTATAACGGGCAGGATGTATAACGGGCAGGGTGTATAACGGGCAGGGTGTATAATGGGCAGGGTGTATAACGGGGGGTGTATAATGGGCAGGGTGTATAACGGGCTGGGTGTATAACGGGCAGGGTGTATAACGGGGGGTGTATAATGGGCAGGGTGTATAACGGGCTGGGTGTATAACGGGCAGGGTGTATAACGGGCGGGGTGTATAATGGGCGGGGTGTATAATGGGCGGGGTGTATAATGGGCGGGGTGTATAACGGGCGAGTGTATAACGGGCGGGTGTATAATGGGCGGGGTGTATAACGGGCAGGGTGTATAACGGGCTGGGTGTATAACGGGCAGGGTGTATAATGGGCGGGGTGTATAATGGGCGAGTGTATAACGGGCTGGGTGTATAACGGGCAGGGTGTATAATGGGCGGGGTGTATAATGGGCGGGGTGTATAACGGGCGGGGTGTATAACGGGCAGGGTGTATAATGGGCGGGGTGTATAACGGGCGGGGTGTATAACGGGCGAGTGTATAACGGGCGGGTGTATAATGGGCGGGGTGTATAACGGGCAGGGTGTATAACGGGCGGGTGTATAATGGGCGGGGTGTATAATGGGCGGGGTGTATAACGGGCGGGTGTATAACGGGCGAGTGTATAACGGGCGGGTGTATAACCGACGGGGCGTATAATGGGCGGATGTATAACAGGCAGGTGTATAACGGGCGGGTGTATAACGGGCGGGTGTATAATGGGCGGGGTGTATAATGGGCGGGATGTATAATGGGCAGGGTGTATAACGGGCGGGTGTATAACGGGCAGGGTGTATAACGGGCGGGTGTATAATGGGCGGGGTGTATAATGGGCGGGGTGTATAACGGGCGGGTGTATAACGGGCGGGTGTATAATGGGCGGGGTGTATAACGGGCAGGGTGTATAACGGGCGGGTGTATAACGGGCGAGTGTATAACGGGCGGGTGTATAACGGGCGGGTGTATAATGGGCAGGGTGTATAATGGGCGGGGTGTATAACGGGCAGGGTGTATAATGGGCGGGTGTATAACGGGCGAGTGTATAACGGGCGGGTGTATAACGGGCGGGTGTATAATGGGTGGGGTGTATAAAGCGGGGTGTATAACGGGCGGGTGTATAACGGGCGAGTGTATAACGGGCGGGTGTATAACCGACGGGGCGTATAATGGGCGGATGTATAACGGGCGGGTGTATAACGGGCGGGTGTATAACGGGCGGGTGTATAATGGGCGGGGTGTATAATGGGCGGGGTGTATAATGGGCAGGGTGTATAACGGGCGGGTGTATAACGGGCAGGGTGTATAACGGGCGGGTGTATAATGGGCGGGGTGTATAACGGGCGGGGTGTATAACGGGCGGGTGTATAACGGGCGGGTGTATAACCGACGGGGCGTATAATGGGCGGATGTATAACGGGCGGGTGTATAACGGGCGGGTGTATAACGGGCGGGTGTATAATGGGCGGGGTGTATAACGGGCAGGATGTATAACAGGCAGGTGTATAATGGGCGGGGTGTATAATGGGTGGGGTGTATAATGGGCAGGGTGTATAACGGGCGGGTGTATAACGGGCGGGGTGTATAACGGGCAGGGTGTATAACGGGCGGGTGTATAATGGGCGGGGTGTATAACGGGCGGGGTGTATAACGGGCGGGTGTATAACGGGCGGGGTGTATAACGGGCGGGTGTATAACGGGCAGGGTGTATAACGGGCGGGTGTATAATGGGCGGGGTGTATAACGGGCGGGTGTATAACGGGCGGGTGTATAATGGGCGGGGTGTATAACGGGCGGGGTGTATAACGGGCGGGTGTATAACGGGCGGGTGTATAACGGGCGTGGTGTATAACGGGCAGGGTGTATAACGGGCGGGTGTATAATGGGCGGGGTGTATAACGGGCGGGTGTATAACGGGCGGGGTGTATAATGGGCGGGTGTATAATGGGCAGGGTGTATAACGGGCGGGTGTATAATGGGCGGGGTGTATAACGGGCGGGTGTATAACGGGCGGGGTGTATAATGGGCGGGTGTATAACGGGCGGGTGTATAATGGGCGGGGTGTATAACGGGCGGGTGTATAACGGGCGGGTGTATAACGGGCGGGGTGTATAACGGGCAGGGTGTATAACGGGCGGGTGTATAATGGGCGGGGTGTATAATGGGCGGGGTGTATAACGGGCGGGTGTATAACGGGCGGGGTGTATAACGGGCGGGTGTATAACGGGCGGGTGTATAATGGGCATTGTGTATAACGGGTAGGGTGTATAACGGGCGGGTGTATAATGGGCGGGTGTATAACGGGCAGGGTGTATAACGGGCAGGGTGTATAACGGGCAGGGTGTATAACGGGTAGGGTGTATAACGGGCGGGTGTATAACGGGCGGGTGTATAACGGGTAGGGTGTATAACGGGCAGGGTGTATAACGGGCAGGGTGTATAACGGGCAGGGTGTATAACGGGCAGGGTGTATAACGGGTAGGGTGTATAACGGGCGGGTGTATAACGGGCGGGTGTATAACGGGCAGGGTGTATAATGGGCGGGTGTATAATGGGTGGGGTGTATAACGGGCTGGGTGTATAATGGGCAGGGTGTATAACGGGCGGTTGTATAACGGGTGGGGTGTATAACAGGCAGGGTGTATAATGGGCGGGTGTATAACGGTGGGTGTATAATGGGCGGGGTGTATAACGGGCAAGTGTATAACGGGCGGGTGTATAATGGGTGGGGTGTACAATTGGCGGGTGTATAATGGGTGGGGTGTATAACGGTCGGGTGTATAGCGGACGGGTGTAAAATGGGTGGATGTATAATTGGCGGGTGTATAACGGGCGGGTGTATAACGGGCGGGTGTATAATGGGTGGGTGTATAATTGGCGGGTGTATAACGGGCGGGGTGTATATCGGGCGTGTGTATAATGGGTGGGTGTATAACGGACGGGTGTAAAATCGGTGGGTGTATAACGGGCGGGTGTATAATTGGCAGGTGTATAACGGGTGGGTGTATAATGGGTGGGTGTATAATTGGTGGGTGTATAACGGGCGGGTGTATAACGGGCGGGTGTATAACGGGCGGGTGTATAATTGGCGGGTGTATAACGGGTGGGTGTATAATGGGTGGGTGTATAATTGGTGGGTGTATAACGGGCGGGTGTATAACGGGTGGGTGTATAATTGGTGGGTGTATAACGGGCGGGTGTATAACGGGTGGGTGTATAATTGGTGCGTGTATAACGGGCGGGTGTATAATGGGCGGGTGTATAATGGCCGGGTGTATAACAGGCAGGTGTATTAAGAGCGGGTGTATAATTGGCGGGTGTATAATGGCCGGGTGTATAACGGGCGGGTGTATAATGGGTGGGTGTATAATTGGCGGGTGTATAATGGGCGGTTGTATAACGGGCGGGTGTATAATTGGTGGGTGTATAACGGGCGGGTGTATAATGGGTGGATGTATAATTGGTGGTTGTATAACGGGCGGGTGTATAATGGGCGGGTGTATAATGGCCGGGTGTATAACAGGCAGGTGTATTATGGGCGGGTGTATAATTGGCGGGTGTATAATGGCCGGGTGTATAACGGGCGGGTGTATAATGGGTGGGTGTATAATTGGCGGGTGTATAATGGGCGGTTGTATAACGGGCGGGTGTATAATGGCGTGGTGTATAATGGCCGGGTGTATAATGGGTGGGTGTATAATTGGTGGGTGTATAACGGGTGAGTGAATAACAGGCGGGGTGTATAGCAGGCTGGCTGCATAGTGGGTGTAGTATGTAACAGACAGGTGTATAACAGGCGGGGGTATAATAGGCGGGGTGTATAACAGGCGGGATGTATAACAGGTGGGCTGTATGACGGGCGGGTGTCTAACAGGCAGGGTATATGATGGGCGGGTGTGTATATTGGGCGGGTGTATAATGGGCGGGTATATGAGGGGCTGGGTGTATAACAGGCGGGGTGTATGACAGGCGTGGGTATAACGGGCGGGGTGTATAACAGGTGGGATGTTTAACAGTTGGGGTGTATGACGGGCGGGTGTATGACAGGCGGGGTGTATAACGGGCGGGGTGTATAACAGGTGGGGTGTATGACGGGCGGGGTGTATAATGGGCGGGGTGTATAACAGGTGGGGTGTATAATGGGCGGGGTGTATAATGGGCGGGGTGTATAAAGGACGGGGTGTATAACGGACAGTGTATACAATGAGCGGGGTGTATAACAGGTGGGGTGTATGACGGGCGGGTGTATGACAGGCGGGGTCTATAACGGCAGGGTGTATGATGGGCGGGTGTATATTGGGCGGGTGTATATTGGGCGGGTGTATAACAGGCGGGGTGTATAACAGGCGGGGTGTATAACGGGCGGGGTGTATAACGGGCGGGGTGTATAATGGGCGGGGTGTATAACGGGCGGGGTGTATAATGGGCGGGGTGTATAAAGGACGGGGTGTATAACGGACAGTGTGTACAATGGGCGGGGTGTATAACGGACAGTGTGTACAATGGGCGGGATGTACAATGGGCAGGGTGTACAATGGGCAGCCAATCCCATCTTGCCCGTTTTGCACCATTGGCCAAAGTTAAAATTGCCCCCACTGTTTGTGGTTAAGTAGGCCTGGAGGAGATAGCAGATGTTGGCTGGAGAGAGGCCATGGAGGGATTGGAAGGTGAGGACTGGGAGCCAGTAGACCAAGGTGAGGACTGAGACAGTGCATCTTTGGACAGGAGAGACAGGCCGCTCCGCTCTGGGTGAATCGTATGACGTGGGGCATAGTTTGTGAGTGTTGTCATGGTGCCATGGAGGATCTTGAGTCTTTGAACAGAAAATGACAAACATTTCATTATGTGATGACTGCCCCTTTAAAATGATAGTTTTCCATGCACGGGATTAATTGTGATTATTAAAAATATCACTTAAAGCTTGTTAATGTTGATTTGCGTTTTTCTTTCCTCATAGTCTTATTCTGAATGTACTTTAAAACTAATTAAACTTCAGAAATCCGTTCTAATTTGAGTTGTGTTATTTTTCTGTCATATATTTCCACACTGTAATTTGAAAGCCATTTGCCACAAGCTGAAAGCTGCTGCCTGGTGAGGGTATAATTACTGCTGAGCTGTTGTACTTAACCACACAATCATATTTCAGCATGAAGAGCTGTGAGTAATGACAGCTTATCCAGGTATCGCTCCTTGTTCTGGCTGGCATTTCAGTTTCTTGCAGCGATTGCAACAGACTCAGGTGAGCAGCAGCCCTGAAACATGCTGCGAACTGTTTGAGCAGATCCCAGCCAAAACAAATCAGCCCTGGGTCCTCCATGGCTCAGTTCCCATCTCAACTGCACTGAGAGCTACTCTTAGCTAACACTGGGACCTCACTCCTGCCTGCTTCAGACCTCGCCCTCTCAGTCTTACTCTGAGTAACCTTCCGACAGAGCAAGGCATTTTGTGGGCCCTGAATTTTAGTTCCGGCTTCAATCAAGGTGCTACAGTCCTAACCTCACCTTTACTTTTTTACATAGTGCCGCTGTCGGCTGTGGCTCAGTGGGTAGCACTCACACCTCAAAAGTACTTAATTGTACTTAAAGAGCTTTGGGACATCCTACGGTCGTGAAAGACGCTATATAAATGCAAGTCTTTCTATTTATTGGCAATTGCAACTTTATAGACTTGATCTAAGTTTGCTATTTGGTGTAATGGTGATTATAGTGCTATCATTGTAGGGGTTGTTCTGGCACATTGATTGGGGAAGGAAAGTTTCGGCCCATTTTAGGATGGACCTGTGTTTAAACCACAATGCTACCCAATTCTAGGTCCTGATACAAGAAAATTTTGATAGACTAAAACGAAGGGTGGGATTGCTCCATAATGCACAACTACTTTGGATTTTGTAGATGAAAAGCATATATTCCAATGAGCATGTAGATGTGTCATCTGTGGCACATTCACCTCTGAGTCAGAAGGTGGTGGGTTTAAATAGCACTCCAGAGACTTGAGCACAAAATCTAGGCTGACACTTCAGTTCAGCACTGAGGGAATGCTGCACTGTCAGAGTTGCCGTCGTTTGGATGAGACGTTAAACCAAGGCCCCGTCTGTCCTCTCAGGTGGATGTAAAAGATCCCACGGCATTATTCCAAGAGGAGCAGGAGATTTCTCCTGATGCCCTGGCCAATATTTATCCCTCAACCCACATCAATAAAAACCAGTTTAATTGGTCATTTGTCTTATTGCTGATGGTGGGATCTTGTGCAAATCACCTGCCGTGTTTCCCTGCATCACAACAAAGTAGTTCATTGGCTGAAAAGTACTTTGGGAGGTTCATGTAAGTGTTTTATAAATGCAAGATCTTCCTTTAGGATCTTCCAACTAACAGAAGGTCTTCACTTGGTTCAAGTTCCTGCATCATGTCTGTTGTGCTGAGGAAGGAGCACGGCCAAAATCCCCTCCAACACAGCAAAGCATTGTTCACTGCTCTTTAGCAGCACCGGACATTGCAGGGCTGAACAGAGTAAACCCAAAAGTGTGTAACTGTATAAAATACAGGTAAATACTGAAGCACAGTAGCAACATAACATCATCGCCAGAAATACAACACTGTTAATGCGACACACAGAAATTCCTGTGTGTGTAGATGCTGGGGGTTTCTCGTTGTGAGCAGATGTTGGGTGTTCTCAGTATATTGGTGTTGGGTATTTCTCAGGGTATATAGCTGTTAGGTGCTTCTCAGGGTATGCAGTTGATGGGTGTTTCTCAGGGTGTGTCATTGATGGGTGTTTCTCAGTGTGTGTAGTTGATGGGTGTTTCTCAGTATGTGTAGTTGATGGGTGTTTCTCAGTGTGTGTAGTTGATGGGTGTTTCTCAGTGTGTGTAGTTGATGGGTGTTTCTCAGTGTGTGTAGGAATTGCGTGTTGCTCCGTGTGTGTAGGTTTTGGGTGTTTCTCAATGGATATAAGTGTTGGTTGTATTTCAGCGAGTGTAGCTGTTGGGTGTTTCGAAGTATGTTTAGGTGTACCTCAGTATGATGGTGTTGGGTGTTTCTAAGTATATGTAAGTGTTTTTAAATGTGTGTAACTGTTGTGCTGGGCCTTTCATAGTGTGTGTAGGTGTTGGGTGTTCCTCAGTGTGTGTTGGTGTTGGATGTTTCTCAGTGCATGTCAGTGCTAGGGTGATTCTCAGTGTATGTAGGTGTAGTGTGTTTCTCAGTTTGTGTAGGTGCTGGATGTTCCTGAGTGTATATAAGTGCTAGGTATTTCTCAATGTGTGTTGGTGTTGGGTGTTTCTCAGTGTATATGGGTGTTGGGTGATTCCCTATGTGTTGGTGTTGGGTGTTTCTCACTGTGTGTAGATGTTGTGTGTTTGTCAATGTATTTGTGATGGATGTTTCTCAGTGTAGGAAGGTGTTAGATGTTTCTCACATTGTACATGTGTTTGGTGTTTCCCAGTTTAAGGGCTTGTTGGGTTCTTCTCTGTTTGTGTTGGTGTTGGGTGTTTCTCAGTGTGTGAAGGTGTTGGGTGTTTCTCAGTGTGTGAAGGTGTTGGGTGTTTCTCAGTGTGTGAAGGTGTTGGGTGTTTCTCAGTGTGTGAAGGTGTTGGGTGTTTCTCAGTGTGTGAACATGTTGGGTGTTTCTCAGTGTGTGAAGGTGTTGGGTGTTTCTCAGTGTGTGAACATGTTGGGTGTTTCTCAGTGTGTGAAGGTGTTGGGTGTTTCTCAGTGTGAAGGTGTTGGGTGTTTCTCAGTGTGTGAAAGTGTTGGGTGTTTCTCAGTGTGAAGGTGTTGGGTGTTTCTCAGTGTGAAGGTGTTGGGTGTTTCTCAGTGTGTGAAGGTGTTGGGTGTTTCTCAGTGTGTGAAGGTTTTGGGTGTTTCTCAGTGTGTGAAGGTGTTGGGTGTTTCTCAGTGTGTGAAGGTGTTGGGTGTTTCTCAGTGTGTGAAGGTGTTGGGTGTTTCTCAGTGTGTGAACGTGTTGGGTGTTTCTCAGTGTGTGAAGGTGTTGGGTGTTTCTCAGTGTGTGAAGGTGGTGGGTGTTTCTCAGTGTGAAGGTGTTGGGTGTTTCTCAGTGTGTGAACGTGTTGGGTGTTTCTCAGTGTGTGAAGGTGTTTGGTGTTTCTCAGTGTGTGAAGGTGGTGGGTGTTTCTCAGTGTGAAGGTGTTGGGTGTTTCTCTGTGTGTGAACGTGTTGGGTGTTTCTCAGTGTGTGAAGGTGTTGGGTGTTTCTCAGTGTGTGAAGGTGTTGGGTGTTTCTCAGTGTGAAGGTGTTGGGTGTTTCTCAGTGTGTGAAGGTGTTGGGTGTTTCTCAGTGTGTGAAGGTGTTGGGTGTTTCTCCGTGTGAAGGTGTTGGGTGTTTCTCAGTGTGTGAAGGTGTTGGGTGTTTCTCCGTGTGTGAACGTGTTGGGTGTTTCTCAGAGTGTGAAGGTCCTGGGTTAGTCTCCATGTTTGTAGGTGTGGGTATTTTTCAGTGTGTGTAGGTGTTTGCTGTTTCTCAGTATCTGAAGACGAAAAGAGTTTCTCAGTGTGTGAAGGTGTTGGGTGTTTCTCAGTGTGTGATGGTGTTGGGTGTTTCTCAGTGTGTGAAGGTGTTGGGTGTTTCTCAGTGTGAAGGTGTTGGGTGTTTCTCAGTGTGAAGGTGTTGGGTGTTTCTCAGTGTGTGAAAGTGTTGGGTGTTTCTCAGTGTGTGAAGGTGTTGGGTGTTTCTCAGTGTGTGAAGGTGTTGGGTGTTTCTCAGTGTGTGAAAGTGTTGGGTGTTTCTCAGTGTGTGAAAGTGTTGGGTGTTTCTCAGTGTGTAAAGTTGTTGGGTGTTTCTCAGTGTGTGTAGGTGTTGGGTGTTTCCCAGTTTGTGAAGGTGTTGGGTGTTTCTCAGTGTGTGAAGGTGTTGGGTGTTTCTCAGTGTGTAAAGTTGTTGGGTGTTTCTCAGTGTGTGAAAGTGTTGGGTGTTTCTCAGTGTGTGAAAGTGTTGGGTGTTTCTCAGTGTGTAAAGTTGTTGGGTGTTTCTCAGTGTGTGTAGGTGTTGGGTGTTTCTCAGTGTGAAGGTGTTGGGTGTTTCCCAGTGTGTGAAGGTGTTGGGTGTTTCTCAGTGTGAAGGTGTTGGGTGTTTCTCAGTGTGAAGGTGTTGGGTGTTTCTCAGTGTGTGAAAGTGTTGGGTGTTTCTCAGTGTGAAGGTGTTGGGTGTTTCTCAGTGTGAAGGTGTTGGGTGTTTCTCAGTGTGAAGGTGTTGGGTGTTTCTCAGTGTGTGAAAGTGTTGGGTGTTTCTCAGTGTGAAGGTGTTGGGTGTTTCTCAGTGTGAAGGTGTTGGGTGTTTCTCAGTGTGAAGGTGTTGGGTGTTTCTCAGTGTGTGAAAGTGTTGGGTGTTTCTCAGTGTGAAGGTGTTGGGTGTTTCCCAGTGTGTGAAGGTGTTGGGTGTTTCTCAGTGTGTGAAAGTGTTGGGTGTTTCTCAGTGTGTGAAGGTGTTGGGTGTTTCTCAGTGTGAAGGTGTTGGGTGTTTCTCAGTGTGTGAAAGTGTTGGGTGTTTCTCAGTGTGAAGGTGTTGGGTGTTTCTCAGTGTGAAGGTGTTGGGTGTTTCTCAGTGTGTGAAGGTGTTGGGTGTTTCTCAGTGTGTGAAGGTTTTGGGTGTTTCTCAGTGTGTGAAGGTGTTGGGTGTTTCTCAGTGTGTGAAGGTGTTGGGTGTTTCTCAGTGTGTGAAGGTGTTGGGTGTTTCTCAGTGTGTGAACGTGTTGGGTGTTTCTCAGTGTGTGAAGGTGTTGGGTGTTTCTCAGTGTGTGAAGGTGTTGGGTGTTTCTCTGTGTGTGAAGGTGTTGGGTGTTTCTCAGTGTGTGAAGGTGTTGGGTGTTTCTCAGTGTGTGAAGGTGTTGGGTGTTTCTCAGTGTGTGAAGGTGTTGGGTGTTTCTCAGTGTGTGAAGGTTTTGGGTGTTTCTCAGTGTGTGAAGGTGTTGGGTGTTTCTCAGTGTGTGAAGGTGTTGGGTGTTTCTCAGTGTGTGAAGGTTTTGGGTGTTTCTCAGTGTGTGAAGGTGTTGGGTGTTTCTCAGTGTGTGAACGTGTTGGGTGTTTCTCAGTGTGTGAAGGTGTTGGGTGTTTCTCAGTGTGTGAAGGTGTTGGGTGTTTCTCTGTGTGTGAAGGTGTTGGGTGTTTCTCAGTGTGTGAAGGTGTTGGGTGTTTCTCAGTGTGAAGGTGTTGGGTGTTTCTCAGTGTGTGAAGGTGTTGGGTGTTTCTCTGTGTGTGAAGGTGTTGGGTGTTTCTCAGTGTGTGAAGGTGTTGGGTGTTTCTCAGTGTGTGAAGGTGTTGGGTGTTTCTCAGTGTGTGAAGGTGTTGGGTGTTTCTCTGTGTGTGAAGGTGTTGGGTGTTTCTCAGTGTGTGAAGGTGTTGGGTGTTTCTCAGTGTGTGAAGGTGTTGGGTGTTTCTCAGTGTGTGAACGTGTTGGGTGTTTCTCAGTGTGTGAAGGTGTTGGGTGTTTCTCAGTGTGTGAAGGTGTTGGGTGTTTCTCAGTGTGTGAAGGTGTTGGGTGTTTCTCTGTGTGTGAAGGTGTTGGGTGTTTCTCAGTGTGTGAAGGTGTTGGGTGTTTCTCAGTGTGTGAAGGTGTTGGGTGTTTCTCAGTGTGTGAACGTGTTGGGTGTTTCTCAGTGTGTGAAGGTGTTGGGTGTTTCTCAGTGTGTGAAGGTGTTGGGTGTTTCTCAGTGTGTGAAGGTGTTTGGTGTTTCTCAGTGTGTGAAGGTGTTGGGTGTTTCTCAGTGTGTGAAGGTGTTGGGTGTTTCTCAGTGTGTGAAGGTGTTGGGTGTTTCTCAGTGTGTGATGGTGTTGGGTGTTTCTCAGTGTGTGATGGTGTTGGGTGTTTCTCAGTGTGTAAAGTTGTTGGGTGTTTCTCAGTGTGTGAAGGTGTTGGGTGTTTCTCAGTGGGTGAAGGTATTGGTGTTTCTCTGTGTGTGTATATGTTGCATTTTTCTCAGTATGTGTAGCTGATGGGTATTTCCCAGTATCTGTAGATATTGGGCATTTCACAGTTTGAGTGGGTGCTGAGTATTTCTCAGTGTGTGAACATGTTGGGTGTTTCTCATTTTGTGCATACATTAGGAGTTTCCAGTGAGTGAAACATGGCTAAGGGAGGGGCAGGACTGGCAGCTCAATGTTCCAGGGTACAGATGCTATAGGAAAGATAGAGCAGGAGGTTAGAGAGGAGGGGGAGTTGTGTTCTTGATTAGGGAGAACATCACGGCAGTAGTGAGAGAGGATATATCCGAGGGTTCGCCCACTGAGTCTATAAGGGTAGAACTGAAAAATAAGAAGGGAGAGATCACTTTGATAGGATTGCACTACAGACCCCCAAATAGTCAACGGGAAATTGAGGAGCAAATATGTAAGGAGATTACAGACAGCTGCAAGAAAAATAGGGTGGTAATAGTAGGGGACTTTAACTTTCCCAACATTGACTGGGACAGACATAGCATTAGGGGCTTGGATGGAGAGAAATTTGTTGAGTGTATTCAGGAGGAATTTCTCATTCAGTATGTGGATGGCCCGACTAGAGAGGGGGCAAAACTTGACCTCCTCTTGGGAAATAAGGAAGGGCAGGTGACAGAAGTGTTAGTGAGGGATCACTTTGGGACCAGTGATCATAATTCCATTAGTTTTAAGATAGCTATGGAGAATGATAGGTCTGGCCCAAAAGTTAAAATTCTAAATTGAGGAAAGGCCAATTTTGATGGTATTAGACAGGAACTTTCAGAAGTTGATTGGGAGAGTCTGTTGGCAGGCAAAGGGACGTCTGGTAAGTGGGAGGCTTTCAAAAGTGTGTTAACCAGGGTTCAGGGTAAGCACATTCCTTATAAAGTGAAGGGCAAGGCTGGTAAAAGTAGGGAACCTTGGATGACTCGGGAGATTGAGGCACTAGTCAAAAAGAAGAAGGAGGCACATGACATGCATAGACTGCTGGGATCAAGTGGATCCCTTGAAGAGTATAGAGATTGCCGGAGTAGAGTTAAGAGAGAAATCAGGAGGGCAAAAAGGGGACATGAGATTGCTTTGGCAGAGAAGGCAAAGGAGAATCCAAAGAGCTTCTACAAATACATAAAGGGCAAAAGAGTAACTAGGGAGAGAGTAGGGCCTCTTAAGGATCAACAAGGTCATCTATGTGCGGAACCACAAGAGATGGGTGAGATCCTAAATGAATATTTCACATCGGTATTTACGGTTGAGAAAGGCATGGATGTTAGGGAACTTGGGGAAATAAATAGTGATGTCTTGAGGAGTGTACATATTACAGAGAGGGAGGTGCTGGAAGTCTTAACGCGCATCAAGGTAGATAAATCTCCGGGACCTGATGAAATGTATCCCAGGACGTTATGGGAGATTAGGGAGGAAATTGCAGGTCCCCTAGCAGAGATATTTGAATCATCGACAGCTACAGGTGAGGTGCCTGAAGATTGGAGGGTAGCAAATGTTGTGCCTTTGTTTAAGAAGGGCGGCAGGGAAAAGCCTGGGAACTACAGACCGGTGAGCCTGACATCTGTAGTGGGTAAGTTGTTAGAGGGTATTCTGAGAGACAGGATCTACGGGCATTTGGAGAGGCAGGGACCGATTAGGAACAGTCAGCATGGTTTTGTGAGAGGAAAATCATGTCTCACGAATTTGATTGAGTTTTTTGAAGGGGTAACCAAGAAGATAGATGAGGGCTGTGCAGTAGACGTGGTCTACATGGACTTCAGCAAAGCCTTTGACAAGGTACCGCATGGTAGGTTGTTACATAAGGTTAAATCTCACGGGATCCAAGGTGAGGTAGCCAATTGGATACAAAATTGGATTGACGACAGAAGACAGAGGGTGGTTGTAGAGGGTTGTTTTTCAAACTGGAGGCCTGTGACCAGCGGTGTGCCTCAGGGATCGGTGCTGGGTCCGCTGTTATTTGTTATTTATATTAATGATTTGGATGAGAATTTAGGAGGCATGGTTAGTAAGTTTGCAGATGACACCAAGATTGGTGGCATTGTGGACAGTGAAGAAGGTTATCTAGGATTGCAACGGGATCTTGATAAATTGGGCCAGTGGGCCGATGAATGGCAGATGGAGTTTAATTTAGATAAATGTGAGGTGATGCATTTTGGTAGATCGAATCGGGCCAGGACCTACTCCGTTAATGGTAGGGCGTTGGGGAGAGTTATAGATCAAAGAGATCTAGGAGTACAGGTTCATAGCTCCTTGAAAGTGGAGTCACAGGTGGATAGGGTGGTGAAGAAGGCATTCAGCGTGCTTGGTTTCATTGGTCAGAACATTGAATACAGGAGTAGGGATGTCTTGTTGAAGTTGTATAAGGCCACACTTGGAATACTGTGTACAGTTCTGGTCACCCTATTATAGAAAGGATATTATTAAACTAGAAAAAGTGCAGAAAAGATTTACTAGGATGCTACCGGGACTTGATGGTTTGACTTATAGGGAGAGGTTGGATAGACTGAGGCTTTTTACCCTGGAGAGTAGGAGGTTTAGGGGTGATCTTATAGAAGTCTATAAAATAATGAGGGGCATAGATAAGGTTGATAGTCAAAATCTTTTCCCAAAGGTAGGGGAGTCTATAATGAGGGGGCATAGATTTAAGGTTAGAGGGGAGAGATACAAAAGGGTCCAGAGGGGCAATTTTTTCACTCAAAGGGTGGTGAGTGTCTGGAACGAGCTGTCAGAGGCAGTAGTAGAGGCGGGTACAATTTTGTCTTTTAAAAAGCATTTGGACAGTTACATGGGTAAGATGGGTATAGAGGGATATGGGCCAAGTGCAGGCAATTGGGACTAGCTTAGTGGTATAAACTGGGCGACATGGACATGTTGGGCCGAAGGGCCTGTTTCCATGTTGTAAACTTCTATGATTCTATGCTTCTATGTATGTGTTGGGTTTTTCTCATTTTGTGTAGTTGCTGGTTATTTCTCAGCATGTGAAGGTGTTGGATGTTTCTCATTGTGTGTAGGTGTTGGGTGTTTCTCAGTATGTGTAGGCATTGCTTATTTCTCAATATGTGTAGGTGATGGGAATTTCTCAGTATGCAAAGGTCTTGGGAGTTAAACAATTTATGTTGGTGCTCAGTATTTCTCAGTATGTGAAGGTGTTCGGTGTTTCTCATTGTTTGTCGGTGCTGGGTTTTTCTCAGTTTGCGGATTTGTTGGGTGTTTCTCAGTGCGTGGAGGTGTTGGGTGTTTTTTCAGCATGTGTACATGTGGATGATTCTCAGTGTGTGAAGGAGTTGGGTGTATCTCAGTGTGAGGAGGTGTTGGCTCTTTTCAGTGTGTCAAGGTCTTACGTGTTTTTCCATGTGTGTAGGCGTTGAGTGTTTCTCTGTGAGTGAAGGTGGAGTGTGTTTCTTAGTATTTAAATTTGTTGGGTGTTTATCAATATGTGTAGGTGTTGGCTGTTTCTTAGTATGGGAAGATGTTGCCTAGTTCTCATTATATGTATATGTTGGGTGTTTTCAGTGTGTGAAGGTCTTGGGTGTTTCCCAGTGTATGTATGTGTTGGTTGTTTATCTGTGTGTGAAGGTGTTGGTTGTTTCTCAGTGTGTGAAGTTGTTGGTTGTTTTCAGTGTGTGAAGTTGTTGGTTGTTTTCAGTGTGTGAAGTTGTTGGGTGTTTCTCAGTGTGTGAAGGTGTTGGGTATTTCTCAGTGTGTGAAGTTGTTCGTTGTTTTCAGTGTGTGAAGTTGTTGGGTGTTTCTCAGTGTGTGAAGGTGTTGGGTATTTCTCAGTGTGTGAAGTTGTTGGTTGTTTTCAGTGTGTGAAGTTGTTGGGTGTTTCTCAGTGTGTGAAGGTGTTGGGTGTTTCTCAGTGTGTGAAGTTGTTGGGTGTTTCTCAGTGTGTGAAGGTGTTGGGTATTTCTCAGTGTGTGAAGTTGTTGGGTGTTTCTCAGTGTGTGAAGTTGTTGGGTGTTTCTCAGTGTGTGAAGTTGTTGGGTGTTTCTCAGTGTGTGAAGGTGTTGGGTGTTTCTCAGTGTGTGAAGTTGTTGGGTGTTTCTCAGTGTGTGAAGGTGTTGGGTGTTTCTCAGTGTGTGAAGTTGTTGGGTGTTTCTCAGTGTGTGAAGGTGTTGGGTGTTTTCAGTGTGTGAAGGTGTTGGGTATTTTCAGTGTGTGAAGGTGTTGGGTGTTTCTCAGTGTGTGAAGGTGTTGGGTGTTTCTCAGTGTGTGAAGGTGTTGGGTGTTTCTCAGTGTGTGAAGGTGTTGGGTATTTTCAGTGTGTGAAGGTGTTGGGTGTTTCTCAGTGTGTGAAGGTGTTGGGTGTTTTCAGTGTGTGAAGGTGTTGGGTGTTTCTCAGTGTGTGAAGTTGTTGGGTGTTTCTCAGTGTGTGAAGTTGTTGGGTGTTTCTCAGTGTGTGAAGGTGTTGGGTGTTTTCAGTGTGTGAACGTGTTGGGTGTTTCTCAGTGTGTGAAGTTGTTGGGTGTTTCTCAGTGTGTGAAGGTGTTGGGTGTTTTCAGTGTGTGAAGGTGTTGGGTATTTCTCCTTGTGTGATGCAGTTATGTGTTTCGAAGTGTGTGAAGTAGTTGGGTCTTTCTCAGTGTTTGTACCACTGGCTGTTGTAGGTGTGGAGTTTTTCTCAGTGTATGAAGATGTTTGGTGTTTCTCAGTGTGTGTAGGTATGGGTGTTTCTCAGTGTGTGAAAACAATGGGTATTTCTCAGTGTGTGAAGATGTTGGCAGTTTCTCAATGTGTGAAGGTGTTGGGTGTTTCTCAGCATGTGAAGGTGTTTGGTGTTTCTCAGTGTGAAGGTGTTGGGTGTTTCTCAGTGTGTGAAGGTGTTTGGTGTTTCTCAGTGTGAAGGTGTTGGGTGTTTCTCAGTGTGTGAAGGTGTTGGGTGTTTCTCAGTGTGAAGGTGTTTGGTGTTTCTCAGTGTGAAGGTGTTGGGTGTTTCTCAGTGTGTGAAGGTGTTTGGTGTTTCTCAGAGTGTGAAGGTGTTGGGTGTTTCTCAGTGTGTGAAGGTGTTGGGTGTTTCTCAGTGTGTGAAGGTGTTTGGTGTTTCTCAGTGTGAAGGTGTTGGGTGTTTCTCAGCATGTGAAGGTGTTTGGTGTTTCTCAGAGTGTGAAGGTGTTTGGTGTTTCCTAGTGTGTGAAGGTGTTGGCTGTTACTCAGTGTGTGACCGGTATTGGGTGTTTCTCAATGTGTGTAGGTGTTGGATATTTCTCAGTTTGTGGATTTATTGGGTGTTTCTCGGTGTGTGTAGGAAATTGGTGGTTTCTCTGTGTATGAAGCTGTTGGATGTTTCTCAGTGTGTGAACGCGTTGGGTGTTTCTCAGTGTGTAAATTTGTTGGCTTTTTTTCAGTGTGTGTATTTGTTGGGTACTTCTGAGTGGGTGAAGGTTTTGGCTGTTTCTCAGTATGAGAAGATGTCGGGTGTTTCTCATTATATGTATATGTTGGGTGTTTCTCTGTGTATGAAAGTTCTGGATGTTTCTCAGTGCTTGTAGGTGTTGGGTGTTTCTCAGTGTGTGAAGTTGTTGGGTGTTTCTCGGTGTGTGTATTTTGGATATTTCTCAGTGTCTGAAGGTGATAGGTGATTCTCACTGTAATTTGGATGTTTCTCAGTGTGTGAAGGTGTTGGATGTTTCTCAGTACGTGGATTTGTTTGAAGTTTTTGGGTGTTTCTCTGTGTTTGTAAGTGTTGGATGTTTTCAGTGTGTAAAGGTGTTAAGGTGGTTTTCATTGTGTGATGGTTCTCGATGTGTCTCAGTGTGTGAAGTTGTATGTTTCTCAGTATGTGAAGATGTAGGGTGTTTCTTTGTGTGTGATGGTGTTGGGTGTTTCTCTGTGTGTGATGGTGTTGGGTGTTTCTCTGTGTGTGATGGTGTTGGGTGTTTCTCAATGTGTGACGGTATTGGGGTCTCTCAGTGTGTGAAGTTGTTAGGATTTTCCCAGTGTGTGATGGTGCTGGGTGTTTCTCAGTGTGTGAACATGTTAGGTGCTCCTTAGTGTGTGAAGATGTTGGGTGTTTCTTAGTGTGACTCGGGTCAGTTATTTCTCATTGTGCGAAGGTGATGAGTGTTTCTCAGTTTTGCATTTGTTGGCTGTTTCTCTGCGTGTGACGTTGTTGATGTTTCTCAATGTGTGAAGGTGTAATTGTGTTTCTCAGTGTATAAAGGTGTTGGGTGTTTCTCAGTGTGACGGTGTTGGATGTTGCTCAATGTGTGAAGATGTTCGTTGTTTCTCAGTCAGTGTAGGTGGTGGGTGATTTTATGTGTGTGAAGGTGTGGGTGATTTTATGTGTGTGAAGGTGTGGGTGTTTTCAGTGAGTGAAGGTGTGGGTGTTTTCAGTGTGTGAAGGTGTGGGTGTTTTCAGTGAGTGAAGGTGTGGGTGTTTTCAGTGAGTGAAGGTGTGGGTGTTTTCAGTGAGTGAAGGTGTGGGTGTTTTCAGTGCGTGAAGGTGTGGGTGTTTTCAGTGAGTGAAGGTGTGGGTGTTTTCAGTGAGTGAAGGTGTGGGTGTTTTCAGTGTGTGAAGGTGTGGGTGTTTTCAGTGCGTGAAGGTGTGGGTATTTTTCAGTATGTGTGGGCGTTTAGCGCTTTCTCAGTGTCTGTAAGCATTGGGTGATTTTCAGAGCGTGAAGATGTTGGGTGTTACTCTGTGTCTAAGTGTTAGATGATTTTCAGTGTGTGAAGGTGTTGTGTGTTTCTCAGTATGTGTGGGTGATGGGTGTTTCTCAGTGTGTAGGCATTGCATAATTCTCAGTGTGTGAAAGTGTAGGGTGTTTCTCAGTCTGTTGATTTGTTGCGTGTTTCTCTGTGTGTGATGATGATGGGTGTTTCTCAGTGTGTGAAGATTTTGGGTGTTTCTCAGAGTGTGAAGGAGTAGGGTCTTTCTCAGTCTGTGTAGGTACTGGGTGTTTCTCAGTGTGCGAATGTGTTGTGCGTTTCTCAGTATATGAAGGTGTTGGGTGCTTCTCAGTGTGTGAAGGAGTTGGCTTTTTCTCAGTGTGGTGGAGCTTTTGGATGTTTTCCGTGTGTGAAGGTCCTAGGTGTTTCTCGCTGTGTGTAGTATTGAGTGTTTCTCTGTGTGTGCAGCTGTTGGGTGTTTCTCAGTGTGTGAAGGTGTTGGGTTTTTCTCAATGTGTTGGTCTTGGATGTTTCACAGTTTCTGGATTTGTTGCGTGGTTCTCTGCGTGTGTAGGTGTTGGGTGTTTCTCAGTATCTGCATTTGTCGGGTGTTTTTTGGTGTTTGACGATGTTGATGTTTCTCAGTGTGTGAAGGTGTAATTGTGTTTCTCAGTGCATGAAGGTTTTGGGTGTTTCTCAGTGTGTGACGGTGTAGGGTATTTCTCAGTGTGTGAAGGTGATGGGTTGCTTCTCAGTGTGTGAAGGTGTTAGATGTTTGTCAGTGTGTGTGGGTGATGGGTGTTGCTCAGTGTTTGAAGATATTAGCTGTTTTCAGTATGTGAAAGTGTTGAGGTTTTTTCAGTCTGTGAAGATGTTCGGTGTTTCTCAGTGTGCAAAGGTGTAAGTGTATTTCTCAGTGTATGAAAGTGTTAGGTGTTTCTCAGTGTTTAGGTGTTGGGTATTTTCAGTTTGTCATGTTGTTACGTGCCTATCAGTGTGTGAATGAGTTGTGTGTTTCTGTTTGTGAATTGTTGGGTGCTTCTCTCTGTGTGTAGGTATTGGGTGTTTCTCAATATGTGGATTTGTTGGGTGTTTCTCAGTGTCTGTCGGTATTGGGCGTTTCTCAGTGTTTGAAGGTGTTGGGTGTTTTCAGCCTGTGACGGTGTTGGGTGATTCTATGTGTGTGAAGGTGTTAGGATTTTCCCAGTTTGTGAAGGTGTTGGGTGTTTCGAAGTATGTGAAGGAGTTGGGTTTTCCTCGATGGGGAGCTTTTGGGTGTTTCTCAGTGTTTGTAGGGTTCGGTATTTCATAGTGTTTGTAGCTGTTGGGTGTTTCTTGGTGCATGAAGGTGTTGGTTGTTTTCAGTGTGTGGTGGTGTTAAGGTGTTTTTCTTTGTGTAAAAGTGTTTGATGTTTCTCAGTGTGTGAAGGTGTTTTGTGTTTCTCAGTTTTTGAAGGAGTTCGATCTTTCGAAGTGTGTGCATGTATTGGCTGTTTCTCAGTGTGTGGGTGTGTTGGGTGTTCCTCTGTGTGTGTAGGTATTGGTGTTTCTCAGTACGTGGATTTGTTGGGTGTTTCTCAATATTTCTAGGTGTTGTGTGATTGTTTGTGGATTGTTGGTTGGTTCTCTGTGTGTGTAGGTATTGGGTGTTTCTCAGTATGTGGATTTGTTGGGTGTCTCTCAATGTGAGAAGATATTGCGTGTTTCTCAATGTATGAAGGGTGTTGGGTGTTTCTCAGTGTGTGACGGTGTTGGGTGTATTCAGTGTGTGAAGATGATTGGCACTTCTCATTGTGTGAAGATGTTGGTTGTTTTCAGTGTGTGAAGGTGTTAGATGTTTCTCAGTGAGGGTATGTGTTGTGTATTTCTCAGTGTGCAAAGATTTTGAGTGTTTCTCAGTGTGTGTAGGTGTTCGGTGTTGCTCAGAGTTTAAAGATGTTAGCTGTTTTCAGTATCGGAACATAGGAACATAGGAACAGGAGTAGGCCATTCAGCCCCTCGTGCCTGCTCCGCCATTTGTTAAGATCATGGCTGATCTGTGATCTAACTCCATATACCAGCCTTTGGCCCATATCCCTTAATACCTTTGATTGCCAAAAAGCTATCTATCTCAGATTTAAATTTAGCAATTGAGCTAGTATCAATTGACGTTTGCGGAAGAGAGTTCCAAACTTCCAACTCCCTTTGTGTGTAGAAATGTTTTCTAATCTTGCTCCTGAAAGGTCTGGCTCTAATTTTCAGACTGTGCCCCTTACTCCTAGAATCCCCAACCAGTGGAAATAGTTTCTCTCTATCCACCCTATCTGTTCCCCTTAATATCTTATAAACTTCGATAAGATCACCCCTTAACCTTCAAAACTCCAGAGAATACAACCCCAATTTGTGTAATCTCTCCTCGTAACTTAACCCTTGAAGTCCGGGTATCATTCTAGTAAACCTACGCTGCACTCCCTCCAAGGCCAATATGTCCTTCCGAAGGTGCAGTGCCCAGAACTGCTCACAGTACTCCAGGTGCGGTCGAACCAGGGTTTTGTATAGCTGCAGCATAACTTCTGCCCCCTTGTACTCCAGTCCTCTAGATATAAAGGCCAGCATTCCATTAGCCTTCTTGATTATTTTCTGCACCTGTTCATTACACTTCAATGATCTATGTACCTGAACCCCTAGGTCCCTTTGGACATCCACTGTTTTTAACTTTTTACCATTTAGAAAGTACCCTGTTCTATCCTTTTTTGATCCAAAGTGGGTGACCTCACATTTATCTACATTGAATTCCATTTGCCACAGTTTTGCCCATTCACCTAATCTATCAATATCGCTTTGTAATTTTATGTTTTCATCTACGCTGCTTACAATGCCACCAATCTTTGTGTCATCGGCAAACTTAGATATGAGACTTTCTATGCCTTCATCTAAGTCGTTAATAAATATTGTGAATAATTGAGGCCCCAAGACAGATCGCTGCAGGACTCCACTAGTCACATCCTGCCAATGTGAGTACCTACCCATTATCCCTACTCTCTGTCGCCTTTCACTCAGCCAACTTCCTAACCAAGTCCGTACTTTTCCCTCGATTCCATGGGCTTCTATCTTAGCTAACAGTCTCTTATGTGGGACCTTATCAAATGCCTTCTGGAAGTCCATATAAATAACATCCATTGACAGTCCCCTGTCCACTACTTTAGTCACTTCTTCAAAACATTCAATCAGGTTTGTCAGGCACGACCTACCTTTCACAAATCCATGCTGGCTCTCTCTGATTAACTGAAAATTCTCGAGGTGTTCAGTCACCCTATCCTTAATTATAGACTCCAGCATTTTCCCCACAACAGATGTTAGGCTAACTGGTCTATAATTCCCTGGTGTACCTCTCTCTCCTTTCTTAAAAAGCGGAGTGACATGTGCAAGCCGAGTGACATGTGAAGGTGTTGGGTGTTTCTCAGTGTGTGAAGATGTTGGGTGTTTCTCAGTGTGTGAATTTGTTGGGTGTTTCTCAGTCGATGACAGTGTTGGGTGTTTCTCAGTGTGTGAAGATGTTGGGTGTTTTCAGTGTGTGATGTTGTTACGTGTTTATCAGTGTCTGAAGGTGTTGGGTTTTTCTCTCTGTGTGAAGGTGTTAGGTGATTCTCAGTGTGAAATTGTTGGGTATTTCTCAGTATGTGTAGGTGCTGGCTGTTTCTTAATGTGTGTAGGTGTTGGGTGTTTCTCAGTGTATCAAGGTATTGGATGTTTCTCAGTGTGTAAAGGTGTTGAGTGTTTCTCAGTGTGGAAAGGGGTTGGGCGATTCTCATTGTGTAAAGGTGTTGGATGTTTCTCAGTGTGTGAAGACGTTGGGTTTTCATCAGTTTGTATAGTTGTTGGGTGTTTCTCACTGCGTGAACCTGTTACAGTGTTTCACATTTGTGTGAAGGTGTTTGGAGTGTCTTAATGTGTGAAGGTGTTGGGTATTTTAGTGTGTGCGAAATTGTTGGGTGTTTCTCAGTGTGTAACGGAATTGGGTGCTTTTTTTATTTGTTCATGGGATGTGGGCATCGCTTGCATCGCCTGCATTTATTGCCCATTCCTAATTGCCCTTGAGAAGGTGGTGGTGAGCCATCTTATTGAAACGCTGCAGTCTGTGTGGTGAAGGTTCTCCCACAGTGCTGTTAGGAAGGGAGTTCCAGGATTTTGACCCAGCGACGATGAAGGAACGGTGATATATTTCCAAGTCAGGATGGTGTGTGACTTGAAGGGGAACGTGCAGGTGGTGTTGTTCCCATATGCCTGCTGCTCTTGTCCTTCTCAGTGGTAGAGGTCACAGGATTGGGAGGTGCTGTCGAAGAAGCCTTGGCGAGTTGCTGCAGTGCATCCTGTGGATGGTACACACTGCAGCCATGGTGCGCCGGTGGTGAAGGGAGTGAATGTTTAGGGTGGTGTTTGGGGAGCCAATCAAGCGGGCTGCTTTATCTTGGATGGTGTCGAGCTTCTTGAGTGTTGTTGGAGCTGCACTCACCCAGGCAAGTGGAGAGTATTCCATCACACTCCTAACTTGTGCCTTATAGATGGTGGAAAGGCTTTGGGGAGTCAGGAGGTGAGTCACTCACTGCAGAATACCCAGCCTCTGACCTGCTCTCGTAGCCACAGTATTTATGTGGCTGGTCCAGTTAAGTTTCTGGTTAATGGTGACCCCCAGGATGTTGATGGTGGGGGATTCGGCGATGGTAATGCCGTTGAATGTCAAGGGGAGGTGGTTAGACTCTCTCTTGTTGGAGATGGTCATTGCCTGGCACTTGTTCGGCGCGAATGTTACTTGCCACTTATGAGCCCAAGCCTGGATGTTGTCCAGGTCTTGCTGCATGCGGGCTCGGACTGCTTCATTATCTGAGGGGTTGCGAATGGAACTGAACACTGTGCAATCATCAGCGAACATCCCCATTTCTGACCTTATGAAGGAGGAAAGGTCATTGATGAAGCAGCTGAAGGTGGTTGGGCCTAGGACACTGCCCTGAGGAACTCTTGATGCAATGTCCTGGGGCTGAGATGATTGGTCTCCAAAAACCACTACCATCTTGCTTTGACTCCAGCCACTGGAGAGTTTTCCCCCTGATTCCCATTGACTTCAATTTTACTCGGGCTCCTTGGTACCACACTCAGTCAAATGCTGCCTTGATGCCAAGGGCAGTCATTCTTACCTCACCTCTGGAATTCAGCTCTTTTGTCCATGTTTGGACCAAGGCTGTAATGAGGTCTGGAGCCAAGTGGTCCTGGCGGAACCCAAACTGAGCATCAGTGAGCAGGTTATTAGTGAGTAAGTGCCACTTGATAACACTGTCGACGACACCTTCCATCACTTTGCTGATCATTGAGAGTAGACTGATGGGGCGGTAATTGGCCGGATTGGATTTGTCCTGCTTTTTGTGGACAGGACATAACTGGGCAATTTTCCACATTGTCGGGTAGATGCCAGTGTTGTAGCTGCACTGGAACAGCTTGGCTTGAGGCACGGCTAGTTCTGGAGCACAAGACTTCAGCACTACAGCCGGGATGTTGTCGGGGCCCATAGCCTTTGCTGTATCCAGTGCACTCAGCCGTTTCTTGATATCACGTGGAGTGAATCGAATGGGCTGAAGACTGGCTTCCGTGATGGTGGGGATATCGGGAGGAGGTCGAGATGGATCATCCACTCGGCACTTCTGGCTGAAGATGGTTGCAAACACTTCAGCCTTGACTTATGCACTCACATGCTGGACTCTGCCATCATTGAGGATGGGGATGTCTACAGAGCCTCCTCCTCCCATTAGTTGTTTAATTGTCCACCACCATTCACGACTGGATGTGGCAGGACTGCAGAGCTTTGATCTGATCCGTTGGTTGTAGAATCGCTTCGCTCTGTCTATAGCATGTTGCTTCCGCTGTTTAGCATGCATGTAGTCCTGAGTTGTAGCTTCACCAGGTTGGCACCTCATTTTTAGGTACGCTTGCTGCTGCTGCTGGCATGCTCTTCTACACTCCTCATTGAAACATGTAAGATCCTGAGGGGACTCGAAGGGGTAGATGCTGAGAGGATGTTTCCCCTTGTGGGAGAGATGAGAACTAGGGGCCACAGTTTAAAATTAAGGGGTCTCCCATTTAAGACGGAGATGTGGAGAAATTTTTTCTCTCACACGGTCATGAGTCTGTGGAACTCCCTTCCCCAGAGAGCTGTGGAGGCAGGGTCATTGAATATTTTTAATGCTGAGTTAGATAGATTCCTGATTAACAAGGGAGTCAAAGGTTATAGTAGGTTTGAGGTCACAATCAGATCAGCCATGATCTTATCAAATGGCAGAGCAGGCTTGAGGGGCCGAATGGCCTACTCCTGCTCTTAATTCGTATGAACCAGGGTTGATCCCCTGACTTGTTGGTAATGGTAGAGTGAGGAATATGCCGGGCCATGAGGTTATAGATTGCGCTGGAAAACAATTCTGCTGCTGCTGATGGCCCACAGTGCCTCATGGATGCCCAATTTTGATCTGTTCTGAATCTATCCCATTTAGCACGGTGGTAGTGCCACACAACACGATGGATGGTGTGCTCAGTGCGAAGATGGGACTTTGTCTCCACGAGGACTGTGCAGTGGTCACTCCTACCAATACTGTCATGGACAGATGCATTTGCAACAGGTAGATTGGTGAGGACGAGGTCAAGTAGGTTTTTCCCTCGTGCTGGTTCTCTCACCACCTGCCGCAGGCCCAGTCTGGCAGCTATGTCCTTCAGGACTCGCCCAACTCGGTCAGTAGTGGTGCTACCGAACCACTCTTGGTGATGGACATTGAAATCCCCCACCCAGAGTATATTCTGTGCCCTTGCTACCCTCAGTGCTTCCTCCAAGTGGTGTTCAACATGGAGGAGGACTGATTCATCAGCTGAGGGAGGGCGGTAGGTGGTAATCAGCAGGAGGTTGCCTTGCCCATGTTTGGCCTGATGCCATGAGATTTCATGGGGCCTGGAGTCAATGTTGAGGACTCCCAGGGCCACCCGCTCCTGACTGAGTGGGACAGGACATACCCAGGGCTGGTGATGGAACAGTCTGGGACGTTGGCTGAAAGGTATGATTCTGTGAGTATGGCTATGTCAGGCTGTTGCTTGACTAGTCTGTGGGACAGCTCTCCCAATTTTGGCACAAGTCCCCAAATGTTAGTGAGGAGGACTTTTCAGGGTCGACTGGGCTTGGTTTGTCTTTGTCGTGTCTGGTGCCTAGTGGTCCGTCTGGTTTTATTCTTATTGTGATTTTCTGTAGCAAGAGCTGTACAACTGAGTGGCTTGCTAGGCCATTTCAGAGGGTGATTAAGAATCAACCACATTGCTGTGGGTCTGGAGTCACATATAGGCCAGACCGGGTAAGGACGGCAGGCTTCCTTCTTTAAAGGGCAGTAGTGAACCAGATGAGTTTTTACGACAATCTGGTAGTTTCATGGCCACCATTACTTTATTCCAGATTTTATTTAATTTATTGGATTTAAGTTCCCCAGCTGCCATGGCAGGATTTGAACTTATGACTCCGAGATTATTAGTCCAGGCCTCTGAATTATTAGTCCAGTAACATAACCACCAGGCTACCATACAGTTTGTGGTGCTTTTGCGTGTTTTCAATGTGTGAAGGTCTTCGATGTTTCTCAGTGTTTAGGTATTAAGTGTTTCTCTGTATCTGCAGGTGTTGGGTGTTTCTCAGTGTGTGGAGGTGTTGGGTGTTTCTCAATTGGTGGATTTGTTGGTGCTTCTTTGTGTGTGTAGGTGTTGGGTATTTAAGAACATAAGAAATAGAAGCAGGAGTAGGCCATCCGGCCCCTCGAGCCTGCTCCGCCATTCAACAAGATCATATCTGATCTTCTACCTCAACACCATTTTCCTGCACACACTGAGAAATACCCAAAATCTACACACACTGAGAAACAGCCGACAGCATAATAGATTCTAGCATTTCCCTACTACTGATTTCAGGCTAATAGGTCTGAAGTTTCCTGTTTTCTCTCTCCTTCCTTTTCTTAAATAGTGGGGTTACATTTGCTCCCCTCCAATCTGCAGGAACCATTCCAGAATCTATAGAATTTTGGAAGATGACAACCAATGCATCCACTATCTCTAAGTGTGTGGATTTGTTGGGTGTTTCTCAGTGTGTGAAGGAGTTGGGTGTTTCTCAATTTGTGTAGATGTAAGTTTGTCTCTCAGTGTGTCAAGGTGTTGGGTTTTTCTCAATGTTTAAAGGTGTTGGATACGTCTCAGTTAGTGGCTTTGTTGGGTGTTTATCAGTGTGTGGAGATGTTGCTTGCTTTCAATGTGTGGATTTATTGGTTGTTCTCAGTGTGCGTAGGTGTTGGTTGTTTCTCCGTGTGTAAACTTGTTGGGGATTTCTCAGTACGTGTAGCTGTTGGCTGTTTCTCATTGTGTGAAGGTGTTGGCTGTTTCTCATTGTGTGAAGGTGTTGGGTGTTTCTCAGTGTGTGAAGGTGTTGGCTGTTTCTCATTGTGTGAAGGTGTTGGCTGTTTCTCAGTGTGTGTAGGTGTTGGCTGTTTCTCAGTGTGTGAAGGTGTTGGGTGTTTCTCAGTGTGTGAAGGTGTTGGCTGTTTCTCAGTGTGTGTAGGTGTTGGCTGTTTCTCAGTGTGTGAAGGTGTTGGGTGTTTCTCAGTGTGTGAAGGTGTTGGCTGTTTCTCATTGTGTGAAGGTGTTGGCTGTTTCTCATTGTGTGAAGGTGTTGGCTGTTTCTCATTGTGTGAAGGTGTTGGGTATTTCTCATTGTGTGAAGGTGTTGGGTATTTCTCATTGTGTGAAGGTGTTGGCTGTTTCTCAGTGTGTGAAGGTGTTGGCTGTTTCTCAGTGTGTGATGGTGTTGGCTGTTTCTCAGTGTGTGAAGGTGTTCGGTGTTTCTCACTGCTTGAAGGTGTTATGGTGTTTTGCATGTGTGTGAACGTGTCCAAAGTTTCTCGGTGTGTGACAGTGTTGGGTATTTCTCAGTGTGTGACAGTGTTGGGTATTTCTCAGTGTGTGACAGTGTTGGGTATTTCTCTGTATTTGCAGGTGTTGGGTGTTTCTCAGTGTGTTTAGGTATGGAGTGTTTCTCTGTATTTGCAGGTGTTGGGTGTTTCTCAGTATGTGAATGTGTCTGGTGTTTCTCATTGTGTGAAGGAGTTGAGTGCTTCTTAGTGTGTGTAAGGGCGGGTATTTCTCAGTATGTGAAGGTGTCGGGTGTTTCTCAGTGTGTGCAGGTGTTGGGTGTTTCTCAGTGTGTGAAGGAGTTGGGTGTTTCTCAGTGTGTGACGGTGTTGTGTGTGTGTCTCAGTGTGTGAAGGTGTTGGGTGTTTCTCAGTGTGAAGGTGTTGGGTGTTTCTCAGTGTGTGAAGGTGTTGGGTGTTTCTCAGTGTGTGACGGTGTTGTGTGTGTGTCTCAGTGTGTGAAGGTGTTGGGTGTTTCTCTGTGTGTGAAGGTGTTGGGTGTTTCTCTGTGTGTGCAGGTGTTGGGTGTTTCTCAGTGTGTGCAGGTGTTGGGTGTTTCTCAGTGTGTGAAGGAGTTGGGTGTTTCTCAGTATGTGAAGGTGTTGGGTGTTTCTCTGTGTGTGCAGGTGTTGGGTGTTTCTCAGTGTGTGCAGGTGTTGGGTGTTTCTCAGTGTGTGAAGGAGTTGGGTGTTTCTCAGTGTGTGATGGTGTTGAGTTTTTCTCAGTGTGTGAGGCTGTTGGTTGTGTCTCGGTTTGTGTATGTGTTGGGCGTTTCTCAGTATGTGAAATTGTTGGGTGTTTCTGAGTGTGTGAAGGTGTTGGGTGTTTCTCAGTATGTGGATGTGTTGCTTGTTTATCTTTTTTTGATGGTGTTAGGTGTTTCTCAGTGCTGGAATGTGTTCGGTGTTTCTCAGTGTGTTTAGGTGTTGGGTGTTTCTCCATTTATTAAGTTGTTATCTGTTTTGAGTATGTGAAGGTGATAAGGTGTTTTTCAGTGTGAGAAGGTGTTGGGTGTTTCTTTGTATATGATGGTGTTGGGTGTTTTCAGTGTGTGTGAAGGTGTTAGGTGTTTCTCAGTGAGTGTATGTGATTTGTATTTCTCAGTGTGTGAAGGTTTTGGATGTTTCTCAGTGTGTGTAGGTGTTGGGTGTTGCTCAGTATTTGAAGGTGTTAGCTCTTTTCAGCATGTGAAGGTGTTGGGTGTCTCAGTGTGTGAACGTGTTGGGTGTTTTCAGTATGTGATTTTGTTTCGTGTTTATCAGTGTGTGTACGTATTACGTGTTTCTCATTGTGTGTAAGGACGGGTATTTCTCTGTGTGTGAAGGTTTTAAGTGTTTCTCAGTGTGTGAAGTTGTTGGGTGTTTCTCAAGTGTCGATTTGTTCGATGTTTCTCTGTGTGTGGTGGTGTTGAAGTTTATCAACATGTGAAGGTGTTGGGTGTTTCTCAATGTGTAAAGATATTGGATGCTTCTCAGTTTGTGTATTTGTTGGTTGTTTCTCAGTATGTAAATTTTTGGGAGGTTTCTCAGTACATGTAGCTGTTGGCTGTTTCACAGTGCATGCAGGTTTTGGGTATTTCTCAGTATGTGAAGGCGCTCGGTGTTTCTCAGTACATGTAGGTGTGGGGTATTTTTCAGTGCTTGAAGGTGTTGGGTGTTTCTCAGTGCGTGGAGGTGTTTGGTGTTTCTTAGTGTGTGAATGAGTTGGGTGTTTCTCAGTGTGTGAATGTGGTTGGGTGTTTTTCAGTGTGTGAAGGTGTAAATGTGTTTCTTAGTGTAAGAAGGTGTTTGGTGTTCCTCAGTGTGTGACGGTGTTGGGTGTTCCTCAGTGTGTGACGGTGTTGGGTGTTTCTCAGCATGTGATGGTGTTGGGTGTTTCTCAGAGTGTGATGGTGTTGGGTGTTTCTCAGCATGTGATGGTGTTGGGTGTTTCTCTGTGTGTGATGGTGTTGCGTGTTTCTCAGCATGTGATGGTGTTGGGTGTTTCTCAGTGTGTGATGGTGTTGGGTGTTTCTCAGCATGTGATGGTGTTGGGTGTTTCTCAGTGTGTGAAGGAGCTGGGTGTTTCTCAGTGTGTGAAGGTGTAGGGTGATTGTCAATGTATGAAGGAGTTGGGTTTTTCTCAGTTTGTGAAGGTGTTGCTTTTTTCTCTGTGTGTGATGGTGTTAGGAGTTCTCAGTGCGTGAGTGCGTTGGTTGTTTCTCAGTGTGTGTAGGTGTTGGCTGTTTCTCAATGTGTGTCGCTGTTTAGTATTTCTCAGTGTGTGAAGGCTTTGGATGTGTGAAGGTGTTCAGTGTTTCTCGTTGTATAAAGGCGAAGGGTGTTTCTCAGTGTGCGAAGGTGTTTGGTGTTACTCAGACTGTGAATGTGTTGGGAATTTCTCCGAGTGTGAAAGTGTTGGGTGTTTCTCGATGTGTGAGGGTGTTGGGTGTTTCTCAGTGTGTGACGGTGTTGGGTGTTTCTCATTGTGTGAAGGAGTTGGGTGTTTCTCAGTGTGTGAAGGTGTTGGGTGTTTCTCAGTGTGTGATGGTGTTGGGTGTTTCTCAGTGTGTGACGGTGTTGGGTGTTTCTCATTGTGTGAAGGAGTTGGGTGTTTCTCAGTGTGTGAAGGTGTTGGGTGTTTCTCAGTGTGTGATGGTGTTGGGTGTTTCTCAGTGTGTGTTGGTGTTGGATGTTTCTCATTGTGTGAAGGTGTTGGGTGTTTCTCTTCTTGTGATGGTGTTGGGTGTTTCTCAGTGTGTGACAGTGTTGGGTGTTTCTCAGTGTGTGATGGTGTTGGGTGTTTCTCAGTGTGTGATGGTGTTGGGTGTTTCTCAGTGTGTGAAGGTGTTGGGTGTTTCTCAGTGTGTGATGGTGTTGGGTGTTTCTCAGTGTGTGATGGTGTTGGGTGTTTCTCAGTGTGTGTTGGTGTTGGATGTTTCTCATTGTGTGAAGGTGTTGGGTGTTTCTCTTCTTGTGATGGTGTTGGGTGTTTCTCAGTGTGTGACAGTGTTGGGTGTTTCTCAGTGTGTGACGGCGTTGGGTGTTTCTCTTTGTGTGACGGTGTTGGGTGTTTCTCAGTTTGTGGATATGTTGGGTGTTTCTCTTCTTGTGACGGTGTTGATGTTTCTCCTTGTGTGAAGATGTGTATTTCCCAATGTGTGAAGGAGTTGTATTTTTCTCAGTGTGTGAGGGTGTTGGTTGTGTCTCAGTTTGTGTATGTGTTGGGTGTTGCTAGAGGATTTGAGTACAGGAGCAAGGATGTCTTACTGCAGTTATACAGGGCCTTGGTGAGACCACACCTGGAGTATTGCGTGCAGTTTTGGTCTTCTTACCTAAGAGAGGATACACTTGCCATAGAGGGAGTGCAGTGAAGGTTCACCAGACTGATTCCTGGGATGGTAGGACTGTCATATGAGGAGAGATTGGGTCGACTCGGCCTGTATTCACTCGAGTTTAGAAGAATGAGAGGAGATCACATTGAATTAATGACTGTGTTGGGTGTTTCTCTGTGTGTGAAGGATTTGATTGTTTCTCAATGTGTGGCGGTGTTGGGTGTTTCTCAGTGTGTGAACGTGTTAGGATTTTCCCAGTGTGTGAAGGAGTTGGTTGTTTCTCATTGGTGACGGTGTTGGGTGTTTCTCAGTGTGTGAAGGTGTTGGTTGTAATCTCAGTCTGAGTAGGTGTTGAGTGTTTCTCTGTGCGTAAAAGTGTTATGTATTTCTCAGTTTGTGGAGCATGTGGATTTATCTCATTATGTATATATGTTGCATGTTTCTCAGTATGTGAAGTTGTTGGATGTTTCTCAGCATGTGAAGGCATTGGGTAATTCTCAGTGTGTAAATGTGTTGGATGTTTCTCAGTGAGGGCAAGTGTTGAGGGTGTTTATCAGTACGTGTAAGTGTTAACTCTTTCTCAGTGTGTGTTGGTTTTTGTTTTTTTCTAAGTGTGTGAATGTGTTGGGTGTTTCTCAGTATGTGAAGTTGGTGGGTGTTTTTCAGTGTGTGTAGGTTTTGGGTGTTTCTCAGTGTGTTTAAGTGTTGGGTGTTTCTCAGTATGTGAGAGTGTTGGTTGTTTCTCAATGTGTGAAGGTGTAGGGTGTATCTCAGTGTGTGGATGTGTTGCTTGTTTCTCTGTGTGTGATGGTGTTGGGTGTTTCTCAGTCCGCGAATGTGTTGGGTGTTTCTCAGTGTGTTTGGGTGTAGGGTGATTCTCAGTGTGTGTCACTGTTCAATATTTCACAGTGTGTGTAGATTTTGGGTGTTTCTCAGTTTTGGGCGTTTATGAAGTTGTTATCTGTTTTCAGTGTTTGAAGGTGATGTGGTGTTTTTCAGTGTGTGAAGATGTTCGGTGTTTCTCATTGTATAAAAGCAATGCGTGTTTCTCAGTGTGCGAAGGTATTTGGTGTTTCTCAGTGTGTGAATGTGTTGGAAGTTTCTCTGAGTGTGAAGGTGTTGGGTGTTTCTCAGTGTGTTTAGGTATTGGGTACTTCTCAATGTGTGAAGGTGTTGAGTGTTTCACAGTGTGTGAAGGATATTCGGATTTTTTCATTGTGTGAAGGTGTTCGGTGTGTCTCAATGTGCGAAGGCGTGTGAAGGTGTTATGTGTTTCTCAGTGTGTGATGATGTTGGGTGTTACTCAGTGTTTGAAGGTGTTGGGTGTTTCTCAGTATGTGTAGGTGTTGCGTAATTCCCAGTGTGTGAACGTGTTGTGTGTTTCTCAGTGTGTGAAGGTTTTTAGGGTTTTCTCAGTGTGTGAAGGTGTTGGGTGTTTCTCAGTGTGTTAAGGTGTTCGGTGTTTCTCAGTGTGTGAAGGTGTTCGGTGTTTCTCAGTGTGTGAAGGTGTTGGGTGTTTCTCGGTGTTTGTAGGTGTTGGGTGTTTCTCAGTCTGTTGATTCATTGCGCATTTCTCAGTGTGTGACGGTGTTGGGCATTTCTCAGTGCGTGAAGGAGTTGGGTGTTTCTCAATGTGTGACGGTGTTGGGTGTTTCTCAGTGTGTTAAGGTGTTGGGTGTTTCTCAGTGTGTTAAGGTGTTGGGTGTTTCTCAGTGTGTGAAGGTGCTGTTTGTATTCTCAGTCTGAGTAGGTGTTACGTGTTTCTCAGTGTGTGGAGCATGTGGATGTATCTCATTATGTGTATATATTGGATGTTTCTCAGTGTGTAGATGATGGGTGTTTCTCAGTGTGTGAAGGTGTTGGATGTTTCTCAGTGTGTGAATATGTTGGGAGTTTCTCAGTGTTTGTAGGTTTTGGGTGTTGCTCGGTATGTGAATATGTTGGGTGTTTCTCTGTGTGTGAATGAGTTGGGTGTTTCTCAGTGTGTGAATGTGGTTGGGTGTTTTTCAGTGTGTGAAGGTGTAAATGTGTTTCTTAGTGTAAGAAGGTGTTTGGTGTTCCTCAGTGTGTGACGGTGTTGGGTGTTTCACAGTGTGTGAAAGTGTTGGGTGTTTCCCAGTGTGTGAAGGTGTTTGGTGTTTCTCAGTGTGTGACGGTGTTGGGTGTTTCACAGTGTGTGAAGGAGTTGGGTGTTTCTCAGTGTGTGACGGTGTTTGGTGTTTCTCAGTGTGTGAAAGTGTTGGGTGTTTCTCAGTGTGTGAAGGAGTTGGGTGTTTCTCAGTGTGTGACGGTGTTGGGTGTTTCTCAGTGTGTGAAGGTGTTGTGTGTTTCTCTGTGTGTGAAGGTGTTGGGTGTTTCTCAGTGTGTGACGGTGTTGGGTGTTTCTCAGTGTGTGACGGTGTTGGGTGTTTCTCAGTGTGTGACGGTGTTGGGTGTTTCTCAGTGTGTGACGGTGTTGGGTGTTTCTCAGTGTGTGACGGTGTTGGGTGTTTCTCTGTGTGTGAAGGTGTTGGGTGTTTCTCAGTGTGTGACGGTGTTGGGTGTTTCTCAGTGTGTGACGGTGTTGGGTGTTTCACAGTGTGTGAAAGTGTTGGGTGTTTCCCAGTGTGTGAAGGTGTTTGGTGTTTCTCAGTGTGTGACGGTGTTGGGTGTTTCTCAGTGTGTGACGGTGTTTGGTGTTTCTCAGTGTGTGAAGGTGTTGGGTGTTTCTCAGTGTGTGAAGGTGTTGGGTGTTTCTCTGTGTGTGAAGGTGTTGGGTGTTTCTCAGTGTGTGACGGTGTTGGGTGTTTCTCAGTGTGTGACGGTGTTGGGTGTTTCTCAGTGTGTGACGGTGTTGGGTGTTTCTCAGTGTGTGACGGTGTTGGGTGTTTCTCTGTGTGTGAAGGTGTTGGGTGTTTCTCAGTGTGTGACGGTGTTGGGTGTTTCTCAGTGTGTGACGGTGTTGGGTGTTTCTCAGTGTGTGACGGTGTTGGGTGTTTCTCAGTGTGTGACGGTGTTGGGTGTTTCTCAGTGTGTGACGGTGTTGGGTGTTTCTCAGTGTGTGGATATGTTGGGTGTTTCTCAGTGTGTGACGGTGTTGGGTGTTTCTCAGTGTGTGACGGTGTTGGGTGTTTCTCAGTTTGTGGATATGTTGGGTGTTTCTCAGTGTGTGACGGTGTTGGGTGTTTCTCAGTGTGTGACGGTGTTGGGTGTTTCTCAGTGTGTGACGGTGTTGGGTGTTTCTCAGTGTGTGACGGTGTTGGGTGTTTCTCAGTGTGTGACGGTGTTGGGTGTTTCTCAGTGTGTGATGGTGTTGGGTGTTTCTCAGTGTGTGACGGTGTTGGGTGTTTCTCAGTTTGTGGATATGTTGGGTGTTTCTCTTCTTGTGACGGTGTTGATGTTTCTCCTTGTGTGAAGATGTGTGTTTCCCAATGTGTGAAGGAGTTATATTTTTCTCAGTGTGTGAGGGTGTTGGTTGTGTCTCAGTTTGTGTACGTGTTGGGTGTTGCTAGAGGATTTGAGTACAGGAGCAAGGATGTCTTACTGCAGTTATACAGGGCCTTGGTGAGACCACACCTGGAGTATTGCGTGCAGTTTTGGTCTCCTTACCTAAGAGAGGATATACTTGCCATCGAGGGAGTGCAGCAAAGGTTCACCAGACTGATTCCTGGGATGGTAGGACTGTCATATGAGGAGAGATTGGGTCGACTCAGCCTATATTCACTCAAGTTTAGAAGAATGAGAGGGGTTCACATTGAATTAATGACTGTGTTGGGTGTTTCTCTGTGTGTGAAGGATTTGATTGTTTCTCAATGTGTGGCGGTGTTGGGTGTTTCTCAGTGTGTGAACGTGTTAGGATTTTCCCAGTGTGTGAAGGAGTTGGTTGTTTCTCATTGGTGACGGTGTTGGGTGCTTCTCAGTGTGTGAAGGTGTTGGTTGTAATCTCAGTCTGAGTAGGTGTTGAGTGTTTCTCCGTGCATAAAAGTGTTATGTATTTCTCAGTTTGTGGAGCATGTGGATTTATCTCATTATGTATATATGTTGCATGTTTCTCAGTATGTGAAGTTGTTGGATGTTTCTCAGCATGTGAAGGCATTGGGTAATTATTAGTGTGTAAATGTGTTGGATGTTTCTCAGTGAGGGCAAGTGTTGAGGGTGTTTATCAGTACGTGTAAGTGTTAACTCTTTCTCAGTGTGTGAATGTGTTGGGTGTTTCTCAGTATGTGAAGTTGGTGGGTGTTTTTCAGTGTGTGTAGGTTTTGGGTGTTTCTCGGTATGTGGATGTGCTGGGTGTTTCTCTGCGTGTGATTGTGTAGTGTATATTCTTCATGTGTGAAGATAATGGGTGTTTCTCAGTGTGTTTAAGTGTTGGGTGTTTCTCAGTATGTGAGAGTGTTGGTTGTTTCTCAATGTGTGAAGGTGTAGGGTGTATCTCAGTGTTTGAAGATGTGCGTTTCTCAGCATGTGTAGGTGTTGGGTGTTTCTCAGTATGTGGATGTGTTGCTTGTTTCTCTGTGTGTGATGGTGTTGGGTGTTTCTCAGTCCGCGAATGTGTTGGGTGTTTCTCAGTGTGTTTAGGTGTTGGGTGATTCTCAGTGTGTGTCACTGTTCAATATTTCACAGTGTGTGAAGATGTGTGTTTCTCAGTGTGAGAAGGAATTGTTGTTTCTCAGTGTGTGAAGTTGTAAATGTGTTTCTCAGTGTATGAAGGTGTTGTATGTTTCTCAATGTGTGAAGGTGTGTGTTTCTCAGTGTGCGCTGGTGTTGGGTGTTACTCAGTATTTGAGGTTGTTGGGCGTTTCTCAGTACGTGAAGGTGTTATGTGTTTCTCAGTGTGTGGAGCATGTGGATTTATCTCATTATGTGTATATGTTGGATGTTTCTCAGTATGTAAAGTTGTTGGATGTTTCTCAGTGTGTGTAGGTTTTGGGTCTTTCTCGTTATGTGGATGTGTTGGGTGCTTCTCTGTGTGTGATGGTGTAGTGTATTTTTCCATGTGTGAAGGTGTTGGGTGTTTGTCAGTGTTTTTAAGTGTTGGGTGTTTCTCAGTATGTGAGGGTGTTGGTTCTTTCTCAATGTGTGAAGGTGCAGGGTGTATCTCAGTGTGTGAAAGGTGTTGTGTGTTTCTCAATGTGTGTAGGTGTTGGGTGTTGGGTGTTTCTCAGCATGTGGATGTGTTGCTTGTTTCTCTGAGTGTGATGGTATTGGGAGTTTCTCAGTCCGTGAATGTGTTGGGTGTTTCTCAGTGTGTTTAGGTGTTGGGTGATTCTCAGTTTGTGTCACTGTTCAATATTTCTCAGCGTGTGAAGATTTTGGGTGTTTCTCAGTTCATGTTATCTGTTGTCAGTGTGCGATGGTGATAAGGTGTTTTTCACTGTGTGAAGGTGTTGGGTGTTTCTCGGTGTGTGTAGGTGTTGGATACTTCTCAGTGTGTGAATGTTTTGAGTGTGTCTCAATGTGTGAAGGTGTATGAAATTGTAAATGTGTTTCTCAGTGTACGAAAGTGTTGGATGTTTCTCAGTGTGTGAAGGTTTTTCGGATTTTTTCATTGTGTGAAGGTGTTCGGTGTGTCTCAATATGCGAAGGTGTGTGAAGGTGTTATGTGTTTCTCAGTGTGTGATGATGTTGGGTGTTACTCAGTGTTTGAAGGTGTTGGGTGTTTCTCAGTATGTGTAGGTGTTGCGTAATTCCCAGTGTGTGAACGTGTTGTGTGTTTCTCAGTGTGTGAAGGTTTTTAGGGTTTTCTCAGTGTGTGAAGGTGTTGGGTGTTTCTCAGTGTGTGAAGGTGTTCGGTGTTTCTCAGTGTGTGAAGGTGTTGGGTGTTTCTCGGTGTTTGTAGGTGTTGGGTGTTTCTCAGTCTGTTGATTCATTGCGCATTTCTCAGTGTGTGACGGTGTTGGGCATTTCTCAGTGCGTGAAGGAGTTGGGTGTTTCTCAATGTGTGACGGTGTTGGGTGTTTCTCAGTGTGTTAAGGTGTTGGGTGTTTCTCGGTGTTTGTAGGTGTTGGGTGTTTCTCAGTCTGTTGATTCATGGCGCATTTCTCAGTGTGTGACGGTGTTGGGCATTTCTCAGTGCGTGAAGGAGTTGGGTGTTTCTCAATGTGTGACGGTGTTGGGTGTTTCTCAGTGTGTTAAGGTGTTGGGTGTTTCTCAGTGTGTTAAGGTGTTGGGTGTTTCTCAGTGGTGACGGTGTTTGGTGTTTCTCAGTGTGTGAAGGTGCTGTTTGTATTCTCAGTCTGAGTAGGTGTTACGTGTTTCTCAGTGTGTGGAGCATGTGGATGTATCTCATTATGTGTATATATTGGATGTTTCTCAGTGTGTGAAGGTGTTGGGTGTTTCTCAGTGTTTGTAGGTTTTGGGTGTTTCTCGGTATGTAGATGTGTTGGGTGTTTCTCTGTGTGATGGTGTGTGTATTTCTCCGTGTGTGAACGTGTTGGGTGTTTCTCAGTGTGTTTAAGAGTTGGGTATTTCTCTGTTTGTGGATTTGTTGGGTGTTTGTGTGTGATTGTGTTGGGTATTTCTCAGTATGTCGGTGTTGGGTGTTTCTCAGTGTGTGAAGGTGTTATGTGTTTCTCAGTGAGTGGAGCTTGTGGGTGTATCTCACAATGTGTATATGTTGGATGTTTCTCAGTGTTTGTAGGTGTTGGTTGTTTCTCAATGTGTAAATGTGTTGTCTGTTTCTCAGTATGTGAAATTGGTGGGTGTTTCTCAGTGTGTGTAGGTTTTGGGTGTTTCTCAGTATGTGGATATGTTGGGTGTTTCTCAGTGTGTGAAAGAGTTGGGTGTTTCTCAGTGTGTTTAAGTGTTTGGTGTTTCTGAGTATGTGAGGGTGCTGGTTGTTTCTCAGTGTGTAAAGGTGTTGGGTGTTTCTCAGTGTGTGAAGGTGCTAGGTATTTCCCTGTGTAAATGAGTTGGATGTTTCTCTGTGTGTGTAGGTGTTTGGTGTTTCTCAGTATGTGGAGGTGTTTCTCAGTGTGTGAAGGTGAGGAGCTTTTCTCAGTGTGTATAGGTGTAGGGTGTTTCTCTGTGTGTGAAGTTGTTGGGTGTTTCTCAGTATGTGCCAGTAAAGTGTAGCTGTTGTGTATTTCTCAGTGTCCGAAGGTGTTGAGTGTTTCTCAGTGTGTGAAGATGTTCGGTGTTTCTCAGTATGTGTAGGTGTTGGGTGTTTCTCAGTGTGTAAATGTGTTTGATGTTTCTCAGTATGGGCAGTTGTTTGTCTCTTTGTGTAGGTTTTAGGTGTTTCTCAGTGCATGTAAGTGTGTTGTATGAATGAATACATTGTATGAATGTGTTGGGAACTTCTCAGTGTGTGACGTGGTTGGGTGTTGCTCAGTGTACGATGGTGTTGGGTGTTTTTAGTGTGTGAAGGTGTTGGGTATTTCTCTGCGTGTGAATATGTTGGGTGCTTCTCAGTATGTGAATTTGTTGGGTTTTTCTCAGTGTGTGAATGTGGTTGGGTGTTTTTCAATGTGTGAAGGTGTAAATGTGTTTCTTAGTGTAAGAAGGTGTTTGGTGTTCTTCAGTGTGTGACGGTGTTGGGTCTTTCACAGTGTGTGAAGGTGTTGGGTGTTTCTCAGTGTGTGAAGGTGTTCAGTGCTTCATAATGTTTGTAGGTGTTGTGTGTTTTTCAGTTTGTGGATTTGTTGGGTGTATCTCTGTGTGTGATTGTAATGGGTGTTTCTCAGTATGTGAAGAAGTTGTGTGCTTCTCAGTGTGTGAGGGTGTTGGTTGTGTCTCAGTGTGTGTACGTGTTGTGTCTTTCTCAGTATGTAAAGTTGTTGGGTGTTTCGCAGTGTGTGAAGGTGTTGGGTGTTTCGTATTGTGTGAAGGTGTTGGGCATTTATCAGTGTGTAAATGTGTTGGTTGATTTTCAGCTATTGAAGGTGTTGGGTGTTTCCCAATGTGTGAAGGAGCTGGGTGTTTCTCAGTGTGTGAAGGTGTTGCTTTTTTCTCTGTGTGATGGTGTTAGGAGTTCTCGGTGCGTGAGTGCGTTGGTTGTTTCTCAGTGTGTGTAGGTGTTGGATGTTTCTCAGTGTGTGAAGGTGTTAAGATGTTTTTCAATGTGTGAAGTTGTTGAGTGTTTCTCACTTTGTAAAGTTGTTGGGTGTCTCTTAGTGTGCATCAATGTATTGTAGCTGTTGTGTATTTCTCAGTGTGTGAAAATGTTGCATGTCCCTCAGTGTTTGCAGGTGTTGGGTGTATCTAGTTATGTGTATATGTTGGATGTTTCTCATTGTGTGTAGGTGTTGGGCATTTCTCAGAGTATGAAGGTTTTGGGTGTTTCTCATTGTGTGAAAATGTTGTGTGTATCTCATGTATATATTGGATGTTTCTGTTTGTGAAGGTTTTGAGTGTTTTCCAGTGTGTGAAGGTATTGGGTGTTTCTCAGTTTGTGACGGTGTTGGGTGTTTCTCACTGTGAAGTTGCTGGATGTTTCTCATTGTGTGTATATGTTGGGTGTTTCTCAAGTGTGTGAAGGTGTAAGTGTGTTTCTCAGTGTATGAAAGTGTTGGATGTTTCTCAGTGTGTGACGGTGTTGGGTGTTTCTCAGTGTATGATGGTGTTGGGTGTTTCTCAGTGTGTGACGGTGTTGGGTGTTTTTAGTGTGTGAATATGTTAGTTGTTTCTCTATGTCTTCAGGTGTTTAGTGTTTCCCAGTGTGTCAAGGTGTGGGGTGTTTTTAGTATGTGAATGTGTTGGGTGTTTTCAATGTGTGAAAAGTTGGGTTTTTCCCAGTATGTTTAGGTGTTGTGTATTTCTCTGTGTGCAGGAGTGGGGTTTTCCTCAATCTTTTAGGTGTGGGGTGTTTCTCAGCTCGTGAATGTGTTGGGTGTTTCTCAGTGTTTGAAGATATTGTGTGTTTTCAGTGTGTGATGATGTTAGATATTTCTCAGTGTGTGAAGGTGTAAGTGTGTTTCTCAGTGTATGAAAGTGTTGGGTGTTTCTCAGTGTGTGACAGTGTTGGGTGTTTCTCAGTGTGTGACGGTGTTGGGTGTTTCTCAGTGTGTGACGGTGTTGGGTGTTTCTCAGTGTGTGACGGTGTTGGGTGTTTCTCAGTGTGTGACGGTGTTGGGTGTTTCTCAGTGTGTGACGGTGTTGGGTGTTTCTCAGCGTGTGATGGTGTTGGGTGTTTCTCAGCGTGTGATGGTGTTGGGTGTTTCTCAGTGTGTGACGGTGTTGGGTGTTTCTCAGTGTGTGACGGTGTTGGGTGTTTCTCAGTGTGTGACGGTGTTGGGTGTTTCTCAGCGTGTGATGGTGTTGGGTGTTTCTCAGTGTATGATGGTGTTGGGTGTTTTTAGTGTGTGAACGTGTTGGTTTTTCTCTTTCTCTTTAGGTGTTTAGTGTTTCCCAATGTGTCAAGGTGTGGGGTGTTTTTAGTGTGTGACTGTGTTGGGTGTTTTCAGTGTGTGAATATGTTAGATGTTTCCATGTATGTTTAGGTGTTGTGTATTTCTCTGTGTGCAGGAGTGGGGTTTTCCTCAATCTTTTAGGTGTGGGGTGTTTCTCAGCACGTGAATGTGTTGGGTGTTTCTCAGGTTTGAAGATATTGTGTGTTTTCAGTGTGTGATGATGTTAGATATTTCTCAGTGTGTGAAGGTGTTGGGTGTTTCTCAGTGTATGAAAGTGTTTGGTGTTTCTCAGTGTGTGAAGGTGTTGTGTGTTTATCAATGTGTGTAGGTGTTGTGAGTATCTCAGGGTATGTAGCTGTTGGGTGTTTGTCAGTGTGTGAAGGTGTTTTGTGTTTCGCAGTATGTGAAGTTTTTGGATGTTTTCACTGTGTGAATGTGTTAGGTATTTCTCAGTGTTTGTAGGTGCTGTGTATTTATCTGTGTGTGAAGGAGTTATGTTTTTCTCAGTGTGTTTTGCTCTTGGTTGTTTATCATTGTGTGTAGTGTTGCGAGTATCTCGGGGTGTGTAGGTGTTGGGTGTTTCTCAGTGTTTGATGGTGTTGGATGTTTCTCACTCTGTAAAATTGTTGAGTGTTTCTCAGTATGTATCAGTGTAGAGTAGCTGTTGTGTGTTTCTCAGTGTGTGAATGTGTTGCGCGTTTTCAGTGTGTGAAAGTGTTGGATGTTTCTCAGTGTGTGTAGGTGTTGGATGTTACTCACTGTGTGAAGATGTTAGTTGTTTCTCATTACGTGTATATGTTGGGTGTTTCTTGATGTGTGAAGAGGTTGGGTGTTTCTCAGTGTGTGTAAGTGTAAGTGTGTTTCTCATGGTATGAAAGTGTTGGGAGCGTCTCAGTTTGTGACGTGGTTGGGTGTTCCTCAGTGAGTGTAGGTGTTGGGTGTTCCTCAAGGTGTGTAGGTGTTGGGTGTTTCTCAGTGTGTGTAGGTATTGTGTATTTCTCTGTGTGAAGGTGTGTGTTTTTTCTCACTGTTTAGGTGTGGATTGTTTATCAATGTGTGTAGGTATTTTGTATTTCTCTCTGTTTGAAGAAGTTGTATGTTTCTCAAAATGTGAAGGTGTTAGATATTTCCCAGTGTGTAAATGAGTTGGATGTTTCTCTGTGTGCGAAGCTGTTGGGCATTTCTCAGTATGTGAAGGTGTTTCTCAGTGTGTTAAGGTGTTTCTCAGTGTTTGAAGGTTTTTCTCAGTGTGTGAAGGTGTTGGGTGTTTCGGTATTTCTCAGTGTATAAATGTGTTAGATGTTTCTCAGTGTGGGCAGTTGTTAGTGTGTTTGTCTAGGTGTTAGGTGTTTCTCAGGGTGTGTAAGTGTAAGTGTGTTTCTCATTGTATGAATGTGTTGGGAGCTTCTCAGTGTGTGACGTGGTTGGGTGTTGCTCAGTGTATGATGGTGTTGGGTGTTTCTTAATGTGTGTAGGTGTTGTGCATTTCTCTCTGCGAAGGAGTGGGGTTTTTCTCAGTCTGTTTAGGTGTGGGTTGTTTATCAATGTGTGTAGGTGTTTTGTATTTCTCTCTGTTTGAAGAAATTGTGTGTTTCTCAATGTGCGAAGGTGTTGGGAATTTCCCAGTGTGTAAATGCATTGGCTGTTTCTCTGTGTGTGAAGGTGTTTAGTGTTTCTCAGTATATGAAGGTGTTTCTCAGTGTGTGAAGGTGTTGAGCGTTTCTCAGTGTGCATATGTGTTGGGTGTTTCTCAGTGTGTGAAGATGTTGGGTATTTCTCATTGTGTAAAGGTTTTAGATGTTTCTCAGTGTGTGAAGATGATTATTATATGTATATATTGGGTGTTTCTCAGTGTTTGAAGTAGTTGGGTGATTCTCAGTGTGTGAAGGTGTAAGTGTGATTCTCAGTGTGTGAAAGTGTTGGATGTTTCTCACTCTGTGAAGTTGCATGCCTTTCTTCATGTGTGTAGGTGTCTGGCGTTTCTCAACGTGTGAAGCTGTTGAGTGTTTCTCAGTGTGTGTAGGTGTTGTGTATTTCTCTGTGTGAAGGGGTGGGGTTTTTCACTATCTGTTTAGGTGTGGGGTGTTTCTCAGCACGTGAATATGTTGGGTGTTTCTCAGTGTTTGAAGGTGTTGTGCGTTTTCAGTGTGTGATGGTGTTAGATATTTCTCAATGTGTGAAGTTGTTGAGTGTTTTGCAATGTGTGTAGGTGTTGTGAGTATCTCAGGGTATGTAGCTGTTGGGTGTTTGTCAGTGTGTGAAGGTGTTGTGTGTCTCGCAGTGTGTAAAGCTGTTGGATGTTTTCACTGTGTGAATATGTTAGGTATTTCTCAGTGTTTGTAGGTGCTGTGCATTTCTCTGTGTGTGAAGGAGTTGCATTTTTCTCAGTGTGTTTTGCTCTTGGTTGTTTATCATTGTGTGTAGTGTTGCGAGTATCTCAGGGTGTGTAGGTGTTGGGTGTTTCTCAGTGTTTGATGGTGTTGGATGTTTCTCACTCTGTAAAGTTGTTGGGTGTTTCTCAGTATGTATCAGTGTAGAGTAGCTGTTGTGTATTTCACAGTGTGTGAACATGTTGCATGTTTTCAGTGTGAACGTGTTGGATGTTTCTCAGTGTGTGTAGGTGTTGGTTGTTTCTCAGTGTGTGTATGTGTTGGATGTTACTCACAGTGTGAAGATGTTAGTTGTTTCTCATTATGTGTATATGTTGGGTGTTTCTTGATGTGTGAAGAAGTTGGGTGTTTCTCAGGGTGTGTAAGTGTAAGTGTGTTTCTCATTGTATGAATGTGTTAGGAGCTTCTCAGTGTGTGACATGTTTGGTTGTTGCTCAATGTATGATAGTGTTGGGTGTTTTTAGTGTGTGTAGGTTTTGGGTGGTTCTCAGTGTGTGAAGGTATTTCTCTGTGTGAAGGAGTGGGTTTTTTCTCAGTCTGTTTCTCAGTCTGGTGTGCGTTGTTTATCAATGAGTGTAGGTATTTTGTTTGAAGAAGTTGTGTGTTTCGCATTGAATGTTTCCCTGTGTGCGAAGGTGTTGTGTATTTCCCTGTGTGTAAATGCGTTGAATGTTTCTCTGTGTGCGAAGGTGTTGGGTGTTTCTCAGTGTGCGAAGGTGTTGGGTGTTTCTCAGTGTGTAAATGAGTTGAATGTTTCTCTGTGTGCGAAGGTGTTGGGTGTTTCTCAGTGTGTAAATGAGTTGAATGTTTCTCAGTGTGTGAAGTTGTTGGGTGTTTCTCAGTATGTGGCAGTAAATAGAACAATAGAACCATAGAAAAGATACAGCACAGAAGGAGGCCATTCAGCCCATCATGTCCACGCCGGCTCGAAAAACAACCAGGTGCTCATTCTAATCCCACCTTCCAGCACCCAGTCCTTGGCCCTGCAGCACTTTAGGTGCAGGTCCAGAAACTTTTTAAAAGAGTTGAGGGTCCCTGCCTCTACCGCGAATTCAGGCAGCTAATTCCATACACCCACCACCCTTTGGGTAAAAAGGTTTTACCTCATGTCCCCTCTAATCCTTCCACCAATCAGTTTAAATCTATGTCCTCAAGTTCTTGAACTCTCCGCTAGGGGAAACAGGTACTTCCTGTCTACTCTATCTGGGCCCCTCATAATTTTGTACACCTCAATCAAGTCTCCCCTCAGCCTCCTCTGCTCCAAGGAAAACAACCCCAGCCTATCAAATCTCTCCTCGTAGCTGCAATTTTCAAGCCCTGGCAACATTCTTGTAAATCTTCTCTGCATTCTCTCCAGAGCAATTACGTCCTTGCTGTAATGCGATGACCAGAACTGCGTACAATACTCCAGCTGTGGCCTTACCAACATTTTATACAGTTCCATCATTACATACCTGCTTTTGTATTCTATACCTCGGCTAATAACGGAGAGCATTCCGTATGCCTTCTTCACAACCTTATCTATCTGTACTGCCACCTTCAGGGACCTGTGCCATGCATTCCAAGGACTCTCACTTCCTCTACCCCTCTCAATATATTCTCGTTTACTGCGTATTCCCTTTTACTGTTTGCCCTCCCTAAGTGCATTACCTCACACTTCTCCAGGTTGAACTCCATTTGCTACTTTTCTGCCCACTCCACCAACCCATTGATATCTTCTTGGAGTCTACAGCTATTCTCTTCACTATCAACTACACGGCCAATTTTTGTGTCGTCTGCAAATTTGCCAATCATGCCCCCTACATTCAAGTCCAAATCATTAATATATACCACAAGCAGCAAGGGACCGAACACTCAGCCCTGTGGCACACCACTGGAAATGGATTTCCATTCGCAAAGACATCCATCGACTTTTACCCTTTGTTTCCTGTTACTGAGCCAATTTTGGATCCAATTCACCACATTTCCCTGTATCCCATGGGCTTTTACCTTTCTGACCAGTCTGCCATGTGGGACTTGTCAAATGCCTTACTAAAATCCATGTAGACAACATCCACTGCACTACCCTCATCAATCCTCCTTCTCACTTCCTCAAAGAATTTAATCAGATTTGTAAGGCATGACCTTTCCTGAACAAATCCATGCTGACTATCCCTGATTAAACCATGCCTTTCCAAGTGACAGTTTATCCTATCTCTCAGTATTGATTCTAATAGTTTGCCCACCACCGAGGTAAGACTGACCGGCCTATAATTGTTCGGCCTTTCCCTCGTACCCTTTTTAAACAATGGTACTACGTTTGCAGTCTTCCAGTCCTCCGGTACCTCCCCTGTATCTAGTGAGGATTGGAAAATGATCCTCAGAGCATCCGCTATTTCCTCCCTGGCTTCCTCCAATAGCCGAGGAAACAATCCATCTGGCCCTGGTGACTTATCAACTATCAAGGAATCCAGTCCCTCCAGTACTTCCTCTCTCGTAATGTTTACCTTATCCAATATTTCACACCTCTCCTCTTTAACTACTACGTCCGGATCATCCCTTTCCTTTGTGAATACGGAGACAAAATATTCATTTAAAACCCAACCCACATCCTCTGCTTCTACACACAAGTTACCCTTATCATCCCTGATAGGTCCCACCTTTTCCTTATCCTCTTGTTCTTAATGTACTGATAAAACATCTTTGGGTTTTCTTTAATCTTACGAGCTAATATTTTTTCATGCCCTCTCTTTGCTTTCCTTATTTCCTTTTTTACATCATCCCTGTACTTTCTATACTCCTCTAGGCTTTCTGCAGTATTTAGTTTTCTGTGACAGTCATAAGCTTTCTTTTTCTGCTTTATCTTGCTCCGTATACTTCCGGACAACCAGGGGGCTCTAAATTTGGCAGTGCCACCCTTTTTCTTTGAGGCGACGTGTCTGCATTGTATCTGTAGAATTTCACTTTTTAGTGCCTCCCACTGGCTTGCCACTGATTTCTCCTCAAGTAGTTGTGTCCAGTCCACTTCTGCCAAATCACCTCTTAGTTCTGTAAAATTTGCCTTCCCCCAATTTAAAATGTTTACTCCTGTTTTAACTCTGTCCTTTTCCATAATAATACTAAAACTAACTGAATGGTAGTCACTATCCCCAATATGGTCACCCACTGTCACTTCACCCACTTGCCCATCTTCATTTCCCAGGGTTAAATCTAGAATTGCATCCCCTCTTGTTGGGCTTGTCACGTACTGGCTAAAAAAGTTCTCCTAGACACTGATCAAGAATTTTGCGCCCTCTGTGCCCCTCACACTGTTTGAATCCCAGTTGATGTTAGGGTAGTTAAAGTCCCCTCCTATTATTGCCCTCTTATTTTTGCACTCAGAAATTTGCCTATATATTTGTTCTTCTATCTCCCTTTTGTTATTCGGGGGTCCAAAGTACACTCCTAGTAATGTGACTGCCCCTCTTTTATTTCTTAGCTCAACCCATATGGCTCGATTTAGCATATCATCCCTTCTCACAACTGTCATTGATTCTTTAACCAATAATGCTACCCCCTCCTCCTTTTTTATCACCCACTCTATCCTGCCTGAAAACTCTATATCCAGGGATATTGAGCTGCCAATTATCCCCCTCTTTAAGCCAGCTTTCCATTATAGCAATGATGTCATGCTGCCATGTGTCTATCTGTGCCCTTAGCTCATCTGCTTTGTTTGTAATACTCCTTGCATTGAAGTATATACCCTTTAGCCCCGTCAAATTCCTGTGCTGAACACGATTTAACCTTTGTTTCTTTTGCCTTTCTGAGTTGCTAACTACTTCACTAACTGCTTTTCTACTTCCTGTTTCCTGGTCTGAATTTGCCCTATCTGTACCTGCCCTATGGTTCCCATCCCCCTGCCATACCAGTTTAAACTCTCCTGTTTGAAGAAGTTTTGTGTTTCTCGGTGTGTGAAGGTGTTGGGAATTTCCCAATGTGTAAATGCGTTGGGTGTTTCTCTGTGTGCAAAGGCGTTGGGTGTTTCTCAGTGTGTGAAGTTGTGTGTGTTTCTCAGTGTGTAGGTATTGGGTGTTTCTCACTGTGTGAAGTTGTGTGTGTTTCTCAGTGTGTATAGGTGTTGAGTGTTCTCAGTGTGTGAAGATGTTGAATGTTTCTCAGTGCGTGAAGGTGTTGCGTGTTTCGTATTGTATGAATGTGTTGGGAGCTTCTCAGTGTGTGAAGGTGTGGGGTGTTTATCATTGTGTGTAGGTGTTGCGAGTATCTCAGGGTATGTATGCGTTGGGTGTTATTCAGTATGTGAAGATGTTGGGTATTTCCCAATGTGTAAATGTGCTGAGTGTTTCTCAGTATAGTGTAGCTGTTCTGTATTTCTCAGTGTGTGAAGATGTTGGGTGTATCTCATTATGTGTACATGTTGGATGTTTCTCAGTGTGTGTAGGTGTTAGGGTGTTTATCAGTGTGTGACGGTGTTGGGTGCTTCTCAGTGTGTGACAGTGTTCTGTGTTTTCAAGGTGTGAAGTTGTTGGGTGTTTCTCAGTGTGTGAAGTTGTTGGAAGTTTCTCACAGTGTGTGGATTTTGGATGTTACTCAGTTTGTAAAGATATGAGTTGTTTCTCATTATGTGTATATGTAGTGTGTTTCTGTGTTTGAAGTTGCAAGTGTGTTTCTCAATGTATGAAAGTGTTGGGTGTTTCTCATTGTGTGACGGCGTCGGGTATTTTTAGTGTTTGAAGGTGTTGTTTGTTTCTCAGTCTCTGTAAATGTTGGGTGTTTCTCAGTGTGTGAAGTTGTGGGGTGTTTCTCAGTGTGTGTAGGTGCTGTGTATTTCTCTGTGTGTTTAGGTGTGGGGTGTTTCTCAGTGTGTTTAGGTGTGGGGTGTTTCTCAGTGTGAAGGTGTTGGGTGTTTCTCAGTGTGAAGGTGTTGGGTGTTTCTATTTGTGAAGTTGTTGGGTGTTTCTCAGTGTGAAGGTGTTGGGTGTTTCTCAGTGTGAAGGTGTTGGGTGTTTCTCAGTGTGAAGGTGTTGGGTGTTTCTCTTTGTGAAGGTGTTGGGTGTTTCTCTTTGTGAAGGTGTTGGGTGTTTCTCAGTGTGAAGGTGTTGGGTGTTTCTCTTTGTGAAGGTGTTGGGTGTTTCTCAGTGTGAAGGTGTTGGGTGTTTCTCAGTGTGAAGGTGTTGGGTGTTTCTCTTTGTGAAGGTGTTGGGTGTTTCTCTTTGTGAAGGTGTTGGGTGTTTCTTAGTGTGAAGGTGTTGGGTGTTTCTCGGTGTGAAGGCGCTGGGTGTTTCTCAGTGTGAAGGTGTTGGGTGTTTCTCTTTGTGAAGGTGTTGGGTGTTTCTCAGTGTGAAGGTGTTGGGTGTTTCTCAGTGTGAAGGTGTTGGGTGTTTCTCAGTGTGAAGGTGTTGGGTGTTTCTCAGTGTGAAGGTGTTGGGTGTTTCTCAGTGTGAAGGTGTTGGGTGTTTCTCTTTGTGAAGGTGTTGGGTGTTTCTCAGTGTGAAGGTGTTGGGTGTTTCTCTTTGTGAAGGTGTTGGGTGTTTCTCAGTGTGAAGGTGTTGGGTGTTTCTCAGTGTGAAGGTGTTGGGTGTTTCTCTTTGTGAAGGTGTTGGGTGTTTCTCAGTGTGAAGGTGTTGGGTGTTTCTCTTTGTGAAGGTGTTGGGTGTTTCTCAGTGTGAAGGTGTTGGGTGTTTCTCTTTGTGAAGGTGTTGGGTGTTTCTCAGTGTGAAGGTGTTGGGTGTTTCTCAGTGTGAAGGTGTTGGGTGTTTCTCTTTGTGAAGGTGTTGGGTGTTTCTCTTTGTGAAGGTGTTGGGTGTTTCTCAGTGTGAAGGTGTTGGGTGTTTCTCTTTGTGAAGGTGTTGGGTGTTTCTCTTTGTGAAGGTGTTGGGTGTTTCTCTTTGTGAAGGTGTTGGGTGTTTCTCAGTGTGAAGGTGTTGGGTGTTTCTCTTTGTGAAGGTGTTGGGTGTTTCTTAGTGTGAAGGTGTTGGGTGTTTCTCTTTGTGAAGGTGTTGGGTGTTTCTCAGTGTGAAGGTGTTGGGTGTTTCTCAGTGTGAAGGTGTTGGGTGTTTCTCTTTGTGAAGGTGTTGGGTGTTTCTCAGTGTGAAGGTGTTGGGTGTTTCTCAGTGTGAAGGTGTTGGGTGTTTCTCTTTGTGAAGGTGTTGGGTGTTTCTCAGTGTGAAGGTGTTGGGTGTTTCTCAGTGTGAAGGTGTTGGGTGTTTCTCTTTGTGAAGGTGTTGGGTGTTTCTCAGTGTGAAGATGTTGGGTGTTTCTCAGTGTGAAGGTGTTGGGTGTTTCTCAGTGTGAAGGTGTTGGGTGTTTCTCAGTGTGAAGGTGTTGGGTGTTTCTCAGTGTGAAGATGTTGGGTGTTTCTCAGTGTGAAGGTGTTGGGTGTTTCTCTTTGTGAAGGTGTTGGGTGTTTCTCAGTGTGAAGGTGTTGGTTGTTTCTCAGTGTGAAGGTGTTGGGTGTTTCTCTTTGTGAAGGTGTTGGGTGTTTCTCAGTGTGAAGGTGTTGGGTGTTTCTCAGTGTGAAGGTGTTGGGTGTTTCTCTTTGTGAAGGTGTTGGGTGTTTCTCAGTGTGAAGGTGTTGGGTGTTTCTCTGTGTGTGAAGGTGTTGGGTGTTTCTCTGTGTGTGAAGGTGTTGGGTGTTTCTCTTTGTGAAGGTGTTGGGTGTTTCTCTTTGTGAAGGTGTTGGGTGTTTCTCTTTGTGAAGGTGTTGGGTGTTTCTCAGTGTGAAGGTGTTGGGTGTTTCTCAGTGTGAAGGTGTTGGGTGCTTCTCTTTGTGAAGGTGTTGGATGTTTCTCAGTGTGAAGGTGTTGGGTGTTTCTCTTTGTGAAGGTGTTGGGTGTTTCTTAGTGTGAAGGTGTTGGGTGTTTCTCGGTGTGAAGGCGCTGGGTGTTTCTCAGTGTGAAGGTGTTGGGTGTTTCTCTTTGTGAAGGTGTTGGGTGTTTCTCAGTGTGAAGGTGTTGGGTGTTTCTCAGTGTGAAGGTGTTGGGTGTTTCTCAGTGTGAAGGTGTTGGGTGTTTCTCAGTGTGAAGGTGTTGGGTGTTTCTCAGTGTGAAGGTGTTGGGTGTTTCTCTTTGTGAAGGTGTTGGGTGTTTCTCAGTGTGAAGGTGTTGGGTGTTTCTCTTTGTGAAGGTGTTGGGTGTTTCTCAGTGTGAAGGTGTTGGGTGTTTCTCTTTGTGAAGGTGTTGGGTGTTTCTCAGTGTGAAAGTGTTGGGTGTTTCTCTTTGTGAAGGTGTTGGGTGTTTCTCAGTGTGAAGGTGTTGGGTGTTTCTCTTTGTGAAGGTGTTGGGTGTTTCTCAGTGTGAAGGTGTTGGGTGTTTCTCAGTGTGAAGGTGTTGGGTGTTTCTCTTTGTGAAGGTGTTGGGTGTTTCTCAGTGTGAAGGTGTTGGGTGTTTCTCTGTGTGTGAAGGTGTTGGGTGTTTCTCTGTGTGTGAAGGTGTTGGGTGTTTCTCTTTGTGAAGGTGTTGGGTGTTTCTCAGTGTGAAGGTGTTGGGTGTTTCTCAGTGTGAAGGTGTTGGGTGTTTCTCTTTGTGAAGGTGTTGGGTGTTTCTCAGTGTGAAGGTGTTGGGTGTTTCTCTTTGTGAAGGTGTTGGGTGTTTCTTAGTGTGAAGGTGTTGGGTGTTTCTCGGTGTGAAGGCGCTGGGTGTTTCTCAGTGTGAAGGTGTTGGGTGTTTCTCTTTGTGAAGGTGTTGGGTGTTTCTCAGTGTGAAGGTGTTGGGTGTTTCTCAGTGTGAAGGTGTTGGGTGTTTCTCAGTGTGAAGGTGTTGGGTGTTTCTCAGTGTGAAGGTGTTGGGTGTTTCTCTTTGTGAAGGTGTTGGGTGTTTCTCAGTGTGAAGGTGTTGGGTGTTTCTCTTTGTGAAGGTGTTGGGTGTTTCTCAGTGTGAAGGTGTTGGGTGTTTCTCAGTGTGAAGGTGTTGGGTGTTTCTCTTTGTGAAGGTGTTGGGTGTTTCTCAGTGTGAAGGTGTTGGGTGTTTCTCTTTGTGAAGGTGTTGGGTGTTTCTCAGTGTGAAGGTGTTGGGTGTTTCTCTTTGTGAAGGTGTTGGGTGTTTCTCAGTGTGAAGGTGTTGGGTGTTTCTCAGTGTGAAGGTGTTGGGTGTTTCTCTTTGTGAAGGTGTTGGGTGTTTCTCTTTGTGAAGGTGTTGGGTGTTTCTCAGTGTGAAGGTGTTGGGTGTTTCTCTTTGTGAAGGTGTTGGGTGTTTCTCTTTGTGAAGGTGTTGGGTGTTTCTCTTTGTGAAGGTGTTGGGTGTTTCTCAGTGTGAAGGTGTTGGGTGTTTCTCTTTGTGAAGGTGTTGGGTGTTTCTTAGTGTGAAGGTGTTGGGTGTTTCTCTTTGTGAAGGTGTTGGGTGTTTCTCAGTGTGAAGGTGTTGGGTGTTTCTCAGTGTGAAGGTGTTGGGTGTTTCTCTTTGTGAAGGTGTTGGGTGTTTCTCAGTGTGAAGGTGTTGGGTGTTTCTCAGTGTGAAGGTGTTGGGTGTTTCTCTTTGTGAAGGTGTTGGGTGTTTCTCATTGTGAAGGTGTTGGGTGTTTCTCAGTGTGAAGGTGTTGGGTGTTTCTCTTTGTGAAGGTGTTGGGTGTTTCTCAGTGTGAAGATGTTGGGTGTTTCTCAGTGTGAAGGTGTTGGGTGTTTCTCAGTGTGAAGGTGTTGGGTGTTTCTCAGTGTGAAGGTGTTGGGTGTTTCTCAGTGTGAAGATGTTGGGTGTTTCTCAGTGTGAAGGTGTTGGGTGTTTCTCAGTGTGAAGGTGTTGGTTGTTTCTCAGTGTGAAGGTGTTGGGTGTTTCTCTTTGTGAAGGTGTTGGGTGTTTCTCAGTGTGAAGGTGTTGGGTGTTTCTCAGTGTGAAGGTGTTGGGTGTTTCTCGGTGTGAAGGCGCTGGGTGTTTCTCAGTGTGAAGGTGTTGGGTGTTTCTCTTTGTGAAGGTGTTGGGTGTTTCTCAGTGTGAAGGTGTTGGGTGTTTCTCAGTGTGAAGGTGTTGGGTGTTTCTCAGTGTGAAGGTGTTGGGTGTTTCTCAGTGTGAAGGTGTTGGGTGTTTCTCTTTGTGAAGGTGTTGGGTGTTTCTCAGTGTGAAGGTGTTGGGTGTTTCTCAGTGTGAAGGTGTTGGGTGTTTCTCTTTGTGAAGGTGTTGGGTGTTTCTCAGTGTGAAGGTGTTGGGTGTTTCTCTTTGTGAAGGTGTTGGGTGTTTCTCAGTGTGAAGGTGTTGGGTGTTTCTCTTTGTGAAGGTGTTGGGTGTTTCTCAGTGTGATGGTGTTGGGTGTTTCTCAGTGTGAAGGTGTTGGGTGTTTCTCTTTGTGAAGGTGTTGGGTGTTTCTCTTTGTGAAGGTGTTGGGTGTTTCTCAGTGTGAAGGTGTTGGGTGTTTCTCTTTGTGAAGGTGTTGGGTGTTTCTCTTTGTGAAGGTGTTGGGTGTTTCTCAGTGTGAAGGTGTTGGGTGTTTCTCTTTGTGAAGGTGTTGGGTGTTTCTTAGTGTGAAGGTGTTGGGTGTTTCTCTTTGTGAAGGTGTTGGGTGTTTCTCAGTGTGAAGGTGTTGGGTGTTTCTCAGTGTGAAGGTGTTGGGTGTTTCTCTTTGTGAAGGTGTTGGGTGTTTCTCAGTGTGAAGGTGTTGGGTGTTTCTCAGTGTGAAGGTGTTGGGTGTTTCTCTTTGTGAAGGTGTTGGGTGTTTCTCATTGTGAAGGTGTTGGGTGTTTCTCAGTGTGAAGGTGTTGGGTGTTTCTCTTTGTGAAGGTGTTGGGTGTTTCTCAGTGTGAAGATGTTGGGTGTTTCTCAGTGTGAAGGTGTTGGGTGTTTCTCAGTGTGAAGGTGTTGGGTGTTTCTCAGTGTGAAGGTGTTGGGTGTTTCTCAGTGTGAAGATGTTGGGTGTTTCTCAGTGTGAAGGTGTTGGGTGTTTCTCAGTGTGAAGGTGTTGGTTGTTTCTCAGTGTGAAGGTGTTGGGTGTTTCTCTTTGTGAAGGTGTTGGGTGTTTCTCAGTGTGAAGGTGTTGGGTGTTTCTCAGTGTGAAGGTGTTGGGTGTTTCTCTTTGTGAAGGTGTTGGGTGTTTCTCAGTGTGAAGGTGTTGGGTGTTTCTCTTTGTGAAGGTGTTGGGTGTTTCTCAGTGTGAAGGTGTTGGTTGTTTCTCAGTGTGAAGGTGTTGGGTGTTTCTCTTTGTGAAGGTGTTGGGTGTTTCTCAGTGTGAAGGTGTTGGGTGTTTCTCAGTGTGAAGGTGTTGGGTGTTTCTCTTTGTGAAGGTGTTGGGTGTTTCTCAGTGTGAAGGTGTTGGGTGTTTCTCTGTGTGTGAAGGTGTTGGGTGTTTCTCTGTGTGTGAAGGTGTTGGGTGTTTCTCTTTGTGAAGGTGTTGGGTGTTTCTCTTTGTGAAGGTGTTGGGTGTTTCTCAGTGTGAAGGTGTTGGGTGTTTCTCAGTGTGAAGGTGTTGGGTGTTTCTCAGGTGTGAAGGTGTTGGGTGTTTCTCAGTGTGAAGGTGTTGGGTGTTTCTCAGTGTGAAGTTGTTGGGTGTTTCTCAGTGTGAAGGTGTTGGGTGTTTCTCAGTGTGAAGGTGTTGGGTGTTTCTCAGTGTGAAGGTGTTGGGTGTTTCTCAGTGTGAAGGTGTTGGGTGTTTCTCAGTGTGAAGGTGTTGGGTGTTTCTCTTTGTGAAGGTGTTGGGTGTTTCTCAGGTGTGTGACACAATTCATGTCTGTGTTTTCAGTCTGACACATTACCTGAGCTCACAGGTAAATTGTGGCCTCTGATGTCTGCCAAACTGTCCCACAATAATGGTTTCTGAAGAGATGGGGAGACAATTGGCAGAGGGAATTTAAACCGATATGTAACTATATTAACATGCAAATAGGTGGCACGTCTTTAAGCAGAACAAGATTAAGTTGCTGGTGCAAACGATATGTAGAGGAAGTGTATATGCATTTCACTGCTGTAGTTCTGTGAATGATCCCCATGTGAAGTATGAATCTGTCGTTTCTCTGACAAAGGGTGATGGACATGCTGCGCCAATAGTTGCAAGGCTTCACTAGCGAAGACAGAGCCCAATGCCCAGATCCAGACCCACATTGTTGTAGCTCTGTCTCCGACCGACTCTCGGGTCCTGTGAGGCCCTGCACTGCCAGCAGAGCCTCAGTCCCTCGGCCCTGATTTATTCCCAGCCTTCGCAGGTTTATTTTGTTTCCCATCTCCAGATTAAAGTGACGCAAGCCCAACTAACTGAGCTTTTCCCATTTGCGGTGATTCATTGATTGGACTGATCGAGGGAGCAATATTGTAATTATGATAACGAGATGGGATTATTAATCAACAGGGAATACCAACCACAGTAGGAGAGGGGAGTGAGAGAGAGAGAGAGAGAGAGAGGATTGCAAAGGAATGAAGTGATTTATTTAGCGGGGCAGGCTGCAAGCATTCATAATGGGGAGATAATAATGCAGTCAGAGAGAGGCAGCATCTGCCTGGCACTGTCTCAGCAGGGTACCTGCCTCTGCTCTCACACCCCGCACTGACATATGGGGCAGCCCTGCCTCGTCGCATTGCCAGCCTCACAGGCTCAGCCTGAGGAGAGAAGACACAGAGGCTATAAACAACTAAAGGAAACGACAACCCTCCCCCTCCCCCGCGGGCAGAACACATCAAACTTGTCCCGCAGAGAACAAAGCGAGGTCTCGGGGATGGCGCACGGGATGAGGAAAAAGAAAATGGGAATACCGGAAATCTGCTGCAGCCGATTTTGGTGCTCGGCGCCGAGAGCGGGGGCAAGGAGCGGGGACAGGGAACAGGGGCAAGGAACGGGGGCAAGGAGCGGGGGCAAGGAGCGGGGGCAAGGAGCGGGGGCAGGGAACAGGGGCAAGGAACGGGGGCAAGGAGCGGGGGCAAGGAGCGGGGGCAAGGAGCGGGGGCAGGGAACAGGGGCAAGGAACGGGGGCAAGGAGCGGGGGCAAGGAGCGGGGGCAGGGAACAGGGGCAAGGAACGGGGGCAAGGAGCGGGGGCAAGGAATGGGGCAGGGAACAGGGGCAAGGAACAGGGGCAAGGAACGGGGGCAAGGAGCGGGGGCAAGGAACGGGGGCAAGGAACGGGGGCAAGGAATGGGGGCAGGGAACAGGGGCAAGGAACGGGGGCAAGGAACAGGGGCAAGGAGCGGGGGCAAGGAACAGGGGCAAGGAACGGGGGCAAGGAGCGGGGGCAAGGAACGGGGGCAAGGAGCGGGGGCAAGGAACGGGGGCAGGGAGCAGGGGCAAGGAATGGGGGCAGGGAACAGGGGCAAGGAACGGGGCAGGGAGGGTGGGCAGGGAGCAGGGGCAAGGAACAGGGGCAAGGAATGGGGCAGGGAACGGGGGCAAGGAATGGGGCAGGGAGCAGGGGCAAGGAGTGGGGGCAGGGAACGGGGCAAGGAACGGGGGCAAGGAATGGGGCAGAGAGCGGGAGCAGGGAACGGGGGCACGGAACGGGGGCAAGGAATGGGGCAGGGAACGGGGGCAAGAAATGGGGCAGGGAGCAGGGGCAAGGAGTGGGGGCAGGGAACGGGGCAAGGAATGGGGGCAAGGAATGGGGCAGAGAGCGGGAGCAGGGAATGGGGGCAGGGAACGTGGGCAAGGAATGGGGCAGGGAGCGGGGGCAGGGAGCGGGGGCAGGGAACGGGGGCAAGGAACGGGGGCAAGGAATGGGGCAGGGGGCAGGGAACAGGGGCAAGGAACGGGGGCAGGGAACGGGGGCAAGGAACGGGGGCAAGGAATGGGGCAGGGAGCGGGAGCAGGGAATGGGGGCAGGGAGCAGTGGCAAAGAACGGGGGCAGAGAGCGGGGGCAGGGAGCGGCGGCAGGGAGCAGGGGCAAGGAATGGGGCAGGGAGCGGGGGCAGTAAGCGGGACCAGAGTGTAGTCAGAGAGCCGGGGCATGGAGGAAGGGGCATCAGAGACCGGGAACAGAGACCAAGGGGCATGGAGCAGGGGTCAGAGAGTGGGGGCAGAAAGCAGGGGCAGAGTGCCGGGGCAGGGAGCAGGGACAGGAAGCAAGGAGCAAAGAGCGGAGCAGAAGTTGGCGGCAGTGAGGCGATTGAAACCAGCCCAGGAGCCTACAGTGTCCATGCTTATGTTAACTGGTAAATTGAGTACCTTATTATATCACATTATAAAATGTGAACCAATCCAGCTCTCTTTTGAAGGCATACAGAGAGTCAGTGCCCACCACACCAACTGGCAGCACTTTCGAGGAGTCCACTGCTCTCGGGAAAAGAACCACCTCCTAATTGCCAGTATTTGTAAACTTCTCTTTACTCCCTGACAGAATCTCCTCGCCATCAACTGCATCTCTAATCTGGGTTTCTTGTGAATCCTGCCCCCGTGTTAAAGGATTCCATTCTATACAATAACTGGGGGCACACGAGCGAACGTTTGGCTCAGTGATAACATTCCTGGTTCTGAGTCAGAAGGAGCCAGGTTTGAACCCCGTTCCAGACAGTCCCGGGGAGTGGAGACTGGAGCTCCAGACGGTCCCGGTGAGTGGAGACCGGAGCTCCAGATGGTCCCGGTGAGTGGAGACCGGAGCTCCAGACGGTCCCGGTGAGTGGAGACCTGAGCTCCAGACGGTCCCGGTGAGTGGAGACCGGAGCTCCAGACGGTCCCGGTGAGTGGAGACCGGAGCACCAGACGGTCCCGGTGAGTGGAGACTGGAGCTCCAGACGGTCCCGGTGAGTGGAGACCTGAGCTCCAGACGGTCCCGGTGAGTGGAGACCGGAGCTCCAGACGGTCCCGGTGAGTGGAGACCGGAGCACCAGACGGTCCCGGTGAGTGGAGACTGGAGCTCCAGACGGTCCCGGTGAGTGGAGACCTGAGCTCCAGACGGTCCCGGTGAGTGGAGACCGGAGCTCCAGACGGTCCCAGTGAGTGGAGACCGGAGCACCAGACGGTCCCGGTGAGTGGAGACCGGAGCTCCAGACGGTCCCGGTGAGTGGAGACCGGAGCTCCAGACTGTCCCGGGGAGTGGAGACCTGAGCTCCAGATGGTCCCGGTGAGTGGAGACCGGAGCTCCAGACGGTCCCAGTGAGTGGAGACCGGAGCACCAGACGGTCCCGGTGAGTGGAGACTGGAGCTCCAGACGGTCCCAGTGAGTGGAGACCGGAGCACCAGACGGTCCCGGTGAGTGGAGACTGGAGCTCCAGACGGTCCCGGTGAGTGGAGACTGGAGCTCCAGACGGTCCCAGTGAGTGGAGACCGGAGCTCCAGACGGTCCCGGTGAGTGGAGACTGGAGCTCCAGACAGTCCCGGGGAGTGGAGACTGGAGCTCCAGACGGTCCCGGTGAGTGGAGACCGGAGCTCCAGGCAGTCCCGGGGAGTGGAGACTGGAGCTCCAGACGGTCCCGGTGAGTGGAGACTGGAGCTCCAGACGGTCCCGGTGAGTGGAGACTGGAGCTCCAGACGGTCCCAGTGAGTGGAGACTGGAGCTCCAGACAGTCCTGGTGAGTGGAGACTGAAGCTCCGGCTCTGAATTCTGGTTTGACATCCAGTGGGATACTTGTATCCGGTGGGTGTGGGTGGTCCCTCCCTGATCGTACAGGTTGTGGGAGCCCATACAACCCTCCCGCCATACAGGACTAACAACCCTATCGGCTGGTCTAAAGATGGTTACAGCCATTGAAGGAGCGTTCATTTCGCGGCCTGTCAGACTGTTAATCAACCTGTGAATCCTTCCACTGCTCACACTGTTCTCCAAGGGAAGAGTGTGAAAATACAGCCACAGAGATCCTGTAATCAGCATTTCAGTAGAACAAGGATTGTCAGAAAGACAGACGTTAGTTAAAAATAAAGCTGACACTGAGAGCTTGGACCAGGATTTGTTTACATGTGATTTACATTTGAGTGTATTACACATGCACACAGATATGTGTAGCTATATATACACACAGAGAGATATGTACAGATACAATAACTTGCATTTATATAGCACCTTTAACACAATAAAACTTCACAGGCACATAATCAGACAAAAATTAACAACAAGCCTAAAAAGGAGATATTAGGACAGGTGACCAAAAGCTTGGTCAAGGAGGTAGGCTTGAAGGAGCGTCTTAAAGGAGGAGAGAGAGGTAAAGAGGCGGAGAGGTTTTGTGGGGGTATTCCCAAGATTAGGGACCAGGTAGCTGAAAGCACGGCCGCCAATGGTGGGTTGAAGGAAGTGGGCGATGGACACGATGCCAGAATTGGAGGAGCGCAGAGATCTCGGAGGGTTGTAGGGATGGAGGAGGTTGCAGAGATAGGGAAGGGTGAGGCCATGGAGGGATTTGAAAACAAGGACGAGAATTTTAAAATCGAGGCGCTCTCAGACCGGAAGCCAATGTAGGTCAGTGAGCACAGGGGTGATGGGTGAACGGGACTTAGTGCGAGTTATGATACGGGCAGCAGAGTTTTGGATGAGATCAAGTTTATGGAGGGCAGAGGATGTGAGGCCGTCCAGGAGAGCATTGGAGTAGCCGAGTCTAGAAGTGACAAAGGCATGGATGAGGGTTTCAGCAGCAGATGAGCTGAGGCAGGAGTGGAGACAGGCGATGATAAGGAGGTGGAAGTAGGCGGTCTTAGTGATGTAGGGGATATGTGGTCGGAAGCTCATCTCAGCTCCGGGTCAAATAGGACGACAAGGTTGCGAACAGTCTGGTTCAGCCTCGGGCATTGGCCACGTACACACACGCATAGATTTGTACATAGAATTCATAGAATGTACAGCATAGGTCATTCGGCCCAACTGGTCTATGCTGGTGTTTATGCTCCACAGGAGCCTCCTCTCACCCTTCTTCATCTAACCCTATCAGCATACCCCTCTATTCCTTTCTCCCTCATGTGTTTATCTAGCCTCCCCTAAAATGCATCTATGCTATTCGCCCCAACTACTCCTTGTGGTAGTGAGTTCCACATTCTCACCACTCTCTGGGTAAAGAAGTTTCTCCTGAATTCCCTATTGGATTTATTGTATTTATTTATTGCATTTATCTATGGTATTTATTTATTATACACACACATAGATGCACAGAGAAACATGTACACTCACTGACACACAATACACACACATAGCACAACATATATTGTGCACTTAAATACTCACAAGGACATTCTCACAGACATACAAAACACAGAGACACAAACACACTGTTACAAATGCAGACACACATACAAAACACACACACAGATACATAGACACACATACACATACTCACACACAAATTCTGTCTTTGTGAAAGAATGACCAGATTATTCTTAGTTTCCCTCCAAGACTTTCCCGACAGTTACACACCTTTTGTTAAAACTCTGGTTAAAAACCCTCGTGGGACACTAGGGTAGATTTTGACTTTGTGCGATAGTGCAAATGGGTGATAGCGAATTGGCATGCTGATTTACATCACTCCCGAATTTTATTTCGATCGACTTCAAAAATGGGGAGAGACATTAAACGGGCTGCCGATTCGCTATCACTGATTCGCTATCACTGATTCCACACTATCGCCCAAAGTCAAAATGACCCCCCTGAGTTTAACTAGTGTGTGTATGTTTCTCTCCCTCTGCCCACCCACCTTTCCTGTTCTGTCACTCAGTCAGCTAGCTCCTGAGCTAGCGTGCATGGGCCCTATTATTCCCAACAGACAGCTGCTGAGGGTTCTGGGGATGGAGCATATGTTGTGCCTGAGGCAAGGGGAGCTGCTTCTTTCACACTGCCAATAGGGCAGAGCAGCTACTAATCGAGTCTGCACTTCCAAACAATCAGGAGCGTTGGCACATAGCTCCATGCAGTCAGTAATACTGTCTGCACTCGGACATCATATTTCTCTCAATCTTCTAAATGAAATCGCACTTGTTCAGGTGTTAGCCGTGGCTCAGTGGGTAGCACTCTCATCTCTGAGTTAGTAGGTTGTGGGTTCAAGTCTCACACCAGAGACTTGAGCATAAAATCTAGGCTGATACAAGAAAGAAAGACTTTCAGGACATCTCAAAGCACTTCATAATCAATGAAGTACTGTTGTAGTGTAGGAAACAATTTGTGCACAGCAAGATCCCACAAACAGCAATGTGATAATGACCAGATCATCTTTTTTAGTGACGTTGGTTGAGGGATAAATATTGGCCAGGACACCAGGGAGAATGCCCCTGCTCTTCTTCAAATAGTTTCATAGGATCTTTTACAGAGAGGGCAAACGGGCCTCGGTTTAACATCTCATGTGAGAGATAAAAGACATCGACAGTATGTAACCTGTACTGTGTATAGACAATCCCTACAGGGCCAATTGCAAACTACTTTCATGTAAATGTGAAGTAACATAATACATAGAAATAAACAACATGGAAAAAGGCCATTCGGCCCAACCAGTCCGTGTTGGTGTTTACCCGCCACGTGAGCAAATAGTTCTAATCACATTCACCCGCCCCGTTCCCTGTCACATCAACCTCTTTTCCTTCATCCACCTCTCCAATCTCATCTTCAATGTTGACATAGTTTCTGCCTCAACCACTAACCCTGGAAGTGAATTCCACAGCCTCACAACTCTCTGTGTGAAGAAGTATCTCCTGCCCTCAGTTCTAAATCTCTTACATTTAATCTTGTATCTATGGCCCCTCGCTCTAGACCCTCAGCTACAGGAAACAGTTTGCTTCAATCTCCCCTGTCCCATCTTGTCATCATTTCAAACAGTTCTGTCATATCTCCCCGAAATCCACATTATTCGGGCAATACAGCCCTAGTGTCAGCTTGACTCAGTTGGCAGCATCTCACCTCCTGAGTCAGAAAGTTGAGTGTTCAAGCTCCTGTCCAGGATTTGAATATATAAACCAGAGCAGTACTGCGGGAATGCTGCATTGTCGGAGGTGCCATCTTTTGGATGCGATAAGATTGGCTAACATTCTTTAACCGACATTGTCAAAACAGATTATTTGTATAATATGTTGTTTGTGGGATCTTGCTGTACACAAACTTGGCTGCCGTGTTTACCCACAAAGCAAGAGACTAAGGGTTGATTTTGACTTTTGGAGGAGGAGACCGCTGACCAATTGCCCGTACCCGTGGTGATCAATGGCTCGCACTCTTGGTGACCGATGGCCAGCACCCATGGCGACCGATGGACCATCCCCTTGCCAACCGATGGCCCACTCTCATGGCGACCGATGGCCCATACCCATAGCGACCGATGGCCCGTATCTATGGCGACCGATGGCCCATACCCATGGCGACCGATAGCCTGTACCTGTGGCGACCGATGGCCCGTACCCATGGCGACCGATGGCCCGTACCCGTGGCGACCGATGGCCCGTACCCGTGGCGACCGATGGCCCATACCCATGGCGACCGATAGCCTGTACCTGTGGCGACCGATGGCCCGTACCCGTGGCGACCGATGGCCCGTACCCATGGCGACCGATGGCCCGTACCCGTGGCGACCGGTGGCCCGTACCCGTGGCGACCGGTGGCCCGTACCCATGGCGACCGATGGCCCGTACCCACGGTGAGGTTGTAGCTGTGACTTTGGGGCCCCAGCCTCATTAACATTGAGATGGCGAGCTGCAGAACTCGCTGTATTGATGCCTCCCAATATCGGGCCGCCCCAGGTTGGGGGTGTGGGCGTGATCGCGGAGGGTGGGGTTCCCAGGGCGGCAGTGGCCCTGATTATCTTTGCACTCCTGCCCCAAATAACTCCAAACTGATCTTGGCCAGGCCTCTTCGGCTCCATCGCTCGTGGAGCTGGTTAGAGTGTGCACAGCACAGGCTCTGACTTCAAATGGCAATCTGCATATTAAAAAGTGTACTAGGAGGAGGAGGTGTAGTGAAGAGTGTTGCAGTGATTGTAGGAGAGTGAAGGGAAGCGGGGGAGGGGAGTATTGTGAGTAGCGAGGCTGGAGATGTGAGCAGAGAGTAAGAGAGCAGGAACCTTACCTTGACAACTCTGGTGAGGCCATTGAACTTTTTGTGGCATTGCAGCCATGGCCTGGGAGCTAAGCTCCTGACATTGACCTCCTTCACCACCTCTTCCCACTGGTGACGGTGTTGATCCTGGAGGGCTTCCTGCCCCCTGGGGGGAACAGGATCTTCCTCCTCCGAGCTACCTGAATGCAGCATCAGAGAACCTGGGAGCCTGAACTGAAGGTCTAGCAGTCGTTTCTTCACAAGTGTTTCCTGTGGTGTTACCTTTCTATTTTAGGGTCACAGTTTAAGCAGTGCCTGTCCAATTCATTGGCATTTAGAGGGAACACATGGTCACCGAGACTGTCAATGTGGAATGCTGGTGGTTGGCATATGTGGGAAGCTCTGGTTCACACAAAGAGTGACCAACTTGCATTTATATAGCGCCTTTAATGTACTGAAACATCCCAAAGTGCTTCACAGGAGTGTTATCAAACAAAAATTGACACCGAGCCAAAGAAGGAGATATTAGGACGGCTTGATCAAAGAGATAGGTTTTAAGAAGCATCTTAAAGGAGGAAAGAAGTAGAGAAACTGAGAGGTTTTGGGAGGGATTTCCAGAATTTAGGGCCTAGGCAGCTGAAGGCACGGCCGCCAATGGTGGGACAAATGAAGTGGTGGATGCTCAAGTGGCCGGAATTGGAGGAATGCACATTTCTCGGAGGGTTGTAGGGCTAGAGGAGGTTACAGAGAAAGGGAGGGGCGAGGGCCATAAAGGGATTTGAACACGAGAATGAGAATTTTAAAATTCCATTAAAAATTTTAGAAGCTCCCCCCAATCTGCTCCAACAAGGCTCCTCAGCCCTACCTCGTAAGAGCTCCTAAACACACCAGTGTGACATTGATCCATTTCCTGCATCAGCCCTCCTGCGGTCTCTCTGACTGAAATTGCCACTTTGGTGCTGAATTGGGACAGTTTTTTATGCTGTGAATTGCAACAGCCAGTAGGCGCTGGTTAAGACTGTTCAATATTCCTCGAGTATATAAAACACCTTTCCCTGAGCACGTGGGCCTTCTAATTCTCTATTAACCTGGAGATTGGACGGAATATCCAATTTTTAAAAAAGTGTCACTTCAATATTGGGCTCTGAGCTATAGGGGAGACACGGTCAATGTAGCTCCTAGAGAGATAGTGGGTGTAAAACATGGACTGGGACAGCATAGTTACATGGGACTACATGGAAACACAGAAACAGGCAATTCGGTCCAACTCATCTGTGCCCGTGTTTATGCTCCACACGAGCCTCCTCCCACCCCCTTCCTCTCACCCTATCAGCATAACCTTCTATTCCTTTCTCTCCCTTGTGAGTTTATCTTGCTTCCCCTTAAATGTATCAATGCTATTTGCCTCAACCATTCCTTATGCAAGTGTGTTCCACATTCTCACCACTCTCTGGGTAAAGTTTCTCCTGAATTCCCTATTGGATTTATTGGTGGCTATCTTATATTTATAGCCCCCAATTTTGGACTCCCCACAAGTGGAAACATCTTCTCCACGTCTAGTCTATCAAACCCTTTCCTAATTTTAAAGACCTCTGTCAGGTCACCCCTCTATTCGAGAGAAAAGAGCCCCAACCTCTTCAATCTTTCGGTGAGTGATGTAATCTCCATGTAGGAGGTCACTTCCAAAGCACCAGTCCAAGCTTCCTGCTGATCTGATTGTGGGTTTGCCTCCCACCAAGTTTTGCAAATTAATTACATCCGAAGAGTTAAATAGGTTCCATACCATCTGGTCGCCTTATGGGAGTAGAGGAGGAGAGAAAACGGCACTAGTTCCAGTGATTGTAAACAGAGCCGTAGGTTCATGGGGACTCAAAAGGCTAAATCCCATTTTTATTACCTGGAATTCTGGGGTGTTTACCTTTGTTTTTGGGGATCTTAATCCCGTTCACCTTTCCACAAAAACCCTTATAATGGTGGGGCCTCACAATCAAGTGGTTCGGTGCGAGGCATTGGTCTGGGGGTTCGAGCTTCTCCGTGGGATTTTCCGGATCTCCTGCCGTGTCTTCACCAAGAGATCAGTGGAACCACCACCTCCCCCTTCTCTCATCCTCCCCCTCCCCCCACCCCTCCTCTCCCCTCCCCCTCCTCCCCATCCTCCCTCTCACCTCCCCTCTCAGGAGGAGACGGTAACCAGCCACAGTGCCCCAGGTAAGGGAGGGAAAAGTTGGACAGCTTTCCTCCTCCTGATCACTATCTGGTGACTCCTGCAGGAAAACGTGTGCGGAGGACCAGTGAGGAAAGGATCAGCCTTCCACAGTTGAATAGTCAATTACTACTCACTGTCTTAGGTTGACACATGATCAGCTGAGGTACTGGAGACACAGATACAACCGGAGTAGGAAATTTTTTTGACATTAGGTTCCATCTTCCTAATCCATCTGATGATCCTTGTTGTGCCTCTGGCAGCAGGCAGTTGGGACCCATGGTACTGTCCCCCAGGAGAGTCAGCAGCTTCAGGAGAGGAGAGAAGGGGCTGGGAAATTAATTTCAAACCCCTAAACCAAATCGACTGGCCTCAACGACCATTTTCCTACAATGTGGCAGAGAGGTGTGTGTTGGAGGTAGTCAGTATCATGCTTCAGCACTGGCAGGCTCAAGGATTTCAGATACTGAAGCACCATTTTGGTTCTTTTTCCCCCTAGTCTCCCCTTCTCTCCTGAAGCTCAGGTTAGAATTCCACCTTGCCCAACTGACCATTATTAACATGTAAATTAGAGGAAGTCACGAGCACACTGTACAGAGCTCTGTTCAGACCACACCTTGAGCACTGGATCCAGCTCTAATCAAGGCACAAGGGAAAGATTCAAGGCCTGGAGGCAGTGCAGAGAAGAGCTGAGGCTAAGCCCCAGTGTCCAGGGGTTGAGTTATGAGGAGAGACCGGAGAAAATTGGGCTTTTCAACCTGGAAAGGAGGTGTCTGAGAGGCGAAGAAGATACTCACGGGAATGGGAAAGGTAAATCTGGACTATTGAATTAAATTGTGCGAGTACATAGGAACAAAAGAACATAGGAACAGGAGTAGGCCATACAGCCTCTTGGGCCTGCTCAGTCATTCAATTAAATCATGGCTGATCTGCACCTCAACTCCATTTTCCCATCTTTGCTCTACATCCCTTGATATCCTTACCTAACAAAAATCTACCAATCTCAGTCCTGAAAGCTCCAATTGACCCCCAGCATCCACAGCATTTTGTGGGAAGACAGCTCCAGATTTCCATTATAGTTTGTGTGAAAAAGTGCTTCCGGGCATCACCTCTGAACGGCCTGGCTCTAACTTTAGGTCATGCCCCCTTGTTCTGGACTCTCCCATCAGAGGAAATAGTTTCTCTCTATCTACCCTATCGACTCCTTTAATCATCTTAAACACCTCAATTAGATCACCCCTTAATCTTCTATACTTGGAATACAAGTGGGTTCAAACTAATAAAGGTAAATTTGGGCTTGTATCGAGAAAATCTTTACACAAAGAGTGAGCAACTCTTGGAACGAACTCACAGATAGAGAAGTGGAGGTACATTCCCTGGAAGCATTTTAGAAACAATTGGATGTTGCAATGCGGGGACTGTATGGTCTTTCTGGATGGATTAAGATGGATCGAATGGCCTCCCTCATCCCAATTATCTTATGAGGTTAGACAGTGAACATCATAGGAACAGGAGGAGGCCATTCAGCCCCTCGAGCCTGTTCTGCCATTCATTGAGATCATGGCTTATCTGTATCCTAACTCCATCCACCTGCCTTGGCTCCATATCCCTTAATACCCTTGACTAGCAAAAATCTATTGATCTCAGGTTTTAAATTATTAATTGAGCTAGCATCTCCTGCTCTTTGTGGGAGAGAGTTCCACACTTCTACCACCCTTTGCATGAAGAAGTGTTTCCTGACTTCTCTCCTGAATGGCCTGGCTCTGATTTTAAGGTTATGTCCCATTGTCCTAGACTCCCCCACCAGCAGAAAAAGTTTCTCTCTATCTACCCTATCAATTCCTTTCAAAATCCTAAAACCTCAATCAAATCATCCCTTAACCGTTTATATTCCAGGGAATTTAGGTAATCTCTCTTCATAATTTAACCCTTGGAACCCTGATAACATTTTGGTGAATCTGTGTTGCACTCCTCCCAAGGCCAATATATCCTTTCTAAGGTGCGGTGCCCAGAATGTACACAGTACTCCAGATGTGGTCTAACCAGGGCTTTGTACAGCTGTAGCAAAACCTCCTCCCCTTTTTATTCTAACCCTCTAGTTATAAAGGTGAACATTCCATTGGCTTTTTTGATTACTTTTTGTACCTGATCACATTTTAGTGAACTGTGTACATGGACCCCTAAATCTCTTTGGACCTCCATTGTTCCTAGCCTTTCACCATTTAAAAAAATACTCAGATTGATCCTTTTTTGCTCCAAAATGGATGACCTAATCCATTGTGTTATCTAAGTCATTAATAAATATAGTGAATAGTTGAGGCCCCAGCACAGGTCCTTGTGGGACACCACTAGTCACTTCCTTCCAATTCGAGTACATACCCATTAACTCTACTCTGTCTCTTCTACCACCTAACCAATCTCCTAACCAGGTCAATGATTTGCCCTCAATTCCATAAGCTTTAACTTTAGCTAACAGTCTCTTATGTGGAACCTTATCAAATGCCTTCTGGAAGTCCATATAAACTACATCCATAGACATTCTCCTGTCCACTACGTTAGCTTCTTCCTCAAAAAATTCAATTAGTTCATTACACATGACCTACCCTTTACAAATCCATGTTGGCACTCTCCAATCAGCTCAAATTTCTCCAGGTGCTCAGTCACCCTGTCCTTAATTATCGATTCCAATAACCTCTTCACAACAGGTCTATAATTTCCTGGTTTCTCTCTCTCACCTTTCTTAAATAATGGCGTTACATTTGCAATTTTCCAATCTGAAGGGACATTTCCTGAATCGAGAGAGCTTTGGAAGGTTACGGCTAAAGCATCAGCAATTTCCTCACCTACTGCCTTTAAAACCCTGGGGTGGAAACCATCAGGTCCGGGGGATTTGTCAGTCTTTAGTGCCATTATTTTTTCTAATACTGTTTTCTTGCTTACGTTAACTTTAGTGAGCTCCAGTCCTTGATTCATTATTAGTTTCCCTGGAATGTCGGGTATATTATCCTCTTCCTCTACTGTGAAGACTGACACAAAGTCATTATTCAACAAGTCTGCCATTTCCACATTTCCATTTTCAATATTACTCACATCTGTTTTTAAAGGGCCCACATTATCCCCGACTACCCTTTTTCTTCTAATATAATTGTAAAAACTTTGTGTGTTAATCTTGATATCCCTCGCAAGTTTCTTTCTGTATTCTCAACCACAGGAGGCCAAGGGCAATCCTGTTCTCACCTGGGAGGGGGGAGGTGCAATTTTAACCCTACCTGCCCGGAGGAAACTGAAGGGGCAGGCAGTTAAAATCGCCCGGGTTACTGACCCGCCAGGGAGTCACTGTTCCGAATTTTAACCTGCTCTACCGAGCAGGCACGAGAACACCCGGGGCAAAGCGGCCCAAACAGGTAAATTCGTTAGCTTTCCTTGTGGAGCTAGGAGTACTTAGGAAAGGTGAGGCCACCCTTGCTGCAGACCGCCCCTCCCCTTCCTGAATACAAGACCCCCACGAGACCCCGTGTCAGCAGAGGGGGGGGCCCTCTGGGATGCACGATCTTCCAGGCAGGAAGTTGGCTGACGGGGTCCTAATGAGGCACGGGAGTTAAAATAGCCTGGGCCTTAATTCTGGAGCAGCAGCTGAGTTTTCACTTCACCTCACCAGCCACCCGCCCAGAGTTAAAATCAAGGCCCTGATGGACAAACGCGCGAGCACTTCCAGCAGGGGTCACTAGGGGGCTTCCTGGCTGTCATTTCACTCCATGACCCTGGAACACTGACCCGGTCACCTAAAGTGAGACCAGCTAACTCAGCACAGACCTGGTGATCCAACGTCTGAACGGCTGTCCTGCTCATTCCTTAAATCAACCCAATTCCCAGCTTCACTTTATTCCTAAAGGACAAACCAGGCGGGATGAACAAACTGTGCTTTAAATTCAGAATATCCTTTTTATTTTTTTCTCAATTGACGTTATATTACAGGACAGAGAGAGACACTGTATCCACATCTCTTTTCAGGAGCTGCACCTAAACATCCATTCGCTTAAAATTCACAGACAGAAAGAGATAAAAAAAAAACTCTCTCGCTTCATTTACAGAAAGAAATTACCGTACAGGACATTAGCCTGATGCTCACACCAAGAATAATTATTGCTTTTTCCAGAGAGTTCCGTGAGTGTTGAGGAAGAACATAGCTTTCAACTCACTGCCAGGCACTCTGCACCTCCGACACATTTAAATACCCTGTTTTAAGTTTCTTGTCATTATAACTGTGCAGGAATGAATAAGGAATTATATCCTAGCTTACCCATTACCAGGAAAATATTTTTCCAAAAAAAATTAAGAAAACGGGAAGACTAAACCCTATTTACAAGAGGTAAACAAATTTTTAAAAAAGGTTTTAAGGTTGCACCGTATTTACATTTCCCATTAAATTACACATAAATAAATATGTACATTCAGAACACTGGTTCCCTTATTACTCCATTAACCCTGTGGAGGAAGCTCTTCCGCAGTTTAGAGAGGAACAAGTCACTGGTTGCCTGGAGACCGCATATCCCGCTTTTCAAGTAGATTTGTAGTGTGCTGGCTAATGACCGACCTATGGACCGCGACGGGTCAACCGGAGGGGTCGAGACGAGAGGGCAAAGGCCGCCGAGTGGTGACCTGTGGCCTTTCAGTGAAAAGGTCGCAGGTCAGTTGCTGTCTTGTTCAGTGCCGGTTCGACAGCGGCTGACCTGTGACCCCGTGTTGCTGGTTCGAGCCTGTCCTAAAAAGTCTTAAAAAGAAAAAATGGTCACCATGGCTCTGAAACTGGGTCAAAGGAGACTCTCCCTGTGAAGGTTTAAAATGCTCACCTGACAATTCTCTCTGCTGTTCCGGCCAAGAGGTGTTCATCTTTTTAAACTGTTAGCACCTCCGCTACAATAACCAAGAGGAATTTCAGACAAACGTGTTGAGCATTTACCCAGTACCAGCCCCATTTCAAGGCTTCTCCCTTCTTTTCTGTTGCACCCTCTGTAAATTGAGGCCCACAGACACAAGGAGCAGCAGAGGGGAACAGGTGAGAGTCCCCCCTCTCCCTACCCCCCCAAGGCTGTGTATTATGAGAACCACTGCGTCACAGCATCTCATCTGTCTCTCTACTGTTGATTTTTTAGATCATTTGGACCCAGGGGATTAATAGTTCAATTTAAGATTTAAGCAGCAGGTTAAATAGAGGACACACAATGAAAATCAGTAAAACACTATATGAAAATGGCAGGATAGCCCAGAAACTCCTGTTGCCATTAGCAGACAAACACTTAATAAATATGTTGTGTAACATTCCTGTCAACTATTTCAACCAGCCGTTAACCTACGAACTGTCAAGTACGGGCCTTGGCCGCCAATATTTTCATCGGTAGTTTCTAGGCTCAAATATGTTGAATTTCCTAGCCTGCACTCACACTTGCAGAATAAGGAGGAACAGAAAATTAATGATGGTCAAACGCACTTTCTGATCTGAGCAGCGCTGAGCCCAGTAATGTGGGATCGTAACTCCAATACCCTTCCACACATTATCCTGGCCCAGACTGAGCTTTCAAATCAAACAGAACGCAATTTAATTTTTAAAAAATTATTCAATTGAGCCGGATTGTTTCAAACCTTCTCCCGAGCTGGTCAAAAATGTCTTTAAAACGGGGATGGAAACAAAGGGAATTGACGTTCATTTGTACAGACGCCTGTTTGGAATTCCGCAGTTTGACAATAACCAGCATCTGGAATGTGCTGAGTTGACGGAACTTCATCATGTTCACACTCCAACTCCTCGAGAGGGGCTGTACGTCCAGTTAAGTTGTAAAAAAAACAATGTTTTGAGTCCCTGAATAAAGCACAGCAGTCGGTTGTTCAAGTCCAGTGGCCTTTGTGTTGTGTAGCGAGCAGAAGATCCAAGGAAGCATTGAAGACTAAAGCCCTCCTTTTACACCTGCACGGATCAGAGATTCAATTGACGCTTTGTGCAATCCTGGCCCGTCAAAAATACAAGTCCCACCTGCTCAATCTGTAGCATCTACTTCACAGCTCTTGATGATCGCTGGATCATTAGAGGTTAATCATTGGTAATCGAGACCATGAAACACATTGCTTTCTTTCCAGCACATTGTTATATACAAGCTTCGGCCTAACTGTAAAGTATTGCTAGGTTAAACCGACTGTGTGTTAGCATCGAAAGCCCTGGGTATAAGTGGTACTCCTTCTCTGGAAGGGTGATGCAGTCTGAGATAGTGATGACTTTACAAAGTGTAAGTGTGGGTGCACTGGTTTCCGAGCTTGCCCAGCAATGTGAGCAGGTCCCAGGACAGGGACGGTGAGGGGGGCCTCTGATCATTGGTATCCATTGTAAGGCCTGGGGACCATTTGCGGTCTTTCAACCTGTGGCCCCCGGCAGACTTGTCTTTCCATCTTCCTTGAGGTCTCTGTCATGTTGTACCAGCTGTGGGATATTGGCCGAGCTGGGAATTCCTCTGTTTCTCTTGTTATCCAGGGGGAGACAGTAAGGGGGCACTATTGGGAACCAGCTATCCCAGCATTCACAGTGCAAGCGAAAGGGCCCGATTAAAACTATAGGACCTGCAGTTTCACCAAGCTATTGGTCCTGTGGTGTTTTTTTACTCTCTTCCTTTGAAGTGTTCAGGTCCCACTCGCCAACTTGGGATGGCACGTTTGAAACCAGGAGCTGACCAGCTGTAGGCATTGACCCTGGTTCCATCACTCTGTGGTGATGTGTGTTGGAGCTTTAATTGGGTTGGGGAGTGGGCCTCGAGCAGGGTGTACCTTGGGGCTGTGGCCTTTGGCGAGCTGGTGAATAGCGATACTCTAGATACCATCGTCACTGCAACCAAGGCCGGGCTGTTTCATTGACTCTCACGCCAGCAAAAGTGACTACTGGCCCAGAGTCTCACTCAGAAACCTGACCACAAAGAGTTTACACTTCGAAGCAGCCGGTTGCGTTTGATATTTGGTATATGAATAAAACAATTCGTCACAGAGGAGTAGTGCAGATCTGCAGTCTTGCATTTCAAGATCCGTAGGAGGGTTGAACCAGCACCTTGCTGTCGGAGGCAATGTGTTTCTTTTGTTGTTGTTGTTGGAAGTTGACAATGTTGAGTTTGTCCCAGATGCAAAGAGAGCGGGGTGGAGGGGCAAAGTTCACGAGGTCGCGGCCAGCGGCTTCCGGCTCATTTCCTGTGCTTTTCGTCTTTGTCCGCGGTTTTGTTGGGGTTGTCCTGCGGGCTGTGGCTGCTGCCGGTGGTCATGTACATTTTGTCGAGGGCCTTCAGTGCTTCGTTCATGTAATTCTGCAGCGAGGTCATGGCGGCGCAGATGGCTGGGCTTCCAAAGCCGTGCGTGAGGAGGCTGAAGTGGGTCAGGCAGCCCTGAATTCCGGGTTCCAGAATTGGGCCGGGGCAGGTGTTGCCCAAGGGAGACCGGTCCTGGGCCAGCATGTCAGTGAACTCCTTGAAGATTTGCCTAGAAACAGAAAATAAAAAAGATGTTCACTCGTGCAAGACTAAGCAGCAGGAACAGGTTTCCTACGATAATTACGGATGAGGGAGGCCATTTTGCCTATCTTAGTTCAACCTTCCCCCACATTGTAGCATCCAATTGTTTCTTAAATTATTCCAAGGTTTTAGGAACATAGGAACAGGAGGAGGCCGTTTGGCCCCTCAAGCCTGTTCCCCCATTCAATTAGATCATGGCTGATCTTTATCTTAAGTTCATTTACCCGCCTTGGTTCCATATCCCTTAACACCCTTACCTAACAACAATCTATCAATCTCAGTTCTGAAATTTTCAATTGACTCCCAGCCTCAACAGCTTTTTGGGGGATAGAGTTCCAGATTTCCACCACCCTTTGTGTGAAGAAGTGCTTCCTGACATCACCCCTGAACGGCCTAGCTCTAATTTTAAGGTTATGCTCCCTTGTTATGGACTCCCCCCAGCAGAGGAAATAGTTTCTCTCTATCGACCCTATCAAGTCCTTTAATCATCCGATACACCTCAACTGGATCACCCCTTAAATTTTTCACCTCTGCTGCTCTATCTGGGAGTGAGTTGATATCTCTCTGTGAAGAACTTCCAAATATCAATCTTAAATTCATTCTTTAATCTAGTTTAAATCATTATCCGTGTCCCAACTCTCGCAATTTAAAGTAACATTCAGGCTTAACCTTTCCTATATCCTATACATACTAGCATAAGATCATCTCCCTGATGCCTCCGTTTGAGGCTGAAATGTTCTCCATGCCCCACATCCTAGACCAAGACTTCACACTGATCTGAAGGACAGCCAACACTCAAAACAACTGCACCGTAAAACTCACTCACATTTTCCTATAAAGCATCGCAACTTTAGGAGAGAGAAAGTTATCAGGAAACAAACTCACTGATGAGTTATGAAGTTTCTCGTTCTATTGGTTCTCACTCCTCTCCCGAAGACGCTGACTCTCGCTGGGGTACGCTCTATGGTGCCAGCAGCCTCCCCTACCTTGACCAAATGGCCATAAAACTAGTCAGTGAGGGTCAGTGAGCTGTTCCACCATTGAAGGCATCACGACTGGCCTGAATCCTGTCCTCACTTGATGTGCACACACTGGTATAGTGGTCAGGAGCAGGGACTCTGGCTGATGTTTCTCTTTCCTAATTTACTACGCCTCCCATTGCAGAGGTCGATTCTCACCTTCACCTCCTGGGTGGTGATCTGGCAAGGCTTCTCCATCGGGAGATTCGTTCTGTCAAATCACAGCCCAGGCGGTGAAGAGGAAATTTACCCCCTTAATGTTGTCTGCAAACTTGGATGCTACTCTCTCTAGCCTCGTATACATATCATTGACATACACAGTGAACTGAAGGGGTCCCAGAACAGAACCCTATGGGACACCACTGCCTACTTCCAACCACTCTGAGAAATGGCCCTTAACTCTTAATCTCTCCTAACCAGTTTTTAATCCAATTTTCTACCCTCCCTCCCCAATTCCACACCCCTTAATGTTCTCCTTTGTGGAACCTTGTCCAAGGTTTTCTGAAAGTCCATGTACACCACATCCACTGCATTTCCCCCTCCTCTGTATCAGTCACCTCCTCAAAGAATTGTCAAGCACGGTCTTTCTTTAAGATCCGTGTTGGCTGATTCTAATCATTTTTTCTTCATCTAGAAAACTGGTAATTTTACCTTTAAAGATGTCAGATTTAGCATATGAGGGGTTAACCCAACACTGCACACAGCACTTTCTCAAGAGCAAGCGACCTCCAACCTGCAACCAGGCTGGTTACAGCGGTGATGTGAAATTTTAGTCATTCAAAGTCAAGTGCAACTCTTACCAAGATAACTAACTCAGCACAGGCATCTTCTAATACTCATGTTTGTGAAAACACAATCACAGCCAACAAGGGAGAAAATGTACCTCAGTGAGGAAATTACCCCTCCTCTCCTTTCCTCCTCCTCCTCCCCCCCTTCCCCAATGGCTGGGTGGATACTGGTACAATCAGGATTGCTAATGAGTCCTGCTAGGAACATAAGGAACAGGAGTAGGCCATTCAGCCCCTTTCAGCCTGTTCCGTATTTCAATTAGATCATGGCTGATCTGTACCTCAACTCCATTTTCCCATCTTTGCTCCCTATCCCTTACCTAACAAAAACCTGTCCAGCCCAGTCTTGAAAGCTCCAATAGACCCCCAGCATCCACCGCCTTTTGTGGGGGGGGTGGGGGCGAAGAGGGGGGAAGAATTCCAAATTTCTACCACCCTGTGTGAAAAAGTGATTCCTGATTTCGCTCCTGAATGGCCCAGCTCTAATGTTAAGGTTATGTCCCCTTGTTCCTGCTGACCAGGAAGGTCCCAACTTCAGACAGTGGGCTGCGCTGGCGACAAAAGGCCAGAACAGGAGAGAGAAACGCTGCTCTTGATCTTTGAAGTGGCAACTCTAACACAAGGCACACCTGCCCCAGCAAGGGGATCCTCAGACTGTATTTGGAAGATATCAGGCAGCTCGACCAGGAGTAAGATTCTTGGCGGTAGGGAATGAAGACCTAACATATGCCCGCTCACTACAGTCAGCCATGTCAGGACCCACTCGCTTATGTTCGTGTCGTTATCCTCTCCCCACAGCGGCCCGTGTCCGGGCCCTCCCCCCACAGTGGCCCGTGTCCGGGCCCTCCCCTCACAGCGGCCCGTGTCCGGGCCCTCCCCCCACAGTGGCCCGTGTCCGGGCCCTCCCCCCACAGCGGCCCGTGTCCGGGCCCTCTCCCCACAGCGGCCCGTGTCCGGGCCCTCTCCCCACAGTGGCCCGTGTCCGGGCCCTCTCCCCACAGCGACCCGTATCCGGGCCCTCCCCCCACAGCGGCCCGTGTCCGGACCCTCCCCCCACAGCGGCCCGTGTCCGGGCCCTCCCCCCACAGCGACCCGTATCCGGGCCCTCCCCCCACAGCGGCCCGTGTCCGGGCCCTCCCCCCACAGCGACCCGTATCCGGGCCCTCCCCCCACAGCGGCCCGTGTCCGGGCCCTCCCCCCACAGCGGCCCGTGTCCGGGCCCTCCCCCCACAGCGGCCCGTGTCCGGGCCCTCCCCCCACAGCGGCCCGTGTCCGGACCCTCCCCCCACAGCGGCCCGTGTCCGGGCCCTCCCCCCACAGCGGCCCGCGTCCGGGCCCTCTCCCCACAGCGGCCCGTGTCCGGGCCCTCCCCCCACACCGGCCCGTGTCCGGGCCCTCCCCCCACAGCGGCCCGTGTCCGGGCCCTCCCCTCACAGTGGCCCGTGTCCGGGCCCTCCCCTCACAGTGGCCCGTGTCCGGGCCCTCCCCCCACAGCGGCCCGTGTCCGGGCCCTCCCCCCACAGCGGCCCGTGTCCGGGCCCTCCCCCCACAGTGGCCCGTGTCCGGGCCCTCCCCCCACAGTGGCCCGTGTCCGGGCCCTCCCCCCACAGCGGCCCGTGTCCGGGCCCTCCCCCCACAGTGGCCCGTGTCCGGGCCCTCCCCCCACAGTGGCCCGTGTCCGGGCCCTCCCCCCACAGCGGCCCGTGTCCGGGCCCTCCCCCCACAGTGGCCCGTGTCCGGGCCCTCCCCCCACAGTGGCCCGTGTCCGGGCCCTCCCCCCACAGCGGCCCGTGTCCGGGCCCTCCCCTCACAGTGGCCCGTGTCCGGGCCCTCCCCCCACAGCGGCCCGTGTCCGGGCCCTCCCCTCACAGTGGCCCGTGTCCGGGCCCTCCCCTCACAGCGGCCCGTGTCCGGGCCCTCCCCCCACAGCGGCCCGTGTCCGGGCCCTCCCCCCACAGCGGCCCGTGTCCGGGCCCTCCCCCCACAGCGGCCCGTGTCCGGGCCCTCCCCCCACAGTGGCCCGTGTCCGGGCCCTCCCCCCACAGTTGCAACTTCCAGCTGCGCGTCAAGTGGATGGGTTTTACTCCACAGTCCGTATTGATAACCTGCTGCTTTGGCCTCGCACCAATGCAAACTGTGCAGTGTAATCCCAGTGTAAGATCGACTGCAGTGCCTTTGGGAAAGTACAGAGAGAGCAGCCCCTACCCCCCCAATATTCGAAACATTTAAATGCTCGGTTTTTAAAAACTTATTCTCATGATGTGGGCGTCGCTGGCATGACCGTCTTTTACTGTCCATCCCTAGTTGTCCCGAGAAAGTGTCAGTGGGCCGTCTTCTTGAACTTCTGCAGTTCAATTGTTATTCTCTGATACAATTAAGTGGCTTCCTCAACAGTTAAGAGTCACCGCGATGGTGTGGGGACTCGAGTCACATCGGCCTTTATGTAAATAACATCAGTGAACCAGTTGGGTTTTTACAACAATCCGACTGCTTCATGGTCACTTTTACTGAGACCAGATTTTTATTTCCAGAATTGTTTCTTAAACTGAATTTAAATTCTCCATCTGCTGTGGTGGGATTTGAACTCACGTTCTCTGGATTACTAATCCTTGCCATTATCTTTCTGCTAATACTGAAACTCAGCTGCCGTTGGGGTGCCGATGGGCAACGCATATAAGCATTTCCTTTGGACAGGGAAACAACACACAGCCAGTGGTATAAGTGCAGTCTGCCGGCCCGCAGTCATATACAGGTACCAGTCTGTGATATAAAGCACCACTGGCTATCTCTCCCAGCTATTTTTTGAACAGATGTTTGAAATAATGAAACAAGCACTGATTAGTAGGAAGTCTAGAAAATTATACGCAGTCATTACATACCCTTTACTTCCCAAACCACAGCAATGCCGGCCAGGGTTAAAGGCCACGTACATTCCACAGGATATCCTGGTTTAAGCTGTGAAACCCACAGCACTAAATCCCAGAACCAAGCCCTCCACCTAGCCCACACCATCCAGCTGACGCAGTCAACAGTCAAATAAAAAAGGACCATAAATTAGGAGTGGGGGAGGCATTCATTTTTTTTAAACCGCGAGTTCAGTTGAACTTAGTCTTAAGTTAAACCTATCCTAACAACTTCCTCTCCGCATCTGCCCTTCTTCACTAGTGCGAATCCAAACACAGGCGTAGATTTGCAGCTTCACCGACTGGTTGGGAATCTGGTGGAGCCAATCGTCTCCCTTTGTGGAACCCGTCTGATTTTCCTTCCATTTATAAAGGGCAGGCGATGCCTCCCCGCAGATTACTGGCCAGGCACTGAAGATGAAAATCCACCCCGTAGAGTTTCGAGTGTCAGCTTGGCTCTGTTGGTAGCACTCTAAGGTCGTGCATTCAAACCTCACTCCAACATTCCAGCACCAGGGCTGACACTCCAGTGCAGTACTGAGGGAGTGCTGCATTGTTGGAGGTGCCGTCTTTCACATGAGGTCCTGTCTACCTGCTCTTTTTTTTGAAGAGTAGGGGTGTTCTCCCCAGTGCCCTGGCCAATATTTATCCCTCAACCAACATCACTAAAAAACAGATTATCTGGTCATTATCACATTGCTGTTTGTGGGACCTTGCTGTGCGCAAATCGCCTGCTGCGTTTCCTACATTACAACAGTGACTACACTTCGAAATTATTTAAATTGGCTATAAAACCAACAGATCAGGCCCAAAACCATGACAATAACAATATGGTGCCTTTAATGCCGAAAAACATTCCGAGGTACTTCACAGAGGTGTAAGAGAAAAAGATGCTGAGCCAAAGAAGGAGAGATAGGAGGGATGATGACAAACCATCAGACAGGGATCCCAGACCATTAGAATCAGAAGGACATACTGACCAGAAAAGCCGTAGTTACAATGAATAATCAAACATGGATTGAGATTGCACTGTACAATAATGGGTGTACCAGCATGTTTGGATGGAATTCCTCAGCCCCCTCTTTTAATGTGAATAGTAATCGGCTATATAAATGGGTTAGAGCTTTGTTAAATGTTAAATTAGCAGCAGAGCAAACTCATATGAACAGGTTAGTGCGCACGTTATTAATATCAACAACAGCACAATTCCAACCCATAACCTCCATTTAACACTTACGTACAATGGTACTCACTCAGGAGTTCTGACTAGTGCTGTTCTCACACTCGTGATTAACACGTTCCTCGCTGGACGATTTTAAATCAAGCATTAACCTGTCGAACTCCAACATTAAGACAACACAGAGAGGGAGTAGGAGAACAGCATCAATGGGAATGTCAAACCTGTAAAGTTACCGGACATTGCACACTCCCTCAGAACACGCACCTCAGAGAATGGGATTCCGGAACTGTTCGAAACGAGTCTTAACAGAACACCGGCTGACAAAAGGAGCCTTTCACCCAGACTGATTTGTCTCTGTTCATTCGTACCACCCCTGCTCCCCCTCACCTACTGTTTCGAGGAACACGTGTTCTTTTGGATCAAAGGAATGTTCTTGCAGAAGTCAGAGAATGGGGGAAGCTTTGGTTGCAATATCGCTGACCAGATTCTGGGCACTGTAAGATGGACGTTGTACCATCCAACATCCGAAAACAATTAAAGCGGGTTTGATGGGAACACAAGGGTGAGCTCGCAAACAAGGGTTAAAGAAAAGTGACACAGGCACATAGCATCAGGCTCTCTTTGGAAGATCTACAGGGCCAGTGCTGTGCTGTGATTTGATGGAGGCGAATTTGGTGAAGTCGGTAAGCGACCTCAAGAGGCCCAAACCATTTTTGGGTCCGGGCCTCATTTGAATGCCGCTCCGTTTGTGAGGAAAAATCCTTTCCTATTCCCACCTATTTCTCGGACTCTGACACCCTCACTCATGCTCTCCCCGTGCACTTCTTCCTGCTCAATGCTCCCGGTCAGTGCGCCGTTTTTTGATTTTTAAATCCATCCACCGTCTATCTCTGTGAGAACCTCCCCAGCTGCAGACACCGCAGCTGGGGAGAGATTTTAACTAAAGGGACCACGTCTCTGCTTCCGAGCTTTGGAGCCATCTGTCAGAAACAGGCTGACAGCACTTCCCCCACAACTTGAGTCAGTCCCAGAATCTCACCGCACCTAATCACTTACTGCTCAATTTATTAGTCACTGGGGTGATTTTGATTTTGTGCGATTGTGTAGAACTGGCGACAGCGAGTCGGCTGCCCATTTTACATCACTCCCCCTTTTTATTTCTATTTACCTTACGGGCTGTCGATTCACTATCACCCGTTTCACACAATCACACAAAGTCAAAGGTGCACCCACCTAGTCCAAGCCGCAGTCCTTGAGTGTACAGTCTTTGATAAAATAGTTAACAGATCATATCCCGTGCTCTGCAGCGCATGCACACACACATACAAATGCGTGCAGACACACACATGTACAAGCACACATACACGCGAACACATGTACAAACACACATACGTACACATGTGTGAGCGCACACATACAAACGCACAAGCAAGGACACATACATACATACGTATGCATACAAACACAAGCACACACGTGCAATGCACGTACGAACATGTACAACTGCAAGCACACACTCGTACAAATGCACGTGAGCACGCACATGCACAAATGCACACATCCACACGCGAGCGCACGCACCCCCGTAAGCGCACCCCAATGCACGTACATACACACATCCCCACGAACACACACACATACAAATGTGTGTACTTGCAAAAGTGCATACGTACAAGGCGTACATACACGCAAACGCACACTCACACAGGCAACACAGACAGACTTAAGGCTATGCGAAAGATCACGACCAAGAAGAGGGTTGTACATAATTGGACTAGTAAACCGATTAGGAGCCAGGAATAAAGTTAATTTGTAAAAGATGTTGCCAGTAATCAGGCCTGTGCACGCACATCATCAAACTGCAAAACTACACAGGCAGACGGAGCAAGGAAAAACAAATATTTTGTTTCACTTGGCTTAGAGCTAAGTGAAAGATGCCTGTTAGGATGAAACTCATGTCCACTTTATGGAGAAGATCTTCCACTATTTAACCCATACAGTTTGGAATGTGCTTCACACATCAATCGATGTCTCCAAGCAATCAGCTTTTAATCTCTTGTCTGTACACCGAATTTTTCGAGGAGGTGACGAGGAGGATCGATGAGGGTAGCGCAATTAATGTAGTTTACATGGATTTTAGCAAGGCTTTTGACAAAGTCCCACATGGCAGATTGGTCAAAAAAATAAAGGCCCATGGGATCCAAGGGAAAGTAGCAAATTGGAACCAAATTGGCTCAGTGACAGGAAGCAAAGGGTAATGGTCGACGGGTGTTTTTGCGACAGGAAGGATGTTTCCAGTGGGGTGCCGCAGGGCTCGGTACTTGGTCCCTTGCTTTTTGTGGTATACATTAACAATTTGGACTTAAATGTAGGGGGCATGATTAAGAAATTTGCGGATGACACAAAGATAAGCCGTGTGGTTGATAGTGAGGAGGAAAGCTGTAGACTGCAGGAAGATATCAATGGACTGGTCAGATGGGCAGAAAAGTGCAAATGGAGTTCAATCCGGAGAATTGTGAGGTAATGCATTTGGGGAGAGCAAATAAGGGAAGGGAATACAGAATAAATGGGAGGATACTGAGAGATGTAAAGGAAATGAGGGACCTTGGAGTGCGTGTCCACAGTTCCCTGAAGGTAGCAGGACAGGTAGATAAGCATATGGAATGCTTTCCTTTATTAGACGAGGCATAGAATATAAAATGTTATGCTGGAACTGTATAAAACACTAGTCAGGCCACAGCTTGAGTACTGCGCACAGTTCTGGTCACCACATTACAGGAAGGATGTAATTGCGCTAGAGGGGGTGCAGAGGAGATTTCCGAGGATGTTGCCAGGACTGGAGAATTTTAGCTATGTTGACAGATTGGATAGGCTGGGGTTATTTTCCTTGGAACAGAGGAGGCTGAGGGGTGATTTAATTGAGGTGTACAAAATTATGAGGGGCCTAGATAGAGTGGATAGGAAGGACCTATTTCCCTTAGCGGAGGGATCAATAACCAGGGGGCATAGATTTAAAGTGATTGGTAGAAGGATTAGAGTGGAAATGAGGAAAAATGTTTTCACCCAGAGGTTGGTGGGGGTCTGGAACTCACTGCCTGAGAGGGTGGGAGAGGCAGAAACCCTCAACTCATTTAAAAAGTACCTGGATGTGCACCTGAAGAGCCGTGACCTGCAGGGCTACGGACCAAATGCGGGCAAGTTGGATTAGCCTGGGTGACTCGTTTCTCAGCCGGCATGGACACAATGGGCCGAATGGCCTCCTTCTGTATTTTCTACGATTGTATGATTGACCGAATCTCTTAACATTCATTTGGGTCCAACGGCAGGGAGTAGGCTGAGGATGGAGGAGAGATTTCAGACAGAGTACGTGAGATGAGTTAGGCTATTCAAGATAGCGACCCACCCTCAGTCCAATACAGTCAAAGAAAGACTTGCATTTATATAGTGCTTTTCACGACCTCATGATGTTCCAAATCACTTTGCAGCCAAAGTACTTTTGAAGTGTAGTCACTGTTGTAATGTAGGAAATGCGGCAGCCAATTTGCACACAGCAAGGTCCCACAAACAGCAATGTGGTAATGACCAGATAATCTGTTTTAGTGATGTTGGTTGAGGAATAAATATTGGCCCAGGAGAACTCCCCTGCTCCTCTTAATAGCTCTACTGGATCTTTTACCACTTTTTTTTTATTCGTTCATGGGATGTGGGCGTCCCTGGCGAGGCCGGCATTTATTGCCCATCCCTAATTGCCCTTGAGAAGGTGGTGGTGAGCCGCCTTCTTGAACCGCTGCAGTCCGGCTGGTAGGGCAGACAAAGTATCGGTTTAATGCCTCATCCGAAAGACGGCACCTCCAACAATGCAGCACTCCCTCAGTACTGCACAGGAGTGTCTGCCTAGATTATGTGCTGAAATCTCTGAGTGGGACTTGAACCCACAACCTTCTGACAGAGGTGAGAGTGCTACTGACTGAGCCAAGGCTGATAAACAGCATTTAATATAACTGCAACAACTGGTTATCTTATCCAATGTAAAAATCCCAAAGTGACAGTTCACGATTCCTTATACACCAACTGCACCAAGACAATGGGGTTTTGTGGCTTTTCATACAGCACAGAAGGAGCCCATCAAGCCTCTTTGAAAGAGCCATCTAATTAGACCCACTCCCCTGCTCTTTCCCCATAGCCCTGCAATTTTTCCTTTTCAAGTATTTATCCAATTCCCTTCTGAAAGTTATTATTGAATCTGCTTCCACCACCCTTGCAGGCACTGCATTCCAGATCATAACAACTCGCTGCATAAAAAAATTCGCAATCTCCCCCTCTGGTTCTTTTGCCTATTATCTTAAATCTGTGTCCTCTGGTTACCGACCCTCCTGCCAGTGGAAACAGTTTCTCCTTATTTACTTTTATCAAAGCCATTCATAACCAGTGATTTATAAAGGTTTACCATAACTTCTTGCTTTTGTACTCTGTGCCTCTATTTATAAAGCCTACAGCTCGGCCAAAACAAAAGGTAATGGTGTAATAGCCGAGGGATGTTTGAATTGTTGACGAGGGCAATCTTTGTTCTTCCATTTCTCTCCCCTCCCCCTCCTTCCCACTAATCCTGCCTTTCACAAGAGCCCCGGTGATTCTCAGTAGCAGTTCCAACAGGAGATGAAACTTACTTTGCCGCGAGCAGCATGTTCTTCCTGCTGCCGATCTCGCTACGGTCTATGTGCTGTCGGGTCAGGTACTCTGCGGCTGCTTTTGCGGGGAATTCCGTCTCGCACACGTAACCAAAGTCACGGGCCAGGTGCACAGCTTCACCTGAAGGGAAGGCATCAAATTGATTTAGCAACTCAAAGCTGACAGCATACGGTACCCGCCCAATAGACCATAATGGACAGTGGTGGAGTGACAAACACAGCAGACCTTCTGCAGGCCTCTTAAATGGGATACACATCCCATTCTGGTGTTAGCTTAGTGGTAGCATTCCCAGGGTTCAACCCCTCACCAGACAGTCCCGGAGAGTGGAGACCGGAGCTCCAGCTCTGATTTCTGGGTCAACATCCAGATGGATGCTCGTGTCCGGTGGGTTTGGGAGGCCCTTCCCCCATCGTATGGGTTGCGGGAGCCCATAGAACCTGCCCGCCTATTGGCTGATATAAGGATGGTTACGGCCATGCTCTGTTAATCAGCCTGCAAATCCTTCCACTCTTCTCCAGGGGAAGAGTGTAAAAATACAAAAATAACATCCCCATTCTGTTTACATTCTATATTATCAAAATCGTGCAAAATATCTGTGGGAATTTGCTCGACATGGGGGCATGGGAGGAGGACTATAAATGGGTTGTGTTGGGTAGGGGGCATGAATGGAGGGACAGGGGGCATGGGTTAGGGGGACAGGGGGCAAGAGGACATGGGGCATGGGTGGGGGTAGTGTCTATGATAGGGTTAGAGTCTATGTTGGGGGTAGAGTCTATGATGGGGTAGAGTCTATGATGGGGTAGACTCTATGATGGGGGGTAGACTCTCTGATGGGGGGTAGAGTCTATGATTGGGGTAGAGTCTATGATGCGGGTAGAGTTTATGATGGGGGTAGAATCTATGACGGGGTAGAGTCTATGATGAGGTAGACTCAATGATTGGAGTAGAGTCTATGATGGGGGTAGAGCTTATGATGGGAGTAGAGTCTATGATGGGAGTAGAGTTTATGATGGGGGTGGAGTCTATGATGGGGTAGACTCTATGATGGAGGTAGACTCTATGATGGGGTAGACTCTATGATGGGAGTAGAGTCTATGATGGGATAGACTCTATGATGGGAGTAGACTTTATGATGGGGGTAGACTCTATGATGGGGTAGACTCTATGATGGGAGTAGACTCTATGATGGGGTAGACTCTATGATGGGGGTAGAGTCTATGATGGGGTAGAGTTTATGATGGGGGTAGACTCTATGATGGGGTAGACTTTATGATGGGGGTAGACTCTATGATGGGGTAGAGTCTATGATGGGGGTAGAGTCTATGATGGGAGTAGAGTCTATGATGGGAGTAGAGTTTATGATGGGAGTAGAGTCTATGATGGGGGTAGAGCTTATGATGGGAGTAGAGTCTATGATGGGAGTAGAGTTTATGATGGGGGTAGACTCTATGATGGAGGTAGACTCTATGATGGGGTAGACTCTATGATGGGAGTAGAGTCTATGATGGGATAGACTCTATGATGGGAGTAGACTTTATGATGGGGGTAGACTCTATGATGGGGTAGACTCTATGATGGGAGTAGACTCTATGATGGGGTAGACTCTATGATGGGGGTAGAGTCTATGATGGGGGTAGAGTTTATGATGGGGGTAGAGTCTATGATGGGGGTAGAGTCTATGATGGGGGTAGGGTCTATGATGAGGTAGACTCAATGATTGGAGTAGAGTCTATGATGGGTGGAGCTTATGATGGGGGTAGAGTCTATGATGGGAGTAGACTCTGTGATGGGGGTAGAGTCTATGATGGGAGTAGACTCTATGATGTGAGTAGAGTCTATGATGGGGGTAGAGTCTATGATGGGGGCAGAGTCTATGATGGGGGTAGACTCTATGATGGGGGTAGACTCTATGATGGGGTAGACTCTATGATGGGGGTAGAGCTTATGATGGGGATAGACTCTATGATGGGGGTAGACTCTATGATGGGGTAGACTCTATGATGGGGGTAGAGTCTATGATGGGGGTAGAGTCTATGATGGGGTAGAGCTTATGATGGGGGTAGAGTCTATGATGGGTAGAGCTTATGATAGGGGTAGACTCTATGATGGGGTAGAGTCTATGATGGGGGTAGAGTCTATGATGGGGTAGAGTCTATGATGGGGTAGACTCTATGATGGGGTAGAGTCTATGATGGGGGTAGAGTCTATGATGGGGTAGAGTCTATGATGGGGGTAAAGCTTATGATGGGGTAGGCTCCATGATGGGGGACATGGTGTGTGGGAGGAGCTGGCTTCATGGCCTTTCCTCATTCCATATCTCCCTAAAATTGTGATCATGTAATGTTCAGACTGATGAGTAGAAATGTACAAAACTATTTGTGTTTGGTTACATCACCCATGTAGTTTTGGTTCATAATATTCGAGCTGTTACTAATTCTGCTTCAATGGGATTTCTTGGGTTGGGAATGGAATGTGTCTGGGGACAGTAAGTGTCACAGGTTCAACATCCCTGCAATTGTTCTGATCAGATTTTTACCAAAACAGCAACAAAACCATGAGGGAAGAGGACCAGGTAAACTTTTGCCTTTTAATTATTGAATAACTAAGTCCAATTGGTGAATCTTTGGCAGTATCGGTTTCAGACTGCTCATTTGGTGTTCTAATCAACACGGTGAGGGGGGGAGGGGGGAAGACTTTCCTCAAAGCTCCATGTGTATTATGATGAACCGCCATGACTTTCCCTGTGGGGGTTCTCCCGATCAACCACTGGAACCTCTGGAGAAACTGCGTAAACGTGATTTCCGCTGAAATGATGTCAGCGAATCAGGGGTAACCTCCAGGAAACCCCCGGTAAATGTGTTTACCACGCTGCACAGAGAATCTTCCCCCGGGGTATCCGATCCAATTCGGGTGAGATGGAGAACTGACATACCTTCAACTAGAGAGGTCAGCAGGGTCACATTAGCAGCTTTCCGTCTCCCAGCAGGAAGGTTTAGCCCTATTTTGTCGAGCCTCTCACGTAACGATCTTCCTCCATTTTTTGACTTTGCCCTAGAGGTAAAACGTGTCTCAAGTTTATTTTTAAAGCACGAATCTGCGCGGCGCATCACAAGAAAAAAGAAGTTGCGAGCCGAGCTGAGATTTCCCTGCCCTGGTGCTATATGTACGCCAGGGTGGGGCTTGCACCCACCTGACTGACTGACTGACCCACCCATCACCAACCTGGGTGAAATCTCCAGGGTTAGCCTCATCTACCGGGATCTGACGAAAATGGCCACACAAGCTGCATGTCCACAGTGGCAGATTTATCTCAGGTAAAGAGACAAATTCTATTAATATAGCACCACCAATCTATTGCCCCTCATTCGATTGATGTTATTTTCGTATCTTCGCACGCTTGCCTTGGAGAATAGTGTGAGTTAGTGGCAGGATTCACAGGCTGATTAACAGTCTGACAGGCTGCAACGTGAACGCTCCTTCCGTGGCTGAAACCATCTTTATACCGGCCAATGGGATGGTTAATCCTATATGGCGGGAGGGTTTTATGAGGTCCCACAAACCATACAATCAGGGAGGGGCCACCCACACCCACCGGACACTAGATATCAACCTTGAATTCAAGAGTCGGAGCACAGCCAATACCGGGTACAGCAACACAAACATCCAGTCAAAAGTTTCAACATTTTTAACATAAAAGGCAATTCAAAAGTCTTCTATAGGTATATAAATAGTAAACAGGTAGTAAGAGGAGGGGTGGGGCCGATTAGGGACCAAAAAGGAGATCTACGCATGGGGGCAGAGGGCATAGTTGAGGTACTAAATGAGTACTTTGCATCTGTCTTTACCAAGGAAGATGCTGCCAAAGTCGCAGTAAAAGGGGAGGTAGTTGAGATACTGGATGGGGTGAAAATTGATAAAGAGGAGGTATTAGAAAGGCTGGCTGTACTTAAAGTAGGTAAGTCACCCGGTCTGGATGCTGAGGGATGTAAGGGGGGAAATTGCAGAGGTACTGGTCATAATCTTCCAATCCTCCTTAGATATGGGGGTGGTGCCAGAGGACTGGAGAATTGCAAATGTTACACCCTTTCTTGGACAAGGGTGTAAGGATAAACCCGGCAACTGCAGGCCAGTTAGTTTAACCTCGGTGGTGAGGAAGCTTTTAGAAACGATAATCCGTTTCTTTAGAAATGATATCGAAACAAAATTAATTGTCACTTGGACGAGTGTGGATTGATTAGGGAAAGCCAGCACGGATTTGTTAAAGGCAAATCATGTTCAACTAACTTGATTGAGTTTTTTGATGAGGTAACAGAGAAGGTTGATGAGGGCAATGTTGTGTATATGGACTTTCAAACGGTCTGTGATAAAGTGCCACATAATAGGCTTGTCAGCAAAATTGAAGGGGCAGTGGCAGCATAGATACAAAATAGGAAACAGAGAGTAATGGTGAATGGTTGTTTTTCGGACTGGAGGGCGGTGTACAGTGGTGTTCCCTCGGGGTCGGTGCTGGGACCACTGCTTTTCTTGATATATATTAATGACTTGGACAGGGCACAATTTCAAAATTTGCAGATGACAAAACTTGGAAGTGTAGTAAACAGTAAGGAGGATAGTGATAGACTTCAGGAGGACATAGACAGGCTGGTGGAATGGGCAGACACATGGCAGATGAAATTTAATGCAGAGAAGTGCGAAGTGATACATTTAGGCAGAAAGAATGAGGAGAGGGAATATAAACTAAATGATACAATTCTAAAGGGGGGTGCAGGAACAGATAGATCTGGGGGTATATGTGCACAAATCTTTGAAGGTGACAGGACAGGTTGAGAAAGCGGTTAAAAAAGCATACGGGATCCTGGGTTTTATAAATGGAGGAATAGAGTACAAAAGTAAGGATGTTATGTTGAACCTTTATAAAACACTGGTTCGGCCACAACTGGAGTATTGTGTCCAATTCTGGGCACTGCAGTCTAGGAAGGATTTGAAGGCCTTAGAGAGGGTGCAGAAAAGATTTACTAGAATGGTTCCAGGGATGAGGAACTTCAGTTACATGGATAGACGGGAGAAGCTGGAGTTGTTCCTCTTCGAGCAGAGAGGGTTGAGAGGAGATGTGATAGAAATGTTCAAAATCATGAAGGGTTTAGATAAAGTAAATAAAGAGAAACTGTTCCCATCGGTGGAAGGGTCGAGAACCAAAGGACACGGATTTAAGGTAATTGGCAAAAGAACCAAAGACAACATGAGGAAAAGCTTTTTTACGCAGCGAGTAGTTATGAACTGGAACGTGCTGCCTGAAAGGGTGGTGGATGCAGATTCAATCGTGGCTTTCAAAAGGGAATTGGATAAATATTTAAGAGAAAAAATTTGCAGGGCTACAGGGAAAAAGCAGGGGAATGGGACTAACTGGATTGCTCTTACAAAGAGCCAGCATAGGCTTGATGGGCCGATTGGCCTCCTTCTGTGCTGTAACGATTCTATGATTCTATTCAATTACTTCGACTAAAGATCTGAGATTGTAAGTTTAGTCACGGACAGTAAATTAGCAGAGATTGGTCCAGGACCCAGTGGCTCAGTAGGAAAGGGGAAGGGTGTAGCACTCAGTACACGGGCCTAGAAAGATCCTTTATGTCACCAGTTGAGTGATCTCCGTTGGGAAGAACGTAGGGAATGCTAAAATCGATCTCAGGGTATCTGTACCATAGAGAGGAAAATCAGCATGGGCTCCAATTCATAGAATTTTACAGCACAAAAACAGGCCATTTGGCCTAACAGCTCTATGCTCCACACAAGCCTCCTCCCACCTTAATTCATCTCACCCTATCAAAATAGCCTTCTGATTCTTTATCCCTTCTGTACTTATCTAGCTCCCCATTAAATGCATCTATGCTATTCACCTCAACTACTCCTTGGGATAGCAAGTTCCACATTCTCACCACTCTCGAGTAAAGACGTTTCTCCTGAATTCCTTATTGCATTTATTAATGACTATCTTATATTTATGGCCCCTAAATTTGATGATATTTTAAAAAAGAAACGCTCACAAGTACTGGAGTGCAAGTCTTTAGTTTGAAACCGGTACTCTTAAAGTTTGTCTGCTTAGAAAGTACTGCACCTCAAAATAATTCAATGTGTGAAGCTCTGAGAGGTTGCTGGGGGACATCCTTTACACTCTAGAAGTATCTTAAAAAAACTGTATTGACTCACCAGTCCAATCCCGCAGAGTGACAGTTCCTTATCTTATTCATTGTGTGAAATGCTTTTGAGATATTTCAATGTGAAAGGTGCAGTGATTATGACTTTACATACATTGAAAGAGCAAAGTTCAATTGATTAAAGAGATCCAATAAATACTGAGTGAACAAATCAAGGTCTCCACGGTGACCTCAAAATATCCATAAGGAGAGTAAGTTTTGGACAAGATCCTGTTTTCTGAAAATTATATTTAAAACAGATGAGAAGAAACCCCACAGAATCCCAGACACCAGCGAGGGTCTAACCTAATCCTGCCCTGTATCCGGTTTCTCCACAGCTCAGTGTGTTACCTGCCCTATTGTCTCAGATCCTTCCTCATGACTTTCTCAATCTGCCAAGAATTTTTTTTGGCTCAGAATTCTTGGAACTTCAAACAGTAAATTCCCCAAAAAAGTCAAGAGATTAAATGGTAATTCAATTTACACTTTCTGCTTGCCCTATCATTTTTGTAAATACCACACAAGCCTCATAAGAAAAATACTGCCTTTAAACAAATGTCCCCCACCGGCAGTGAATAAGAAGATAGGAATTCTTAACAGGACAAGGCTCGTCCCTTTAACATACATCAATCCCACCTACCCGCCTTCTCATATACCTCAACCCTTCCTGCGGCATTTAATTGCCACTTGAACACACTTATACTGTGAGGTTCAAAGATCGTCCTTGGCTATTTCACAACTCTACAAAGATGATTCCCTCTTCTAGCTTCCCTATTTCCTCCTAATTTCCTCATTCTTATCTTATGTCCACAGGGAATTGAACCCCTGACTATAATGAACAATTTGCCCGGATCCGTTTTGTTGACTGAATTTGTGCTTTTTCAGCATTTATACCATCGTCCATATTGAACCATCTCCAAGCATTTCGGACAATGTATTATAGTGACTGCTCGATACACAGGTGAATTTTCCCCATTAATAGTGAGCAACCTGGCATGTTCACTGGCTGGAGATTTCTCAACTTTACTCACAGTCGATATATTTAAAGAGCTCGGCAGATCATGTTTCTCAGAGTTAGCAGCATAACTAGGGTGATTAATAAGCTGAGTCAGACCACAGTTAGCTCCTACTGAGCTCAGGCACGGCTGCACTGCAGCCTTCGAGGCCTGGTGATCCACCCATCGAAGACCAGCCAATTCAGTCCTATTTGCGCTTATATTTTTTATTTTCTGATTTGTGTTTTGAGTTTTATTCTCCTGATCATTTAGAAAGGGCCCTTTTCTGTAGTGCTGATGCCTCACTGGTGGATCAGCCCGAACACAGATGTGTTAAAGGATATGAATTTTCACGACCTCGGGACGTGCTAAAGCACTTTACAACCAGTGAAGTATTTTTTGAAGTGTAGTCACTGTTGTAATGTAGGAAACACGGCAGCCAATTTGCACAGAGCAAGATTCCACAAACAGCAATGAGATAAATGACCATATGTTTTAGGTGTTGGTTGAGGGATAAATATCAGCCAGGACAGGAGAAATCCCCTGTTGTTCTTCAAAATAGTGCTGTGGGATCTTTTACATCCACCCAAAGGCAGACGGTTTAAGTCTCATCCAAAAGACGGCACCTCCATCAGTGCAGCACTCCCTCAGTACTGCACTGGAGGGTCAGCTCAAGTCTCTGGAGTGGAGCTTGACCCACAACCTTCTGTCTTAGAAAGTGCAAGTGTGTTACCACTGAGCCACAGCTAGCAGCTTAGTTTGCAGCAGCACCTTGAGATATATGCAAATTAATGGAGACATGGAGTTAAAGCTTTATCTGTAGCACCCAAGGCACCATGGTAGACACCCACATGGCCCATGAAGACAGTCAGTTCAATATCAGTTGAAAACAGGTGAATAACATGAGCCAGACTAAACGAGCCAAGAGCTCAGTAGGTTAATGCAATGCATGGTGTGGTACAGATCCGTACAGGAACATCCAAGGCTTCATCCCTCATCTGTGCTGAGTTACTTGGCATGGGCTCATAGAACTTGAACAAGGGGAAAGTGGGGGTTCAGGGGGGATATTAGCTGGGACCTCTACTCATCATCGCTTTCCAGTGGCCTCTGCTGGAAAGGACATGTTGGGCGGGAAAAGGATTAAGCTTGGTTGAGATGCCTTCCACAGTAGATTAGTCCAATGGCATACACATGAAAAATGGCCATTTGCGGGAGATACTGGAGGGCAGCTGGCGAGCAGACACGGCCCCGACATGGACAAGGGCCCCTGAGACAGGGCACCGACACAGGCTACAGGTCCCGGCCCCCCGACACGGACACGGGACCCCGGACCCCAGACACGAGCCACGGGCCCCAAGCTCAAATCACTGCCTTCAGGCGAGAACATCGAAACTAGAACTGAATACGTTCCCCTGTATAGGCAGACTCACTCTGCTATTTGTATCCACTGATCATGTTTATGATGTGGAGATGCCGGTGATGGACTGGGGTGGACAAATGTAAGGAGTCTTACAACACCAGGTTATAGTCCAACAGCTTTATTTGGATTCACAAGCTTTCAGAGCTTTCCTCCTTCGGCAGGCAAGTGTAGGATTCCGTAAATGCACAGCATATATAGTCAGAGAACAATGCCTGATGATTACAGATAATCTTTCAAACTGCCCGTTATCACCCCTCGGCATAGATATAATCAAAGCAATCAAAGGAGTGGATGGTGTTCAGACAGAGAAACATTACATCCCAGACTACTGAATACACAAGTGGTCAGAACACAAAGACAGAGAGAGAGAGAGAGAGAGACACCTGAAAGGCAGAGAAAGAGAGAGAATGACCAGCTGTATTAAAAACAGATAACTTTTTTTTTGCTGGTGGGGTTACATGTAGCGTGACATGAACCCAAGATCCCGGTTGAGGCCGTCCTCATGGGTGCGGAACTTGGCTATCAATTTCTGCTCGACGATTTTGCGTTGTCGTGTGTCTCGAAGGCCGCCTTGGAGAACGCTTACCCGAAGATCAGAGGCTGAATGTTCTTGACTGCTGAAGTGTTCCCCGACTGGGAGGGAACCCTCTTGTCTGGCAATTGTTGCGCGGTGTCCGTTCATCCGTTGTCGCAGTGTCTGCATGGTCTCGCCAATGTACTATGCTCCGGGGCATCCTTTCCTGCAACGTATGAGGTAGACAATGTTGGCCGAGTCACAGGAGTATGAACCATGTACCTGGTGGGTGGTGTCCTCTCGTGTGATGGTGGTATCTGTGTCGATGATCTGGCATGTCTTGCAGAGGTTGCCATGGCAGGGTTGTGTGGTGTCGTGGATGCTGTTCTCCTGAAAGCTGGGTAATTTGCTGCGAACGATGGTCTGTTTGAGTTTAGGTGGCTGTTTGAAGGTGAGTAGTGGAGGCGTGGGAATGGCCTTAGCGAGGTGTTCGTCGTCATCGATGACATGTTGAAGGCTGCGAATATCATGGCGTAGTTTCTCCGCTCCGGGGAAGTACTGGACAACGAAGGGTACTCTGTTGGTTGTGTCCCGTGTTTGTCTTCTGAGGTGGTCTATGCGATTTTTCACTGTGGCCCATCGGAACTGTCGATCGATGAGTCGAGCGTCATATCCCGTTCTTACGAGGGCGTCTATCAGCGTCTATAGGTGTCCATCGCGTTCCTCCTCGTCTGAGCAGATCCTGTGTATTCGCAGGGCCTTTCCATAGGGGATGGCCTCTTTGACATGGTAAGGGTGGAAGCTGAAAAAGTGGAGCATCGCGAGGTTGTCCGTGGGCTTGCGGTAGAGTGAGGTGCTGAGGTGCCCGTCTTTGATGGAGATTCGTGTGTCCAAGAATGAAACCCATTCTGAGGAGTAGTCCGTAGTGAGTTTGATGGTGGGATGGAACTTGTTGATGTTATCGTGTAGTCTCTTTAGTGATTCTTCGCCGTGGGTCCATAGGAAGAAAATGTCGTCCATGTATCTGGTGTATAGCGTTGGTTGGAGGTCCTGTGCAGTGAAGAAGTCGTGCTCGAACTTCTGCATGAAAATGTTGGCGTATTGGTGTGAGAATTTGGTCCCCATGGCTGTTCCGTGTGTTTGGGTAAAGAACTGGTTATCGAAAGTGAAGACATTGTGATCCAGGATGAAGCGGATGAGTTGTAGGATGGCGTCTGGAGATTGGCTGTTGTTGGTGTTGAGTACTGAGGCTGTTGCAGCGATGCCGTCATCGTGGGGGATACTGGTGTAGAGTGCCGAGACGTCCATCGTGGTGAGAAGTGTTCCTGGTTCAATTGGTCCGTGGGTGCTGAGTACAAAAACCATGCAGACACTGCGACAACGGATGAACGGACACTGCGCAACAATCGCCAGACAGGAGGGTTCCCTCCCAGTCGGGGAACACTTCTGCAGTCAAGGACATTCAGCCTCCGATCTTCGGGTAAGCGTTCTCCAAGGCGGCCTTCGAGACACACGACAACGCAAAATCGTCGAGCAGAAATTGATAGCCAAGTTCCGCACCCATGAGGACGGCCTCAACTGGGATCTTGGGTTCATGTCACGCTACATGTAACCCCACCAGCAAAAAAAAGGTTATCTGTTATTAATACAGCTGGTCATTCTCTCTCTTTCACTGCCTTTCGGGTGTCTCTCTCTCTCTCTCTCTCTCTGTCTTTGTGTTATGACTGCTTGTGTATTCAGTAGTCTTGGATGTAATGTTTCTCTGTCTGAACACCATCCACTCCTTTGATTGCTTTGATTATATCTATGCCGAGGTGTGATATCGGGCAGTTGGAAAGATTATCTGTAATCACCAGGCATTGTTCTCTGACTATATATGCTGTGCATTTACGGAATCCTATACTCACCTGCCGAAGGAGGAAAGCTCCGAAAGCTTGTGATTCCAAATAAAGCTGTTGGACTATAACCTGGTGTTGTAAGACTCCTTACATTTGATCATGTTTAGTTCTTTTTAAAACTGTTTGCAAGATGGAGGACAACCAAATCAAAGTCCTAGGCCTGAAATGAGAGCCTACATCTCGGGTTCAGTTACAAACATAGGGGGTGAAATTGATCTGGACCAGCAGCATGGAATGGGCTAATAGCGAATTTACACTGGGCCTTATTTGCTATTCCCCAGTGGGGGGAAAGAATCAGGCAGGTTGTAAAATGTGCCACCGATTCACTATGAGCCCTATTCGCACTGCTGATGCAGACTAATTTCATCCCATAATATCCAAGGTGACTACGTGAGTTATTGCGAGAAGTTAAAGCCAGACAGAAGGAACATTTACATTTCACTTCCATGTAAGTTAATCCTGATAACCGTTTTACACTGTTTGCATTTCAAATTCAAGCTTTGTGAGTTAAAGCCCAACTACAGTTGGTCAAAATCATAAGCTCGAAGATCCTTCAATCTAATGTCTTGTGACAACTTGACTATTGAACACAGGCCAAAGGCTCCACGACAACACTTCACACAGGTTCAGGGCAGCTCTCTAGGCAAAGGCAAAGTGGCTTTTTCAGACCGTTTACTGTACTATACACCTGCACAATGAGATTCACAGACCTCAGGTCTACGGCACTGTACACAGACATCACATGCACCACTGTCAACAATAGCCAGAATCAGAGAGCGATCTGGGGCATTTACAAGCATAGAGAAGCACAGTTTAGAAGCTCCAATGTGAAATTGGAGCTTCTAAACTGTAGTGCGCTATCACAGTGTAGTGCGCTATCACCGTGTGGTGCGCTATCACCCTGTAGTGTGCTATCACCGTGTGGTGCGCTATCACCCTGTGGTGCGCTATCACCCAGTGGTGTGCTATCACCCTGTGGTGCGCTATCACCCTGTAGTGTATTATCACCCTGTAGTGTACTATCACCCTGTGGTGCGCTATCACCCTGTGGTGTATTATCACCCTGTGGTGTATTATCACCCTGTGGTGCGCTATCACCGTGTGGTGCACTATCACCCTGTGGTGCACTATCACCGTGTGGTGCACTATCACCCTGTAGTGCGCTATCACCCTGTGGTGCACTATCACCCTGTGGTGCGCTATCACCGTGTGGTGCACTATCACCCTGTAGTGTATTATCACCCTGTAGTGTATTATCACCCTGTAGTGCGCTATCACCCTGTGGTGCGCTATCACCCTGTAGTGTATTATCACCCTGTAGTGTATTATCACCCTGTAGTGTATTATCACCCTGTAGTGTGCTATCACCGTGTGGTGCGCTATCACCCTGTAGTGTATTATCACCCTGTAGTGTATTATCACCCTGTAGTGTGCTATCACCGTGTGGTGCGCTATCACCCTGTAGTGTATTATCACCCTGTAGTGTATTATCACCCTGTAGTGTGCTATCACCGTGTGGTGCGCTATCACCCTGTAGTGTATTATCACCCTGTAGTGTATTATCACCCTGTAGTGTGCTATCACCGTGTGGTGCGCTATCACCCTGTAGTGTATTATCACCCTGTAGTGTATTATCACCCTGTAGTGTATTATCACCCTGTAGTGCGCTATCACCCTGTGGTGCGCTATCACCCTGTGGTGCGCTATCACCGTGTGGTGTACTATCACCCTGTGGTGCACTATCACCGTGTGGTGCGCTATCACCCTGTGGTGCACTATCACCCTGTGGTGCACTATCACCCTGTGGTGCGCTATCACCGTGTGGTGCGCTATCACCCTGTAGTGTGCTATCACCCTGTGGTGCGCTATCACCCTGTGGTGCGCTATCACCGTGTGGTGCACTATCACCCTGTGGTGCGCTATCACCCTGTGGTGCGCTATCACCCTGTAGTGCGCTATCACCCTGTGGTGCGCTATCACCCTGTGGTGCGCTATCACCGTGTGGTGCACTATCACCCTGTAGTGTATTATCACCCTGTGGTGCGCTATCACCCTGTGGTGCGCTATCACCCTGTGGTGCGCTATCACCCTGTAGTGTATTATCACCCTGTGGTGCGCTATCACCCTGTGGTGCGCTATCACCCTGTAGTGCGCTATCACCGTGTGGTGCGCTATCACCGTGTGGTGCGCTATCACCCTGTAGTGCGCTATCACCGTGTGGTGCACTATCACCCTGTAGTGTATTATCACCCTGTGGTGCGCTATCACCATGTAGTGCGCTATCACCCTGTAGTGCGCTATCACCCTGTAGTGCGCTATCACCGTGTGGTGCACTATCACCCTGTAGTGTATTATCACCCTGTGGTGCGCTATCACCCTGTGGTGCGCTATCACCCTGTAGTGCGCTATCACCGTGTGGTGCGCTATCACCATGTAGTGCGCTATCACCGTGTGGTGCGCTATCACCCTGTAGTGCGCTATCACCCTGTGGTGCGCTATCACCCTGTGGTGCGCTATCACCGTGTGGTGCGCTATCACCCTGTGGTGCGCTATCACCGTGTGGTGCGCTATCACCCTGTGGTGCGCTATCACCGTGTGGTGCACTATCACCCTGTGGTGCGCTATCACCGTGTGGTGCACTATCACCCTGTAGTGCGCTATCACCCTGTGGTGCGCTATCACCCTGTGGTGCACTATCACCCTGTAGTGCGCTATCACCCTGTGGTGCGCTATCACCCTGTGGTGCGCTATCACCCTGTGGTGCGCTATCACCGTGTGGTGCGCTATCACCCTGTGGTGCGCTATCACCATGTAGTGCGCTATCATTCTGTAGTGTGCAATCACTGTGCAGTGTGTTATCACCCTGTAGTGTGCTATCACCCTGTGGTGCGCTATCACCGTGTGGTGCGCTATCACCCTGTGGTGCGCTATCACCCTGTGGTGCGCTATCACCATGTAGTGCGCTATCATTCTGTAGTGTGCAATCACTGTGCAGTGTGTTATCACCCTGTAGTGTGCTATCACCCTGTAGTGCACTATCACCCTGTAGTGCGCTATCACCCTGTAGTGTGCTATCATCCTGTGGTGCGCTATCACCCTGTAGTGCGCTATCACCCTGTAGTGCGCTATCACCCTGTGGTGCGCTATCACCCTGTGGTGTATTATCACCCTGTAGTGTATTATCACCCTGTGGTGCGCTATCACCCTGTGGTGCGCTATCACCCTGTGGTGCGCTATCACCATGTAGTGCGCTATCATTCTGTAGTGTGCAATCACTGTGCAGTGTGTTATCACCCTGTAGTGTGCTATCACCCTGTAGTGCACTATCACCCTGTAGTGTGCTATCACCCTGTAGTGCACTATCACCCTGTAGTGTGCTATCACCCTGTAGTGTGCTATCACCATGTAGTGCGCTATCATTCTGTAGTGTGCAATCACTGTGCAGTGTGTTATCACCCTGTAGTGTGCTATCACCCTGTAGTGCACTATCACCCTGTAGTGTGCTATCACCCTGTAGTGTGCTATCACCCTGTAGTGCACTATCACCCTGTAGTGTGCTATCACCCTGTAGTGTACTATCACCCTGTAGTGCGCTATCACCGTGTGGTGCGCTATCACCCTGTGGTGCGCTATCACCGTGTGGTGTACTATCACCCTGTAGTGTGCTATCACCCTGTAGTGCGCTATCACCCTGTGGTGCGCTATCACCGTGTGGTGTACTATCACCCTGTAGTGTGCTATCACCCTGTGGTGCGCTATCACCCTGTGGTGCGCTATCACCGTGTGGTGCGCTATCACCCTGTAGTGCGCTATCACCGTGTGGTGCGCTATCACCGTGTGGTGTACTATCACCCTGTAGTGCGCTATCACCGTGTGGTGTACTATCACCCTGTAGTGTATTATCACCCTGTAGTGCGCTATCACCCTGTAGTGCGCTATCACCGTGTGGTGTGCTATCACCGTGTGGTGTACTATCACCCTGTAGTGCGCTATCACCCTGTGGTGCGCTATCACCGTGTGGTGTGCTATCACCGTGTGGTGTACTATCACCCTGTAGTGCGCTATCACCGTGTGGTGTACTATCACCCTGTAGTGCGCTATCACCGTGTGGTGTACTATCACCCTGTAGTGCGCTATCACCGTGTGGTGTACTATCACCCTGTAGTGCACTATCACCGTGTGGTGTACTATCACCCTGTAGTGCGCTATCACCCTGTAGTGCGCTATCACCGTGTGGTGTACTATCACCCTGTGGTGCGCTATCACCCTGTAGTGTGCTATCACCCTGTAGTGCGCTATCATTCTGTAGTGCGCTATCACCGTGTGGTGTGCTATCACCATGTGGTGTGCTATCACCCTGTGGTGTGCTTTACCAGAGGAAGACCCACAGATTTACAGGGGAGCGATGTTACTGCATCTGACTTAGTTCTAACTTAGATGAATGCTTTTGGTACTGAGACAATGCAACACACTTCAAATCTATGAATGTATTGACGGAAACGTGTGGAATGCCGGATGTAGTGATATTTTCCTATCCAAAGTCCTGGCAAAAACGCATCATGCAACCAGCAGCTGAGGCATAGAGTCCTACTGGGTCCACAGGCCCTGCTCCTTATTTGTCCTGAACTCTTGCTCTGATGCAGTTTTATAGGCACCATGAGCTGCCCAATAGCTCACCCCATGGCCATTCTTCGTGTGCGAGAGATGAACAGTGAGTGCTGGTTGGCTGTTGTACTATGGAAAGGATATCAACAGACTCCAATCCTCCATTCAATAAACCTCTACAGACATGCACTTCCCAGCAGGAGTTACCGAACAGTAACCAGGAGCAGAAACCCTGACTGATTCTCCCGCACCCTAACCCGGAGGAGCTGAGATCAGCTGCAGCATCATAACCAACGCTCATAAAATCACAGTACTGATGTGCCTGAGCAAAGTGAATCTTAATATATGTAAGGAGTCTTACAACACCAGGTTATAGTCCAACAGCTTTATTTGAGATCACAAGCTTTCGGAGCTTTCCTCCTTCGTCAGGTGAGTGAAGTACGATTATAAAGGCACAGCATATATAGTCAGAGAACAATGCCTGGTGATTACAGATAATCTTTCCAACTGCCCGTTATCTCACCTCGGCATAGATATCATCAAAGCAATCAAAGGAGTGGATGGTGTTACATCCCAGACTACTGAATACACAAATCGGTCAGAACACAAAGACAGAGAGAGAGAGAGTATTAATAACAGATAACTTTTTTTTGCTGGTGGGGTTACTTGTAGCGTGACATGAACCCAAGATCCCGGTTGAGGCCGTCCTCATGGGTGTGGAACTTGGCTATCAATTTCTGCTCGACAATTTTGCGTTGTCGTGTGTCTCGAAGGCCGCCTTGGAGAACGCTTACCAAGATAGAGTCCATACTCTCAACCTGTACTCAGGACACAGCAGACCAGCTAGGAGACACCGCCAAACAGACGAGGCAAAGGAAGTCCGCTGCCTACATGAAAACCAAGAGCAGGAAGCTTGAGAAACTCGGCATCACCACCAGCATCGACCAAGCTTCCCCTGGTACCACGGTTGCAACCATAGGGAAGTCTATCGTCAATTTGTCCGACCACACCCGACAACCAGACGAAATCGAAGTTCTCAGCCGAGGGCTCAATTTCTGCCCCACCACCAAAATGGACCCCATTGGTCTTGCGGTGGACACAGAGGAATTCATCAGGAGAATGAGGCTCCGGGAATTCTACCACAAACCCCAAGATTTCAGCAGCGAACCCAATGAGACAATCAACGATCCGGAACAGCAGACAGAGGGATCCGCGGTACAGCAACCGAAGAAGAAAGAGTCAAATTGGACCCCTCCGGAGGGTCGCTGCCCCAGGCTTGACATGTATGCTCAAGCTGTCAGGAGATGCGTCAACGCCAGATTCATCAGCCGCACTCACAAGACAGTCCAGAATGTCACCCGAGCACAACACAACGCCATCAACGCTCTCAAGACCAACCGCAACATCGTCATCAAACCAGCGGATAAAGGAGGAGCCATAGTCATACAGAACAGAACGGACTATTGCAAAGAAGCATACCGACAACTGGACAACCAGGAACACTACAGACGGTTACCCACAGACCCAACCAAAGAACACACCCATCAGCTCAACAAACTGATCAAGACCTTCGATCCAGACCTTCAAAGCATCCTACGCACTCTCATCCCACGTACTCCCCACGTGGGAGACTTCCACTGCCTCCCAAAGATACACAAAGCCAACACACCCGGACGTCCTATCGTATCAGGTAACGGAACCCTGTGTGAGAACCTCTCTGGATACGTCGAGGGCATCCTGAAACCCATCATACAGGGAACCCCCAGCTTCTGTCGTGACACTACAGACTTCCTACAAAAACTCAGCACCCACGGACCAGTTGAACCAGGAACACTTCTCACCATGATGGACGTCTCAGCACTCTACACCAGTATCCCCCACGATGACGGCATCGCTGCAACAGCCTCAGTACTCAACACCAACAACAGCCAATCTCCAGATGCCATCCTACAACTCATCCGCTTCATCCTGGATCACAATGTCTTCACCTTCGATAACCAGTTCTTTACCCAAACACACGGAACAGCCATGGGGACCAAATTCGCACCCAAATACGCCAACATTTTCATGCACAAGTTCGAGCACGACTTCTTCACTGCACAGGACCTCCAACCAACGCTATACACCAGATACATCGATGACATTTTCTTTCTATGGACCCACGGCGAGGAATCACTAAAGAGACTACACAATAACATTAACAAGTTCCATCCCACCATCAAACCCACCATGGACTACTGCTCAGAATCAGTTTTATTCTTGGACACACGAATCTCCATCAAAGACGGGCACCTCAGCACCTCACTCTACCGCAAGCCCACGGACAACCTCACGATGCTCCACTTTTCCAGCTTCCACCCTAACCATGTCAAAGAGGCCATCCCCTATGGACAGGCCCTGCGAAAACACAGGATCTGCTCAGACGAGGAAGAACGCAATGGACACCTACAGACGCTGAAAGACGCCCTCATAAGAACGGGATATGATGCTCGACTCGTCGATCGACAGTTCTGATGGGCCACAGCAAAAAATCGCATAGACCTCCTCAGAAGACTAACACGGGACACAACTAACAGAGTACCCTTCGTCGTCCAGTACTTCCCCGGAGCGGAGAAACTACGCCATGTTCTCCGCAGCCTTCAACATGTCATCAATGACGACGAACACCTCGCTATGGCCATCCCCACACCTCCACTACTCGCCTTCAAACAGCCACCTAACCTCAAACAAACCATCGTTCGCAGCAAATTACCCAGCTTTCAGGAGAACAGCGTCCACGACACCACACAACCCTGCCACGGCAACCTCTGCAAGACATGCCAGATCATCGACACAGACACCACCATCACACGAGAGGACACCACCCACCAGGTACATGGTTCATACTCCTGTGACTCGGCCAACGTTGTCTACCTCATACGTTGCAGGAAAGGTACATTGGCGAGACCATGCAAACACTGCGACAATGGATAAACGGACACCGCGCAACAATCGCCAGACAGGAGGGTTCCCTCCCAGTCGGGGAACACTTCAGCAGTCAAGGACATTCAGCCTCCGATCTTCGGGTAAGCGTTCTCCAAGGCGGCCTTCGAGACACACGACAACGCAAAATCGTCGAGCAGAAATTGATAGCCAAGTTCCGCACCCATGAGGATGGCCTCAACCAGGATCTTGGGTTCATGTCACGCTACACGTAACCCCACCAGCAAAAAAAAGGTTATCTGTTTTTAATACAACTGGTCATTCTCTCTCTTTTGCTGCCTTTCGGGTGTCTCTCTCTCTCTCTCTCTCTCTCTGTCTTTGTGTTCTGACCGATTGTGTATTCAGTAGTCTGGGATGTAACACCATCCACTCCTTTGATTATCTCTCTGCTGAGGTGAGATAACGGACAGTTGGAAAGATTATCTGTAATCATCAGGCATTGTTCTCTGACTATATATGCTGTGCCTTTATGGAATCTAACTTCACTCACCTGACGAAGGAGGAAAGCTCCGAAAACTTGTGATCTCAAATAAAGCTGTTGGACTAAAACCTGGTGTTGTAAGACTCCTTACATTTGTCCACCCCAGTCCATCACCGGCATCTCCACATCAAGCTTAATATAAAGAGCAGTGGTTGGAGGGCAGCATTACAAAGATTCGTTACTTGTTAGTACTCTATTTCTTCAAAGAAGAGGTCTGATTGACGGGTATATATTGTTTGCAAATGCACAAATGGTACAATAAAGATTGGAAAAATATTCAAAATGCAAAACTATAAAGTTGTAAGTTAAACTATAAGTCAAAAATGTCTGAAGTGTCAAGGTGCTTAGGTAGACATCACACACGCTTTCGTCATTCAGTAGCCTTGGTTCAGCATTGAGTCCTCCTCATAGACCAGCATGAAATCAGCAGTCATTAAGGAGATGTGTGGAGTCCTCAACTGCAGATACTCGGAGGGCCATTCCCGAGTCCCCAAGTGTGGTCATTTACCGTACACCTTCCTACCTCACATCTAAAACAGTTGAACTTGCACCAGAAATGGTCTGGCAGCTTGCTCTTCCTTGTGTGTGTCAGCTTGGCTCAGTCGATAGCACGCTTGCTTCTGGGTCAGATTGGGAATTCAAGCCCCGCAGCAGGACTTGACTGGATAAAGTACACTGACTTTCTGGGGCAATACTGAGGGAGTGCTACAATGCTACAGATGCTGCCCTTTGGACATGCTGTTAAATTGAGACCCCTGTCACTATTCAAAGAAGAGCAGAGAGGTCTCCTGGTCAATATCCTTCTCTCAACAAACATCACCAAAACAAAGCTCTCATTGCTGGCACAGAATGGCTACAATGTTTAATTATATTAAGATGTCTGCCTTGGTTCAGTTGGGAGCACTCTCACCCAAGTTAAAGGTTCTGGGTTCAAGGCCCACTTCAGGACCTTGGGCCCATAATGTAGTCCAACACTGCAGCGCAGTACTGAGGGTGTTCTGCACTGTCAGAGGTGCCGTCTTTCAGATGAAACATTAAACTGAGACCCGTTTGCTCTCTTAGGTGGATGTAAAAGATTCCATGGCACTATTGAGAAGAGAAGGGGAGTTCTCCCTGGTGTCCTGGGGCCAATATTTACCCCTCAACCAACACCCCTAAAACAGATCATCTGCTCATTTATCTCATTGCCAATTGTACGATCTTGCTGTGTGCAAATTCGACTGCTGCATTTCCCTACATGACAACAGCAGTGACACTTCAAAAGTACATCATCGGCTGTGAAGCACTTTAGGACGTCCTGAGGCCATGAACGGTGCTATATTAATGCAAGTTCTTTCTTCCTTGTATAACAGTTACTACACTCCTACAAAATTGAATGAGTTCCAAAAGCAAATTGTTTTGAGATGTTGCAGTACTGTGCACATACGCTTATTTCACTAGTTATTATGCTGCAGCCCCACCAAATCTTAAAGTACTTTATTATAAGGCACCCCCACCAAAAGGAAAGGAAAGAATCAACAGCCAGCTTCCTTCTGCAGTCCATCCACTCACCTCCGCAGGACTCCCCCTAGAAGGGACGCGTTCAGACACTCAGGAGGGGACAAGCGTCTCTGGACTTCTGCCACCGTCACCTTGTACTTGGATGTAGAACTCAGGAGCGAGAGCCGACCAGGAACAGAGCAAAATACTTCGTTGGGATTTGTAACTCCTCCAATCAAACCATCCTTCTCGTAGGACAGCGCCGACAATGCTGTGTTTTTGGACATTGTCATTGGCCCTTGGAGAGGAAAAACAAAAAATGGTTAGTTGGCACGGTAACTAAAGGACACAAATAATGTGAGTCTGGCTGCACTTAGTCCTGAGCTAGCCAAAGACAACGGGCAGCTTTACAGCCTTGAGCCCCATATTGGCAACAGATGGGAGCTGGGTATCCAGCAATGGGTTATGCCTTGTGTTGGCTGGCAGGGAATTGTGAGTGTGTATCCTTTAAGGGAGAAAGGGTAGGAGTTTGAATTAAGTATTTGGGACATACCAATTCAAAAACACATCCAACATGGAGTGTTAGGAATATTGGGAAGGAATCAAACCAGTGCAAACTCAATGTACAGAAAGACTCCAAGTATAGGCAGACTGGTTGATGCAGAAGCGATTCTTTTAACCAACTGTACGCACAGATTACTAAACCTTCTCTTTCTCTCCCTTCCATCTCTTATCTGCTCCCTTCAGTTGGATCCCATCACTAACAAAGCAAACAAGTAGAGCCAATTCCACAAGGGAACAAGGAAGCATCTGCCATTAAGTCACCACTAGAACAATGTCACCTTTTGCCCATCCTTCCATCCACAACTTAATATGGACCATTGCACGAAATTGCATAACACTTAATCACAGATCTATAAATGTTAATCTTTTAGTACTGTTGTTAAGCCTATTTCATGTTGATAAAAATTTGAATGTTCTTATCTGGTAGCGTTTCAGGAGAGAGAACAGATTTAGGGATGTTACGAGAGGATGAGTCACAAGGGGTAAAATCAATCATAGACATCTTGGGCCTAATGTACTTTTTCTGCTCTCAATGATTCTTGTGGTCTGACACAGGAGAGCCAAATCGAGTATTTGTACGGTTAAAGCAGCAGTTTTAATGACCCTCACGACTGAAGTGCATCCACCATCCATCCAACACAGTTGAGGGAGGAATTTCGGCCAGGACAACAGGAGAACTCCCTGCTCTTCTTCAAATAGTGCTGGATCTTTTAACGTCCATCTGAACAAGCAGACTAACCTCTCATCTGAAGGACAGCACCTGTGGCAATGCAGCATTCCCTCAGTACTGCACTGAAGTGCCATGCTGGATTACAAGACTGATGTACCAAATGTAATGCCTTTCCCAACAGGAAAGCATCACAGGCTCGCTTACCCGATTATACTCTTTCCCAATTATACAAGCCTCTGTGCTAGGAGCACGCACCATTTGAAAGATTTCTCCGTATAAGAACATAAGAAATAGGAGCAGGAGTAGGCCATATGGCCCCTCGAGCCTGCTCCGCCATTCAATAAGATCTTAGCTCATCTTCGACCTCAACTGTACTTTCCTGCCCGATCCCCATATCCCTTGATTCCCCTAGAATCCAAAAATCCATCAATCTCAGCCTTGAATATACTCAATGACTGAGCATCCACAGTCCTCTGGGGTAGAGAATTCCAAAGATTCACAACCCTCTGCATGAAGAAATTCCTCCTCATCTCAGTCCTAAATGGCCGACCCCTTATCCTGAGACTATGCTCCCTAGTTCTAGACTCTCCAGCCGAGGGAAACAGCCTCTCAGCATGTACCCTGTCAAGCCCTCTCAGAATCTTATATGTTTCAATGAGATCACCTCTCATTCTTCTAAATGCAGAGAGTATAGGCCCATTCTATTAAATCTCTCCTCATAGGACAACCCTCTCATCCCAGGGATCAATCTAGTGAACCTTTATTGCACCGCCTCTAAGGCAAGTATATCCTTCCTTAGATAAGGAGACCAAAACTGCACACAATACTCCAGGTGAGATCGCACTAAGGCCCTGTACAATTATAGTAAGACTTCCTTACTCTTGTACTCCAACCCCCTTGCAATAAAGGCCAACATACCATTTGCCTTCCTAATTGCTTGCTGTACCTGCATGTTAACTTTCTGGGTTCGTGTACAAGGACATCCAAATCCCTCTGAACACAAACATTTAATAGTTTCTCACCTTTAAAAAATATTCAGTTTTTCTATTCTTCCTACCAAAGTGAATAACGTCACATTTCCCCAAATTATACTCCATCTGCCACCACCTTCCCCACTCACTTAACATATCTATATCCCTTTGTAGACTCTCTGGGTCCTCCTCACAGCTTACTTTCCCACCAAGCTTTGTATCATCAGCAAACTTGGATACATTACACTCGGTCCCTTCATCTAAGTCATTAATATAGATTGTAAATAGCTGAGGCCCAAGCACTGATCCTTGCGGCACCCCACTAGTTACAGCCTGCCAACCTGAAATTAACCCTACTCTCCATTTTGTGTCCGTTAACCAATCCTCTATCCATGCTAATATACTACACCCAACGACATGAGCCTTTATCCTTTCATGTGGCACCTGATCGAATGCCTTTTGAAAATCCAAATATACTACATCTAACGGTTCCCCTTTATCTACCCTGCTAGTTACATCCTCACAAAGCTCCAGTGAATTTATCAAACACGATTTCCCTTTCATAAAACCATGTTGACTCTGCCTAATCATATTATGATTTTCTAAGTGCCCTGTTACTATATCCTTAATAATGGATTCCAGCATTTTCCTGGCAACTGATGTCAGGCTAACTGGCCTTTAGTTCCCTGTTTTCTCTCTCCCTCCTTTCTTGAATAGCGGTGTTACATTTCCAATCAACTGGGACCGTTCTAGAATCTAGTGAATTTTGGAAGATCACAACCAATGCATCCACTATCTCTGCATTTACCTCCTTTAGAACCCTAGGATGTAGGCCATCAGGTCCAGGGGATTTGTCGGCTTTTAGTCCCCTTAATTTCTCCAGTAATTTTTCTTTACTAATATTAATTGCTTTAAGTTCCTCACTCTTGTTAGACCCTTGGTTCCCCACTATTTCTGGTATGTTTTTTGTGTCCTCTACTGTGAAGACAGATACAAAATATTTGTTTAACGTCTCGGCCATTTCCTTATTGCCTGTTATAATTTCTCCTGTCTCAGCCTCTAAGGGACCCACGTTTACTTTCACTACTGTCTTCCTTCTTACATACTTGTAGAAGCTCGTACAATCTTTTTTTATAATTCTGGCTAGTTTAGTCTCATATTCCTGGACAATTATAATTGCTTTAAGTTGCATAGACCTGGACAACATCCAGGATTGGGCTCATAAGTGGCAAGTAACATTCGTGCCAGATAAGTGCCAGGCAATGACTATCTCCAACAAGAGAGAGTCCAACCACCTCCCCTTGACATTCAACGGCATTACCATCGCCGAATCCCCCACCATCAACATCCTGGGGGTCACCATTGACCAGAAACTTAACTGGACCAGCCATATAAATACTGTGGCTACAAGAGCAGGTCAGAGGCTGGGTATTCTGCAGCGAGTGACTCACCTCCTGACTCCCCAAAGCCTTTCCAACATCTACAAGGCACAAGTCAGGAGTGTGATGGAATACTCTCCACTTGCCTGGATGAGTGCAGCTCCAACAACACTCATGAAGCTCAACACCATCCAGGACAAAGCAGCCCGCTTGATTGGCATCCCATCCACCACCCTAAACATTCACTCACTTCACCACCGGTGCACTGTGGCTGCAGTGTGTACCATCCACAGGATGCACTGCAGCAACTCGCCAAGGCTTCTTCGACAGCACCTCCCAAACCCGCGACCTCTACCACCCAGATGGACAAAAGCAGCAGGCACATGGGAACAACACCACCTGCACGTTCCCCTCCAAGACACCATCCCGACTTGGAAATATATCGCCGTTCCTTCATCGTCGATGGGTCAAAATCCTGGAACTCCCTTCCTAACAGCACTGTGGGAGAACCTTCACCACATGGACTGCAGCGGTTCAAGAAGGCGGCTCACCACCACCATCTTCTCAAGGGCAATTAGGGATGGGCAATAAATGCTGGCCTTGCCAGCGATGCCCACATCCCATGAATGAATTTTTTAAAATTCTATTTTCTCCCTCTTTAATCAATATTTTGATCATCCTTTGCTGGTTTCTAAAACCCTCCCAATCTTCAGGCTTACTACTCTTCTTGGCAACATTATAAGCCTCTTCTTTTAATCTAATACAGCCCTTAACTTCTTTAGTTAGCCACGGATGGATCACTTTTCCCATAGAGTTTTTATTCCTCGATAGAATGTATGAGAATTATGAAATATTTCTTTAATGCGCTCAAATCAAGTTGTGGGGTAGAAAAAGACCCACAAGTCTCCAATTTTGATGGGGGGGGCTACCAACCGAGCCAAGTTGACACACAAAGACAAGCCGGAGGAGCTGTGCTATTCACACTAATAGAAGTGAAATGAAAGTGTGAGCCAGTGTGATTCACACCATCACATTGCATGTTTATGAATGGAAAAATCTTGATGAAGATTGTGCCCCTTAAAAAATTCCTAACGGTATTCCGCAGTCTACCAGAGGCAATGTCATGATATCCACTGAAAAGAGGTATCCTGTTCTGTTCCTCCGAACCTTGGTTAGACCACACTCGAGTACTGTACAGTTCTGGTCTGAAGCACTGGAGAAAGTGCAGAAATCATTTACAAGGATGTTACCAGAAATGAGAGGATGTAACTATCAGGAAAGATTGAGCAGGCTGGGATTCTTTACGATGGAAAAGAGAAGATGAAGCACTCAATAGGTCTATAAAATGATGATGGGGTTTGATCGGGTGGATGTGGAGAAACTGTTTCCACTTGAGGGTGAGTCCAGAACAAGAGGGCATAAAAATAAGATAGTCACTAACAGATCAAATAAAGAATTTAGGAGCAATTTCTTTACACAGAGTGGTGAGAATGTGGAACTCACTGCCAAATGGAGTGGTTGAAATAGATAGCATTGTTGCATTTAATAGGAAGCTTTATCTATACATGAGGGAGAAGGGAATAGAGGGATACAGGGGCAGGGTGGAGAGAGGTAAGTCGGGTGGGAGGAGTCTTATCTGGAGTATAAACACTGGCACAGACCAGTTGAGCCAAATGCACTGTAGATTCTATATAGTTTAACAAATACAGAAGCGCACTTAAACAAACGCAGTTAAGGGTTTGTTAATTCTAAGGCAGAGAGGGAAATACCAATTATGGTACCTTGTATAACTCGCCCTTCAGGCCCTCTATGCCCTCAACGTGATCAGGTGATGGGCTCCCAATCAGAAGGACCCAAGATTGAATCCCACTCCGTATCCTCTCTGCCACTCGCAGGAGAGAAGGTCCTCTCCTACACTCCATACCCTCACTCCACTCCGGGAGAGAAGGTCCTCTCCTACACTCCATACCCTCACTCCACTCTGGGAGAGAAGGTCCTCTCCTACACTCTGAACCCTCACTCCACTCCGGGAGAGAAGGTCCTCTCCTACACTCCGAACCCTCACTCCACTCCGGGAGAGAAGGTCCTCTCCTACACTCCGAACCCTCCCTCCACTCCGGGAGAGAAGGTCCTCTCCTGCACTCGATACCCTCCCTCCACTCCAGGAGAGAAGGTCCTCTCCTACACTCCGAACCCTCACTCCACTCCAGGAGAGAAGGTCCTCTCCTACACTCCATACCCTCCCTCCACTCCGGGAGAGAAGGTCCTCTCCTACACTCCATACCCTCACTCCACTCCGGGAGAGAAGGTCCTCTCCTACACTCTGAACCCTCACTCCACTCCGGGAGAGAAGGTCCTCTCCTACACTCCATACCCTCACTCCACTCCGGGAGAGAAGGTCCTCTCCTACACTCAATACCCTCCCTCCACTCCGGGAGAGAAGGTCCTCTCCTACACTCCATACCCTCACTCCACTCCGGGAGAGAAGGTCCTCTCCTACACTCTGAACCCTCACTCCACTCCGGGAGAGAAGGTCCTCTCCTACACTCCGAACCCTCCCTCCACTCCGGGAGAGAAGGTCCTCTCCTACACTCCATACCCTCCCTCCACTCCGGGAGAGAAGGTCCTCTCCTACACTCCATACCCTCCCTCCACTCCGGGAGAGAAGGTCCTCTCCTACACTCTGAACCCTCCCTCCACTCCAGGAGAGAAGGTCCTCTCCTACACTCTGAACCCTCCCTCCACTTCGGGAGAGAAGGTCCTCTCCTACACTCCATACCCTCCCTCCACTCCCGGGAGAGCAGGTCCTCTCCTACACTCTGAACCCTCACTCCACTCCGGGAGAGAAGGTCCTCTCCTACACTCTGAACCCTCACTCCACTCCGGGAGAGAAGATCCTCTCCTACACTCCATACCCTCCCTCCACTCCGGGAGAGAAGGTCCTCTCCTACACTCCGAACTCTCCCTCCACTCCGGGAGAGAAGGTCCTCTCCTACACTCCATACCCTCACTCCACTCTGGGAGAGAAGGTCCTCTCCTACACTCTGAACCCTCACTCCACTCCGGGAGAGAAGGTCCTCTCCTACACTCCGAAGCCTCACTACACTCCGGGAGAGAAGGTCCTCTCCTACACTCCGAACCCTCCCTCCACTCCGGGAGAGAAGGTCCTCTCCTGCACTCGATACCCTCCCTCCACTCCAGGAGAGAAGGTCCTCTCCTACACTCCGAACCCTCACTCCACTCCAGGAGAGAAGGTCCTCTCCTACACTCCATACCCTCCCTCCACTCCGGGAGAGAAGGTCCTCTCCTACACTCCATACCCTCACTCCACTCCGGGAGAGAAGGTCCTCTCCTACACTCTGAACCCTCACTCCACTCCGGGAGAGAAGGTCCTCTCCTACACTCCATACCCTCACTCCACTCCGGGAGAGAAGGTCCTCTCCTACACTCCGAACCCTCCCTCCACTCCGGGAGAGAAGATCCTCTCCTACACTCCATACCCTCACTCCACTCCGGGAGAGAAGGTCCTCTCCTACACTCCGAGCCCTCCCTCCACTCCGGGAGAGAAGGTCCTCTCCTACACTCTGAACCCTCACTCCACTCCGGGAGAGAAGGTCCTCTCCTACACTCCATACCCTCCCTCCACTCCGGGAGAGAAGGTCCTCTCCTACACTCCATACCCTCCCTCCACTCCGGGAGAGAAGGTCCTCTCCTACACTCGATACCCTCCCTCCACTCTGGGAGAGAAGGTCCTCTCCTACACTCTGAACCCTCCCTCCACTCCAGGAGAGAAGGTCCTCTCCTACACTCTGAACCCTCACTCCACTCCGGGAGAGAAGGTCCTCTCCTACACTCCATACCCTCACTCCACTCCGGGAGAGAAGGTCCTCTCCTACACTCCGAACTCTCCCTCCACTCCGGGAGAGAAGGTCCTCTCCTACACTCCATACCCTCCCTCCACTCCGGGAGAGAAGGTCCTCTCCTACACTCTGAACCCTCACTCCACTCCGGGAGAGAAGATCCTCTCCTACACTCCATACCCTCCCTCCACTCCGGGAGAGAAGGTCCTCTCCTACACTCCATACCCTCCCTCCACTCCGGGAGAGAAGGTCCTCTCCTACACTCCGAACCCTCACTCCACTCCGGGAGAGAAGGTCCTCTCCTACACTCTGAACCCTCACTCCACTCCAGGAGAGAAGGTCCTCTCCTACACTCCATACCCTCCCTCCACTCCGGGAGAGAAGATCCTCTCCTACACTCCATACCCTCCCTCCACTCCGGGAGAGAAGGTCCTCTCCTACACTCCGAACCCTCACTCCACTCCGGGAGAGAAGGTCCTCTCCTACACTCCATACCCTCCCTCCACTCCAGGAGAGAAGGTCCTCTCCTACACTCCATACCCTCCCTCCACTCCCGGGAGAGAAGGTCCTCTCCTACACTCCGAACCCTCCCTCCACTCCAGGAGAGAAGGTCCTCTCCTACACTCCGAACCCTCACTCCACTCCGGGAGAGAAGGTCCTCTCCTACACTCTGAACTCTCCCTCCACTCCCGGGAGAGAAGGTCCTCTCCTACACTCCATACCCTCCCTCCACTCCAGGAGAGAAGGTCCTCTCCTACACTCCGAACCCTCCCTCCACTCCGGGAGAGAAGGTCCTCTCCTACACTCCATACCCTCCCTCCACTCGCAGGAGAGAAGGTCCTCTCCTACACTCCGAACCCTCCCTCCACTCCGGGAGAGAAGGTCCTCTCCTGCACTCCGAACCCTCACTCCACTCCGGGAGAGAAGGTCCTCTCCTACACTCCATACCCTCCCTCCACTCCGGGAGAGAAGGTCCTCTCCTACACTCCATACCCTCCCTCCACTCCAGGAGAGAAGGTCCTCTCCTGCACTCGATACCCTCCCTCCACTCCGGGAGAGAAGGTCCTCTCCTACACTCCGAACCCTCCCTCCACTCCGGGAGAGAAGGTCCTCTCCTACACTCCATACCCTCCCTCCACTCCGGGAGAGAAGGTCCTCTCCTACACTCCGAACCCTCCCTCCACTCCGGGAGAGAAGGTCCTCTCCTACACTCCATACCCTCCCTCCACTCCGGGAGAGAAGGTTCTCTCCTACACTCCATACCCTCACTCCACTCCGGGAGAGAAGGTCCTCTCCTGCACTCGATACCCTCCCTCCACTCCCGGGAGAGAAGGTCCTCTCCTGCACTCGATACCCTCACTCCACTCCGGGAGAGAAGGTCCTCTCCTGCACTCCATACCCTCCCTCCACTCCCGGGAGAGCAGGTCCTCACCTTCACTCCATACCCTCCCTCCACTCCGGGAGAGAAGGTCCTCTCCTGCACTCGATACCCTCCCTCCACTCCCGGGAGAGAAGGTCCTCTCCTGCACTCGATACCCTCCCTCCACTCCCGGGAGAGAAGGTCCTCTCCTGCACTCCATACCCTCCCTCCACTCCCGGGAGAGAAGGTCCTCTCCTGCACTCCATACCCTCCCTCCACTCCCGGGAGAGCAGGTCCTCACCTTCACTCCGTACCCTCCCTCCACTCCGGGAGAGAAGGTCCGCTCCTGCACTCCAGGGGAGAAGGTCCGCTCCTGCACTCCATACCCTCCCTCCACTCCAGGAGAGAAGGTCCTCTCCTACACTCCGAACCCTCACTCCACTCCAGGAGAGAAGGTCCTCTCCTACACTCCATGCCCTCACTCCACTCCAGGAGAGAAGATCCTCTCCTACACTCCATACCCTCACTCCACTCCGGGAGAGAAGGTCCTCTCCTGCACTCGATACCCTCCCTCCACTCCCGGGAGAGAAGGTCCTCTCCTACACTCCATACCCTCCCTCCACTCCGGGAGAGAAGGTCCTCTCCTGCACTCGATACCCTCCCTCCACTCCGGGAGAGAAGGTCCTCTCCTGCACTCGATACCCTCCCTCCACTCCCGGGAGAGAAGCTCCTCTCCTACACTCCATACCCTCCCTCCAGTCCCGGGAGAGAAGGTCCTCTCCTGCACTCGATACCCTCCCTCCACTCCGGGAGAGAAGGTCCTCTCCTACACTCGATACCCTCCCTCCACTCCGGGAGAGAAGGTCCTCTCCTGCACTCCATACCCTCCCTCCACTCCGGGAGAGAAGGTCCTCTCCTACACTCCATACCCTCCCTCCAGTCCCGGGAGAGAAGGTCCTCTCCTACACTCGATATCCTCCCTCCACTCCCGGGAGAGAAGGTCCTCTCCTGCACTCCATACCCTCCCTCCACTCCCGGGAGAGCAGGTCCTCACCTTCACTCCATACCCTCCCTTCACTCCCGGGAGAGCAGGTCCTCACCTTCACTCCGTACCCTCCCTCCACTCCGGGAGAGAAGGTCCGCTCCTGCACTCCAAACCCTCCCTCCACTCCAGGGAGAGAAGGTCCTCTCCTGCACTGCAGGGGAGAAGGTCCGCTCCTGCACTCCAAACCCTCCCTCCACTCCCGGGAGAGAAGGTCCTCTCCTCCACTCCAGGGGAGAAGGTCCGCTCCTGCACTCCGTGCCTTCCCTCCACTCCAGGGGAGAAGGTCCTCTCCTGCACTCCATGGGAGAAGGTCCTCTCCTGCACTCCATACCCTTCCTCCACTCCAGGGGAGAAGGTTCTCTCCTGCACTCCGTGCCCTCCCTCCACTCCTGGGAGAGAAGGTCCTCTCCTGCACTCCGGGAGAGAAGGTCCTCTCCTGCACTCCGGGAGATAAGGTCCTCTCCTGCACTTCGTGCCCTCCCTCCACTCCAGGAGAGAGGGTCCTCTCCTGCACTCCGTGCCCTCCCTCCACTCCTGGGAGAGAGGGTCCTCTCCTGCACTGTGCAAGTCCAATGGACGGAGTTTCACCTGAAATTAATTCAATCCCTATTCTACTTGTACAGTTAATCTTCAAAGTACCTTCATGAAATTTGCACCAAATAGCACAGACCAAGCATTCAACATCAGTACATCAACAATCTCATGCTGCTTCCACCCTGAGTGAGGATTGTACATTCCCCAACCCAGGTCCTTCCCCACATCAGTTGGAACAGAAGTCCCTCCTGTAGAGGAAGACCAAGAGCAAATGTTAAGACTGGGATTCAAACTCTGGCTCCCCTACCCGAGCTCCCAAGGCTTCCAACACCAGGCACCGCCGACTGGTCATTCAGTCCAAATTAATGCCCCAAGTTATAATGCAAACAGGTGTGGGCATGTAACCATGGTTACAAAGCGGCGCACAAGGCAATACAGTCAGACATGTGCGTGCTCAAAGCACCAGAGTTCAGCCCACCAGCCTCCCACTGCTTTTGAAACTTCTAGGAAGGAGCTGATGGAATCTTTCCTATGATTTAATAATATTCTCTCGGGTGAGCATCCAAAGTTCTTTTAACCTCGTCTCTTGCTGCCTGCTGGTTACCTCTCTCTCTTGCACAAGATCCTACAATGGGCACCGAGTGGCTGGCCTTGTCACTAGAGCTTTACTGTACATTTGCCAACGGTGTGGTGCAGAAAAAAAAAAATCACACCACAAAAAGATTGAACATTCACAGTAATTTAAAAACACTAATCACCACAGATCAGGTAACAGACGTGGACCAGTCTGCCATCTACGTACGCATGTCAATACTAATCTCAGCCATTTATCTAAAACACTATTCCCAAAACACGCTATTCACATCTTAGTATCAAGCCAGTGGGAAACTAGTCCCTAACCATTTTATACTCAGCACATTATGTTACAAGCAACCATTATCATTAAAAATAAAAAGGCTTGCATTTCTATAACACTTTTCACGACTCAGAGTATCCCAAAGCGCTTTACAGCCAATGAAGTACTTTTGAAGTGTAGTCACTGTTGTGATGTAGGAAACGTGGCAACCAATTTGCTCACAGCAAGATCCCACAAACAGCAATGTGATTATGACCAGATAATCTGTTTTAGTGATGATGGATAAATATTGGCCAGGACATCGGGGAGAACTCCCCTGCTCTTCTTCGAAATAGTGCCTTGGGATCTTTTATATCCATCAGAGAGGGCAGTTTAAGGTCTCATCTGAAAGACAGCACCTTTGACAGTGCAGCACCCCCTCAGTAGTGCACTGGAGGGTCAGCCTAGATTACGGGCTCAAGTATCTGAAGTGGGACTTAAACCCACACCCTTATGACTCAGAGGCGAGAGTGCTACCACTGAGCCATGGCTGAAAATGAAGCAGGCAGATTGTCTTAAAAACCCAACTGGTTCACTAATGTCCTTTAGGGAAGGAAACTTGCTGTCCTTACCCGGTCTGGCCTATATGTGACTCTAGTCCCACAATGTTGACTCTTAACTGCTCTCTGAAGTGGCCTGGTGAGCCACTCAGTTCAGGGCAACTGGGATTCATAATAAATGCCGACCTTGCCAGCGAGGCTCACATCCAGAGAATGAATAAAAATGGTTTCTAGAATAAGATAAGACCAGGAGACAAGCAATGAAAAGCAAAATTCTATATCATAACAAAGTCTATATTGCAAGATGTGAATACCATTCTTATTAAAATGGCTTCAAACAATGTATCCATGGTACATGGAGTAATAAGTCAACCGAATATTGAACAGGTTCAATGTCTCTCACTTATTCAGTGCATTGAACCACATTAGTACTAGAACATTATCCTTCCTCTTAAAGGTAAGTCCGTCAGAAAATTCCTCATACAAGGCTCCTCAGGAGATGCGATGACCTATTGCCACTACTGCAGCTCCAACCCTACAGACTGTCAACTGGCCACGTCATAGTTGGGTGCTTCTCAGAATACTGGGGCTGAAAGGGTCAGATTGAGGACAGTTTGCATAAACTCGGCTTGTGTTCATTCGAGTATGGAAGACTATGGGGTGATTTAATTGAGGCGTTTAAAATGATAAAGGGATTTGATAGGGTAGATACCATTTCCTCTGGTGGGAGAGTCCAGAACAAGGGGGCATAACCTTAAAATTAGAGCTAGGCCATTCCGGGGTGATGTCAGAAAGCACTTCTTCACACAAAGGGTGTTGGAAATCTGGAACTCTCTTCCCTAAAAAGATGTTGAAGGCTGGGGGTCAATCGAAAATTTCAAAACTGAGATTGATAGATTTTTGTTAGGTGATGGTAATAAGGGTTACGGAACCAAGGCGGGTAGATGGAGTTAAGATGCAGATCAGCCATGATCTAATTGAATGGAGGAACAGGCCTTCTCGTGTTCCTATGTTCCCAATCTCTTTCAAACAGGGACAGTGCACCTCAAATCTTCACTTATGGGGCCTTCGTAACAACAACAAATGTCCTTGTGAATAAGTACAAACCATATCCCACATTGTTGAATCGTGCCCACTAACCAAACTTTTTTTTTCTGCGTCTGAAAATGAATGTGATAATGGCTGAGGAGCAGAAACCAACACCCAAGACAGACGCCAAGAAAGCTGTGAGTAAAGTCACAGCAAAGGGCGAGAAGAAGCGGAGATGATCGAGGAAGGAGTTACTCCATCTCCATCTACAAGGTGATGAAGCAGGTTCACCTCCAACACTGGTATCTCCTCCAAGGCCATGAGCATCATGACCGCCTTTGTGAACGATATTTTCAAGCGCATCGTGGATGATGCTTCCTGCCTGGCCCATTAAAATAAGTGCTCGTCCGTCAGCTCCTGCTGGTGTCGGAAGGGACAAAGGCTATGACCAAGTATATCAGCTCCAAGTAAAACTCCAGAATATACAGGGGGATAAACACCAGACTATCTGGTGACCTACACGCTTTGTATGCTGGTGACACATTGTTCCAAGGTGGCTGGATTTATTCGCCAATACTCTAAAATAAATAATAAATAACTACAGCTGCTACAATACTCACAAAACAAAAATGTTCGCAACTGAAATCTCACCATGTGCATGTGCACCCAATGTAGCACTGAGCCCTATAGATTGGCAAAGGTCCGGCTTTGATTCCCATCTGGGTGAGCGGATCCCAGCCAAGACAGCAGCTGGGACCCTATGCTTGAGCTCAATGCTCTTCTGGGCCATAGAAGGGAGAAAGTAATTCATCCAGGTCTCCCAACCCCGATTATCATCCAGCAACTGCCAGCTGGAAGATGCGAGGACATGGAGGTTCAGTGAAGACAGGATTTGGCTGTGAACAGTTCATTTGCCAACTGGCACCACGGCACTGGTTCACCCACGGTGAGTAAGGAAGAAAGCCATGGAAACGAGCCCAGCTCAAGTCAAGCAAATAGGGGAGAAAGCGGGGAACTGTTCAAAATCCAGCCTCTCTTTTTTCAAACCAGAGAAATATATCCCCCAGGGAATTCAGTGCTAAGATAGTGAATACCAACATAAGTAAACCTCCACTATTGAACATTCATTGCCTGAACACAGGAAAAGCCTTTTATTAGAGCTCACCAAGGCAACCACAATGGACCCTTTATTCAATGGTTCCTACTAACAAGGAAATTAGGAACATAGGAATTGCTGGACGAATAAAGACCGAGATCCATCTAGTTCACCTTCTACCATCCTGGGAATCGCATGTTACAACAATAATGGAGTTGTTGACTAATCATAGCAATCAATCTCTATTAATTAGTCTACAACAGACCCAGACATGAGTCGAGGAAACCCCCAGTGGTGGACAGCCTTGGGAACCATAGGTCTAAAGTCATCTGTTTCTCCTAAGCACGTTACACTTACCATATGTCATGTCACAAATTACTCATGTACTGTAATCCACCGTTTATAGCGATTTGCCCGCTATAAGCGGTGCACGATATAACTGGTATTTCTAAGTTTAAAGAAAGAGATACATATGCAAGGGAAAAAAAGACCCGAGAAATAATTTTAACAAGTATCAATGAATAGTGGCAATGAAAAAGTTTGTTTTAAAGAAAATAGCACTGCAATTATCTTATTACAAGTGCTCCATGTTCAAATATCTATTTTTAGGTTTGCGATACCTCTTCAAAGGAGTTTGAAGGCCCATATCTAAATATAGGAGTAAGATGTATACACGTACTCAAGAGCCAGGAGAACAAAATATTTGCTTTGCAGAGCTTTGATAAGTACTGAGGATTAAGGTAATCGCACTTCAAGAGGTGCCAAGAGCTTCATGAACAGCAGAGTCTGCCCGAAATAACCGGCACTCTTTACACATTGTACCTCTGTAATTGACTCCTGTGGTGAAGGAAAATGGTTGTCATTAACTGCCCGTCATAAGCATGGGCGGTATAAATGGTGGGAACTGTACTGTCTCCCAAAATGTTATTTTCTTTATCTAATTTGCATTTGAATGAATCAAACTATCTGCTTCCACCATCTCCCTAGAGAGTCTGTTCCATAGACTGACCACTCACTCACTGAAATAATGTTCCCACTGATTAGTTTTGAAATTACCCCCCTTCAAGGGCAGGCCGTGTCCTCTGGTTCTACTGTTCTGGACAAAGTGAACTCGCTTGTTATGGTCGACATTATCGAGTTATTATATCAAAGTATCAGATCTGATCACTACTTCTCCACTTAAAATAGAGGAATTGACCAATATTCATCCTCCCAATACAGTGAGAGTGTCCCTCATTGACCAATGGTCCACCTCCTGTGAGTGGACATGTCCCTCATTGACCAATGGTCCACCTCCTGTGAGTGGACATGTCCCTCACTGACCAATGGCCAACCTCCTGTGAGTGGACATGTCCCTCATTGACCAATGGTCCACCTCCTGTGAGTGGACATGTCCCTCATTGACCAATAGTCCACCTCCTGTGAGTGGACATGTCCCTCATTGACCAATAGTCCACCTCCTGTGAGTGGACATGTCCCTCATTGACCAATGGTCCACCTCCTGTGAGTGGACATGTCCCTCATTGACCAATGGTCCACCTCCTGTGAGTGGACATGTCCCTCATTGACCAATGGTCCACCTCCTGTGAGTGGACGTGTCCCTCACTGACCAATGGTCCACCTCCTGTGAGTGGACATGTCCCTCATTGACCAATGGTCCACCTCCTGTGAGTGGACATGTCCCTCATTGACCAATAGTCCACCTCCTGTGAGTGGACATGTCCCTCACTGACCAATAGCCCACCTCCTGTAAGTGGACATGTCCCTCACTGACCAATAGTACACCTCCTGTGAGTGGACATGTCCCTCACTGACCAATAGCCCACCTCCTGTAAGTGGACATGTCCCTCACTGACCAATAGCCCACCTCCTGTAAGTGGACATGTCCCTCACTGACCAATAGTTCCCGTCTCTGTGCAGCTCTATATGTAAAATAAAAGCAGCCTCAGCCCCAAGCTAAGAGGAGCAGTTCATCCTGCACCAGTGTGATACTTTGCCATTTCCCACACCAGCCATCCAATTAATGCCGAATTAGGGACAGGTTCGCAATGTGGCTTCAAGGGCTCTCGGGCATGGATTGAGACTATCCTTCCGGTTCTGTGAGCCTCAGTACCCCATTAAGCAATATGTGTGTACGCACTAATGACTGGGGAGTTGGCCTTAATCTTTCTCTGCTAGGTTTTCGCTCTCCCTGTCCTCTCCTGAAGGTGTTGGTCCCCTTGTTGGGGCATGGTTCAGTGCATTGTAGACAACCTCCGACTCCTGAGTGGCCATTCTTCAGAATGATACTGGGTGATAAAGGGTTAACAGAATGATACTGGCTTAAGGGTTAAATTATGAGGACAGGTTGCGTGAACTTGGCTTATTTTCCTTTGAGTAAAGAAGATTGAGGGCTGATTTATTTGAGGTGTTTGAAGTAATAAATGGATTTGATAGGGTGGATACGGAGAAACTATTTCCTCTGGTGGGGCAGTCAAGAACAAGGGGCCACAACCTTAAAATTAGAGCTCGGCCATTCAGGAGGGAAATCAGAAAGCACTTTTTCACATAAAGGATAGTGGAAATCTGGAACTCTCTCTCCAAAAGGCTGTGGAGGCTGCGTAAATTGGAGCTTTCAAGAATGGGATCCGTGGATTTTTGTGAGGCAAGAGTACAAAGGGAAATGGAGCAAAGGTGGTAAATGGATTTGAAGTACAGATTAGCCAATGCTACTTGAATGGTGAAACAGGCTCGAGGGACTGAATGACCTATGCCTGTTCCTACATGTGACCCTTGACACTGAATGCTAACAGCCTATTAAACCTTCATAAGGGATGTTGTAGCCAAGTCTGGTCCTTTCTTTACCAGACAACCACACACAGCCGTTTGAACAGAGGGTGTTAACAGCAAGGAGGCATGAAAACCTGCCTCATTTATTCCCGGGGTTTGCATCGTCTATGCCAGCCTGGCTGAAGTTAACTATCTCAGCACAGCTTCTTGGTCTGTATGGCTGAGTTACTCACTGGATAAAACCCACTGACTCATGGGAGGGGGGGGTCCATTTTAAATCCTTATCTGGCTGTACAGCTGGTGGCCATGTAAGGCCTTGTTGGGGGTTGCTGCGTTTGGCTCTTTCTGCTCCAAAAAGCCTGTGATTCAGCTGGTTATGACGTCACCAAGCTACAGCAAATGAACGTTTCCTTCACACTGAAAAATAGAGCAACTCTGTCACGTTGTTAACCTGCTAAATGCACGGCAATAAAATGGAGCCTGCCCAGGGGTAAAAGCTGCATCAGAATTCTGTCCATCGTTTCAGCAACATGGAGGGGAGGGACACACCCACTATAATGGGAGGTGGGCTATTGGTCAGTGAGGGACACGCCCACTATAAATGGGAGGTGGGCTATTGGTCAGTGAGGAACACGCCCACTATAATGGGAAGTGGGCTATTGGTCAGTGAGGGGCACGCCCACTATAATGGGAGGTGGGCTATTGGTCAGTGAGGGACACGCCCACTATAATGGGAAGTGGGCTATTGGTCAGTGAGGAACACGCCCACTATAATGGGAGGTGGGCTATTGGTCAGTGAGGGGCATGCCCACTATAATGGGAGGTGGGCTATTGGTCAGTGAGGGGCACGCCCATTATAAATAGGAGGTGGGCTATTGGTCAGTGAGGGGCACGCCCACTATAATGGGAGGTGGGCTATTGGTCAGTGAGGGGCACGCCCACTATAATGGGAGGTAGGCTATTGGTCAGTGAGGGGCACGCCCACTATAATGGGAGGTGGGCTATTGGTCAGTGAGGGGCACGCCCACTATAATGGGAGGTGGGCTATTGGTCAGTGAGGGACACGCCCACTATAAGTGGGAGGTGGGCTATTGGTCAGTGAGGGGCACGCCCACTATAAATGGGAGATGGGCTATTGGTCAGTGAGGGGCATGCCCACTATAAATGGGAGGTGGGCTATTGGTCAGTGAGGGGCACGCCCACTATAAACCAGCACACCAAGATAAACAGTAGCTGGAGAAACACGTTCTCCTCCTTCTGAGTGTTCATGACCAAAATAGAAAACCATGTAGAGAGAGTGGGACAAATAAATCAAGAGGCACAGTTCCACAATGGGACAAACTATCAAAAAATGAGCTCAGCCCTCCTCCCCCCAACACGCCCTCCTCCCTCCAATACCTCCCACCCCACCCCCAGACACACAAAGAAACTTAACAGGAAATAAACAAGAAAGGATGCCACATGTTCTGAGTTTTAATATGAGTCTGGAATGTGGACTGTAGAGGAATTAGAATCGAAAGTGTTAATGTAAATAAGACACTCACTTGAAAGGCATCAGCTACATTGAATTTAGATCAGAAGGGTAGCTGAACAATGTCTCCATATGCCGATTCTTGTGTTTTTAATAAGTGGCAGATAGGTCTGTTATAAATTAACCCTGCTTTAATGAGAAGGAATCCGGGCTGTGTCTGGTTTGAACTGAGGCCGACAGACAAAACTAGGTCACTTAGTATTTGAGTTGCGTTCACGAGGCAGCATTGCCACCAAGCCAACGACCAGCCGAGCGACATCTCGGGAGGAGCTGAGCTTGGGAGGCCAGCGAGGCCCCAGGTCCAATCCCCTGTTTGCATCCAGTTAGTTGATGTCAGCCTGGAGAGCAGCAAGACTGCTAAAACTGACCTCAGCCTCAGCACCCTTGGGTGAGAGCCAGGGGGTCCCATTTTGAGTCACTGCTAGAAAGCGCTGGGGTGAGGGCAGGGTTAAGCACGGTTGCGATGCCCCCCTTGATTGAATACCCCATTGAAACCTCACGTCAAGGTTCACGGCTGAATAATGGCTACTTTGGTAATCAACCCGAGGGCTCCCACTGCACTGTATCTTGAACAAGGAGTCAGTGACTTCAGGAGAGAAGAGCAAGAAAACAGGCAACAAAAGAGCAATCAGTAATGGGGAGCGCTGCTCCTGTGTCAGAGTTCACTTGGATCGTGAAATGGTGCACTCCCAGAGTGGGAAATGACTGATGACATCTGCATACGCTGACCTCAGTTCACCGAGGGTGTGCACCCGTTCGGGATTCAACCAGGCAGTGATGGTCACCATTTTAAAACATTACCTGAAAGCCATTTGATAAGGGGCTAAATTACCTTGCAGACTCAAGATCCTGGACATCTATTCACAGAGCATGGGCCTGTCCATCTCTCCATACCATGACCATGGGGCCTGTCCATCTCTCCATACCATGACCATGGGGCCTGTCCATCTCTCCATACCATGACCATGGGCCTGTCCATCTCTCCATACCATGACCACGGGCCTGTCAATCTCTCCATACCATGACCATGGGCCTGTCCATCTCTCCATACCATGACCATGGGCCTGTCCATCTCTCCATACCATGACCATGGGCCTGTCCATCTCTCCATACCATGACCATGGGCCTGTCCATCTCTCCATACCATGACCATGGGCCTGTCCATCTCTCCATACCATGACCATGGGCCTGTCCATCTCTCCATACCATGACCATGGGCCTGTCCATCTCTCCATGCACATACCAGGGCCTGTCCATCTCTCCATACAATGACTATGTTCCTGTCCATCTATCCATGCAATGACCATGGGCCTATCCCATCTATTCATAAAATGACCATGGGCTTGTCCATCTATCCATACAATGACCGTGGGCCTATCCCATCTACCTATACCATGACCATGGGCCTGTCCATCTATCCATACAATGACTACGATCCTGTCCATCTATCCATGCAATAACCATGGGCCTGTCCATCTATCCATACAATGACTACGGTCCTGTCCATCTATCCATACAATGACCATGGGCCTGTCCATCTATCCATACAATGACCATGGGCCTGTCCATCTATCCATACAATGACCATGGGCCTGTCCATCTACCTATACAATGACCATGGTCCTGTCCATCTATCCAAGCACATACCATGGGCCTGTCCATCTATCCATACAATGACTACGGTCCTGTCCATCTATCCATACAATGACCATGGGCCTGTCCATCTATCCATACAATGACCATGGGCCTGTCCATCTATCCATACAATGACCATGGGCCTGTCCATCTATCCATACAATGACCATGGGCCTATCCATCTACCTATACAATGACCATGGTCCTGTCCATCTATCCAAGCACATACCATGGGCCTGTTCACCTATCAATTCACAGAGCATACAAGTTATGCAGAAGGGAACACCTACAACATCATTTTTTTTTAGAAGCAGGAGAACAGTACAGGTTTATAATTGTTTCACTTGGTAGATTGGTAACAAAACTGAAACTACCGATAAGGTAACAAAGTTGGGAAGTATGATTCTTGAATTGTAATATCTTAAAATGGTTAGGGGTCACAGACAGAGAACAGGCAGAAAAGCTCCATTTGTTCATTCATTACAGGGAAGGCCTTGAAGGTAAGCACTTGCCTGAGGGACCATTAGTCAAGGTCACACTCTGATTTCTCTGATAGGTAGGGTTAGTGCTTCAAGCCTTCTACTGACTTTCAGTACCGACGAGTTACAGTAACTTACTGTAAAGAATCAAAATCTAAACTAGGTGAGTTTAGAGAAACATATCCTCGAACTTAAAGGATCACAATTTGTGTTGGTCATGGTCGGACATGAAGGTGCATTTAAATAGGTTAGAGCCCTCTTTTGATGAGGAGTCTAAGACCAAAAAGGAGCCTGATGGCCTAAGGGTTATATATAACCTGTCACGTCTTGATCAAGCCATTAGAACTGTGCTCAACACTGTAATAAATTCAGTGAGAAGGTATGTGAAAGGCGTAGACATAGTTTAAAGGAACGCGGATCGGTAGTTGTAGGGTTGAGGCCAGCAGTGAGAGGCAGTCGGAAACAGAGAAAGGGACTGGGACTCTCGATCGGTTCCCCAACGCCCCCCGCCCCCCAATCCCCCTGTATTCTGTGTCATTACACCCCTCCCTTTTTCCAAAATTAGGGAGAAGAGGTTAAAAGCCCACAGTAAACATCAGAAATTATCATTGTTGTGAGAAACAAAAAAGAAGTTAACGGCTATGGGATTTCTTTTGTTTTCAGTGTACTGTTGCTTTAAAAATGTCTGTGAAATTGTTCAGTGCAGCAGGCTCCGCCCCTCTTCCAGCTTGCAGTGTTAACTCTTTTGTGTGTGTCTTAGTTTAGTTAACATCAAGAATGTTAAAGATTTCAATCTCTGTTTTTCCTGTAAAACCTAACTTCTACTTTAGTTATATTCAGTATTTTTACAGTTATTCGAAAGAAAGAAAGAAAGACTTGCATTTATATACTGCTTTTCACGACCTCAGGACGTCCCAAAGCGCTTTACAGCCACTGAAGTACTTTTGAAGTGTAGTCACAGTTGTAATGTAGGAAGAAAGGCATGCTAAAGAAAGAACAAGAGGAAGATGACTTTACTGGGTATTTGTAAGCAAGTGCTGTTATATATATGTGTTGTTTGAAGGTATTGAGTTCCTCTGTTTTTGGATCAGAACTGAATTAGAGTAATTGAGGCTGAATAACTTGAGTTTACAGACTGCGTGTCCGAGCAAATTATTAAATAATGAGAACTACACTCTTACTTTGGCCACTATAAAAGCCTGGTTCTGTAAGTTATGTGAACAGTCTCCAGTTTACGACATGGGACTGTCACATAGCAATTGGCACTTCTGAGTTCATCGTCCATAACAGGGAATCAATGATTTAAGGTGGATAAGGAGTTAATGTTGAATGTAATTAAGCTAACTGGAGTTGTTATGCTAAGTATCAGAGAACATGAACACTTGATATCTAAAAAACGAATTCAGTACAAGACATTAACTTTGACTTAGGTGGTTTTGCTTTGTCTCATTCCTCCAACAGTTAATTCAGCCTAGATGTACTAGTTTAAGTTTGGTAATGAATGGCCATCAGGAAACTGAGAGCATCCTTTGGGATCATGTGGTTGAATTTGGTCAAGAAAATAGGGTTCCAGGTCCAGAAAAGTGCTGAAGGGGATTCTGCTATCTCTATGGCAACAACTGGAGGCATTGTGATTGGACTGTACTGACTACTAAAGAGTTAATAAAATAAGGGGTACCGAACACAGCCCAACTACAAAACGGAAAGAAATAATTTAACAAAAATTGGGGCTTAATCTGAAACATTTGTAGTTATGTCAGGAAACACTTTTTTAAAATGAGATGAACAAACTAAAATGATGTCTTCCCAACAGGACTGTTTCACTGAAATGGGAAAGTTAACAGTGGTGTTATGAAGCAACTAATGATTTCTGCTTGTTTTAAAATTTCCTAAGGATGCAAGTTCTCTGTAGTTATACAGTGTATCTGTGGTATTGTCACTTAAGGTAGGGTAAAGATTGGGAAACTTTAGTGCCTTCACGGATAATGTTTGGAAAATTGGAAATCTAACAAGTAACCTAGACCCATTTAGGCTGAAATTTATTTGACAGAATTTATATATGTATTTGATTGGGCAAATCATATCTATGGCTTTAATTGTGTCAGGATCTTTGTGCAAGTTTTATTTTAAGTTAAATTGATTGCCGCAAGCTTTATAAATCCACAGGCTATATTACTTCTTTACCCAGAGAGTGATTAGAATGTGGAACTTGCTGCCACAAGGAGTAGTTGAGGTGAGTAGCATAAATACATTTAAAGGGAAGCTAGATAAACACATGAGGGAGAAAGGAATAGAAGGATATGCTGATATGGGTTAAAGTAGGGTTGGGGGAAGGTTGTCTGCAGCATAAACACTGTCATGGACCTGATGGGCCAAATGGCCTGTTCCTGTGCTGTACATTCTATGTTACACTCCCGATAAATGCAGAGTAAAAAAAATCAAGAATAGTAGGAGTTTGGAGAATTACGGTTACAGGATTATGTCTTATTTTATGTCTGAGGTTTTAGATCTAAATTGATTGCTTTCTTTTGAATCCGGCAATGTTTCTTTAAATATATTTGAAACCTGCGGGATTCTGCTGCTCTCTGGGCTGAAGCAGTCTCTGCTCTTTCCTTTCAAGACAGCGTGATTTAATTTTTATTTCTGGTACAAATGCCTGCTATGCCGATTAACCCATTCTCGGGCTCTCGAGAAGAGCTACAATGGATTTTCAGTCCTTTTATTACAGGTGATCACGGTTTTCGGAACGGTGTCAGTGACAATGGCGCAGGATTACCGAGTGTATTTCCACACAGTAGCTCCACAAAGTTACAGAACAGCCTTTGCTGGAATGGTGTTGGTGCAAGGAGGAGATCCAGTAGAGTTAAGAATTTAAAATCAGATCTGCAGACATCAGAAGAATATCAAATGTCACAGCATGGTGACAAGCTGGACGAAGGCTTTGCCTCTCAAAGCCTCGGCTTTAACCCATTCAGCCTCCTTTCTCAGCTTCCAGAGTGATCAGGGGATGGGACATGGGAGTTACCTCCAAAAGTAACTGCAAGCAATCCTGTCCTTGCTGTAAAATCACCAAGCCTGGGCATCACTTGTTTACAAAAACATAATCTATTGATGTGAGTTGCTGTTCAAGCACTCAAGAAGGCTAACATTTTACCTAAAGGGAATCTATTTAAGAACAGGGGATAATAAAAAAAAATCTTTTTTTCTTCTTTTAAAGAAGGGAGTCCAGTTTTTAAAGAAAAGGTGACTCCTGCACAATGCTGTGTATAAATTAGGATTTCAACAGAGGGAGAAAGTTTTATTTTCCAATGTCAAGTCAACTGAAATTGATGAGAAAAAATTTGGGAATAAAATTACCGATAGGATTTGTAGCCAATTACCTGCTCTCCTGAGCTTTCTGGAGTCAGTCAGGGGTCAGGATCGAGGGACCAGTACTCGGGATTCCAAACAGAGAAGGAAACTGAGATTATTGAACACTGACAAATCCTGCCAGTCCAACAATACCAGTCCAGTCTGAACCTAATCCTGGTGTCGAGGGTTGGGGAGAGGGAGGGACATTCAGGCACAATCATAGTGGGATAATTGAAGAAAAACGTTCAGGAGTTTAAGTGAAATAAACAAAAATGTTTATGATACATAGGACCAAACAGTCAGGATTAGATTGAATGGCAGTTCCTGCAGGGCTCATGAATGAGATGGCAAGATTGCATTATGGGAAATATAAATTGGACAAGAAGAAGTGACTACGGGTATAAGGTAGAAACAGGAAAATTATACCACCGAATGGGGTCCCTCGGTGATCATGGGTGAATTTCAGGAACCATGACGGAAGGGACTAGGGAAAAGATGTGAGTGCACCCATGTGTAACATAAGTGACCTGGGCACGATTCACCAAAAAATATTAATCTGCTATCAATACACCATCTAGTGAAAGTCAGCAAAGTGTAGTTAAGGTTAGTTAATTGTTGGCTTTCTCTTGGAGATGGTTGTGTCCTTTCCTTTACTGAACAATAAGAATGCATTTGATAGCCTGGCCACGACCATGCAGGGAAGATAAGCAAAGACCTCCAGAACCCCCCCCCACCCCCGCCATCCCCCGCCCCACCGATATTTTGATGTGATAGGCTAAAAGCGCAGGAGCGGCTTGTATTTGATCTCATGTACAGCGTGATCTTGGGATGTGGGTGTGCAGTATGTCACGCATGTGGCAACTCGAATGCAGAGTCCATAATAGTCCACACAGAAGATACACCTGGCCATCTATCAATATACAGAGCATGGACCAACCCATCTATATGTCCAGAATATGGACCAGCCCATCAATCCATACAGAGGATGCACCTGGCCATCTATATGTACATAATATGGACCAGCCCATCTATCCATACACAGTGGATGCACCTGGCCATCTATCCATACAGAGCATGGACCTTACCTTACACCCATACACAGTCGTGGGCCTGATCTCCCACCTGGGCAAAATACAAAAGAGCTTAAACAGTTTGAAGTTGTACACAGCCACAGTAACCCTGTAGTGAGAGGTGAAACAGGCAACAATTTTCAACCATAGTAGAGGCACTGCACTGAGTGGAGTTCAGCAATGAGGAATGAGTCCGAGGTTCTGGGAACAGAGGGACCCACAAAAAAACACATACTGACAAAAGTTTAATTTTTGTTCTAGATTAATGTCAATCATCCTAACCACCACCTCTGTCCCAAGCCCCACCGATCTCTATACTCGGACTGGGCTAAAGCTGACAGTGGTTTTACTCAGTGACAAACTACTGGTTTATAATCACTGCTGACAAATAAATCATGGCCTCCAATTTTCTTCAAATGCAACGTGGTTATAAAAAGATTTAATTTTAATTTAGCTAAATTCTGCTCGATATATCTTTATATAGATATAGAGAGTTAGAGATAGAACGATAGAGATACGAGCAGTGTGTTACTCAGCTGCACCCTCCAGTAGGATCCCAGGTTTAAAGCCCATATTTGGACTAAGTTAACTGCTCTAAGACGGTCAGCACAATTGGACTCATACCCAAGGGCGAGGGAGGGGGTTTCAGACAGATTTCCTGTACCTGGTTACCATCCAGTGGACTTCTGCTGGAAAGTGGGTGTCCGGATGTCATGTGGTGCCTACCATGGCTGATCAGCCAGCTGACGCAAGGTGCACACATGAGTAATAGCCACTTGCACAAGGTCTTAGTGGGGAGGTTGAGAGGGACTTATGAACAAAAAGTACGAGACAGGTAACAGGGAGCTGGGGTTGTTGTTTAAGAATGAGACACACCAACACAAATGAGTGAATTGAGACTGCTGCCTTCAGGAGAAGGGGCTGGCAAGGTGGGGGAGGGCAGACTCAGGCCACATCCACAAGTTACCCCTTTACATCACTTCCTCCGGTGTTCAAGATTGTGGTCATACATTATTAGTACCAGATTTTGATCTAGCCACACTACCAGGCCTAGTGCTGTAATCCAGGATCAAGACATGGGATTAGTACAAGGGATCAGCACAGGGAATGAGTGAAGGTGTCTCAATTATCTGGAGTTGTGATCCGGGATCAGTGAAGCTGTCTGTTATCCGGAGTTGTGATCCGGGATCGGTTGTGTCAGTGAAGGAGGCTGAGTAGAGTTTGCCCGAGATATACACGATGATCTCAGTGGGGCACCTCAACACTGAACTCCTCCCAGTGCACACTGGGTCTGCACAAACAAACCAGTGTTCGGCTGTGAAATAGGGCAGGGCAACTCTGGAGAGCGAGTCTGTGTACAAGTGAAAACAGTTTAAAGAAAGGAGGGGGAGGGAGGGAGAAAAGGAAGGGCGGAGGGAAGGAGGAAAGGCAGGGTGGGAGGGAGAAAGAGAAGGGAGGAAGGAGGAAAAGAGGAAGGGAGAGAGGAAGAAACATTTATATAATGCTTTATTGTGTGATTTACAATGAGTTACGCTGAATGAACTACACCCACAACATTCCTTCTTCTCTTCTTTTTACCATTAGTAACTGACCTGCTGAGTATTTGCAGGATTTTATGTTTTTATTTCAGTGTTTGCAGTCTTTTCCCTTTTGTCTCTAACTGAGCATTAGATTGGTAAACAAATGAGGAAAGATTAGCTAAATAAAAGTGTACAAAACTAAGGAAAACAAAACTGGTCTCACTCTATTTAGAATTTTAAGTGTGTATATTTGCCAATCCATTTTTCTCAGCTGTGTACAATGTCATTTTTTCTACTTTCCAAAAAGCTTCTGTTATGCACCTTTTTAAAATTCATTCTTGGCGAGGCCGGCATTTATTACCCATCCCCAGTTGCGTCTTAAGAAGGTGGTGGTGGGCCTTCTTCCTGAACCGCTGCAGTCCGTGCAGCCTCCCATTCACAGTGATGACAATCTGTCTTTAGTCTCTTGCATGCATCTTGATGGGAATACCCAACATGTCCCCCTCACGGTATTACTGCCTGCAATGCAATAGTGCCGAGTGGATGGGGGTCCTGAACTAATGCCCCTTTAACTGAGCATCACCACTCAGCTGATCTGCAATAATTTATATTATGCTGCTGATTCCACACTCCGCATTGTGTCAAATTCTTCTTCTTGTGTTTATTATGACAGCTACGTTAACACTTGTGTCTGAGACTAGGAGCTGCAATTTGGGTTTCACCCAGATGTCCCTTTGCATGCACAGAGTTTCTCTCTCAGCAGTTAAATGCAGCCAGTGTCAACAGCAGTGGCCCGCACTGTCTAAACATTTCGACTAACCGCAGGCAATGGAGCCCCGGGCGGTTTTTATACCTGGTTGGAGACCGCACTATATTTATACTCTTATCAGGTATCACAGGGACGCAGGGTGAGTCTACACCCTCCAAGTAGTGTCTCTGATCGCAGGTTAGCCCTGGGCTCCAGATTAACATCACAAAGTTAATGCTAGTGTGTGGAACGGTTTGTAGGTCGATGTACCCAAGAGCAGGACTATCCAAACCCTTTGTCTTTCTGGGTCATGTAGGTTTGTACTGTTGAGCCCCTGGGGCCTCAGATAACATCTCAATCTCTGCTCCAATTAGTTTGCACATATCTCAAGTTGCTCTATTTACGATTTATCCACAAATGTAGCCCTTTCCAAACCTCCAGACCCATGAAAATCAAACAGAACAAACCAGCAAATAAGAAATCCAAACACAAAAAAGTACTGTGTTACCCGACCTTTAAGGGGTTGATTGCCAGGAACCAGGGGCCGCAGCTTGAAAACACTTGTGATAGTATGTATATAATATATATGTGTGTGTGTGTGTGTGTGTGTGTGTGTGTCTGTGCATGCACACATGTGAGAATGTATGCGTGTGTGTGTGTGTGTGTGTGCATGTGTATGTGGCCCAATGTTGGGGGAAGCTCTGTAAAGACCAGGATGGTGTAATGTAGGTGATTGCATTTTGCATCCAGCAATGAGTGGAGAGATGGGATAATCTGTTTTTGGTGGTGTTGGTTGAGGAAGGAATGTTGGCCGGGACACCAAAAGCTCTGCATTTCTGTCACCGGGATATGTCAGCTAGATTTAGTGATGTGAATGGCAGAGGCTGTCTCAGGGATGGCAATGTGCAATCTACATTTAAAATAGCAGTAATGCATTAGAGGGGCCCTCGATTTTTAATGGCCAGAAGCTCAGAACTGTGGGGGAACAGAGAGGTACAGAGAGGGTCCAAGTACAGAAATCACCAGAAGCTGGTGGACAGGTACAAAAAATAATTTAAAAGGCTAATGGAATGTCGACCTTTATCTCAAGAGAGCTGGAATACAAAGGGGTGGATGTTATGTTACAGCTGGACCGAGCTCTGGGCAGAACCCCATCTGGAGATACTGCATTCAGTTCTGGGCACCGCTCCGCAGGAAGCATATATTGGCCTTGGAGGGGGTGCAGCGCAGATTCACCAGAATAATACTGGGGCTAAAAGCATGAAATTCGTAGGACAGGCCTGAATTTACAAGTTTAAGGGGTGATCTAATCGAGATGTTTAAGATGATTAAAGGATTTGATTGGGTAGAGAGAAACCATTTCCTCTGGTGGGGAATCCAGAACAAGGGGCATAATCTTAAAAATAGAGCCAGGCCTTTCAGGGGTGATGTCAGGAAGCATTTCTTCACACAAAGGGTAGTGGAAATCTGGAACTCTCTTCCCCATAAAGCTGTTGAGGCTGGGGGTCAATTGAAAATTTCAAAACTGAGATTGATAGATTTTTGTTGGGCAAGGGTATTAAGGGTTATGGAACCAAAGGCGGGTAGATGGAGTTAAGATACAGATCAGCCATGATCTAACTGAATGGCAGAGGGGCTGAATGGCCTATATTGCTATGACCCGTAGTTCATCATTCCCTGTGTCGGGGAGAGGCTCACACTCACAGCAGCAAGCCCAATGTAGTCTTGCCAGGTGTGGGTGCAGTGCCATGATGTTGATAAGGGTTGGTGCTTTTGCTGGCAGAACAGAGCCCCCCCACCACGCTCACAGGAGCCTCGCCAGCGATGCCACATTCCAAGAATGAATTTTAAAAAGGTGCACAACAGAAGCTATTTGGAAAGTAGAAAAAAATCACTTTGTACACAACTGGGAAAAATGGACTAGCAAATATACGCACTTAAAATTCTAAATAGAGCGAGACCCGTTTTATTTTCCTTAGTCTTGAACACTTTTGTTCAGTTAATCTTTCCTCATTTGTTTACCAATCTAAAGTGTCGATGGACAGCTCAATAATCAGCCCATCCCACAATCAAAAGTGGGGTGCTATTTTTTTAACAAAAAGTTGTTAAACCATTCTTTGAGTGACCATAAGCGCTTGAGTGCAGACGGGCTATTCGACCACGGGAAGGCATCGCACCCAAAATCCACCTAATAGGGGCCACTGAATGGCAACTGACAGAGGGAACCCTCCATAAGTCGGGGTTCTGACCCCGATCATCCACCAATATTAACTGTGCACAATCACACGTTTAATTCAAATGTTGACATTTAAATGCGTTCAAATACTCATTTTAAATATGTTCTGCTTCAACCTGTCCATTATAAACTAACGGTAGGGTACACGTGTCGGTAAGAGTTGTGCAGACAGGTCGAGAGTGAGAAGGCAGAAGGGTCTGGGAAGGGCCGGTGTAAATCACCTCTCCAAACCCACAGCCAACCGCGGAGAAATGGGCTCCCAATTCTCTGTAAAGCGCTTTGGGGCATCCTGAGGCCGTGAAAGGTGTTATATAAATGCAAGGCTTTCTTCTTTTCATTCTCAGTTCACTACCGCCGGTGTTAATGTCTCTAGAGGAAGTTACAATTTCAGTCGAGCGGAATCCAGTTCCCATCCCTTTGCACCAACACTAAACTATAGTATAATGGCACCGTAGATCACTCACTGGTTTTACAAGTGCAGATTAACCAAGAATGGGGATTGAATACAAATTGAAGCACACTGCCAATTATATCTTACAATGAGTCTTTGGGCAGAGTTCATAAGTCTGAGAGTCACAGTGACTGCCCACGGGCCAATTCATTCACTCCACAGCCTTTAAACACAATACTGACTATCTGGCCAATATAAACAAAACCGCCATCTCACAAGCAACCAGACTGGTTCTTATCGCTGGATGCTGATGACAAAATCACTGGCAAAATACAAGTCGAGTTGCCAACTTTGCTTGGACATATTCCTAAAGGTTTCATCACATGACCCTCTGCCTCCAAACACCCCGCCCCCATACACCCGCCATTGGTCCCCCCACACACCCATTCATTACCAGATTGGATGATTCTTCACTATCAGTCAACAGCTTTTTCCCCCATGTCCGATATTTTTATAATTAATAAACAATAGTGTTCAGAGAATTTTTTTAAACTTTTTTTGTCCCCATTGTTTTTCTCCCGGTTTTGCTCGCAGGAGATTAATCTTTAATTCCTGGAGACTCCAGGACAATCCTGGAGGGTTGGCAACCCTCAGTACAAATGGTGGTTTCACACTTCCGTTAAAAAGCCCCGAGTGCGAGTGTGCAGGAGGGGGGGCACAATTGACACGATGCAGTTACAGGTCTAGTTACAATCTCCACAAATTACATTTCAACAGAACAACCATCACATCTCCCAAAACAGAGTTCAACAGGACAACCCAGTCTCTCCTTAAAAAGGGGAACGATCTGAAGAGGCAGATGAGCAAGGCCGTTCGGCCCATCTTAGTTCATCCCTCCGGAATGAGCCGATCTCTGTCAGCTCCTACAGACATCTATCTGTACAAGCATCACTCGAAAGCACCAACATCAATAACAATCCTTTATGACAATAACATTCAAGTGTTTGAGGGATGGGGGTAATATCCTGGGACAGTAATCCTGGTAGCACCGATTCCAGCCCCTCTCTCGGTTAACATCCACTCACTCTCTTCCCTTCCTTCAACAAGCGGCCATCTATCTCCACACAGCGTGGTTTTAATGTAGAAAGTTTTCCGTTGGAATCTGCAGTCGGTCATAAATAGGGTGCAAAAAAATACGAGGACCGGAGTGATCCATGGCCATCCAAGGGCTTGGGGGGCTCTCTGTAAACACTGGCAAAAGGGAGCAGGGACCTCCCAGACGGGGGCTGCCCCACAACAGCACACCCCATCGGGGCAGGCTCGCATGGGTTGGGGTCAGAGTGAAACACCCAAACAGACATCTCAATTAGGTCCGCTCCACTTCCGAGACCTAGGGAGGAGTGAAAACCGTCTCCCAGTGAGTGGACACGTTAAGCCGAGTCCGACAGTCACAGTCCAATAACACAGACGGTGAGATGCTGTCACTTCCACGTTGGGGGGTATTTCCATCGCTGTCAATCCTGAAAGGGTGCAGGGGGGGGGGAGAATCTAAATGAAATATGAAGTGTACCCCTCCCCAAAGAAAAGCTCACCCGGGCTCCGGAAACCCCCAAATTTCGAGACGCAACTTCTTGCAAAATGAGTGAAACTCTAAATTGGTCCAAACCCGTGGGAATCAGGCCCAAGTCAAGCGTTTTCCCTTCTTTCTCACTGAGAATTTCTCATTCACACAGTCCGGCGATATATACACGTTCAAGAAATGTCTTATGGTCAAAACCCTGCGGTTTACAGACAAGGTCGGCCAAGCAGTGTTTACAACGAATTCAGCCAGGGTCGGCGCTGAAAGCCGCTCCTTACCTTTCCTTATAACTCCGTGGTCCTGTATGAGCAGGCTCGGGTCCTCCGCGTGCTGTAACCAAAATAAAATCATGGTTTAAGGGATGACTCGAGGCTGTAAGACCCAAGTGGGTATCACTGCCCTAAATCCGACTGTCCGCCTTTAGTTTAAGAGGAGCGGATACTGCAGACTTGTCCATTCCCCTATACACTGAGATCGTGGCCCACTGACCATTAGAACCATGTTAAAAGCCGGGATCAGAGGGAAAAATAAAGATTTGAACATAAACCGATTGAAAGAAGCATTCAAATCTATCAGAATGAAACTGTTAATCAGATCATTTGAAACACATTAAAATGAAGCTATTAATGCAACTTATTAAATATATTAAAACTAATATTTAAATAAAATATTTGACATGAAAATGAAAGTATCAGTGAGATACTTTGCTTTTTAATAACGAAAAGACAGAAATGAAACAGGCATGTGGGAGCAAATTATTTTTTGAATTACTATTTTAAAACAATTAATATATGAAATGATAATTAATAAATTATTCTCCACGAGAGTTTGGAGTGAAGGTGCCGTTTGTATCATTGTCCCTTGCAGTGAATGGGATTCATTTCGCGGTGTGTTCCCACAACACTTTGGATTTTCCAGCAAACCCCGACATGTGTGTTGCGTTAAAGATGTTTCAGAGAATGTGATGGGGACCTCCCGCCCCGGGGCCGCCTCCCACCGCCCTGTTCATTAAAAGAACAGGCCCTTTGTTCACAGCTCGCCTCCTTTAATAACATCCACCGCCGCCCGCTGCCTGGCCTTTTACTGCTTCCCATCGACACATCTCATGTAAAAAAAAAATCCGATACATCCCGTCTAGAATTACCGAGCAGCCAGCAGTTTACACTCGGCAGATAACTCCAGCAGGAATTAGAATTTAAAATACAAACACATTTAAAACATTATTTAAGGGGAGAATCCACATTCGTTTAAAACTCAAAGATTAATTTAATGTTAAATATATTCTCATTTGTATAAGTGTTTTAAGCCACTCATTACATGTAAACAGTAAATGTTACATTGCTCTGGGAGTTAAGAGGGCAACCTCCACCTATATAAGAATAAATATTAACATTTAATTAAGTATCCAATATTCGATTCGCATAAATTGTCTAGTTAAAAAGCAGGTAGTTTACTTTCAAATAACACTTGTTATCTACTTGTCCATGGGGTCTATTTAAATGTTTTCTGTGAGGGTCTCTCGATACTTGCACCCACTATCTGAAGGAGGTTATAGGAATTTAATCGCTGCAAGGACAGGATGGCACAAGGTCCTGTAATGTAAGGGGGAGGCGAGCAGCTTGCACTAAAGGAAGGATTGACACTGTATTAAATCCACCCCCGTGATATCCGACCATGTTAACAGATTAACCTGCAATAGTCACAATGTGATCGCCGCTTTATCTATATTTTATATACACAAAATTAGTTTTGCTTCCAAAATTTAAACTGGATTCAGCTTCTTTTTGTTCCGAAAGATTTTCAGCCCCTGTTGTACGGCTTCCTCCCCCCATCCGCCCCGTGTCTCTGTCTAAATCTCTAGTATATCTGCAGCCCGACATCTCTGGGTTGTCTCAATGCAATGCCGCGGAGTCAGCTTCCACCCGGCTCACGTCTCCATCCGTTCCGATGTTACATAATGAAACCATTAAAGGCTAATTTGAAGCGATTTATTTTCGGAATAATTTGAATTGTATTATTTAGTTGCTCTTCTCGGACACTTAAAACGTCGTTAGCAAAATATTTAGCACACAATCGAGAGGATTCGGCGTACCTGCACTTCGTCCATGGGGTGCACCACATCGTGCATGTTAAGGTTCTCTGCCAAAACCGTGTCCATGTGGTGAGCCCCGGGGGTGAGGATCTCCGGGCGGCGGATCTCCCTCCTGGGCTCGAGTGCTGGGAGTTGGGCGACCAGCCCGACCCGTTGGTGGTGAGAAAGTCCAGGCTCTTGGTTCTGGCGGCCGGGCCAGCCCGAATGTTGCTGCTGCGGGTGCAGAACGTTGAGAGCGTACGGGTCGCCCAAGTGGGAATAGTGGTCCGAGGATTGTGAGTAGGTCAGCGGCTGGTAAGGAGGGGGAAAGTAGGGCGGCTGGAAGTCGGAACTCGGGGTATGAGACAGAGGAGGAGCTGCGGAATATAAGTGCTGGGTGATTGCCCCCAGCTGGGGCAGTCTCGGAGTCCCATTGCTGGTCCCATCGTGTCGGTCCTGGGGAGAGGAATTGAAATAGTTTAAATTCAGGTCACTGAGAGAAATGGAAATACTTTAACTCAGGTTATTGACGGTTTGAACCCTGAACATGTAACAACAGGCAGTGAATAGCAACTGCACGATTCATTGCACCTGGAATGCTTGGAGTATTTGTAAGACTTATTAAAAAGACGCTGTATCAATGACAGTTCTAGCCTTAAAAATCTGCTGTCAGTTTGTGCATTTTAAATTCTGCTTCCCTCGTGAAATATATTTTTTAAAGTTAATATTGCAGCGAGATCCCCGATCAATCTGATATTGACGAAATATTGTGGGAGGGGGGTCAGGGGAAGGGGATTGGGGTTTAAAACTAGAAGGCGGAAAGCGTCCGATCAGTGGGGAAGATTGTAACATATCCAAGTAATGAACTTTCATTCCCTATTACTGAATTTCAGATGATTGTTAGAAATCTGACATTTGAATAAAGCATTTAAATTAATAATTCAACCTCAGCACCACAATCCCCTCATTGTCTGCCAGTCTACCAAATCCCGTGTTATTTTTAAAAAAATATTCACAAGAGTGGGCAATCTATTTGTCCAAAATTATTTCTAATCTGATTTGTTGCAGTGTTTACTTTCACAAGCACCAAATTCGATATTCTTAAACCGCAGTCACGAACTGTCTGGATCTCGAATTAAAAGGAATTATCGACCGAGGCATTTATTTAATTTATATACATATGAATACGAAATTCATGCCAAAATAAAATTGCCAAGATATTTCCCGAGAGCAATTTGCAACTCAAATACTATATCCAAAAGCTTTGTATTTGTATCAAGAGGTTACATTTATTTTTTTTAAAGTTATAGAGTTTGGAAACCAAAATGCAGCAGCTGACAAAAGAACTTTTACGCGTTCTTAATCTCATGGAGATCAGATTTAACCATTGAAACCACTTTCCACTACAGGAACACACACACAAAAAAGGACCTCGCCGAGTGCACGGCTGAGACTAGACAGGACCCATTCCATCTCACCACAATGCTTCGAATTAACGTGTGATTCGCGGGGGCACAGGAGTTAGCAAGACGGTGAATATTCCTGGAAACAGAACTTTACAAAAGATGAGTCAATCGCTTGGGGAATGTTGTTAAAGGAGCCGGACACGATCGAACACACAGGGGTTTATATATTTACTTGTCATTAATGTTACACCGACAGCTAGTAAGGGAAGAAGGCTGGCAATCGGGCGGAAAGCCAGTTACTATCTGCTGTGTGGTTTAAATTATATGCATTGACCGGCAGAAAGTGTTGTGTCCCATCAGCGAGACAAGGCAGCGCTCGGTTATAGATTGTGGGCGACGCTGATCTTCAATGGGGAAAACGTGAAGTGGGAAAATACGGATTCACCTCGGGGCCCTGTTCAAACACAACAAACAATGGGGGCGTGGGGGAGTAACAAGTCTTCAATACCCCGAAGGAGCCTGTAAGCCCGAGTTTGATTGCGATCTCTCTCATTCCCTGGAAGGAGGGGGTTCTCGGTCGCTGAACACCTCCCCTTCCTGCCCCGCTCCTCTCGTTTCCCGGTGTCACTGGAGCGGCCGCTTGCTGTGAAGTTCCCTGAATTGCACTCCCACAAACCAGTCTAACTGGATGGTCAGGTACCAGCCTCTCACCGCCTGTTTCATTGGGGAGCTCGCTGTCACTGGGCGGCTTTCTGCAGCTCTTGTACCTTACTTCGAGTGTGCTTTAAAAGTCTTACGGACTGGCCAGAACCCCGTCAACACGCGCCTGTAACCTCACTTCAAAAAACAATTTCACCTGCCTGAAAATTATCTACTTAAAAAAAAGTCCTTGGAAAAAAATGTTATTTGGTTTAAATTGCGCAATCTGTTGGTATGAAAGTTGTAGCTAAGAATATTGGGCTATGAGGGCGCATATTAAATGTGTGACCCTCGAAGACAAAGTTCATGGATATTAGTTAACACAAGACGATGAATGGGATATGAACGGTGAGGGAGATGATTATCAAAAACTGTAAGAAATTAAACAGCCAGAAGTGGTACTGGCGATTAATCAGATACAACTTCCCCATTTAACCCATTTCTGACATTGGTCGCTGAGGTTTATTGGGAAGCAACTTCACTCAAGTCTATTCGTTCATCAGGAAACACAGTTAGAAAAGGGGAAGGTGCCTGGGAGATCGTCTGAACTTAAAACACAATTTAAACTCCTCGCTCAATACACAAAGTAGCCGGTTTTTAGCGCCCATCTCTCTCTCTCTCACCTCGCAATCGTCTTCATACTTGACATTGTCAGCTAGTTTCCACAACATATTTTGTCCCCGCGGTGGAATAAACTCAAGAGCAGCCCAGCCACACAATCCAAGGAGGCTAAGTGTTCCGCGATGTTAAACCTCCTGCTGTCTCTCTCTCTCTCTCTCTCTGCCGATGTCTGATCTCCCTCTAATGGTCAATGCTTCCTGCCTGTGCCTTCAATGAGAATGTCGTTCTGCCGGCGGAAACCGACAGGATCCCCCCCCGCCCCGGGGGCGGGGCTTCATCGCCCGACGTCATGTGAACGCAGAGTGATACATTCGACCCCGCTGGCAAATCACAAGCCTTCCTCCGAGGAGGGAGCCTATCAGGTTTGAGCGGCAGCGCAGGGGCGCGCTATTGGGCGGCGCGGAGGCTGCTCCAGATGTTTCTTGCTGAGGGACGGTCTGTCTCCCCATGGACTCTCTCCACACATCACCCGCCCGCTCTCTCACTCAGCATACAGCACTGACCCGCGCTACCCTTTCAATATTACATGGGCCTTCCACAACCCCCCCCCCTTCAAAGCTCGCCTATTCTCAGCACTGATTTGTACCCTCCTCTGACAGCCAGTTCAGCCCCCACTCCCCGCATACAAACACCATTCTAAATCAGTGAGGACACTGCCGTCTCTCCATATTCACACAAAAGGAGCCCCTTCCCTGAACCCCGGCCCGCTATCCGTTCAGGAGGATCTGTTAGGTCCGATCCATTATGCTAGTTGAAATGTAATCGTGTCGACCGGGTCTCTGGGTGGCTTTTGGTGAGATTTTATCGACTTGTACCGACTGTTCCGGGCTCGGTGTTCAGTGAAGAGCGCGGGATCGAGCTCGCTGGCACACTCCCACTCACATATCACCACTTTTAACCCATTTACAGACCCTCTCTGAGGCTCGCTTCTGCGCCCCGTGCAAAAGTCTGATTTCTTCATTCTGGTTTTTCCTACATCTCACTTTTAATAAATGATAATAAATCAACAATTTTATCCCGGAAATCTCCCGGGTAACAGCGATTCTCAGCGCCTGGCAGTTCAGGATCTAGTTGGCGTGCGTTGAGTTTCGGGATTTGGTGCATTTCACACTGAAACCCTTTCACCTGCTACTGAATAAACTGTTAGAATCAGTTCTTGAGTTACTGAATGAAGTATCCGGGGAACTATAAAAGCTGCACTACTGCTTTATATAAAGTCACTTTAAAAGACATGAGGAGAGGCGGGTGCGAATGGGTTAGGGAACGAGCCTTTCCCCGGTCCAACTGATTCTCTTTGCCCGAAGTGTCAACACATTCTGAAAAATTAACAGTTCCCTTTGTAAAATTTCTTCAGGAAATATTTTTAAGGGGGGGGGGGAGGGTAGAAGGAAGGAGACGCACCTCGCGGCCAGTGGTTTGAGGGCTCCTAGTAGGATTCGGATTACAGTCCGGCTCCGAACTGCTTCTACGTTGCAAGAACTGCTTCTACGTTGCAAATGGAGCGGACTATAGCAAGCGAGTCCCGTGGAAAGCGACCGATTCTCCTCCACGGAGGGGCTTCAATGAGGCAAATCCCTCTCTCCTCACTCAGGACAATTCTCAATAGGCCGCATTTTTATCCTGGTCTATATTTTAAAAGCCCTTCTCCCGGGAGAACATTCGCATATGGTGTCCCGATCCATGGGAGATATTGCCCCTTCTATTGTCAGATCAAGATCTGTTACTAGACGCTAATATTCCCCTTTACACAGACCGTGTGCAGTCAGACTTTCATTTAAATTGGGTTGAGTCTGAGTGTACAAGTAAACTGAGATATACAGACACTACACACTGCCCATTCCCCAGTCTCTGTGCAAAATACCGAAGAGTTATTTTAAATTCAATTCTCATCGCTTGCCTGAGAGGTCACTTGGAAAGGATCGCATGTTTTAACAGCCCTCTATGTGAACACAAATCTTCTGATTTCTCCCTTCGTTCTTCCAGTCACAACCCTCGGCCTGTGCCCCTTGTTGCCGATTCACCAACCAGTCGAAACAGCCTTTCGCTACTTGCCCTCTCAGTTTTTAAAACCTCAATTAGATCCCTCCTTAACCTCCTCTGTTCCAATGAGAAAATCCCCAGCGTCTTAGACCTTTTCCATAATTGAACAATTAAACCCGAATTATATATACAACCTGGTATAATACTAGCGAATCCCCGCTGCAACTTTTCCATGGTTCAAACATCCTGTCTGTAATGGAGTGCTCAGAACTGCATTGCAATACTCCAATTGCTAAATTGTATTATACATACATACGCACATATATATATACTATATAGTATTGTTATATTGTGTTGTATTATTATATTGTACTATATTACAGTATATTATGCCGTACTGTTATAATATACTGTATTATATAATTGTAGATTATGATCAATTATATTGTATTATATTATACTGCTTTATACTGTATACGTATATTGTACTGTATTAAATTATACTAGGTTATATTACATTGTATTATATTATAATGCTCTGCATATTGTATTAAATAATATATCGCACTGAATTATATTGTGCTCTTTATTATACTGTGATAAGTATACAGCATTACATTGTACTGTAAACAATTTTATATTGCATTATGTTGTATTATATTATACTGTGCAGTATTATACTTTGTATTGTATTATAATTTGTATGGTATTCTACTGCATTGTATTTTATTGCACTGTATATTTTATATTATATTGTATAGTATTTTACAGTATTGTATTACACTAGGTTGTATTGCATTATATTGTGCTATTTTATTTTGTGACCTATTTCATTGCATTATATTATGTTGCCCAGCACTGTAATAGTGTATTGTTTAATATTTTATAGCACTATATTGTATTATACCGTTATGTCGCATCATGGTGTGTTACTCTATAGTATACTGTGCTGTTTTGTATCATACATGAACGGCGTTAAACCGAAATCTCACTGTGGTGATGTGAGGCAGACGCGCTCCCTCTGCAGTTATTAATACTGACTCTACTACTGTATTTTTTACACCTTAAAAAGGTGATTCGTGAGGCAAAGGCAAAATAACAGCTGTGCTTTCATAACATGGGTGCTTTATATAGATTAACAGATCGTTAAGGCCCCGTCCCCATTAGCGGCAAGAGTGTTCGGGAACTCGGCGAAATGCAATTACTGGTCTCAATATTTAAAGCACACTCAAGCGGCCGATAAATGCTGTCTGGGCACTCGAGAACTAACTGCTGGCGCTGTCTCCACCGAGGTGAGATCCCAGCCCCCGTACCTGCTAATGGCCAGCGACAATCCTTCCTCTACAATTGCCTCATTACCATTTTTGGTGGGGTCCACTATAAACTGGGCTGGTGACAAACGGCATTGTTCCATCTGGGAATCCCATTTGAAATGCAAGACAACAGACGCAAGTTTCAAAGATGCTTAGAGGGTTATTTAGGGATTGAAATCAGCGAACCCATCCACGCTTTGAAAAGGCTCGATTCCTCCGCGCATCTTCAAGTTTGGAAACCATATAATTGCAGTGTGTAAAATTCCTGCCCGCGCTATATGTATACGGAATATCAGCATAACATCCCAAAACCAGTCACTAATTCTAGTCTATGAATTCCACCGGTCGCTATGAAAAAAGAGAGGGGGAAGGGGGAGAGATGGTGGGAGGAGCATTTAGGGATTCCCTTGAAATCCCGTCCAGTGGATCTCTCCAACACAAAGTAGAGGAACTCACACTCCTGCGTTTATAGATTCACTGGAAAACAGAACGGTGTCCTGTTAAACACAGACACAAGCGGTCCCAAATGTACCAATCAAAATATACGAATACATTATGGCATATCTGTGTCTGAATTCCTACATCTGAACAGGGATTCTGGAATCTGCAATTCCTGGACAGCTCACTCCATTCTGACCCGATTAAAACATATTTGAACCGACGTCCACTTTAACAAACACAGCACATTTCAACAGACTTTTTTTAAAAAGCTTTAAAGCAGCAACGTGTACTGTGTCCGGTTTATCGTAAGGCGGGAACTCAGCGAGGGTCTCGTTCAATATGAATGTAAACTGTTCGCCGTCCTTCAGTCTACAGATAAAACGCAAATTTGGGGAGCGATCACCTATTCACTATTGGTCTTCAGTCCTGTTTTCATCCTGGGGAGGTCTCCTGCACTATGGACCTTGTTTTTTAAATATATGATAGTTTTGTCACTGCATGCGTATATGTATCTATATGTGTACGTTTGTATATATGTTTACCTCGATAGAGATGTTTACTTCTATACAGAAATCACTAAAAGCTAGTGGACAGGTACAAGAAATCATTTAAAAGGTTAATGGAACGTTGGCCTTTATCTTAAGGGCGCTGGAATAAAAAGTGGTGGAAGTTATGTTACAGTTTTATAAAGCTCTGGTCAGACTCCATCTGGAGACTGGGTTCAGTTCTGGGCACCGCACCTCAGGAAGGATATGTTGGCCTTGGAGGGGGTGCAGCCCAGATTCACTAGAATGATACAGGGGCTAAAAGGGTAAAATTATGAGGGAAGGTTGCATAGACTAGGCCTGTAGTCCCTTGAGTATAGAAGATTAAGGGGTGATCTAATTGAGGTGTATAAGATGATTAAAGGATTTGATGGGGTAGATAGAGAGAAACTATTTCCTCTGGTGGGGGAGTCCAGAACAAGGGGGCATAACCTTAAAATTAGAGCCAGGGTGTTCAGGGGTGATGTCAGGAAGCACTTCTTCACACAAAGGGTGGTGGGAATTTGGATCTCTCACCCCCAAAAGATGTTGGGGCTGGGGGTCAATTGAAAATTTCAAAACTGAGATTGATAGATTTTTGTTAGGCCAGGGTGTTAAGGGTTATTGAACCAAGATGGGTAAATGGTGTTAAGATGCAGATCTTATTGAATGGCAGACCAGGCTCGATGGGCTGAATGGCCTCCTCCTGTTCCTATGTGTCAGTATCTCTGTTTCCATTTCATAGAATCATACAGCAGAGGAGGCCTTTGGGCTTATCCTGCCTGTGCAGGCTCTTTGAAAGAGCGATACCATTAGTCCCAGTCCCCTGCTCTTCCCACATAGCCCTGCATTTTTTTCCTTTTCAAGTATTTATCCAATTCCCTTTTGAGAGTTACTATAGAATCTGCTTCACCGCCCTTTCAGACAGCGCATTCCAGATCATAACAACAACAATTTCTAGAATATAAACTCGTACAACTCCTAGAAGGACAAGGGCAGCAGGCACATGGGAACAACACCACCTGCACGTTCCCCTCCAAGTTACACACCATCCCGACTTGGAAATATATCGCCGTTCCTTCATCGTCGCTGGGTCAAAATCCTGGAACTCCCTTCCTAACAGCACTGTGGGAGAACCTTCACCACATAGACTGCAACGGTTCAAGAAGGCGGCTCACCACCACCTTCTCAAGGGCAATTAGGGATGGGCAATAAATGCCGGCCTCGCCAGCGACGCCCACATCCCATGAAGGAATAAAAAAAACTAATCCCCTTAACAAATATCTTGCATTCTAACAAAAATCGATCACGCGTCTCATAGATCAGTGCGGGATATAATTATCACCATCTCTGTTGGGCATTAACCTGTCAGCGGTGTGTGATAAAAAAAACAATTTTTCCTAATCTTTCATATTCTTTACAGCAGAATACTGACATTCTTTTGTGTGGAATTATTACATTTTGTGAGGTTATGTGTCCCTCTCCCCAAAAAGGGTTTGATGCATTTAACTGAAATCAAAGGATCTGTGAATGGGAGTATTCTGTCACAAGGTCGGTATCTGAGGACAGCGGCCGGGAACAGAGAGAAGGCTTTATTTTATCAATTATTTCTATTCGGGATGTGGTCGGTGTTCGGAGCCTTGTTTAGAGAATTATTCACCCGTCTCCAGCCCGGTGTTTCCCCAGTTCCATTGCAGTCTGCGGTGCCTATAAAACCCTACTCAAGGTAAGCGTAGTCTCTCCCTTAAACCTCCGTCCCTCTTTAAATATATATAATTTTTACCACTCCCCGGTGATATCATGGGGGTTTCGTTTCCCAGCAGCTCATGGAATTCCTCCTCAATATTCTATAACGCAAAAGGTCGGATGTTTAAAACCTCGAATGTAGCTGAAGCCCAGCTGAGAAGGTTTAGGTGGAATAAACGCTGTCATCTGGTGTTTGTTTCATTACAATACAACTCATTCCATCTTTATTCCAGGCTGACTTTTTAAATAAATAATTCCTATCTAGTTGCACCATCACCTCATACAATGTCCAGTGTGTTGGACTAAAGCGGCAGGTTTTTACCGTGTTAACAAAACACTGCGCCAAACGAATTTAAACCAAAAAAAAATGCCCACAAAACCAGGAATCTGTTCTCAGTAAATTATAAACTTCAATGTTAAATCAGTGCACAAAACGTATCACCCCACTTTAAGCAGCCGGGCAATGGAACATTGCAAATGTTGTTATTTGACAATTGTACTGGTATTTTCGAGTAACTCCCCACAAAAATGATGTCTGTTTGATCGCCTTGAAGGTCCTACAGTGTATTTTTTTTCTGTTTTCCCCCTGTCCTGGGAGATTGTGTGCCTGGTGGAGGAGGGGCCGCACATGTTGTACCGAGGTTATATCATGCAGTACAGCCCAAACCGCTTTACAACCAATGTTACCTGTTCTTTTTCGTATGTTTGGATGTAAAATTAATTTCATAACACCTTAGCTAGCTCTGTTAAACACAGCCCAGTCCTGTACATATCCACTGTCCTGATATCACTGGGCTGTTAAACACAGCCCAGCCCTGCACATATCCACTGTCCTGATATCTCTGGGCTCTGTTAAACAAAACACCGACCTGCATACATTCACTGTCCTTGTGTCACTGGACTCTGTTAAACACAGCCCAGTCCTGTACATATCCACTGTCCTGATATCACTGGACTCTGTTAAACACAGCCCAGACCTGTACAAATCCACTGTCCTGATATCACTGGGCTTCGGTTAAACACAGCCCAGATCTGCATATATCCACTGTCTTGATATCACTGGTCTTCTGTTAAATACAGACGAGTCCTGTACAAATCCACTGTCCTGATATCACTGGTCTTCTGTTAAACACAGCCCAGTCCTGTACAAATCCACTGTCCTGATATCACTGGTCTTCTGTTAAACACAGCCCAGACCTGCACACATCCACTGTCCTGATATCACTGGGCTTCTGTTAAACAGTCCAGTCTGTACAAATCCAGTCTTGATATCACTGGGCTTCTGTTAAACACAGCCCAGTCCTGTACAAATCCACTGTCCTGATATCACTGGGCTCTGTTAAACACAGCCCAGTCCTGTACAAATCCACTGTCCTGATATCACTGGGCTTCTGTTAAACACAGTCCAGTCTGTACAAATCCAGTCTTGATATCACTGGGCTTCTATTAAACACAACCCAGTCCTGTACAAATCCACTGTCCTGATATCACTGGGCTTCTGTTAAACACAGCCCAGTCCTGTACAAATCCACTGTCCTGATATCACTGGGCTTCTGTTAAACACAGCCCAGTCCTGTACAAATCCACTGTCCTGATATCACTGGGCTTGTTAAACACAGCCCAGTCCTGTACAAATCCAGTCCTGATATCACTGGGCTCTGTTAAACACAACCCAGTCCTGTACAAATCCACTGTCCTGATATCACTGGGCTTCTGTTAAACACAGCCCAGTCCTGTACAAATCCAGTCCTGATATCACTGGGCTCTGTTAAACACAACCCAGTCCTGTACAAATCCAGTCCTGATATCACTGGGCTCTGTTAAACACAACCATGACCTGCACACATTCACTGTCTTTGTGTCACTGGATACAGCCCAGGCCTACACACATCCGCTGTCCTCATATCACTGAGCTTCTGTTAAGCACAGCAAGTGTGAAAACTCAAGAGTCCGATTTATATTAATGCGTCACTCCTGTTGATGAACACTTCGGCTTTGCATATCATGCTTCTTAAAGGTGTTGAATGGACATCGATTATCCCTTTATACTCAGCTTCAGTCACAGCCAGTGTTTGAATGGTCAATCTCTAACTGGGCCTCACAGTTAAACCTGGCTCACTTTGCAATTAATTTAAATATAATTTAACCGTGTATGTAAAGTAATATATCATCGTTTCGGTTACACCTAATTAGTTTACATAATATATCGGTTGGTTGCTCCTATTGTAAACGATTTCCTTTGCAATGTGCTTCCTCTAAATTCTGTAGTTTATAATAAGTACAGGAACGGGACATAGCCAGAAACCTCTTCCATCCCAACTAATCCACCGGGTATTGGGTTAATAAGAATTATTAGCAAACGGCTAAAAAAAACCAGACGGGAGCTGATCGCGGCGGTAAATATGACTGAGTCACTGCGACATCTAGTACACACGCTGACTCCTTCTGTTCCTTTAATCACTTTGCTCTTTTGAAGTTTTTTTTAATGTATTGTACATGTTGCCAGTTTGGGGAGCCTGGGTTTCACACTGGGCCCTTTATATAAGCGGCTCTCGCTGGAGAGAAGGAGAAACATTTTCTCCCAGTTCCTATCGAGCTGCCTGCCGGACCTGCCAACTTTATTTTGAAGTTGCAAGTTGCTGCAGGAATTTCTGGCGAGGAAAGGCCCGGGGAACTGGTAATTACTTACAGTGTGACTGCCAGGGATCGATTCATTCACCGCAAACTCAGCACCGGCTGTCCGGTGGGGGGTAAAAATGGTCAAACCCACGATCACCGGTGAACGGGCACCGGGAGAAGCATTGTTGCTGCTGCTCAGAGTCTGGATCCGGCCGAACCGCACCATTGCACACAACAGGTTCGCTCCGGGGCAGGTATAGCGGGACAACTTATAGGATCCGAGGCGCGACAATTCGCCCCGAGCCGAGCCGAGCCGTGCGTTAACCACTCATTCCGCACATCCCCCCCTTTCCTGGGCTACATCTAGCGCCATTGCTCAGTCCGTGCGATATTTGGGCATATAAAGCTCCCCTTGGAAAATTAGACCCTTCCCATGGATATAATATGGGATGGATGGGTGCATTGAAGGTATAAAATGGACCCGACCCCTCCCCTGTGTCCTCTGACCCTGCTCTACCCTCGATGTACAACACCCCCCCGCCCTGATCCCCATCCCAGCAGTGAGCTGTGGGGGTGGGGGTTGGAGTCCACATACCTGCCATCCGCCTATTTTCCCCAGTAACGACATACTCGGTGGTTGGCCGATGCTGCAACGTGGAGGAGCTAGTGAATGCGAGAGATATTTCACTCCTTCTAACCCTGGACTGCTGTACCTGGCGACCTGCGCCTGCGCACCTCAGACCAGACCCACCTCGCAGTCATTTACCTGAGAAAGAGACTGCAGCCTCCAGTCCCACAGACACGGCTCCTCTCCCCTGTTGCTCGCCCTTTTGTTTCTACCCCTTGTCATTCAATTCCATAGATCGCCCCGTTAAAGAGACGATCGTCTCCTTTTGTTAGTCACAGGCTGCTCGAATTCCTCCTGGAATTCAAACTAATTCTGCTCACTAGGAGCTGACTGTAAACAGTGAAGTCTCATTCCCCCGCTGGAGAAAATCGTGCCCAGAGTCCGGCCTGGAAATACAGCGAGAATACATTGTAGAGAAAAGGGGCATGCATTTATTCAGAGACATGAGTGATCCGTAACATGGTTTCGAGTTTGGAAATCTGTACCTGTCCCTCTCTCTTGCCCTTTCACTCCCTCTCTATCTCCCACTGTATCTCCCTTCCTCACTCTTTGTCTCTCTTTCTGTCACTTGCTTTCACTATCTTCATCTCTCGCTGAGTCAATCTATGTTGCTCTCACGACTTTCTGTCACTGTTTCACTGTCACTCACTATCAGTTATTTTCTGTCCCTCTGTTACTATCATTTACTTTCTGTCACTGTTTCACTGTCACTCACTATCAGTTATTTTCTGTCCCTCTGTTACTATCATTTACTTTCTGTCACTGTTTCACTGTCACTCACTATCAGTTATTTTCTGTCCCTCTGTTACTATCATTTACTTTCTGTCACTGTTTCACTGTCACTATCCCTTACTTTCTATCACTCTGTTACTCACTATCATTTACTTACTGACACCCTGTTTCACTGTTACTCAGTTTCATCTGCTGCTGAAACCCTCATCCATTCCTTTGTTACCTCCAGACTCGACTATTCCAATACTCTCCTGGCCTCCCACCTTGCACCCTTCGAAAACTTGAGCTCATCCAAAGCTTTGCTGTCCGTATCCTAACTCGCAACAAATCCTATTCACCCATCACCCCTGTGCTCGCTGACCTACATTGGCTCCCCGTCCGGCAGCACCTTGATTTTAAATTTCTCATCCTTGTTTTCAAATCCCTCCATGGCCTCACCTCTCCCTATCTCTGTAACCTCCTCCAGCCCTACAACCCTCCAATTCTTGCCTCTTGTACATCCCCGATTTTAATCACTCCACCATTGGCGGCCGTGTCTTCAGCTGCCTAGACCCTAAACTCTGGAATTCCCTCCCTAAACTTCTCCGCCTCTCTACCTCTCTCTCCTCCTTTAAGACACTCCTGAAAATCTACCTATTTGACCGAGCTTTTGGTCACCTGTCCTAATATCTTTTTATGTGGTTCGGTTTCAAATTTTGTTTGATAATTGCTCCTGTGAAGCGCCTTGGGACGTTTTACTATGTTAAAGGCGCTATGTAAATGCAAGTTGTTGTTGTTATTCACTATCACTTACTTTTTGTCACACCGTTACTCACCATCGTTTACTTCGTGTCACACTGTCACATACTTTCTGTCACTCTTTCACTGTTACTCACTATCATTTACTTCTGTCACCGTTTCTCTGTTACCATCATTTACTTTCTGTCACTCTATTTCACTTTTACTCACTGAAACTTAGTTTCTGTCACTCTATTTCACTGTTACTCACTATTACTTATTTTCTGTCACTCTGTTTCTCTTACTATCACTTTCTGTCACACTATTTCACTGTTACTCAATATTACTAACTTTCTGTCACTCTATTTCACTGTTACTCACTATTACTTACTTTCTGTCACTCTATTTCACTTTTACTCACTATTACTTACTTTCTGTCACTCTATTTCACTTTTACTCACTATTACTTACTTTCTGTCACTCTATTTCACTGTTACTCACTATTACTTACTTTCTGTCACTCTATTTCACTGTTACTCACTATTACTTACTTTCTGTCACTCTATTTCACTGTTACTCACTATTACTTACTTTCTGTCACTCTATTTCACTGTTACTCACTATTACTTACTTTCTGTCACTCTATTTCACTGTTACTCACTATTACTTACTTTCTGTCACTCTATTTCACTGTTACTCACTATTACTTACTTTCTGTCACTCTATTTCACTGTTACTCACTATTACTTACTTTCTGTCACTCTATTTCACTGTTACTCACTATTACTTACTTTCTGTCACTCTATTTCACTGTTACTCACTATTACTTACTTTCTGTCACTCTATTTCACTTTTACTCACTATTACTTACTTTCTGTCACTCAATTTCACTGTTACTCACTATTACTTACTTTCTGCCACTCTATTTCACTTTTACTCACTATTACTTACTTTCTGCACTCTGGAGGTTGAGTGTGCTGACCCCCCAAAAGGTGCCCAGATCAATCCACCTCACACCCGCTCTGTTGTCTAAGCGCCTTCAATCACTGAGTGCTCAGTTTGCAGCCGCCCTGCGGCCCAGGTCTCAAGTCACAGTTCTGAGGAAGGGTCACACCTGGATTGTTAACCTGCCCGATCTCTCCACAGATACCGACAGACCCGCTGTGTATATCCAGCAATGTGTCTGTTTTTGTTTTCTAATCTTCATAGATGTACAGGACTCGGACCGGTGATGGAACGTGTTAGTGGTCATAGAGGCCGGAGATTGAAGTACCGAGCGGTTTCACTCAGGAATTTCTGCTCAACTCCCGCGGACTCACCAAGTGAAGAGGGAGGCAGCGAATTTTACAGAGTTTCCCCGCTGACTAACCGTGTTGAAAGAAGGTTTATGGTGGCGTTTGAACGCTAGTAACATTGTGTGTAAATAGAGAATATTAGGACTTATTTATTAAACCGCATAGAAAATTAAACACAAACACACACAATCATATATACGTGTGTGTAAACTAATACATATGTGTGTGTATGTATGCATATTCGTTTAATTATACACCTATTGTATTTTAATTTAGAAACTCAGCTGCTGGGCTGGTCTGTGTGAACTTTCTAAAGTAGTGAGAGCCTCGGGTTTAATGATTTAATGAAAGGATTTACCGTAACGAACACTGGTCTCGCAGAAACACAGAGCGAGAGAAATCCTGACTCCAGCACCAAAACTAACCCAACATCATTTATACCTCGAGAATTGTAATTTAGCGAGTTATTTGTCAAACGGGTTAATCTGTAAAATTAAATTAATTGCATTTTGATCACTGCAAAAACATAGGGTGATATTTAATGAATATAATGAATGGGTTGATTGTGTTGAGATATTTGAGATCAATCTTTGAATCGTGTAAATAGAGGACTGGGGTCTGAGCTGAATTTATAATGCCGACACAGAGCGGAGAGGAGTCGATAGGGTTGTACATTGGGGGGTCGTTCACCGTGTATATTTAGATAACACATTAAACTGGAAATGTGGACAAGGCAAAGGGCAAAAAAATATTTTCCAACGAACCCACGGCTAGCGGCGGGTCGGAGCAGCGGCTTTTCAAGTCGGGAGGTGCTAGTTGGGTTTGGTTGAAACCCTGGATCTGGTCGCTTGTCTAATCTCAGGCTGTAAGGTCAGGAGGTGGAGAAGAATCAGTGGAATCTGGAGAGCGAGGCTACAGATTAATACTTTTGAAGAATAATTGTCCTATTCGGGGCCGGCGGAGAATCTGAGCCGTAGCAATACTGAGGCTTTAAACGAATGAACCCAACCAACTAAAGAACACATCGACTTTACAAATCCACAAACAATTAAACACAAATCTGGATTGGGGCCCGATCAAAAGCACCGGATTTACAACTTTACCACCGGTAACTTTTCACCGTCGCGCGGCCTGGGAAATCTACGGTGATAGTAATAATAATGAATACTGTAAAATAAATTATATTTATAAAGTATATTGGTGTGATATAACATGTTATATTTGTATGAATTAAACTAATACAGTACAATAAATTATATTTAAATATATTAGTATTATATCATATTTGTAATAATTAAATGTAAAGCGTATACTATATTATATTTATAATATATGTTGGTATTATACAATGTTATGTTTGTATTAATTAAATGAATACTGTATAATCAATTAGATTTAAATATATTAGAATTATATATGTTATATTTGTAATAATTAAACACATTCTGTACAATATCTTACATCTATAACACATATTAATGTTATATAATGTATTATATTTGCATTGATTAAATTAATTCGGCATAATAAATTATATTTAGAACATATATTAGTATTATATATTATATTTGTAGTAATTAAATAAATATTGTACATTATATTCAAATATGAGTACTATACACTTGTATTAATTGAATTAATCTGAATCGTGTTATATTTATATTTTGACTGTGTATTAATATATAATTGCATTCATAATTAAAGTTATAAATTTGTATTAATTACACGAATATTATATTCCATGTTATATTTGCATTGATTAAATCAATTTCGTATTGTAATGCTATATTTGTATTAATTAAAATATAATGTTAAATGCTTTTACTTATATTTTCTGACTTTTATTACAGATCCCATAACTCTGATTGATTTGCGGCCTTGCTTAAAGAATGACAGAGTGGCTAGTTAATTGCTCGGTTGGAACTGATTACAAGATGTACAAATAAAGCATGAAACGGTTTGCGTGAAATGTTGTCAGGATCGTTTCTATAAATTCTCTCTGTCCCGTTCTTGTAGTTGAGGTTCTGACAATTCGTTCGGATCCAGACTTTAAATAAACGGCAATCCCCGGCCTGCCCTCAGCTCCGAGAGTAGGGACCCCATGGACTGCAGGGAGGGAGTCTCACCCCGTGCAATGAATCAAGAGACAGAGCCCCATAAACATTCAGCATACAATCCCGTGGACTCGCTACTTGTTCAATGTTTCATAGAAATGTATTTGGAATATAAAAAATAAATATATATAAATATGTATTTTTTATTATATATTTCTTATATTCTAAATACATTTCTATGTAACAGTGAACAAGTAGCGAGTCCACAGGAAAATATGCTGAATGTTTATCGAATTGTCTCCTGATACATAATTCTAGATTTGTGCATAAAATATATAATTTACATACTTCCGTTAGTTTTATATTTAAAGCTGTTAACGATATATATTTATAGTCCATAATCTTGATATTAGTTAACTTTCTATATTCGCCCTTTCTGTTTCCCATACATGTATAGATTTATAGATTTAGCCATATCTAATGTTAGATCTAAGGACCGCATTGAATGATCTGTGTATTTTGCCTGTTTGGAGCTCCTTCAGTAGATTAGAGGTCGACACGTCCCTAACTCTCCTGTCTGGTGTGAGGAGGGTGAACCCCATCAGAAGTAGGATTCCCCGTGACCCTCCCTTGTATTTTTACTCCCGGAATCCCGCACACGCTGGGTCGCCTGGCGGGAGAAGTTACACTTCGTCCAACGCGGGGCGGCTCGGAGTCCCCGGGTTCACGCCCCACTGCAGCGGCTGTTCTCTGAAGGGTTGTGCTGGCTACACACACACACACTTACTGGCAGGTCTTGGCTCAGCCCGAGGGGCTCTGCCGGTATCAGCACCCCTCCCAACCCTTTCCAGTGCCTCGCCCCTTGCCGACACAATAAATCACCCATTTTCTGTAGGGTCACCGCCGGGGTCTGGGGCCAGGAGTTGCCGCCAGCTCCCCGTCGATCACCGGAGTTTGGGGTCGAATTTCCTGCGTATTTGCGCCCAGAGATACGGGTATTCGGAGCGTAGAACAAATACCTGGCATGTAAGTGCGAGGAAACTCGAACGCAAGTGTGTTTACGCAGCTAATTACGCTACACTCAACTTTGCACGTCCGTCTATAGATCCTTGCGTCCAAACATATCTCAGCCCATTATAATGGCTCTGCCCCAGGCAAATTTCCTGCAATTACGCTGGTTCAAAACGGGTGTACATTTTCACCCAGAATTTTAGGTGCAGCAGGAGGAAACAGTCATTTTCTGGTGTGTTATTGTGATTTTTAAACGATTGTTTTTTAATTTATCCTCACTGAGACATGCTCGGTATTTTCTGTTTCTTTTACTACATTATTATGACATCAGTATGAGTCACATTAAAAATTGGACATCTTCCACCATTTCATGTTCTTGAACACTGCGCCCAATGTAGATGAATAATGGCTTGAAACTTTAATTTTCATACTTAAAGAAAGATTATATGATGTGAGTTCCGCACTGTCGTGGGGCCCTAATTCTTCCTGTTGATTTCTGCCTATCTACACTGATTTTTACATTCAGGCGTATGCTAATGATTTTTGGCAGGAAATTTAGGCGTAAATTGACATCGACAAAATGGGCGCACAGATGGGTGAAATTTCTGGTGTAACTTCCCAGACTGCGCCCCCACAGGAAATTCCTCCCCTTTAACTTGGGAGTGAAGGTGATCGCTGAATATGTTCGCCCAAATATGGGCAGTCGTGTTCAAAGTGGCACAGTAATGATGGGGGAAAGTCTGCCGTTGCATTTCACACTATAGCAATGCTGGAGGTACAGGAAGGGCCAAACATCACAGTAGGTAGGAGATGATTCAAATCTTAAAGGTCCCCTTAAAGGATAGCAATCGATCGCAGGGTTAACACGCCCCAGCCCCGTGAAATATCACCTCCCATAATTCTTCAATCCCTGTCAAAAATGCTTTGCATAAAATGCCTATGAGTTTTTCTGTCACTCATACACATTTAAAATCCATTCAACAATCATTAATCGAGCTCAGGAACTCTGAACTGATTCATTTATCTAAATTAAACAGTATATTTGAATGAATAATTAACAGATGTGGAACATTTCCTGAGCTTTTCTTCTGCCTGCTCCTTTTTTTGGAGCTGTGAAGATTTTATGTTCTCATTCACTCTGTTCCCCTGAAGTTGTCGATTGCACCGTCTGTACCGGCCCCTCCATTCCTGCTGGCCCCACCGTCCGTACCGGCCCCTCCGTCCATACCGGTCCCTCCGTCCGTACCGGCCCCTCCGTCCGTGCCGGCCCCTCCGTCCGTGCCGGCCCCTCCGTCCGTGCCGGCCCCTCCGTCCGTACCGGTCCCTCCGTCCGTACCGGTCCCTCCGTCCGTACCGGTCCCTCCGTCCGTACCGGCCCCTCCGTCCCTGCTGGCCCCTCCGTCCCTGCTGGCCCCTCCATCCGTACCGGCCCCTCCGTCCCTACTGTCCCCTCCGTCCCTGATCGCCCCTCCGTCCATACTGGTCCCTCCGTCCCTGCTCACCCCTCCGTCCCTGCTCGCCCCTCCGTCTGTACCGGCCCCTCCGTCCCTGCTGTCCCCTCCGTCCCTGCTCGCCCCTCCGTCTGTACCGGCCCCTCCGTCTGTACCGGTCCCTCCGTCTGTACCGGCCCCTCCGTCCCTGCTCGCCCCTCCGTCCCTGCTCGCCCCTCCGTCTGTACCGGCCCCTCCGTCTGTACCGGTCCCTCCGTCTGTACCGGCCCCTCCGTCCCTGCTGTCCCCTCCGTCCCTGCTGGCCCCTCCGTCTGTACCGGTCCCTCCGTCTGTACCGGCTCCTCCGTCCCTGCTGGCCCCTCCATCCGTACCAGCCCCTCCGTCCCTGCTGGACCCTCCGTCCCTGCTCGCCCCTCCATCCCTGCTCGCCCCTCCGTCCCTGCTCGCCCCTCCGTCCCTGCTCGCCCCTCCGTCTGTACCGGCCCCTCCGTCCCTACTGTCCCCTCCGTCCCTGCTCGCCCCTCCGTCTGTACCGGCCCCTCCGTCTGTACCGGTCCCTCCGTCTGTACCAGCCCCTCCGTCCCTGCTGGACCCTCCGTCCCTGCTGGACCCTCCGTCTGTACCAGCCTCTCTGTCCGTCCCAGCCCCACTATCCTTGCCCACCATTCCTCCAGTACCTGTCCAAGAGGCCATTCTTCATGTCTGAGCTGAGGCAGTGAGTGACAGTAGGCTATTCAACCGGGGGGAAGGGGTGGATTGCAGCTGAGGCCCACCCTGTGCCCACCCAACCTCCACATGCTCGCACTCTCCAGGACGAATCACGGGAATTGAACACTATATGTTCCCAATTTAATTAACCAACTGAAATTGTTTTTACGAACAAATACTTTGAAACCATGAGCCCAGCTGTATATGGTGCCTCGGTATCATGAACATAACCTATCACACCACCCTGCTCCAGGCAGCCACTCACCACATATCATTTTAATATTTATTTCATACCTGGAAATTCATCTTTACATATTGCCCCTTCAGAGTAGTTAACTGGGCCCCTCTTCACTCCCCAGTGTCAGTAAATCCAAGGCCTGCTTCTGACTTCTGCTTTTCCACTTAATGGGTCTTCAATGCAAAACTGTGGAGAGAAGGAGGTGAGGGAGGGGCATGTGGAAAAACAGATCTGCCTTTGATTGGCTAAAAATGATTTGTAAAGGCCAATTTTTTCAGACAACTTGTTCTCTGACTGGCTGAGTGAAAAGAGCCGTCCTGGTGGCTCAGTGAGTTTATTTGGGAGGTGTATAGTGCAGGAATGTCCTCGGCTCCAGCCCCACTCCGAGCTGAGATAGCCGAACTCCTGAGGTAGTGATAGGGGGCTCTCTATGCCTCTCGATTGGAACAGGTAAAATGCAGCCGGGCCTCCGACTCCTGAAATCTATCCACAGCCACGCCTTCCAGTGCAGAATGGGTCGGCATCGAATGAGGGATAGGATCAGACACTTGTAGACAAGGCTCGAACTTGAATAATGGCCATTTGGGATATCAGGTGGTGACTGATGAACGTGAAACTGTACTCCAGAGAAAGAGGAGGGGTGGGGAGAAACTGGCAACAAGAAAGAAAGACTCACAGCCTCAGTCCATCCCAAAGCACTTTACAGCCAATGAAGTATTTTTGAAGTGTAGTCACTGTTGTAATGTAGGAACTCCACTTTGTATAGTTTCCTGTCCCCCTAGTGAGGGAGGGCGGGAGATAACTCTCGTGTGACTCAAATACTCAAATGCACCACGGTGTCAAATACTGTTCAGACCCCGCAGTACGATACTTAAAAAAAAGAGAGGATTACTGGAATGGGAAGGCTGCTTCGATGCATTCTGACTGTGTTGCTGGGTGCGGTTATGTATCCTGCAGCAAGGCTCTTAACAAGGCTGTGGGGATCTCTCCATCTGCCGCTGGTTTTTACAGCAGTCAGTAGTTACGCATGCCCCTTGGCGGAGCACGCTTGGTGTCCTGTTCGACCTGTTCTAGTCCTTCAAGTGGAGGCACCCCCTGTGGCTATTCTAAGGCCAGCCCTCGATGTGCAGCCAAGAATTCTCTCTGTGCAGCGGCTGGGTGCTGCTGGCTCATCCCCCTGTTTGATATTCTGTGTTTGTGCTGTCCAGACCACTCTAGGGAGCTGGAATTCCCACTTCACCAACTTTAGCTAGAAAGTAGATGTTAGTAAAAAGTGATGTCTCTGCACTTTATACTCATAATGATCAAAGGCACAATGATCAAAGGGAAGGATTTCACATCACAGGTAATGACACACCTGATCTGAGTCCAGAATTCCAATGGGCCAAACCAGGAGCTCTTTATTGCCGTTCTGAATTCCTTACCCAAGTATTTAAATAGAGTTATTAACCTGTCTCTCACTTGGGCTCTGTATTATATTTGTTCTTTAGTTACTACACACAGTCATACATTCACGCTTGGGCTTTCATTTTTTTCCCCTCCTATATGTGCTACTCCTGGGATACAGTTCCATGGGCCCCATTCCCCTCCCCTCCAGTAGGTGCTGACCCCTGGGGTACAGTTCCATGGGCCCCACTCCCCTCCCCTCCAGTAGGTGCTGACCCCTGGGGTACAGTTCCATGGGCCCCACTCCCCTCCCCTCCAGTAGGGGCTGACCCCTGGGGTACAGTTCCATGGGCCCCACTCCCCTCCCCTCCAGTAGGGGCTGACCCCCGGGGTACAGTTCCATGGGCCCCACTCCCCACCCCTCCAGTAGGGGCTGACCCCTGGGGTACAGTTCCATGGGCCCCTCTCCCCTCCTGCGGGTGCTGACCCCTGGAGTACAGTTCCATGGGCCCCTCTCCCCTCCTGCGGGTGCTGACTCCTGGGGTACAGTTCCATGGGCCCCTCTCCCCTCCAGTAGGGGCTGACCCCTGGGGTACAGTTCCATGGGCCCCTCTCCCCTCCTGCGGGTGCTGACTCCTGGGGTACAGTTCCATGGGCCCCTCTCCCCTCCCCTCCTGTAAGTGCTGACTCCTGGGGTACAGTTCCATGGGCCCCACTTCTCTCCTGTAGGTGCTGACTCCTGGGATACAGTTCCATGGGCTCTCCTCTCGTGTAGGGGCTGACCCCTGGGGTACAGTTCCATGGGCCCCTCTCCTGTCTTCTGTTGGGATGTACACCCACAGATACTACCAACCATTCAGAACCTGCATCCATTTTTCATGCGTCAGCTCAGATGGTGAGTGTCAGCAGTTTATTCTCCTGTGGATTGTATCACAGCCAAGCCCAATCTTTCCGTAACTAATGCTCACAGGAGGTGCACTTGCACTGGTTACTGAACAGTGATCAGGTGTGGGAATCCAGGCTGATTTCTGTGCTGGAATTGTACAAATTGCCATTTTATATTTAGGAATTGTTTTAAATTCTTTTCCAGTCGGAATATCTCACTTAACAACCACTTCTGGATACAATCTGATTACGCTGCTCAATACACTGAAGACGCTTTTTAAAAAATGAGTAAGTTATGAAAGGAGGCTAATGGGGCTCTCCCATAATAATTAGATTGCTCAGATACTTGGACTCTTGTGTATAATTATTTTAAGTGTAATTTGCCACTACTCATATAATTAAATCATGATCACCATTTGCAAAAACATGAAACTTACAAAATTTCTCTAAATGTTATGATTTTATTTTAAATGCCGGATTTGTTTTGAATTGATGAGTTCAGGGGAAGTGCCAAGGCCTGTTGCACAGGGTGTCAACAGCAAGGTTGAAAAGATTGCCAACTGAGCATATTAAAAGAAATAGGAAACGGGTGATGCATCAGTTATAATTTTCCAAAGCTCAGTAGAGCCAGGGAAATTAGTGGAGGATTGTAAGTAAGTTTACATCCTTATTCAAAAAAAGAGGAACAAACAGACCAAATTTAATGTCAGTAGTGAAAAAATTACTTGAGTCTATCGTCAGGGACGGAGTAAGCCAGCACTTGGAACACACGGGTCTCTGAGGCAGAAGTTCATGGGTTCAAGTCCCACTCCAGAGTCTGAAGCTCATAATCTAGGTTGACACTTACAGTGCAGTACTAAGGGAGTGCTGCACTGTCAGAGGTGCTGACTTTCAGACGAGACGATAAATTGAGGCCACCTCTGCCCTCTCAGTTGGACATAAAAGATCCCATGCCATTATTCTAAGAAGAACAGGGGAGTTAGAATCATAGAATATTACAGCACAGAAGGAGGCCACTCGGCCCATCGTGCCTGTGCCGGCTCTTTGAAAGAGCTATCCAATTACTCCCACTCCCCTGCTCTTTCCCCATGGCCCTGCAAATTTTTCCAGTTCATGTATTTATCCAGTTCCCTTTTGAAACTTATTATTGAATCTGCTTCCACCACCCTTTCAGGCAGTGCATTCCAGATCAGAACAATTCACTGTATAAAAATCTTTTACCTCATGTCACCTCTGGTTCTTTTTCCAATTACCTCAAATCTGTGTCCTCTGGTTACCGACCCTTCTGCCACTGGAAACAGTTTCTCCTAATTTACTCTATCAAAACCGTTCTTGAATTTGAACACCTCTATCAAATCTCTTCTTAACCTTCTCTGCTCTAAGAAAAACAACCCCAGATTCTCTAGTCTCTCCACATAACTATAGTCTTTCATTGCAGGTACCATTGTAATAAATCTCCTCTGCACCCTCTCTAAGGCCTTGACATCCTTCCTAAAGTGTGGTGCCCAGAACTGAACACAATACTCCAGCTGAGGCCTAACCAGTATTTTATAAAGGTTCAGCATAACTTCTTTGCTTTTGTGCTCTATTTGTAAAGCCCAGGATCCCATATGCCTTTTTAACAGTCTTCTTGACTTGTCCTGCCACCTTCAATGATTTGTGTACATACACCCCCAGATCTCTCTGTTCCTTCACCCACTTCAAAATTCTTCCATTTAGTTTATATTGCCTCTCCTCATTCTTCCTACCAAAATACATCACTTCACACTTCTCTGTGTTAAATTTCATCTGCATGTGTCTGCCCATTTCACCAGTCCATGTCCTCCTGAAGTCTGTTACTATCCTCCTCACTGTTTACTACATTTTGAAATTATGTCCTGTATACCCAAGTCCAGGACATTACTATATCAAAACGAGCAGTGGTCCCAGCACCAACCCCTGGGAGACACTACTGTAAACTTCCCTCCAGTCAGAAAATCAACCGTTCACCGCTACTCTCTGCTTTCTGTCCCTTAACCAATTTCGTATCCACGCAGCAACTGCCCCTTTAATCATATGGGCTTCAATGTTGCGAACAAGTCTATTATGTGGTACTTTATCAAACGCCTTTTGACAGTCCATATACACATCAACCCTACTACCCTCATCAACCCTCTCCGTTACTTCATCAGAGAACTCAATCAAGTTAGTCAAAAATGATTTGCCATTAACAAATCCATGCTGACTTTCATTTATTAACCCATATTTTGCCAAGTACCAGTTAATTTTGTCCCGGATTATTGCCTTAAAAGTTTCCTCACCACTGACATTAGGTTGACTGGCCTGTAATTGCTGGCTTTATCCCTCTCCCCTTGTTTGAACAGGGGTGTAACATTTGCAATCCTCCAGTCCTCTGGCACCACTCCCATATCTAAAGAGGATTGGAAGATTGTGGCCAGAGCCTCCACTATTTCCACCCTTACTTCCCTCAACAACGAAGGATGCATCCCATCTAGACCAGGTGACTTATTTACTTTGAGTGCTGCCAACCCTTTTAGTACCTCCTCTATCTAATATTATCCTATCCAAGTTTATCCTTTAACCATATCCTTCAACCATCATCACTAAATAAAACAATTTAATTGGTCATTTACCTCATTGCTGTCTGCGGGACCTTGCTGAGTGCAAATTGGCTGCCGCATTCTGGTCAGTTTCTGTCCATTAAAACGGTCACAAAATCAAAAGTCTGCGGGCCCATGACGTCCCAACTAGTGCTCCCCGTGAGCACAGCTCCTCACCTCACCGGGCGCCCAATCTGGGAATCAGGCCTGTGGAGAAAAAGGCAGTGAATTGGGAATAAAAAAGAGAAAGCAGCCATGGGTAATGAAATGGAGGGACAGCCGCAAGGCGCTGAATGGCCTACTCTTGTTTGTATAAAGGAGGGCAAGAAAAGACGAGGTATATCAGGAGTAGTGATGAGGTGATTGCGAGATGGAGTTTTAAAAATCTGTAGAGGAAGAAATAAAATATGTTTTGGAATATAAGTAAATGATACTTAAAAACCAGAGTTAAATATATATAGAATTCAGCAAGGTAGCCACAGGGGTGAAGGTCCAGGAATGTGTTAGTGGGCAGAGAGTTGAAATGACCCCATACAGATATATACACTGTGCACGGGAATTTACATAATCGTCTTACGCACTTAGCTCCTGCACATCATAGCTGTCACCAGTGAGCTACAAAGGTCAGGTCATGTAGGACATGGGTTGATACCTGGGCTTCCTCGCATAGCAAATTTCTCAGCTTCCCAAGGTCAATAGGTCAAGAATGCAACTGGCTAGAGGGAAGAGTGAGGGGGTTGAGTTTACCTGGCCAGCTCCTGCGCAGGTCCAAGGAGCTGGTTGTAGAGGGCCATCAGTAGACAGTTTGGGAAGACTTCCGCCCCCTCACTTGGGGAACAAGGCGATAGAGGAGGCGCTGTTTTTATAAGGTGTGTCCCACAAGTTGGGTTGGTGTTCTTTGGAATAGAACAACTTTGCGATGACCTAATCACAGTTTGAGATTGTGAAGAGAACTGACAACACAGATTCAGACAAAATGTTTGTGACGGTGATCATTCAAATACCGGGGGACAGAAGTTCAAAATGAGCAAGTTAAGAGTAAGGGAAGTCAGGTGAAACTTTTTCACTGAAAGAGGAGTAGGCTGCAGAACAAGTTACCATGAAAGGTCATTCAAATAGGATGTTTAAGCAGATCCTAAAGCAATTGGGGTGTACTTTCCTCTGAGTGTTAATTTGAATGAAGTTGTGGATATGAGTAAATGGGTGAGCAAGACGGATATAAAGCAGTAACAGACTTTTCATCAACACAATCAGTGTTGTCAGTTCTCTTCATAATCTTAAAACTACACACAGTGTCAGCTGTGGCTCAGTGGGCAGCACTCTCGCCTCTGAGTCAGAAGGTTGTGGGTTCAAGTCCCACTCCAGAGACTTGAGCACATAATCCAGGCTGATACTCCAGTGCAGTATTGGAGGAGAGCACTACACTGCCGGAGGTGCCATTAAATTGAAGCCTCAGGTGGACATAAATGATCCCATTTCGCAGGGGAGCAGTGGTGATTTTGGGGACACACGGTTGTGAGGAGATTTGATAGAGGTATTCAAAATCATGAAGAGTCTAGACAGAGAGAGAAATTGTTCTCATTGGCGGAAGGGTCAAGGACCAGAGGACATAGATTTAAGGTGTTTGGCAAAAGAAGCAAAGTTGACATCAGGAAAAACTTTTTTTACACAGCGAGTGGTTAGGGTCTGAAATGCACTGCCTGAGGGGGGGGTGGTGGAGGCAGATTCAATCATGGCCTTCAAAAGGGAACTGGATAAGTACTTGAAAGGAAAAAAAATTCCAGGGCTACGGGGAAAGGGTGGGGGAGTGGGACTAGCTAGATTGCTGTTGCACAAAGCCAGCCTGGACTCGATGGGCCGAATGGCCTCCTTCCGTGATGTAACAAAAAAAACGTGAAGCACATTTGCACTGATTTTCTGAAATTTAAATGCAGTCCCTCACTGGAATGTTTGAGTGCAGGTCAGGGACTACACAGCATGCTGCTGGCCTATTTTAGATGGGTGTATCAGGGACCTTAGGCCTGGCCTGCTCAAGTAGGCCTCTTAAAAGGTAGCTCATGTTCATTGGGAACCTTTTTTTTTGCAATTTGTGGTTAATGTTGCTGTGTTTTGCCCCATACTTTAGTTGTTTTTTTCTGGGAACACTCCCTTTTTTTGCTGCCAGTGTTTGTCTTTAGTATTCTTGGTTGCACCATATTAAGTGGTGAGCAAGAGCATTCCTTGGTGGGGTATGAATGAGTTGCATGCACTGCAGCAACTCGCCAAGGCTTCTTCGGCAGCACCTCTCAAACCCGCGACCTCTACCACCTAGAAGGACAAGGGAAGCAGGTGCATGCGAACAACACCACCTGCACGTTCCCCTCCAAGTCACACACCATCCTGACTTGGACACATATCACCGTTCCTTCATCATCGCTGGGTCAAAATCCTGGAACTCCCTTCCTAACACCTCCTTCATCACACGGACTGCAGCAGTTCAAGCTGAAGGCTCACCACCACCTTCTCAAGGGCAACTAGGGATGGGCAATAATTGCCGGCCTCGCCAGCGATGCCCACATCCTGAGAATGAAAAAATGTTTCAGCTGGGGAAGGGGATATTCACGAGGAACTACCCAAATGCAGGTGTAATGATACCTGAAGTGACCCATCCACACCTGTCACTACCATGGGACCTGCATCTTCCCACATGCACCTGCACATGTCAGAGGAGATCTTCATTTGCCACTTCCACTTCACAAGACATGCTGTGATACAGTTGTAATATTTGGCGTAAGATTATCTGCAAAGAACATCTGGAACATTGAGAGAATGGAAGCCCTTCCTGTTGAGAAACAGAGCTGCTTCCTGTTGGAGAGCATGATGCCCTGCACCTGCGGGAATCCAGCAACCCGGGCAAATCCCAGTGCTCTTTCTTCCTGCTTGTCAGCCTCCATGGAGGAAGGTAATGAACTGTTGATTCCTCACAAACAGGGCATCAGTGACCTGCTGAATCGCCCTGCGCACAGCAAAGTGGCTGACGTCATCAGGAGCAGTTGGGAATGAGCCAGAGGCATAAAAAGTTTGGAGTCAAGGTGACCTTCTGTGCCACAGGCAGTGCAGTGTGTGACCTGGTGTTGGGCTCCAATTCTCACTGCAACAGGTGGTGCAGCTAAGTGACCATCTCCCTATTGAAACATAGCCACCTTACACACTGCTCCACTGAGAGGTCCAGGTATGATGATTGGGTCCTAATTAACCACATGCTGTGGGGCCTGCTTCCGCCTTGCCTCCTTCACCCTCTTCTTGCGGCCTGTGCAGGTCCTTCCTGCCTTCCTTGCTGCTGCTCCTTCTCCTCCTCCTGATTTAGGAGCTTTAATAGTAAGCCCAGCAGCATTCCATTGTTCAGTGATTGTGGACAAGCAAATCCTGCAAAAGTGTTCTTAACCTCCACAAACTCACTTTGCAAAAATATTAAAACAGACGGACACTTGCCAGAACAGCCAAAAACTTGGCCCAATAACACCCCAGCAGCCTAAAACGATGAACCGGAGACTTAACTTGTTGGAGGTGAGGATCCCTTTAAATACCGCTTGTCAAAACTACTTCCCAATTGTTCCTGCCGTGCTTTGCTGGGTGGGTTAAGGAGATGATGTTTGAGATGCACACAATTTAACAAAAGGGCCCCTGATTCAGGCACAGAGCCCTGATTATCACTTTAAATCATGCCTGCACTTGTTGCCCAGACACTGCACACCACTGGCACTCGACCTCTAGGTGCGGTGCAGTGCAGTGGGGGGGGGGTGGGGGGGCTGCGTCGCGGTTGGGGGGACTGCATCGCGGTTGGGGGGACTGCATCGCGGTTGGGGGGACTGCATCGCGGTTGGGGGGACTGCATCGCGGTTGGGGGGACTGCATCGCGGTTGGGGGGACTGCATCGCGGTTGGGGGGGGCTGCGGCGTGGTTGGGGGGGGCTGCGGCGTGGTTGGGGGGGGCTGTGGCGTGGTTGGGGGGGCTGCATCGCGGTTGGGGGGACTGCATCGCGGTTGGGGGGGCTGCATCGCGGTTGGGGGGACTGCATCGCGGTTGGGGGGAATGCGATCGCGGATGGGGGGAATGCGATCGCGGTTGGGGGGGCTGCGGCGTGGTTGGGGGGGGCTGCGGCGTGGTTGGGGGGGGCTGCGGCGTGGTTGGGGGGGCTGTGTCGCGGTTGGGGGGGGCGCTGCCTAACACAAGGACCGCTTGAGGTCTCTTTGGCTCCATCGCCCGTAGAACTAGTGGGAGAGTGCCTACCGATCTAAAATGGCAATCGAGGTCCTGGGACCCCGATCTGCACATTAAAAGGGATACGTCATTAATGGGAACAAGGATTTGTAAGATAATAGAAGGAGGCCATTTGGCCCATTCTGCCTGTGCTGGCTCTTTGAAAGAACTATCCAATTAGTCCCACTCCTCTACTCTTTCCCCACAGCCCTGCATATTTTTCCTTTTCAAGTATATAACCAGTTCCCTTTTGAAAGTTATTATTGAATCTGCTTCCACCGCCCTTTCAGGCAGCGCATTCCAGATCCGAACAACTCACTGCGTAAAAAAATCTCTCCTCATCTCCCTTCTGGTTCTTTTGCCAATTATCTTAAATCTGTGCCCTTTGGTTACCGACCCTCCCGCCAGTGGAAAGAGTTTCTCCTTATTTACTCTATTGCATAATTTTGAACACTTCTATTAGGTCTCCCCTTAACCTTCTCTGTTCTAAGGAGAACAATCCCAGCTTCTCCAGTCTCTCCACGTAACTGAAGTCCCTCATCCCTGGTATCATCAAGAATATGGTGTCTCCTGAATGATACCATGTTGGACTTCATGACAAGACTACAATGCGTCCATTAGTGAAGCTGTTTCAAATTACAGCCTACACTGACTTTATGTATGAGAACTTAATCAACTATAGGTCAGAATTCTTGAAACAGCTGGTTCTCACTGACCTGGCTGTAAGAGGTGATGAACCTTCATCATTTAGGAAGAATTGCTTCTTCTGAGCTTCAGTTCTCAGATGCAAATGTTCGGTACAATTAGTTCTATTGCTAACTTATGTAAACAGTAATGGTCTACACATGATCCTATAGCAAAACAAATAATAACCCTGCAAGGATTTTAGTATTAACTTTGCATCTGAATCAAAAGGAAAAGCATCTGAAAATTTTGTGCAGGTTCTCTGGCGGGAGATCGGCAGAACTCCTGGTGAAACGGCATAAACGGTTTACGCCAGTTCTCTGGGGGTTTCTCCGGTTTCCTTGACAAAGACATGACAGGAGTTCATGAGAACCTTGTGGAAATTCATGGCCAAGATCTATTATTTTGATTTTCATAAATTCTAGAAATGACCAGCTTGAACAAGCATAGAGAACCTTTAACAGCAGCAGTTCTCCAAGAGCTGCTGCATGCCTCATCCTCCAGCCACCGGCTGCCAGTGTATCCCCTGGGCATGAAGAAAATGCGTAGAGAGCATATTGGTTAATCTCTGACATTTGAGGTGTGGGAGTGTGCGCAAGTACTGTGATTGCTGCTGCATTTTCCCCGCGATAAGTAAACAGCCCTGTGCATCTCACTATGTTCATTCTCTCCATCTCTATTTTATCAATGCTACTATGGTCGTTACTCCTCTGAATCTGTCTGTTGTTCCTCTAATCTCCAAATATACATTCTACATAGGTTTCATCCACCTTAAATCCTCACTGTTGAAATCAAGCCTTCCATCACACTGTCTCCTACTCTAACTTATTCCTGCCCAGTACTCTAGCTCAAAACTGTGGCACTTGTTACCCCCTTCAATCTCCCTTTGCTCCTACAACCTACAAGCTTTTGAAAAATCCAAGCTTGTCGTTACCTTTTCATTACTTCTCCTAATGTTTTCATTCTTGGTGGTGTCCTGCACCAAGGGCCTTGGTCCTTCACTTAGAATCTTACAGCATAGGAGGCCAATCATGCCCATCGTGCCTGTACCGGCTCTTTGAACAAGCTGACCAATTTAGTCCCACACCCCAGCTTTTTCCCCATAACCCTGCAAATTAGTCCTCTTCAAGTACATATCCAATTGTCTTTTGTAAGTTCATAACAACCCTCTGTGTAAAAATTTTTCACCTCATTTCCCCTCTAGTTCTTTTGCCAATTATTTTAAATCTATGACTTCTGGTTACCGACCCACTTGCCAGTGGAAACAGTTTCTCCCTATTTGCTCTTTCAAAACCCCTCATTATTTTGACTATCTCTATTAAGCCTCTCCTTAACCTTCTCTGCTCTAAGGAGAACAATCCCAGCTTCTCCAATCTCTCCACATAACTGAAGACCCTCATCTCTGGTATCATCCTGGTAAATCTCCTCCGCACCCTCTCCAAGGCCTTGACATCCTTCCTAAAATGAGGTGCCCAAAATTGTGCACAATACTCCAGCTGAGGCCTAACTAGTGATTTGTAAAGGTTTAGCATGACTTCCTTGTTTTTGCATTCAATGCCCCTATTTACAAAGCCAAGTATCCCATACACTTTCTTAACCACCTTATCAACTTGCCCTGCCACCTTCAAAGATTTGTGAATATGCATCCCAGGTCCCTCTGCTCTTGCTCCCCCTCAAAATAGCACCATTTAGATTATACTGCCTCTCCATGTTGTTCCTCCCAAAGTGCATCACTTCACACTTACCCGCATTAAATTGCATCTGCCATGTTTCTGCCCATTTCACCAGTCTGTCTATGTCCTCCTGAAGTCTGCTACTATCCTCCTCACAATTTACTGCGTTGCCAAGTTTTGTATCATCCACAAACTTCAAAACTGTACTCCCTATACACAAGTCCAGATCATTTATATATAACAAGAAAAGCAATGGTCGTAATACCGACCCCTGGGGGACCCACTGCATACTTCCCTCTAGTCAGAAAAACATCTGTTCACCACTACTCTCTGCCTCCTATCCCTTAGCCAATTACGTACCCAAGTTATCACCGTCCCTTTAATCCCATGTACTTCCATTTTCCAAATAAATCTGTTATGTGGCACTTTATCAAACGCCTTTTGGAAGTCCATATATACGATATCTACTGCACCACTCTTATCAATCCTCTCCATTACTTCATTAAAGAACTCAACCACGTTAGTAGGACATGATTTGCCTTTAACAAATCTGTGCTGGCTGTCCCTTATTAACCCATGCTTCTCCAAGTGAGAATTAATTTTGTCCTTGACAATGGGCTCTAGAAGTTTTCCCATCAATGACGTTAGGCTGATTGGCCTGTAGTTACCAGGTTTATCCCTCTCCCCTTTTTTGAACAGGGGTGTAACATTTGCAATCCTTCAGTCCTCTGGCACCACTCCCATATCCAAGGAGGATTGAAAGATTGTGGTCAGAGCTTCTGTTATCTCCACCATTGCTTCCCTCAGCAACCTAGACTGCATCCCATCTGGACCGGACGACTTGTTAACTTTGAGTGATGCCAACCTATTTAGCATCTTCTTTCTATCTATTTTTATCCTATCCAATATCTCTACTACTCCCTCCTACACTGCAACATTAACTTCATCCCCTTCTTTAGTGAAGACAGATGCAAAGTCTTCATTCAGTACCTCAGTCATGCCCTCTGCCTCCACAAGAAGATTTCATTTTTGTCCCTAATTGGCCCCACCATTCCTTTACATGTTTCTAAAAGATTTTTGGGTTCCCTTTTTGTTACCCGCTGATCTTTTCTCATATTCTCTCTTTGCCCTTCTTATATCCTTCTTCAATTTCCCCTTCTGTATTCCGACTGGTTTTCTACTGTATTCTGTACCTGACGTTTGTCATAAACCTCCATTTTCTGTTTTATTTTAACCTCTAGTTCCTCGGACATCCAGGGAGCTCTAGCTTTGGATGCCCCACCTTTCCTCCTTGTGGGAATATGCTTGGTTTGTACCCGAACTATCTCCGACTTGAAGGCCTGCCATTGATCATTCTTGGCCAATCTTTGTTTCCAGTCCTAGATCCCTGTGTGCTAGATCCCTTCTCAAAGCACTGAAATTGGCTCTCTTCCAGTTGGGTATTTTCACCGTCGATTTTTCTTTGTCCCTTTCTGTAACTACTTTAAACATAATAATATTATGATCACTATTACCCAAATGTTCTCCCACAGAAACACACTCCATTTCCTTCATTCCCAGAACTGGATCCAACACTGCTTCCTTCCTTGTTGGGCTAGAAACACACTGATTAAGAAAGTTCTCCTGTACATATTTAGGAATTCTTCACCCTCCTTGCCCTTTACTCTGTTTTTTCCCCAGTCTATATTCGGGTAATTGAAGTCCCCTACTATTACTGCTTGATTATTTTTACATTTCTCTGAAATTAGCCAACAGATTTGCTCCTCTATATCCTTCTCACTATTTGGGGATCTATCGTAAACACCCAGCAATGTAACAGCTCCTTTTCTGTTCCTTAACTCAAACCAAATCCTCTAGTATATCATCCTTCTGTAGAGCTGTAATATTATTATTGATCAACACTGCCACCCCTCCTCCTTTCTTCTCTCCTTCCCAATCCCTCCTGAATACATTGTAGCCAGGAATGTTTAGTTCCCATTCCTGCCCATGTTTAAGCCAGATCTCCATTATAGCCACTAGATCATAACCCCATGTGGCAACTTGGACCTGCAGCTCATCAACCTTATTTGTAACACTCTTCGCATGAACACACAGGCATTCCAACACCATGCTACTCGGCTTTGCCTTTTTCCTCCATCTAATTCCTGCTCTTTCTACACTATTCTTTGTTCTGTTGCTATTTGCCCCTCCTAGTTTTCTATGCGCCTTGTATCTCCTCTTTGCTGCTACATCCTGGTTCCCCTCACCCTGACAAATTAGTTTAAACCATCCCCCATAGCACTGGTTAACCTTTTTGCGAGGACATTGATCCCAGCCCTGTTCAGGTGCAACCCTTCGGAATTCTATTCTATTAAAAAGGGCATGTTCATGCCCGTCACTAACACTCGGAGAGGCTGATTAATAATTCATATACCCCAGCAATTGTTCATGTGACGAGAAATGTTTAACATTCTCCTACTGATTACATACTAGAATCTGTCCCAGCCTCAAGCATCTATTAAGTTCCGTATTGCCATAAATACAAACCAGAATATCTTGTAAATAAAAGGATCATTGGCACTAACATGCAGTTTATAATTACAGGAATTAACCAGCGAAGGATGGGAGTAAAGGTTAAGGAGGATGTGATTGAGGATAGGAGGCAGTAACTCATGGTGGAACAGAAGGGAGGCTGAGTCCTTTACCTAAATGCAGGGTTTCCACCCATCCCATTTGGTGCCAGATAGTCTGGGTTTTATGTAAAGCTGTGTGGAAAACTTGTAAAACACCAAATATCTGCTTTGCAAAAAAAAACTATACATCGATCAGTTTCCTCAGTTCGATGGAATCAAGAATTCACCCTGGTATTCTGTCATCTCCAGGTAGACTAGGACCTTCTCCTGACCTCCCGCCACCCTACAGTGCTGAGGCTGGCTGCCATAGGCTTGATATTTGTGGGTTTTACTGCATTTTCCATCACCCCCAACAGTCTGTTTGCAGCAAAAGAGAAATTGCAGCAGGGGATTCTGCCAAATTGGGGGTCGCAAAATGAAGTGACCATTCCAGCTGCCTGCCTCGATCACAACCTACTGCATTTTCATGCTTTTGTTTTTTGATAATCTACCTATTTCATACAGCGCAGAAGGAGGCCATGCAGCCCATCGTACCTGTGCCGGCTCCTTGACAGAGCTATCCAATTAGTGCCACTCCCCTACTCTTTCCCCATGGTCCTGTAAAATTTTCCCCTTCAAGTATTTATTAAATTCCCTTTTGAAAGTTATTATTGAATCTGCTTCCACCATCCTTTCAGGCAGTGCATTCCAGGTCATAACAACTCGCTGCATAAAAACATTTCTCCTCATCTCCCCTCTGGTTCTTTTGCCAATTATTTATGTGAAAGCCATTGCATCCATCACATTTTGAAATGTCAAAAGAATAAAAAAAAGAGAAAGAAAAATAGGCATTTTGTGCTCAATTTTTTTTGATCTGAAGCCTGAAACTTTTACAAGCCTGGGACTGCCCCCTCCACCGGAGACGCATCATCCTTCCACTGCACCTCCTCAGTGCTCTAATGAGCTCTAATGTCACCTATGGTTGCACTGATATAACAGTGCAGCACTGGTGTCCGAGCCAACACTCCTTCCTTGACCAACAAAATGGCTGCCACTTTTGCCCACATAACAACAGTCACTGCTCTTTAAAGTGCTTCACTGTATGGGAAGTGTCTCGCGATGTTTCTGAGAGTGGGATAAGGCGCCTGTAACAAGTTGACCCCGGCCGAGGACACCAGATCTCCAAACAAGTGCGGTTTATTCAACCAGGTTGTGTCTTACTTACAACAGTGAACAAAACAGTCATAGGTAGTACATTCCGGCTTACCACTTAGGTCCTTCTGGTCCATGCTTCTCTGAGCTCCGTGCAGATTATTCACCCACATTTAGTCTATACATTGTACAATGTACCAGACAGGGACCAGTATTACTTTCAGTCTCCCACTTATCCCTCACAGTTTTTTTCTCTTTTTTTTCTTTTTCTTTTTCTTTTTCTTTTTCTTTCTCTCTCTCTCTCTCTCTCTCTCTTTCAACTCTCCCTGAGTTCCTTTCTCTCGGAACTTCTTTTTAACAGAACCATTTAGTCTTAAAGGCTGGGAGTCGTTAAAGGCAATTAATGTCGACAATCATCCATTGCCTTTTTAATAAGGTTAGTTTCTTAAAGTTGTATCCTTCTGGTTTATCTATCATCTCTCATTCTGTTACAGCGCCAAGTCAATGCAAGTCTTTCTAGTGATCTGCATGGCGGTGTGTTTAGATACGCACAGTCCAGTCTTTAGATCTATGTGATGCTGCAGTGCCTTAAAGGCAAAGCCCTCAGAATGACAGTGCGATAAGAAATGCCATCCTGTACCAATAGGCTTCACTTTCAAACACCTTACAGAGGCTTTGTGAGTGCCTGGGAGCATTTTGATGAGGGTATTGTGCAGAATTTCAGGTTTTGACAGTTTTGACAAAAAGCCAGGCAAGAAGACCACAAACAATGCGGTGTCTTGAAATAGATCCAGATTGCTCTTTATGGTGTGCGAGGCAGAGTTCAACTGCCTCGTTTTACCCTGGGGTATCCGAGGAGCCACAGCTGGGAGAAGATAGGTTCTCAGGTATCACTCCCCACCGCAGGGAAATGAAGGATGCACCGCCAGTGTAAAGAGGTCACTCGGACAGCACTCAGAGTGCAACACCAACCAGACTCAAAACTCACCACACACACAGCAGCGCGCAGCGTCACACTGCAACACCTGTTTATTCCAAAATATTGGGGTAATTTTAACCTAACTCAGTGGGCAGGAATCTGAAGGGATCGGACAGAATGCTGGTTTTAAACCCCGTCCAATATTACTCTCCGATAAAGTCAACACAGGCATTCCACCCAATCCCAGCAGGTCCCCCACGTGAGTTAGGTTAAAATTGCCCTCATTTTATTTTTTTCTTCCCTCGTCCCCAAAATTTCCTCCCTCACTCCCCTTCCTCAAAACTATTTACCTCATGTTTAGGGTCTGGTTTCATGAGCACTGAGTTATGATCAGCTAGTTCAGCAAAGGCCTGGGTTCTACCTCATTTATTATATTGTCTCAGCTCATCGAGCAGCATCTTCATTAACCAAACCACGAGGGACGGAATGTTTCAATATTAATACGGACATCCTGCGGCATTGCTCACGGTGAGTCAGGGGACGTGCTAAAGTGTGACGACTGAAGTGTGGCGGTTAAAATGTGATGGGGCGTAAGATTGAGACTTACAAAATTACAGGTAGTGCGCATTATATGTAAACTTTTTAATATCTGCTGCTAGTGAGTCAGAGGATAAACTGTTTTATAACAATAAGGGGCGTTGTGGAATGAGAAAGATATTGGCATCTACTGCTCAGGACGATGTATGTAGATACCACACAGCAGAGGAATCCTTCCTAATCCTGTTACTGTTAAGGTACATTAAGTAATAGGGACTGGGTACAGTGGGTTAGAGGGACTGGGTACAGTGGGTTAGAGGGACTGGGTACAGTGGGTTAGAGGGACTGGGTACAGTGGGTTAGAGGGACTGGGTACAGTGGGTTAGAGGGATTGGGTAGAGTGGGTTAGAGGGACTGGGTACAGTGGGTTAGAGGGACTGGGTAGAGTGGGTTAGAGGGACTGGGTACAGTGGGTTAGAGGGACTGGGTAGAGTGGGTTAGAGGGACTGGGTAGAGTGGGTTAGAGGGACTGGGTACAGTGGGTTAGAGGGACTGGGTAGAGTGGGTTAGAGGGACTGGGTACAGTGGGTTAGAGGGACTGGGTAGAGTGGGTTAGAGGGACTGGGTACAGTGGGTTAGAGGGACTGGGTAGAGTGGGTTAGAGGGACTGGGTAGAGTGGGTTAGAGGGACTGGGTACAGTGGGTTAGAGGGACTGGGTAGAGTGGGTTAGAGGGACTGGGTACAGTGGGTTAGAGGGACTGGGTACAGTGGGTTAGAGGGACTGGGTACAGTGGGTTAGAGGGACTGGGTACAGTGGGTTAGAGGGACTGGGTACAGTGGGTTAGAGGGATTGGGTACAGTGGGTTAGAGGGGTTGGGTAGAGTGGGTTAGAGGGACTGGGTAGAGTGGGTTAGAGGGACTGGGTACAGTGGGTTAGAGGGACTGGGTACAGTGAGTTAGAGGGACTGGGTACAGTGGGTTAGAGGGACTGGGTACAGTGGGTTAGAGGGACTGGGTACAGTGGGTTAGAGGGACTGGGTAGAGTGGGTTAGAGGGACTGGGTACAGTGAGTTAGAGGGACTGGGTACAGTGGGTTAGAGGGACTGGGTACAGTGGGTTAGTGAGACTGGGTACAGTGGGTTAGAGGGACTGGGTACAGTGGGTTAGAGGGACTGGGTAGAGTGGGTTAGAGGGACTGGGTATAGTGGGTTAGAGGGACTGGGTAGAGTGGGTTAGTGAGACTGGGTACAGTGGGTTAGAGGGACTGGGTACAGTGGGTTAGAGGGACTGGGTAGAGTGGGTTAGAGGGACTGGGTATAGTGGGTTAGAGGGACTGGGTACAGTGGGTTAGAGGGACTGGGTAGAGTGGGTTAGAGGGACTGGGTAGAGTGGGTTAGAGGGACTGGGTAGAGTGAGTTAGAGGGACTGGGTACAGTGGGTTAGTGAGACTGGGTACAGTGGGTTAGAGGGACTGGGTATAGTGGGTTAGAGGGACTGGGTAGAGTGGGTTAGTGAGACTGGGTACAGTGGGTTAGAGGGACTGGGTACAGTGGGTTAGAGGGACTGGGTAGAGTGGGTTAGAGGGACTGGGTATAGTGGGTTAGAGGGACTGGGTACAGTGGGTTAGAGGGACTGGGTACAGTGAGTTAGAGGGACTGGGTACAGTGGGTTAGAGGGACTGGGTACAGTGGGTTAGAGGGACTGGGTAGAGTGGGTTAGAGGGACTGGGTAGAGTGGGTTAGTGAGACTGGGTACAGTGGGTTAGAGGGACTGGGTAGAGTGGGTTAGAGGGACTGGGTAGAGTGGGTTAGAGGGACTGGGTAGAGTGAGTTAGAGGGACTGGGTAGAGTGAGTTAGAGGGACTGGGTAGAGTGGGTTAGAGGGACTGGGTACAGTGGGTTAGAGGGACTGGGTATAGTGGGTTAGAGGGACTGGGTACAGTGGGTTAGAGGGACTGGGTAGAGTGGGTTAGAGGGACTGGGTAGAGTGGGTTAGAGGGACTGGGTAGAGTGAGTTAGAGGGACTGGGTACAGTGGGTTAGAGGGACTGGGTACAGTGGGTTAGAGGGACTGGGTACAGTGAGTTAGAGGGACTGGGTACAGTGGGTTAGAGGGACTGGGTACAGTGGGTTAGAGGGACTGGGTACAGTGGGTTAGAGGGACTGGGTAGAGTGGGTTAGAGGGACTGGGTACAGTGAGTTAGAGGGACTGGGTACAGTGGGTTAGAGGGACTGGGTACAGTGGGTTAGTGAGACTGGGTACAGTGGGTTAGAGGGACTGGGTACAGTGGGTTAGAGGGACTGGGTAGAGTGGGTTAGAGGGACTGGGTATAGTGGGTTAGAGGGACTGGGTAGAGTGGGTTAGTGAGACTGGGTACAGTGGGTTAGAGGGACTGGGTACAGTGGGTTAGAGGGACTGGGTAGAGTGGGTTAGAGGGACTGGGTATAGTGGGTTAGAGGGACTGGGTACAGTGGGTTAGAGGGACTGGGTAGAGTGGGTTAGAGGGACTGGGTAGAGTGGGTTAGAGGGACTGGGTAGAGTGAGTTAGAGGGACTGGGTACAGTGGGTTAGTGAGACTGGGTACAGTGGGTTAGAGGGACTGGGTATAGTGGGTTAGAGGGACTGGGTAGAGTGGGTTAGTGAGACTGGGTACAGTGGGTTAGAGGGACTGGGTACAGTGGGTTAGAGGGACTGGGTAGAGTGGGTTAGAGGGACTGGGTATAGTGGGTTAGAGGGACTGGGTACAGTGGGTTAGAGGGACTGGGTACAGTGAGTTAGAGGGACTGGGTACAGTGGGTTAGAGGGACTGGGTACAGTGGGTTAGAGGGACTGGGTAGAGTGGGTTAGAGGGACTGGGTAGAGTGGGTTAGTGAGACTGGGTACAGTGGGTTAGAGGGACTGGGTAGAGTGGGTTAGAGGGACTGGGTAGAGTGGGTTAGAGGGACTGGGTAGAGTGAGTTAGAGGGACTGGGTAGAGTGAGTTAGAGGGACTGGGTAGAGTGGGTTAGAGGGACTGGGTACAGTGGGTTAGAGGGACTGGGTATAGTGGGTTAGAGGGACTGGGTACAGTGGGTTAGAGGGACTGGGTAGAGTGGGTTAGAGGGACTGGGTAGAGTGGGTTAGAGGGACTGGGTAGAGTGAGTTAGAGGGACTGGGTACAGTGGGTTAGAGGGACTGGGTAGAGTGAGTTAGAGGGACTGGGTACAGTGGGTTAGAGGGACTGGGTAGAGTGAGTTAGAGGGACTGGGTAGAGTGGGTTAGAGGGACTGGGTACAGTGGGTTAGTGAGACTGGGTAGAGTGGGTTAGAGGGACTGGGTACAGTGGGTTAGAGGGACTGGGTAGAGTGGGTTAGAGGGACTGGGTACAGTGGGTTAGAGGGACTGGGTAGAGTGGGTTAGAGGGACTGGGTAGAGTGAGTTAGAGGGACTGGGTAGAGTGGGTTGGAGGGACTGGGTACAGTGGGTTAGTGAGACTGGGTAGAGTGGGTTAGAGGGACTGGGTACAGTGGGTTAGAGGGACTGGGTACAGTGGGTTAGAGGGACTGGGTACAGTGGGTTAGAGGGACTGGGTACAGTGGGTTAGTGAGACTGGGTAGAGTGGGTTAGAGGGACTGGGTACAGTGGGTTAGAGGGACTGGGTAGAGTGGGTTAGAGGGACTGGGTACAGTGGGTTAGAGGGACTGGGTAGAGTGGGTTAGAGGGACTGGGTACAGTGGGTTAGTGGGACTGGGTACAGTGGGTTAGAGGGACTGGGTACAGTGGGTTAGTGGGACTGGGTACAGTGGGTTAGTGGGACTGGGTACAGTGGGTTAGTGGGACTGGGTAGAGTGGGTTAGAGGGACTGGGTACAGTGGGTTAGAGGGACTGGGTACAGTGGGTTAGAGGGACTGGGTAGAGTGAGTTAGAGGGACTGGGTAGAGTGAGTTAGAGGGACTGGGTACAGTGGGTTAGAGGGACTGGGTACAGTGGGTTAGAGGGACTGGGTACAGTGGGTTAGAGGGACTGGGTACAGTGGGTTAGAGGGACTGGGTAGAGTGAGTTAGAGGGACTGGGTACAGTGGTTAGTGAGACTGGGTAGAGTGGGTTAGAGGGACTGGGTACAGTGGGTTAGAGGGACTGGGTACAGTGGGTTAGAGGGACTGGGTACAGTGGGTTAGAGGGACTGGGTACAGTGGGTTAGAGGGACTGGGTACAGTGGGTTAGAGGGACTGGGTAGAGTGGGTTAGAGGGACTGGGTACAGTGGGTTAGAGGGACTGGGAAAGTGGGTTCGAGGGACTGGGTAGAGTGAGTTAGAGGGACTGGGTAGAGTGGGTTAGAGGGACTGGGTCGAGTGGGTTCGAGGGACTGGGAAAGTGGGTTAGAGGGACTGGGTACAGTGGGTTAGAGGGACTGGGTCGAGTGGGTTAGAGGGACTGGGTCGAGTGGGTTCGAGGGACTGGGTACAGTGGGTTAGAGGGACTGGGTACAGTGGGTTAGAGGGACTGGGTACAGTGGGTTAGAGGGACTGGGTCGAGTGAGTTAGAGGGACTGGGTAGAGTGAGTTAGAGGGACTGGGTACAGTGGGTTAGAGGGACTGGGTAAGTGGGTTACAGGAACTGAATACAGTGGATTAGAGGGACTGGAACCCAAGTGTCCAGTTGGATACAAAACTGACTCAGTGGCAGGAAGCAAAGGGTAATGGTTGACGGGTGTATTTGCCACTGAAAGGCTGTTTCCATTGGGGTCCCGCACGGCTCAGTACTAGGCCCAACCATCTTCAGCTGCTTCATCAATGACCTTCCCTCCATCATAAGGTCAGAAATGGGGATGTTCGCTGATGATTGCACAGTGTTCAGTTCCATTCGCAACCCCTCAAATAATGAAGCAGTCCGAGCCCGCATGCAGCAAGACCTGGACAACATCCAGGCTTGGGCTGATAAGTGGCAAGTAACATTCGTGCCAGACAAGTGCCAGGCAATGACCATCTCCAACAAGAGAGAGTCTAACCACCTCCCCTTGACATTCAACGGCATTACCATCGCCGAATCCCCCACCATCAACATTCTGGGGGTCACCATTGACCAGAAACTTAACTGGACCAGCCATATAAATACTGTGGCTGCAAGAGCAGGTCAGAGGCTGGGTATTCTGTGGCGAGTGACTCACCTCCTGACTCCCCAAAGCCTTTCCATCATCTCAAGGCACAAGTCAGGAGTGTGATGGAATACTCTCTGCTTGCCTGGATGAGTGCAGCTCCAACAACACTCAAGAAGCTCGACACCATCCAGGACAAAGCAGCCCGCTTGATTGGTACCCCATCCACCACCCTAAATATTCACTCCCTTCACCACCAGCGCATAGTGGCTGCAGTGTGTGCCATCCACAGGATGCACTGCAGCAACTCGCCAAGGCTTCTTCGACCGCACCTCCCAAACCCGTGACCTCTACCACCTAGAAGGACAAGGGCAGCAGGCACATGGGAACAACACCACCTGCACATTCCCCTCCAAGTCACACACCATCCCAACTTGGAAATATATCGCCGTTCCTTCATCGTCACTGGGTCAAAATCCTGGAACTCCCTTCCTAACAGCACTGTGGGAGAACCTTCACCACACGGACTGCAGCGGTTCAAGCCGGCGGCTCACCACCACCTTCTCAAGGGCAATTAGGGATGAACAATAAATGCTGGCCTTGCCAGCGACGCCCACATCCCGTGAATGAATTTAAAAAAAAGGTCCTTTGCTTTTTGTGGTATATATTAATGATTTAGACTTGAATGTGGAGGGCTTGATCAAAAAGTTTGCAGATGATACAAAAATTGGTTGATAGTGAGGAGGAAAGCTGCAGACTGCAGGAAGATATCAATGGACTGGTCAGGTGGGCAGAAAAGTGGCAAATGGAATTCAATCCAGAGAAGTGTGAGGTAATGCATTTGAGGAGGGCAAACAAGGCAAGGGAATACACAATAAATGGGAGGATACTGAGAGGTGTCGAGGAAGAGAGGGACCTTGGAGTGCATGTCCATAGATCCCTGAAGGTAGCAGGACAGGTCGATAAGGTGGTCAAGGAGGCATACAGGATACTTTCCTTTATTAGTCGAGGCATAGAATATAAGAGCACGGAGGTTATGCTGGAACTGTTTAAAACATTGGTTAGGCCACAGCTAGAGTACTGCGTACAGTTCTGGTCACCACATTACAGGAAAGATGTGATTTCATTAGAGAGGGTGCAGAGGAGATTTACGAGGATGTTGCCAGGACTGGAGAATTTTAACTATGAGGAAAGATTGGATAGGCTGGGGTTGTTTTCGTTGGAACAAAGGAGGCTGAGGGGAGATTTAATTGAGATATATAAAATTATGACGGGACTAGATAGAGTGGATAGGGAGGACCTATTTCCCTTAGCAGAGGGGTCAGTGATGAGAGGGCCGAGATTTAAAGTAATTGATGGAAGGATTCGAGGGGAGCTGAGGAGAAACGTTTTCACCCAGAGGGTGGTGGGGGTCTGGAACTCACTGCCTGAAAGGGTGATAGAGGCAGAAACCTTCAACTCATTTAAACAGTATTTGGATGTGCACCTGAAGTGCCGTAACCTACAGGGCTACGGACCAAGTGCTGGAAAGTGGGATTAAGCTGGATAACTCTTTTACGGCCGGCACAGACATGATGGGCTGAATGGCCTCCTTCTGTGCCGTAACATTCTATGATTCTATGCATACAGTGGGTTAGAGGTCTGGGTACAGTGGGTTATAGAGATTGAATTCAGTGGGTTAGTGAGACTGGAAACAGTGGGTAATAGGGTCTGGGTACAGTGGGTTAGAGGGATTGGGTACAGTGGGCTAGAGCTACTGGGTACAGTGGGTTAGAGGGACTGGGTAGAGTGGGTTAGAGGGACTGGGTAGAGTGGGTTAGAGGGACTGGGTAGAGTGGGTTAGAGGGACTGGGTAGAGTGAGTTAGAGGGACTGGGTAGAGTGAGTTAGAGGGACTGGGTAGAGTGGGTTAGAGGGACTGGGTACAGTGGGTTAGAGGGACTGGGTAGAGTGGGTTAGAGGGACTGGGTAGAGTGAGTTAGAGGGACTGGGTAGAGTGGGTTAGAGGGACTGGGTACAGTGGGTTAGAGGGACTGGGTAGAGTGGGTTAGAGGGACTGGGTAGAGTGGGTTAGAGGGACTGGGTAGAGTGGGTTAGAGGGACTGGGTACAGTGGGTTAGAGGGACTGGGTAGAGTGGGTTAGAGGGACTGGGTAGAGTGGGTTAGAGGGACTGGGTACAGTGGGTTAGAGGGACTGGGTAGAGTGAGTTAGAGGGACTGGGTACAGTGGGTTAGAGGGACTGGGGAGAGTGGGTTAGAGGGACTGGGTACAGTGGGTTAGAGGGACTGGGTACAGTGGGTTAGAGGGACTGGGTAGAGTGAGTTAGAGGGACTGGGTAGAGTGAGTTAGAGGGACTGGGTAGAGTGAGTTAGAGGGACTGGGTACAGTGGGTTAGAGGGACTGGGGAGAGTGAGTTAGAGGGACTGGGTAGAGTGAGTTAGAGGGACTGGGTCGAGTGAGTTAGAGGGACTGGGTAGAGTGGGTTAGAGGGACTGGGGAGAGTGGGTTAGAGGGACTGGGTACAGTGGGTTAGAGGGACTGGGTAGAGTGAGCTGGAGGGACTGGGTAGAGTGAGTTAGAGGGACTGGGTCGAGTGAGTTAGAGGGACTGGGTAGAGTGGGTTAGAGGGACTGGGTACAGTGGGTTAGAGGGACTGGGGAGAGTGAGTTAGAGGGACTGGGTAGAGTGAGTTAGAGGGACTGGGTACAGTGGGTTAGAGGGACTGGGTAGAGTGAGTTAGAGGGACTGGGTAGAGTGAGTTAGAGGGACTGGGTCGAGTGAGTTAGAGGGACTGGGTAGAGTGGGTTAGAGGGACTGGGTACAGTGGGTTAGAGGGACTGGGGAGAGTGAGTTAGAGGGTCTGGGTACAGTGGGTTAGAGGGACTGGGTAGAGTGGGTTAGAGGGACTGGGTATAGTGGGTTAGAGGGTCTGGGTACAGTGGGTTAGAGGGACTGGGTAGAGTGGGTTAGAGGGACTGGGTCGAGGGAGTTAGAGGGACTGGGTACAGTGGGTTAGAGGGACTGGGTAGAGTGGGTTAGAGGGACTGGGTACAGTGGGTTAGAGGGACTGGGTAGAGTGGGTTAGAGGGACTGGGTAGAGTGAGTTGGAGGGACTGGGAAAGTGGGTTAGAGGGACTGGGTAGAGTGAGTTAGAGGGACTGGGTAGAGTGGGTTAGAGGGACTGGGTAGAGTGGGTTAGAGGGACTGGGTGGAGTGGGTTAGAGGGACTGGGTATAGTGGGTTAGAGGGTCTGGGTACAGTGGGTTAGAGGGACTGGGTAGAGTGGGTTAGAGGGACTGGGTAGAGTGAGTTAGAGGGACTGGGTACAGTGGGTTAGAGGGACTGGGTAGAGTGGGTTAGAGGGACTGGGTACAGTGGGTTAGAGGGACTGGGTAGAGTGAGTTAGAGGGACTGGGTACAGTGGGTTAGAGGGACTGGATAGAGTGGGTTAGAGGGACTGGGTACAGTGGGTTAGAGGAACTGGGTAGAGTGGGTTAGAGGGACTGGGAAAGTGGGTTAGAGGGACTGGGTAGAGTGAGTTAGAGGGACTGGGTAGAGTGGGTTAGAGGGACTGGGTAGAGTGGGTTAGAGGGACTGGGTGGAGTGGGTTAGAGGGACTGGGTATAGTGGGTTAGAGGGTCTGGGTACAGTGGGTTAGAGGGACTGGGTAGAGTGGGTTAGAGGGACTGGGTAGAGTGAGTTCGAGGGACTGGGTACAGTGGGTTAGAGGGACTGGGTAGAGTGGGTTAGAGGGACTGGGTACAGTGGGTTAGAGGGACTGGGTAGAGTGAGTTAGAGGGACTGGGTACAGTGGGTTAGAGGGACTGGGTAGAGTGGGTTAGAGGGACTGGGTACAGTGGGTTAGAGGGACTGGGTAGAGTGGGTTAGAGGAACTGGGTAGAGTGGGTTAGAGGGACTGGGTAGAGTGAGTTGGAGGGACTGGGAAAGTGGGTTAGAGGGACTGGGTAGAGTGAGTTAGAGGGACTGGGTAGAGTGGGTTAGAGGGACTGGGTGGAGTGGGTTAGAGGGACTGGGTGGAGTGGGTTAGAGGGTCTGGGTACAGTGGGTTAGAGGGACTGGGTACAGTGGGTTAGAGGGACTGGGTAGAGTGGGTTAGAGGGACTGGGTACAGTGGGTTAGAGGGACTGGGTAGAGTGGGTTAGAGGGACTGGGTACAGTGGGTTAGAGGGACTGGGTACAGTGGGTTAGAGGGACTGGGTAGAGTGGGTTAGAGGGACTGGGTAGAGTGAGTTGGAGGGACTGGGAAAGTGGGTTAGAGGGACTGGGTAGAGTGAGTTAGAGGGACTGGGTAGAGTGGGTTAGAGGGACTGGGTAGAGTGGGTTAGAGGGACTGGGTAGAGTGGGTTAGAGGGACTGGGTACAGTGGGTTAGAGGGACTGGGTACAGTGGGTTCGAGGGACTGGGTACAGTGGGTTAGAGGGACTGGGTAGAGTGGGTTAGAGGGACTGGGTAGAGTGGGTTAGAGGGACTGGGTAGAGTGGGTTAGAGGGACTGGGTAGAGTGGGTTAGAGGGACTGGGTACAGTGGGTTCGAGGGACTGGGTACAGTGGGTTCGAGGGACTGGGTAGAGTGAGTTAGAGGGACTGGGTAGAGTGAGTTAGAGGGACTGGGTAGAGTGGGTTAGAGGGACTGGGTAGAGTGAGTTAGAGGGACTGGGTACAGTGGGTTAGAGGGACTGGGTACAGTGGGTTAGAGGGACTGGGTAGAGTGGGTTAGAGGGACTGGGTACAGTGGGTTAGAGGGACTGGGTAGAGTGAGTTGGAGGGACTGGGTAGAGTGAGTTAGAGGGACTGGGTAGAGTGGGTTAGATGGACTGGTAAAGTGCGTTAGAGGGACTGGGTTGAGTGGGTTAGAGGGACTGGGTAGAGTGAGTTAGAGGGACTGGGTAGAGTGGGTTAGAGGGACTGGGTAGAGTGAGTTAGAGGGACTGGGTAGAGTGGGTTAGATGGACTGGTAAAGTGGGTTAGAGGGACTGGGTACAGTGGGTTAGAGGGACTGGTAAAGTGGGTTAAAGGGACTGGGTTGTGTGGGTTAGAGGGACTGGGTAGAGTGAGTTAGAGGGACTGGGTAGAGTGAGTTAGAGGGACTGGGTAGAGTGGGTTAGAGGGACTGGGTAGAGTGGGTTAGAGGGACTGGGCAGAGTGAGTTAGAGGGACTGGGCAGAGTGAGTTAGAGGGACTGGGTAGAGTGAGTTAGAGGGACTGGGTAGAGTGGGTTAGAGGGACTGGGTACAGTGGGTTAGAGGGACTGGGTAGAGTGAGTTAGAGGGACTGGGTAGAGTGGGTTAGAGGGACTGGGTAGAGTGGGTAAGAGGGACTGGGTCGAGTGTGTTAGAGGGACTGGGTAGAGTGGGTTAGAGGGACTGGGTAGAGTGAGTTAGAGGGACTGGGAAAGTGGGTTAGAGGGACTGGGGAGAGTGAGTTAGAGGGACTGGGGAGAGTGAGTTAGAGGGACTGGGTACAGTGAGTTAGAGGGACTGGGTACAGTGAGTTAGAGGGACTGGGTACAGTGGGTTAGAGGGACTGGGTACAGTGGGTAAGAGGGACTGGGCCGAGTGAGTTAGAGGGACTGGGTAGAGTGAGTTAGAGGGACTGGGTAGAGTGAGTTAGAGGGACTGGGTAGAGTGGGTTCGAGGGACTGGGAAAGTGGGTTAGAGGGACTGGGGAGAGTGAGTTAGAGGGACTGGGGAGAGTGAGTTAGAGGGACTGGGTACAGTGAGTTAGAGGGACTGGGTACAGTGAGTTAGAGGGACTGGGTAGAGTGGGTTAGAGGGACTGGGTAGAGTGAGTTAGAGGGACTGGGTAGAGTGAGTTGGAGGGACTGGGGAAAGTGAGTTAGAGGGACTGGGTAGAGTGGGTTAGAGGGACTGGGTAGAGTGAGTTAGAGGGACTGGGTAGAGTGGGTTAGAGGGACTGGGTAGAGTGGGTTAGAGGGACTGGGTAGAGTGAGTTAGAGGGACTGGGTAGAGTGAGTTAGAGGGACTGGGTACAGTGGGTTAGAGGGACTGGGGAAAGTGGTTTAGAGGGACTGGGTAGAGTGAGTTAGAGGGACTGGGTAGAGTGGGTTAGAGGGACTGGGTAGAGTGGGTTAGAGGGACTGGGTAGAGTGAGTTGGAGGGACTGGGTACAGTGAGTTCGAGGGCCTAGGTAGAGTGAGTTAGAGGGACTGGGCAGAGTGAGTTGGAGGGACTGGGTGTAATGGGTTAGAGGGACTGGGTACAGTGGGTTAGAGGGACTGGGTACAGTGAGTTCGAGGGCCTAGGTAGAGTGAGTTAGAGGGACTGGGTAGATTGAGTTAGAGGGACTGGGTGTAATGGGTTAGAGGGACTGGGTACAGTGGGTTAGAGGGACAGGGTAGAGTGGGTTAGAGGGACTGGGTAGAGTGGGTTAGAGGGACTGGGTAGATTGAGTTAGAGGGACTGGGTAGAGTGGGTTAGAGGGACTGGGTACAGTGGGTTAGAGGGACTGGGTACAGTGGGTAAGAGGGACTGGGTAGAGTGAGTTAGAGGGACTGGGTACACTGGGTTAGAGGGACTGGGTGGAGTGGGTTAGAGGGACTGGGTGGAGTTGGTTAGAGGGACTGGGTAGAGTGAGTTAGAGGGACTGGGTGGAGTGGGTTAGAGGGACTGGGTAGAGTGAGTTAGAGGGACTGGGTGGAGTGGGTTAGAGGGACTGGGTGGAGTGGGTTAGAGGGACTGGGTGGAGTGGGTTAGAGGGACTGGGTAGAGTGGGTTAGAGGGACTGGGTAGAGTGGGTTAGAGGGACTGGGTGTAATGGGTTAGAGGGACTGGGTACAGTGGGTTAGAGGGACTGGGTACAGTGAGTTAGAGGGACTGGGTAGAGTGGGTTAGAGGGACTGGGTACAGTGGGTTAGAGGGACTGGGTACAGTGAGTTAGAGGGACTGGGTAGAGTGAGTTAGAGGGACTGGGTAGAGTGGGTTAGAGGGACTGGGTAGAGTGGGTTAGAGGGACTGGGTAGAGTGAGTTAGAGGGACTGGGTAGAGTGAGTTAGAGGGACTGGGTAGAGTGGGTTAGAGGGACTGGGTAGAGTGGGTTAGAGGGACTGGGTAGAGTGAGTTAGAGGGACTGGGTAGAGTGGGTTCGAGGGACTGGGTACAGTGGGTTAGAGGGACTGGGTAGAGTGGGTTAGAGGGACTGGGTAGAGTGGGTTAGAGGGACTGGGTACAGTGGGTTCGAGGGACTGGGTAGAGTGAGTTAGAGGGACTGGGTAGAGTGAGTTAGAGGGACTGGGTAGAGTGGGTTAGAGGGACTGGGTAGAGTGAGTTAGAGGGACTGGGTAGAGTGGGTTAGAGGGACTGGGTAGAGTGGGTTAGAGGGACTGGGTAGAGTGGGTTAGAGGGACTGGGTACAGTGGGTTCGAGGGACTGGGTACAGTGGGTTCGAGGGACTGGGTAGAGTGAGTTAGAGGGACTGGGTAGAGTGAGTTAGAGGGACTGGGTAGAGTGGGTTAGAGGGACTGGGTAGAGTGAGTTAGAGGGACTGGGTACAGTGGGTTAGAGGGACTGGGTACAGTGGGTTAGAGGGACTGGGTAGAGTGGGTTAGAGGGACTGGGTACAGTGGGTTAGAGGGACTGGGTAGAGTGAGTTGGAGGGACTGGGTAGAGTGAGTTAGAGGGACTGGGTAGAGTGGGTTAGATGGACTGGTAAAGTGGGTTAGAGGGACTGGGTTGAGTGGGTTAGAGGGACTGGGTAGAGTGAGTTAGAGGGACTGGGTAGAGTGGGTTAGAGGGACTGGGTAGAGTGAGTTAGAGGGACTGGGTAGAGTGGGTTAGATGGACTGGTAAAGTGGGTTAGAGGGACTGGGTACAGTGGGTTAGAGGGACTGGTAAAGTGGGTTAAAGGGACTGGGTTGAGTGGGTTAGAGGGACTGGGTAGAGTGAGTTAGAGGGACTGGGTAGAGTGAGTTAGAGGGACTGGGTAGAGTGGGTTAGAGGGACTGGGTAGAGTGGGTTAGAGGGACTGGGCAGAGTGAGTTAGAGGGACTGGGCAGAGTGAGTTAGAGGGACTGGGTAGAGTGAGTTAGAGGGACTGGGTAGAGTGGGTTAGAGGGACTGGGTACAGTGGGTTAGAGGGACTGGGTAGAGTGAGTTAGAGGGACTGGGTAGAGTGGGTTAGAGGGACTGGGTCGAGTGTGTTAGAGGGACTGGGTAGAGTGGGTTAGAGGGACTGGGTAGAGTGAGTTAGTGGGACTGGGAAAGTGGGTTAGAGGGACTGGGGAGAGTGAGTTAGAGGGACTGGGGAGAGTGAGTTAGAGGGACTGGGTACAGTGAGTTAGAGGGACTGGGTACAGTGAGTTAGAGGGACTGGGTACAGTGGGTTGGAGGGACTGGGTACAGTGGGTAAGAGGGACTGGGCCGAGTGAGTTAGAGGGACTGGGTAGAGTGAGTTAGAGGGACTGGGTAGAGTGAGTTAGAGGGACTGGGTAGAGTGGGTTCGAGGGACTGGGAAAGTGGGTTAGAGGGACTGGGGAGAGTGAGTTAGAGGGACTGGGGAGAGTGAGTTAGAGGGACTGGGTACAGTGAGTTAGAGGGACTGGGTACAGTGAGTTAGAGGGACTGGGTAGAGTGGGTTAGAGGGACTGGGTAGAGTGAGTTAGAGGGACTGGGTAGAGTGAGTTGGAGGGACTGGGGAAAGTGAGTTAGAGGGACTGGGTAGAGTGGGTTAGAGGGACTGGGTAGAGTGAGTTAGAGGGACTGGGTAGAGTGGGTTAGAGGGACTGGGTAGAGTGGGTTAGAGGGACTGGGTAGAGTGAGTTAGAGGGACTGGGTAGAGTGAGTTAGAGGGACTGGGTACAGTGGGTTAGAGGGACTGGGGAAAGTGGTTTAGAGGGACTGGGTAGAGTGAGTTAGAGGGACTGGGTACAGTGGGTTAGAGGGACTGGGTAGAGTGGGTTAGAGGGACTGGGTACAGTGGGTTAGAGGGACTGGGTACAGTGGGTTAGAGGGACTGGGTACAGTGAGTTAGAGGGACTGGGTAGAGTGGGTTAGAGGGACTGGGTAGAGTGGGTTAGAGGGACTGGGTAGAGTGAGTTGGAGGGACTGGGTACAGTGAGTTCGAGGGCCTAGGTAGAGTGAGTTAGAGGGACTGGGCAGAGTGAGTTGGAGGGACTGGGTGTAATGGGTTAGAGGGACTGGGTACAGTGGGTTAGAGGGACTGGGTACAGTGAGTTCGAGGGCCTAGGTAGAGTGAGTTAGAGGGACTGGGTAGATTGAGATAGAGGGACTGGGTGTAATGGGTTAGAGGGACTGGGTACAGTGGGTTAGAGGGACTGGGTACAGTGAGTTCGAGGGCCTAGGTAGAGTGAGTTAGAGGGACTGGGCAGAGTGAGTTGGAGGGACTGGGTGTAATGGGTTAGAGGGACTGGTACATTGGGTTAGAGGGACTGGGTAGAGTGAGTTAGAGGGACTGGGTACAGTGGGTTAGAGGGACTGGGTAGAGTGAGTTAGAGGGACTGGGTAGAGTGGGTTAGAGGGACTGGGTAGAGTGAGTTAGAGGGACTGGGTAGATTGAGTTAGAGGGACTGGGTACAGTGAGTTAGAGGGACTGGGTACAGTGAGTTAGAGGGACTGGGTAGAGTGGGTTAGAGGGACTGGGTAGAGTGAGTTAGAGGGACTGGGTAGAGTGGGTTAGAGGGACTGGGTAGAGTGGGTAAGAGGGACTGGGTCGAGTGTGTTAGAGGGACTGGGTAGAGTGGGTTAGAGGGACTGGGTAGAGTGAGTTAGTGGGACTGGGAAAGTGGGTTAGAGGGACTGGGGAGAGTGAATTAGAGGGACTGGGGAGAGTGAGTTAGAGGGACTGGGTACAGTGAGTTAGAGGGACTGGGTACAGTGAGTTAGAGGGACTGGGTACAGTGGGTTGGAGGGACTGGGTACAGTGGGTAAGAGGGACTGGGCCGAGTGAGTTAGAGGGACTGGGTAGAGTGAGTTAGAGGGACTGGGTAGAGTGAGTTAGAGGGACTGGGTAGAGTGGGTTCGAGGGACTGGGTAGAGTGGGTTAGAGGGACTGGGTACAGTGGGTTCGAGGGACTGGGTACAGTGGGTTCGAGGGACTGGGTAGAGTGAGTTAGAGGGACTGGGTAGAGTGAGTTAGAGGGACTGGGTAGAGTGGGTTAGAGGGACTGGGTAGAGTGAGTTAGAGGGACTGGGTACAGTGGGTTAGAGGGACTGGGTACAGTGGGTTAGAGGGACTGGGTAGAGTGGGTTAGAGGGACTGGGTACAGTGGGTTAGAGGGACTGGGTAGAGTGAGTTGGAGGGACTGGGTAGAGTGAGTTAGAGGGACTGGGTAGAGTGGGTTAGATGGACTGGTAAAGTGGGTTAGAGGGACTGGGTTGAGTGGGTTAGAGGGACTGGGTAGAGTGAGTTAGAGGGACTGGGTAGAGTGGGTTAGAGGGACTGGGTAGAGTGAGTTAGAGGGACTGGGTAGAGTGGGTTAGATGGACTGGTAAAGTGGGTTAGAGGGACTGGGTACAGTGGGTTAGAGGGACTGGTAAAGTGGGTTAAAGGGACTGGGTTGAGTGGGTTAGAGGGACTGGGTAGAGTGAGTTAGAGGGACTGGGTAGAGTGAGTTAGAGGGACTGGGTAGAGTGGGTTAGAGGGACTGGGTAGAGTGGGTTAGAGGGACTGGGCAGAGTGAGTTAGAGGGACTGGGCAGAGTGAGTTAGAGGGACTGGGTAGAGTGAGTTAGAGGGACTGGGTAGAGTGGGTTAGAGGGACTGGGTACAGTGGGTTAGAGGGACTGGGTAGAGTGAGTTAGAGGGACTGGGTAGAGTGGGTTAGAGGGACTGGGTCGAGTGTGTTAGAGGGACTGGGTAGAGTGGGTTAGAGGGACTGGGTAGAGTGAGTTAGTGGGACTGGGAAAGTGGGTTAGAGGGACTGGGGAGAGTGAGTTAGAGGGACTGGGGAGAGTGAGTTAGAGGGACTGGGTACAGTGAGTTAGAGGGACTGGGTACAGTGAGTTAGAGGGACTGGGTACAGTGGGTTGGAGGGACTGGGTACAGTGGGTAAGAGGGACTGGGCCGAGTGAGTTAGAGGGACTGGGTAGAGTGAGTTAGAGGGACTGGGTAGAGTGAGTTAGAGGGACTGGGTAGAGTGGGTTCGAGGGACTGGGAAAGTGGGTTAGAGGGACTGGGGAGAGTGAGTTAGAGGGACTGGGGAGAGTGAGTTAGAGGGACTGGGTACAGTGAGTTAGAGGGACTGGGTACAGTGAGTTAGAGGGACTGGGTAGAGTGGGTTAGAGGGACTGGGTAGAGTGAGTTAGAGGGACTGGGTAGAGTGAGTTGGAGGGACTGGGGAAAGTGAGTTAGAGGGACTGGGTAGAGTGGGTTAGAGGGACTGGGTAGAGTGAGTTAGAGGGACTGGGTAGAGTGGGTTAGAGGGACTGGGTAGAGTGGGTTAGAGGGACTGGGTAGAGTGAGTTAGAGGGACTGGGTAGAGTGAGTTAGAGGGACTGGGTACAGTGGGTTAGAGGGACTGGGGAAAGTGGTTTAGAGGGACTGGGTAGAGTGAGTTAGAGGGACTGGGTACAGTGGGTTAGAGGGACTGGGTAGAGTGGGTTAGAGGGACTGGGTACAGTGGGTTAGAGGGACTGGGTACAGTGGGTTAGAGGGACTGGGTACAGTGAGTTAGAGGGACTGGGTAGAGTGGGTTAGAGGGACTGGGTAGAGTGGGTTAGAGGGACTGGGTAGAGTGAGTTGGAGGGACTGGGTACAGTGAGTTCGAGGGCCTAGGTAGAGTGAGTTAGAGGGACTGGGCAGAGTGAGTTGGAGGGACTGGGTGTAATGGGTTAGAGGGACTGGGTACAGTGGGTTAGAGGGACTGGGTACAGTGAGTTCGAGGGCCTAGGTAGAGTGAGTTAGAGGGACTGGGTAGATTGAGATAGAGGGACTGGGTGTAATGGGTTAGAGGGACTGGGTACAGTGGGTTAGAGGGACTGGGTACAGTGAGTTCGAGGGCCTAGGTAGAGTGAGTTAGAGGGACTGGGCAGAGTGAGTTGGAGGGACTGGGTGTAATGGGTTAGAGGGACTGGTACATTGGGTTAGAGGGACTGGGTAGAGTGAGTTAGAGGGACTGGGTACAGTGGGTTAGAGGGACTGGGTAGAGTGAGTTAGAGGGACTGGGTAGAGTGGGTTAGAGGGACTGGGTAGAGTGAGTTAGAGGGACTGGGTAGATTGAGTTAGAGGGACTGGGTACAGTGAGTTAGAGGGACTGGGTACAGTGAGTTAGAGGGACTGGGTAGAGTGGGTTAGAGGGACTGGGTAGAGTGAGTTAGAGGGACTGGGTAGAGTGGGTTAGAGGGACTGGGTAGAGTGGGTAAGAGGGACTGGGTCGAGTGTGTTAGAGGGACTGGGTAGAGTGGGTTAGAGGGACTGGGTAGAGTGAGTTAGTGGGACTGGGAAAGTGGGTTAGAGGGACTGGGGAGAGTGAATTAGAGGGACTGGGGAGAGTGAGTTAGAGGGACTGGGTACAGTGAGTTAGAGGGACTGGGTACAGTGAGTTAGAGGGACTGGGTACAGTGGGTTGGAGGGACTGGGTACAGTGGGTAAGAGGGACTGGGCCGAGTGAGTTAGAGGGACTGGGTAGAGTGAGTTAGAGGGACTGGGTAGAGTGAGTTAGAGGGACTGGGTAGAGTGGGTTCGAGGGACTGGGAAAGTGGGTTAGAGGGACTGGGGAGAGTGAGTTAGAGGGACTGGGGAGAGTGAGTTAGAGGGACTGGGTACAGTGAGTTAGAGGGACTGGGTACAGTGAGTTAGAGGGACTGGGTAGAGTGGGTTAGAGGGACTGGGTAGAGTGAGTTAGAGGGACTGGGTAGAGTGAGTTGGAGGGACTGGGGAAAGTGAGTTAGAGGGACTGGGTAGAGTTGGTTAGAGGGACTGGGTAGAGTGAGTTAGAGGGACTGGGTAGAGTGGGTTAGAGGGACTGGGTAGAGTGGGTTAGAGGGACTGGGTAGAGTGAGTTAGAGGGACTGGGTAGAGTGAGTTAGAGGGACTGGGTACAGTGGGTTAGAGGGACTGGGGAAAGTGGTTTAGAGGGACTGGGTAGAGTGAGTTAGAGGGACTGGGTACAGTGGGTTAGAGGGACTGGGTAGAGTGGGTTAGAGGGACTGGGTACAGTGGGTTAGAGGGACTGGGTACAGTGGGTTAGAGGGACTGGGTACAGTGAGTTAGAGGGACTGGGTAGAGTGGGTTAGAGGGACTGGGTAGAGTGGGTTAGAGGGACTGGGTAGAGTGAGTTGGAGGGACTGGGTACAGTGAGTTCGAGGGCCTAGGTAGAGTGAGTTAGAGGGACTGGGCAGAGTGAGTTGGAGGGACTGGGTGTAATGGGTTAGAGGGACTGGGTACAGTGGGTTAGAGGGACTGGGTACAGTGAGTTCGAGGGCCTAGGTAGAGTGAGTTAGAGGGACTGGGTAGATTGAGTTAGAGGGACTGGGTGTAATGGGTTAGAGGGACTGGGTACAGTGGGTTAGAGGGACTGGGTACAGTGAGTTCGAGGGCCTAGGTAGAGTGAGTTAGAGGGACTGGGCAGAGTGAGTTGGAGGGACTGGGTGTAATGGGTTAGAGGGACTGGTACATTGGGTTAGAGGGACTGGGTAGAGTGAGTTAGAGGGACTGGGTACAGTGGGTTAGAGGGACTGGGTAGAGTGAGTTAGAGGGACTGGGTAGAGTGGGTTAGAGGGACTGGGTAGAGTGAGTTAGAGGGACTGGGTAGATTGAGTTAGAGGTACTGGGTACAGTGAGTTAGAGGGACTGGGTACAGTGAGTTAGAGGGACTGGGTAGAGTGGGTTAGAGGGACTGGGTAGAGTGAGTTAGAGGGACTGGGTAGAGTGAGTTGGAGGGACTGGGGAAAGTGAGTTAGAGGGACTGGGTAGAGTGGGTTAGAGGGACTGGGTAGAGTGAGTTAGAGGGACTGGGTAGAGTGGGTTAGAGGGACTGGGTAGAGTGGGTTAGAGGGACTGGGTAGAGTGAGTTAGAGGGACTGGGTAGAGTGAGTTAGAGGGACTGGGTACAGTGGGTGAGAGGGACTGGGGAAAGTGGTTTAGAGGGACTGGGTAGAGTGAGTTAGAGGGACTGGGTACAGTGGGTTAGAGGGACTGGGTAGAGTGGGTTAGAGGGACTGGGTACAGTGGGTTAGAGGGACTGGGTACAGTGGGTTAGAGGGACTGGGTACAGTGAGTTTGAGGGACTGGGTAGAGTGGGTTAGAGGGACTGGGTAGAGTGGGTTAGAGGGACTGGGTAGAGTGAGTTGGAGGGACTGGGTACAGTGAGTTCGAGGGCCTAGGTAGAGTGAGTTAGAGGGACTGGGCAGAGTGAGTTGGAGGGACTGGGTGTAATGGGTTAGAGGGACTGGGTACAGTGGGTTAGAGGGACTGGGTACAGTGAGTTCGAGGGCCTAGGTAGAGTGAGTTAGAGGGACTGGGTAGATTGAGTTAGAGGGACTGGGTGTAATGGGTTAGAGGGACTGGGTACAGTGGGTTGGAGGGACTGGGTACAGTGAGTTCGAGGGCCTAGGTAGAGTGAGTTAGAGGGACTGGGCAGAGTGAGTTGGAGGGACTGGGTGTAATGGGTTAGAGGGACTGGTACATTGGGTTAGAGGGACTGGGTAGAGTGAGTTAGAGGGACTGGGTACAGTGGGTTAGAGGGACTGGGTAGAGTGAGTTAGAGGGACTGGGTAGAGTGGGTTAGAGGGACTGGGTAGAGTGAGTTAGAGGGACTGGGTAGATTGAGTTAGAGGGACTGGGTAGAGTGAGTTAGAGGGACTGGGTAGATTGAGTTAGAGGGACTGGGTAGAGTGGGTTAGAGGGACTGGGTAGAGTGGGTTAGAGGGACTGGGTAGAGTGAGTTAGAGGGACTGGGTAGATTGAGTTAGAGGGACTGGGTAGAGTGAGTTAGAGGGACTGGGTAGATTGAGTTTGAGGGACTGGGTAGAGTGGGTTAGAGGGACTGGGTAGAGTGAGTTAGAGGGACTGGGTAGAGTGAGTTAGAGGGACTGGGAAAGTGGGTTAGAGGGACTGGGTAGAGTGGGTTAGAGGGACTGGGTAGAGTGAGATCGAGGGATTGGGTACAGTGGGTTAGAGGGACTGGGTAGAGTGGGTTAGAGGGACTGGGTAGAGTGAGATCGAGGGATTGGGTACAGTGGGTTAGAGGGACTGGGTAGAGTGGGTTAGAGGGACTGGGGAGAGTGGGTTAGAGGGACTGGGTAGAGTGGGTTAGAGGGACTGGGTAGAGTGGGTTAGAGGGACTGGGTAGAGTGGGTTAGAGGGACTGGGTAGAGTGGGTTAGAGGGACTGGTTAGAGTGGGTTAGAGGGACTGGGTAGAGTGGGTTAGAGGGACTGGGTACAGTGGGTTAGAGGGACTGGGTAGAGTGGGTTAGAGGGACTGGGTAGAGTGAGATCGAGGGACTGGGTAGAGTGGGTTAGAGGGACTGGGTAGAGTGGGTTAGAGGGACTGGGTAGAGTGAGTTAGAGGGACTGGGTAGAGTGGGTTAGAGGGACTGGGTAGAGTGGGTTAGAGGGACTGGGTAGAGTGAGATCGAGGGACTGGGTAGAGTGGGTTAGAGGGACTGGGTAGAGTGGGTTAGAGGGACTGAGTACAGTGGGTTAGAGGGACTGGGTAGAGTGAGATCGAGGGACTGGGTAGAGTGGGTTAGAGGGACTGGGTAGAGTGGGTTAGAGGGACTGGGTACAGTGGGTTAGAGGGACTGGGTAGAGTGGGTTAGAGGGACTGGGCACAGTGTGTTAGAGGGATTGGGTAGAGTGGGTTAGAGGGACTGGGTAGAGTGAGATCGAGGGACTGGGTAGAGTGGGTTAGAGGGACTGGGTAGATTGGGTTAGAGGGACTGGGTAGAGTGGGTTAGAGGGACTGGGTAGAGTGAGATCGAGGGACTGGGTAGAGTGGGTTAGAGGGACTGGGTAGAGTGGGTTAGAGGGACTGGGTAGAGTGGGTTAGAGGGACTGGGTAGAGTGAGATCGAGGGACTGGGTAGAGTGGGTTAGAGGGACTGGGTAGAGTGGGTTAGAGGGACTGGGCACAGTGGGTTAGAGGGATTGGGTAGAGTGGGTTAGAGGGACTGAGTAGAGTGGGTTAGAGGGACTGGGTAGAGTGGGTTAGAGGGACTGAGTACAGTGGGTTAGAGGGACTGGGTAGAGTGAGATCGAGGGACTGGGTAGAGTGGGTTAGAGGGACTGGGTAGAGTGGGTTAGAGGGACTGAGTACAGTGGGTTAGAGGGACTGGGTAGAGTGAGATCGAGGGACTGGGTAGAGTGGGTTAGAGGGACTGGGTAGAGTGGGTTAGAGGGACTGGGTAGAGTGGGTTAGAGGGACTGGGTAGAGTGAGTTAGAGGGACTGGGTAGAGTGGGTTAGAGGGACTGGGTAGAGTGAGTTAGAGGGACTGGGTAGAGTGGGTTAGAGGGACTGGGTAGAGTGAGTTAGAGGGACTGGGTAGAGTGGGTTAGAGGGACTGGGTAGAGTGGGTTAGAGGGACTGGGTAGAGTGAGTTAGAGGGACTGGGTACAGTGGGTTAGAGGGACTGGGTAGAGTGGGTTAGAGGGACTGGGTAGAGTGGGTTAGAGGGACTGGGTACAGTGGGTTAGAGGGACTGGGTAGAGTGAGTTAGAGGGACTGGGTAGAGTGGGTTAGAGGGACTGGGTAGAGTGGGTTAGAGGGACTGGGAAAGTGGGTTAGAGGGACTGGGTAGAGTGGGTTAGAGGGACTGGGTAGAGTGGGTTAGAGGGACTGGGTACAGTGGGTTAGAGGGACTGGGTAGAGTGAGTTAGAGGGACTGGGTAGAGTGGGTTAGAGGGACTGGGTAGAGTGGGTTAGAGGGACTGGGAAAGTGGGTTAGAGGGACTGGGTAGAGTGGGTTAGAGGGACTGGGTAGAGTGGGTTAGAGGGACTGGGTAGAGTGGGTTAGAGGGACTGGGTAGAGTGGGTTAGAGGGACTGGGTGGAGTGGGTTAGAGGGACTGGGTAGAGTGGGTTAGAGGGACTGGGTAGAGTGGGTTAGAGGGACTGGGTAGAGTGGGTTAGAGGGACTGGGTACAGTGAGTTAGAGGGACTGGGTAGAGTGAGTTAGAGGGACTGGGTAGAGTGGGTTAGAGGGACTGGGTAGGGTGGGTTAGAGGGACTGGGTACAGTGGGTTAGAGGGACTGGGTAGAGTGGGTTAGAGGGACTGGGTAGAGTGGGTTAGAGGGACTGGGTAGAGTGGGTTAGAGGGACTGGGTAGAGTGGGTTAGAGGGACTGGGTACAGTGGGTTAGAGGGACTGGGTAGAGTGGGTTCGAGGGACTGGGTAGAGTGGGTTAGAGGGACTGGGTAGAGTGGGTTAGAGGGACTGGGTAGAGTGAGTTAGAGGGACTGGGTAGTGAGTTAGAGGGACTGGGTAGAGTGGGTTAGAGGGACTGGGTAGAGTGAGTTAGAGGGATTGGGTAGTGAGTTAGAGGGACTGGGTAGAGTGGGTTAGAGGGACTGGGTAGAGTGAGTTAGAGGGACTGGGTAGAGTGAGTTAGAGGGACTGGGTAGAGTGGGTTAGAGGGATTGGGTAGTGTGGGTTAGAGGGACTGGGTAGAGTGGGTTAGAGGGACTGGGTAGAGTGGGTTAGAGGGACTGGGTAGAGTGGGTTAGAGGGACTGGGTAGAGTGGGTTAGAGGGACTGGGTAGAGTGGGTTAGAGGGACTGGGTAGAGTGGGTTAGAGGGACTGGGTAGAGTGGGTTAGAGGGACTGGGTAGAGTGGGTTAGAGGGACTGGGTAGAGTGGGTTAGAGGGACTGGGTACAGTGGGTTAGAGGGACTGGGTAGAGTGGGTTAGAGGGACTGGGTAGAGTGGGTTAGAGGGACTGGGTAGAGTGGGTTAGAGGGACTGGGTAGAGTGAGTTAGAGGGACTGGGTAGTGAGTTAGAGGGACTGGGTAGAGTGGGTTAGAGGGACTGGGTAGAGTGAGTTAGAGGGATTGGGTAGTGAGTTAGAGGGACTGGGTAGAGTGGGTTAGAGGGACTGGGTAGAGTGAGTTAGAGGGACTGGGTAGAGTGAGTTAGAGGGACTGGGTAGAGTGAGTTAGAGGGATTGGGTACAGTGGGTTAGAGGGACTGGGTAGAGTGGGTTAGAGGGACTGGGTAGAGTGAGTTAGAGGGACTGGGTAGAGTGTGTTAGAGGGACTGGGTAGAGTGGGTTAGAGGGACTGGGTAGAGTGAGTTAGAGGGACTGGGTAGAGTGAGTTAGAGGGACTGGGTAGAGTGAGTTAGAGGGACTGGGTAGAGTGAGTTAGAGGGACTGGGTAGAGTGGGTTAGAGGGACTGGGTAGAGTGGGTTAGAGGGACTGGGTAGAGTGAGTTAGAGGGACTGGGTAGAGTGAGTTAGAGGGACTGGGTAGAGTGAGTTAGAGGGATTGGGTACAGTGGGTTAGAGGGACTGGGTAGAGTGGGTTAGAGGGACTGGGTAGAGTGAGTTAGAGGGACTGGGTACAGTGGGTTAGAGGGACTGGGTAGAGTGAGTTAGAGGGACTGGGTAGAGTGAGTTAGAGGGACTGGGTACAGTGGGTTAGAGGGACTGGGTAGAGTGAGTTAGAGGGACTGGGTAGAGTGGGTTAGAGGGACTGGGTAGAGTGAGTTAGAGGGACTGGGTAGAGTGAGTTAGAGGGACTGGGTACAGTGGGTTAGAGGGACTGGGTACAGTGGGTTAGAGGGACTGGGTAGAGTGGGTTAGAGGGACTGGGTAGAGTGAGTTAGAGGGACTGGGTAGAGTGAGTTAGAGGGACTGGGTAGAGTGAGTTGGAGGGACTGGGTAGAGTGAGTTAGAGGGACTGGGTAGAGTGGGTTAGAGGGACTGGGTAGAGTGAGTTAGAGGGACTGGGTAGAGTGAGTTAGAGGGACTGGGTACAGTGGGTTAGAGGGACTGGGTAGAGTGAGTTAGAGGGACTGGGTAGAGTGAGTTAGAGGGACTGGGAAAGTGGGTTAGAGGGACTGGGTAGAGTGGGTTAGAGGGACTGGGTAGAGTGAGTTAGAGGGACTGGGTAGAGTGGGTTAGAGGGACTGGGTAGAGTGAGTTAGAGGGACTGGGTAGAGTGGGTTAGAGGGACTGGGAAAGTGGGTTAGAGGGACTGGGTAGAGTGAGTTAGAGGGACTGGGTAGAGTGAGTTAGAGGGACTGGGTTGAGTGAGTTAGAGGGACTGGGTAGAGTGAGTTAGAGGGACTGGGAAAGTGGGTTAGAGGGACTGGGTAGAGTGAGTTAGAGGGACTGGGTAGAGTGGGTTAGAGGGACTGGGTAGAGTGAGTTAGAGGGACTGGGTAGAGTGGGTTAGAGGGACTGGGTAGAGTGGGTTAGAGGGACTGGGTAGAGTGAGTTAGAGGGACTGGGTAGAGTGGGTTAGAGGGACTGGGTAGAGTGAGTTAGAGGGACTGGGTAGAGTGGGTTAGAGGGACTGTGTAGAGTGAGTTAGAGGGACTGGGTAGAGTGGGTTAGAGGGACTGGGTAGAGTGAGTTAGAGGGACTGGGTAGAGTGGGTTAGAGGGACTGGGTAGAGTGGGTTAGAGGGACTGGGTAGAGTGAGTTAGAGGGACTGGGTAGAGTGGGTTAGAGGGACTGGGTAGAGTGAGTTAGAGGGACTGGGTAGAGTGGGTTAGAGGGACTGGGTAGAGTGGGTTAGAGGGACTGGGTAGAGTGAGTTAGAGGGACAGGGTAGAGTGGGTTAGAGGGACTGGGTAGAGTGGGTTAGAGGGACTGGGTAGAGTGGGTTAGAGGGACTTGGTAGAGTGGGTTCGAGGGACTGGGTAGAGTGGGTTAGAGGGACTGGGTAGAGTGAGTTAGAGGGACTGGGTAGAGTGGGTTAGAGGGACTGGGTAGAGTGACTTCGAGGGACTGGGTAGAGTGGGTTAGAGGGACTGGGTAGAGTGACTTCGAGGGACTGGGTCGAGTGAATTAGAGGGACTGGGCACAGTGGGTTAGAGGGACTGGGTAGAGTGAGTTAGAGGGACTGGGTAGAGTGAGTTAGAGGGACTGGGTAGAGTGAGTTAGAGGGACTGGGTAGAGTGACTTCGAGGGACTGGGTCGAGTGAGTTAGAGGGACTGGGTAGAGTGAGTTAGAGGGACTGGGTAGAGTGAGTTAGAGGGACTGGGTAGAGTGAGTTAGAGGGACTGGGTAGAGTGAGTTAGAGGGACTGGGAAAGTGGGTTAGAGGGACTGGGTAGAGTGGGTTAGAGGGACTGGGTAGAGTGAGTTAGAGGGACTGGGTAGAGTGAGTTAGAGGGACTGGGTAGAGTGGGTTAGAGGGACTGGGTAGAGTGAGTTAGAGGGACTGGGTAGAGTGAGTTAGAGGGACTGGGTACAGTGGGTTAGAGGGACTGGGTAGAGTGAGTTAGAGGGACTGGGTAGAGTGAGTTAGAGGGACTGGGAAAGTGGGTTAGAGGGACTGGGTAGAGTGGGTTAGAGGGACTGGGTAGAGTGAGTTAGAGGGACTGGGTAGAGTGGGTTAGAGGGACTGGGTAGAGTGAGTTAGAGGGACTGGGTAGAGTGGGTTAGAGGGACTGGGAAAGTGGGTTAGAGGGACTGGGTAGAGTGAGTTAGAGGGACTGGGTAGAGTGAGTTAGAGGGACTGGGTTGAGTGAGTTAGAGGGACTGGGAAAGTGGGTTAGAGGGACTGGGTAGAGTGGGTTAGAGGGACTGGGTAGAGTGAGTTAGAGGGACTGGGTAGAGTGGGTTAGAGGGACTGGGTAGAGTGGGTTAGAGGGACTGGGTAGAGTGAGTTAGAGGGACTGGGTAGAGTGGGTTAGAGGGACTGGGTAGAGTGAGTTAGAGGGACTGGGTAGAGTGGGTTAGAGGGACTGTGTAGAGTGAGTTAGAGGGACTGGGTAGAGTGGGTTAGAGGGACTGGGTAGAGTGAGTTAGAGGGACTGGGTAGAGTGGGTTAGAGGGACTGGGTAGAGTGGGTTAGAGGGACTGGGTAGAGTGAGTTAGAGGGACTGGGTAGAGTGGGTTAGAGGGACTGGGTAGAGTGAGTTAGAGGGACTGGGTAGAGTGGGTTAGAGGGACTGGGTAGAGTGGGTTAGAGGGACTGGGTAGAGTGAGTTAGAGGGACAGGGTAGAGTGGGTTAGAGGGACTGGGTAGAGTGGGTTAGAGGGACTGGGTAGAGTGGGTTAGAGGGACTTGGTAGAGTGGGTTCGAGGGACTGGGTAGAGTGGGTTAGAGGGACTGGGTAGAGTGAGTTAGAGGGACTGGGTAGAGTGGGTTAGAGGGACTGGGTAGAGTGACTTCGAGGGACTGGGTAGAGTGGGTTAGAGGGACTGGGTAGAGTGACTTCGAGGGACTGGGTCGAGTGAATTAGAGGGACTGGGCACAGTGGGTTAGAGGGACTGGGTAGAGTGAGTTAGAGGGACTGGGTAGAGTGAGTTAGAGGGACTGGGTAGAGTGAGTTAGAGGGACTGCGTAGAGTGACTTCGAGGGACTGGGTCGAGTGAGTTAGAGGGACTGGGTAGAGTGAGTTAGAGGGACTGGGTAGAGTGGGTTAGAGGGACTGGGTAGAGTGGGTTAGAGGGACTGGGTAGAGTGGGTTAGAGGGACTGGGTAGAGTGGGTTAGAGGGACTGGGTAGAGTGAGTTAGAGGGACTGGGTAGAGTGGGTTAGAGGGACTGGGTTGAGTGGGTTAGAGGGACTGGGTAGAGTGGGTTAGAGGGACTGGGTAGAGTGGGTTAGAGGGACTGGGTAGAGTGGGTTAGAGGGACTGGGTACAGTAAGTTCGTGAGACTGGTTACAGTGGATTATTGAGACTGGGTACAGTGGGTTAGTGGGACTGGTTACAGTGGGTTTGTGAGACTGGTTACAGTGGATTATGATGTGGAGATGCCGGTGATGGACTGGGGTTGACAATTGTAAACAATTTTACAACACCAAGTTGTGGTCCAACAATTTTTATTTGAAATCTACAAGCTTTCGGAGGCTTCCTCCTTCCTCAGGTAAATGTTCAGTAGCTCCTCAAAGCCTACGCATTTATACATATAGAACAATACATGGTGTTTGCAGACTGCCCGTTGCCAAGGCAATCACCGTGTTCAGACAGAGAGGTGTCACCTACAGAACCCCCGAATACACATTCAACAAAAAAACAAACAGGAAAAAAAAACAGAGAGAGGCAGAAACATCCGGAAGGCAGAGAAAGCCAGCAAATGACCCATTATATTAAAAACAGATAGCTTTTGGTCGCTGGTGGGGTTGCGTGTAGCGTGACATGAACCCAAGATCCCAGTTGAGGCCGTCCTCATGGGTGCGGAACTTGGCTATCAATTTCTGCTCGACGATTTTGCGTTGTCGTGTGTCTCGAAGGCCGCCTTGGAGAACGCTTACCCGAAGATCGGAGGCTGAATGTCCTTGACTGCTGAAGTGTTCTCCGACTGGGAGGGAACCCTCCTGTCTGGCAATTGTTGCGCGGTGTCCGTTCATCCGTTGTCGCAGTGTCTGCATGGTCTCGCCAATGTACCATGCTCCGGGGCATCCTTTCCTGCAACGTATGAGGTAGACAACGTTGGCCGAGTCACAGGAGTATGAACCGTGCACCTGGTGGGTGGTGTCCTCTCGTGTGATGGTGGTCTCTGTGTCGATGATCTGGCATGTCTTGCAGCGGTTACCGTGGCAGGGTTGTGTGGTGTCGTGGACGCTGTTCTCCTGAAAGCTTGGTAATTTGCTGCGAACGATGGTCTGTTTGCGGTTGGGTGGCTGTTTAAAGGCGAGTAGTGGAGGCGTGGGGATGGCCTTAGCGAGGTGTTCGTCGTCATTGATGACATGTTGAAGGCTGCGGAGAACATGGCGTAGTTTCTCCGCTCCGGGGAAGTACTGGACCACGAAGGGAACTCTGTTGGTTGCGTCCCGTGTTAGTCTTCTGAGGAGGTCTATGCGATTTTTCGTTGTGGCCAGTCGGAACTGTCGATCGATGAGTCGAGCGTCATATCCCGTTCTTACCAGGGCGTCTTTCAGAGTCTGTAGGTGTCCATCCCGTTCCTCCTTGTCTGAGCAGACCCTGTGTATTCGCAGGGCCTGCGAATACACAGGGTCTGCTCAGACGAGGAGGAACGGGATGGACAACCAACAGAGTACCCTTCGTCGTCCAGTACTTCCCCGGAGCGGAGAAACTACATCATGTTCTCCGCAGCCTTCAACATGTCAACAATGACGACGAACACCTCGCTATGGCCTTCCCCACACCTCCACTACTCGCCTTCAAACAGCCACCCAACCTCAAACAGACCATCGTTCGCAGCAAATTACCCAGCTTTCAGGAGAACAGCGTCCACGACACCACACAACCCTGCCACGGTAACCGCTGCAAGACATGCCAGATCATCGACCATCACAGATACCACCATCACACGAGAGGACACCACCCACCAGGTGCACGGTTCATACTCCTGTGACTCGGCCAATGTTGTCTACCTCATACGTTGCAGGAAAGGATGCCCCGGAGCATGGTACATTGGCGAGACCATGCAGACGCTGCGACAACGGATGAACGGACACCGTGCAACAATCGCCAGACAGGAGGGTTCCCTCCCAGTCGGGGAACACTTCAGCAGTCAGGGACATTCAGTCACCGATCTTCGGGTAAGCGTTCTCCAAGGCGGCCTTCGAGACACACGACAACACAAAATCGTCGAGCAGAAATTGATAGCCAAGTTCCGCACCCATGAGGACGGCCTCAACCGGGATCTTGGGTTCATGTCACGCTACACGTTACCCCACCAGCGAATAAAAGTTATCTGTTTTTAATATAATGGGTCATTTGCTGGCTTTCTCTGCCTTCCGGATGTTTCTGCCTCTCTCTGTTTTTTTTCCCTGTTTGTTTTTTTGTTGAATGTGTATTCGGGGGTTCTGCTGGTGACACCTCTCTGTCTGAACACGGTGATTGCCTTGGCAACGGGCAGTTGCAGGGGCAGTCTGCAAACACCATGTATTGTTCTATATGTATAAATGCGTAGGCTTCGAGGAGCTCCTGAACATTTACCTGAGGAAGGAGGAAGCCTCCGAAAGCTTGTAGATTTCAAATAAAAATTGTTGGACTATAACTTGGTGTTGTAAAATTGTTTACAGTGGATTAGTGAGACTGGGTATAGTGGGTTAGTGTGACTGGTTACAGTAATAAATTTTACAACACCAAGTTATAGTCCAACGATTTTATTTTTAATCCCACAAGCTTTCGGGGGCTTTCCCCTTCCTCAGGCGGTGTGGAAGTGACAATTTCGAATCCTTCGCATTTTAAGATCACATAACAAAGCCTGGTGATTACTGCCCGTTGCCAAGGCAATCACAGTGAGCAGACAGAAAGGTGTCATCTAAAAGGCCACCGAATATACAACCCCCCCAAAAAAAAGGAAAAAAAAAAGAAAAAAAAGGGGAAAAAAAGAAAAAAAAAAGAGAGAGAGACAGAACGAAGACAGTCAATGACCCGTTATATTAAAAACAGATAACATTTGTTCGCTGGTGGGGTTACGTGTAGTGTGACATGAACCCAAGATCCCGGTTGAGGCCGTCCTCATGGGTGCGGAACTTGGCTATTAATTTCTGCTCGACGATTTTGCGTTGTCGTGTGTCTCGAAGGCCGCCTTGGAGAACGCTTACCCGGAGATCGGTGGCTGAATGTCCTTGACTGCTGAAGTGTTCCCCGACAGGGAGAGAACCCTCCTGTTTGGCGATTGTTGCGCGGTGTCCGTTCATCCGTTGTCGCAGCGTCTGCATGGTCTCGCCAATGTACCATGCTCTGGGGCATCCTTTCCTGCAACGTATGAGGTAGACAACGTTGGCCGAGTCACAGGAGTATGAACCATGCACCTGGTGGGTGGTGTCCTCTCGTGTGATGGTGGTATCTGTGTCGATGATCTGGCATGTCTTGCAGAGGTTACCGTGGCAGGGTTGTGTGGTGTCGTGGACGCTGTTCTCCTGAAGGCTGGGTAATTTGCTGCGAACGATGGTTTGTTTGAGGTTGGGTGGCTGTTTAAAGGCGAGTAGTGGAGGTGTGGGGATGGCCATAGCGAGGTGTTCGTCATCATTGATGACATGTTGAAGGCTGCGGAGAACATGACGTAGTTTCTCCGCTCCGGGGAAGTACTGGACGACGAAGGGTACTCTGTTGGTTGCGTCCCGTGTTAATCTTCTGAGGAGGTCTACGCGATTTTTCGCTGTGGCCCTTCGGAACTGTCGATCGATGAGTCGAGCATCATATCCCGTTCTTACTAGGGCGTCTTTCAGCGTCTGTAGGTGTCCATCGCGTTCCTCCTCGTCTGAGCAGACCCTGTGTATTTGCAGGGCCTGTCCATAGGGGATGGCCTCTTTGACGTGGTTAGGGTGGAAGCTGGAAAAGTGGAGCATTGTGTGATTGTCCGTGGGCTTGCGGTAGAGTGAGGTGCTGAGGTGCCCGTCTTTGATGGAGATTCGTGTGTCCAAGAAAGAAACTGATTCTGAGGAGTAGTCCATGGTGAGCTTGATGGTGGGATGGAACTTGTTGATGTTATCGTGTAGTCTCTTCAGTGATTCCTCACCGTGGGTCCATAGAAAGAAAATGTCGTCGATGTATCTGGTGTATAGTGTTGGTTGGAGGTCCTGTGCAGTGAAGAAGTCCTGCTCGAACTTGTGCATGAAAATGTTGGCGTATTGGGGTGCGAATTTGGTCCCCATGGCTGTTCCATGTGTTTGGGTAAAGAACTGGTTATTGAAGGTGAAGACATTGTGATCCAGGATAAAGCGGATGAGTTGTAGGATGGCGTCTGGAGATTGGCTGTTGTTGGTGTTGAGTATTGATGCTGTCGCAGCGATGCCGTCATCGTGGGGGATACTGGTGTAGAGTGCTGAGACGTCCATCGTGGTGAGAAGTGTTCCTGGTTCAACAGGTCCGTGGGTACTGAGTTTTTGTAGAAAGTCTGTAGTGTCGCGACAGAAGCTGGGGGTTCCCTGCACGATGGGTTTCAGGATGCCCTCGATGTATCCAGAGAGGTTCTCACACAGGGTTCCATTGCCTGATACGATAGGACGTCCGGGTGTGTTGGCTTTGTGTATCTTTGGGAGGCAGTAGAAGTCTCCCACGCGGGGAGTACGTGGGATGAGAGTGCGTAGGATGTTTTGAAAGTCTGGATCGAAGGTCTTGATCAGTTTGTTGAGCTGATGGGTGTGTTCTTTGGTCGGGTCTGCGGGTAACCGTCTGTAGTGTTCCTGGTTGTCCAGTTGTCGGTATGCTTCTTTGCAATAGTCCGTTCTGTTCTGTATGACTATGGCTCCTCCTTTGTCCGCTGGTTTGATGACGATGTTTCGGTTGGTCTTGAGAGCTTTGATGGCGTTGCGTTGTGCTCGGGTGACATTCTGGACTGTCTTCCGAGTGCGGCTGATGAATCTGGCATAGACGCATTTCCTGACAGCTTGAGCATACATGTCAAGCTGAGGGCAGCGACCCTCTGGAGGAGTCCAGTGAGACTCTTTCCTCTTCGGTTGCTGTATCGCGGATCCCTCTGTCTGCTGTTCCGGATCGTTGATTGTCTCATTGGGTTCGCTGCTGAAATTTTGTGGTTTGTGGTAGAATTCCCGGAGCCTCATTCTCCTGATGAATTCCTCTGTGTCCGCCGCGAGACTAGTGGGGTCCATTTTGGTAGTGGGGCAGAAATTGAGCCCTCGGCTGAGAACTTCGATTTCGTCTGGTTGAAGGGTGTGGTCGGTCAAATTGACGATAGACTTCCCTGTGGTTGCAACCGTGGTACCAGGGGAAGCTTGGTCGATGCTGGTGGTGATGCCAAGTTTCTCAAGCTTCAGACACCTACAGACGCTGAAAGACGCCCTAGTAAGAACGGGATATGATGCTCGACTCATCGATCGACAGTTCCGATGGGCCACAGCGAAAAATCGCGTAGACCTCCTCAGAAGACTAACACGGGACGCAACCAACAGAGCACCCTTCGTCGTCCAGTACTTCCCCGGAGCGGAGAAACTACGTCATGTTCTCCGCAGCCTTCAACATGTCATCAATGATGACGAACACCTCGCTATGGCCATCCCCACACCTCCACTACTCGCCTTTAAACAGCCACCCAACCTCAAACAGACCATCGTTCGCAGCAAATTACCCAGCTTTCAGGAGAACAGCGTCCACGACACCACACAACCCTGCCACGGTAACCTCTGCAAGACATGCACTAACATCAGTCAGTGAGCCTAACATCAGTGGTAGGAAAATTATTGGAAAAAATTCTGAAGGTCAAAATTAGTCTCCACTTGGAGAAGCAAGGATTAATCAGGGATAGTCAACATGGCTTTGTCAAGGGAAGATCATGTCTGACTAATTTGATTGAATTTTTTGAGGGGGTGACTAGGCGTGTGGATGAGGGTAACGCAGTGGATGTGGTATACATGGATTTCAGTAAGGCCTTCGATAAAGTCCCCCACAGGAGACTGGTCAAGAAGGTACGAGCCCATGGAATCCAGGGTGCCTTGGCACTTTGGATACAAAACTGGCTTCGTGGCAGAAGGCAGAGGGTGATGGTCGAAGGTTGTTTTTGTGACTGGAAGCCTGTGGCCAGTGGGGTACCACAGGGATCGGTGCTGGGTCCCTTGCTGTTTGTGGTCTACATTAATGACTTGGATATGAATGTAAAAGGTATGATCAGTAAGTTCGCTGATGATACAAAGATTGGTAGGGTGGTAAATAGCGAGGAGGATAGCCTCAGTCTGCAGGACGATATAGATGGGTTGGTCAGATGGGCGGAACAGTGGCAAATGGAATTTAACCCGGAAAAGTGCGAGGTGATGCACTTTGGAGGGACTAACAAGGCAAGGGAATACACAATGAATGGGAGGACCCTAGGCAAGACAGAGGGTCAGAGGGATCTTGGTGTGCAAGTTCACAGATCCCTGAAGGCGGCGGAACAGGTCGATAAGGTGGTAAAGAAGGCATATGGGATACTTGCCTTTATTAGCCGAGGCATAGAATATAAGAGCAAGGAGGTTATGATGGAGCTGTATAAAACACTGGTTAGGCCACAGCTGGAGTACTGTGTGCAGTTCTGGTCGCCACACTACAGGAAGGATGTGATCGCTTTGGAGAGGGTGCAGAGGAGATTCACCAGGATGTTACCAGGGCTGGAGCGCTTCAGCTATGAAGAGAGACTGGGAAGATTGGGTTTGTTTTCCTTGGAGCAGAGGAGGCTGAGGGGGGACATGATTGAGGTGTACAAAATTATGAGGGGCACAGATAGGATGGATACTAAGGAGCTTTTTCCCTTCGTTGAGGGTTCTATAACAAGGGGACATAGATTCAAGGTAAAAGGCGGGAGGTTTAGAGGGGATTTGAGAAAGAACTTTTTCACCCAGAGGGTGGTTGGAGTCTGGAACTCACTGCCTGAAAGGGTTGTGGAGGCAGGAACCCTCACAACATTCAAGAAGCATTTGGATGAGCACTTGAAATGCCATAGCATACAAGGCTACGGACCAAATGCTGGAATATGGGATTAGAGTAGACAGGGCTGATGGCCGGCGCGGACACGATGGGCCGAAGGGCCTCTACCCGTGCTGTATAACTCTATGACTCTATGACTCTATGCCAGATCATCGACACAGATACCACCATCACACGAGAGGACACCACCCACCAGGTGCATGGTTCATACTCCTGTGACTCGGCCAACGTTGTCTACCTCATACGTTGCAGGAAAGGATGCCCCAGAGCATGGTACATTGGCGAGACCATGCAGACGCTGCGACAACGGATGAACGGACACTGCGCAACAATCGCCAAACAGGAGGGTTCTCTCCCTGTCGGGGAACACTTCAGCAGTCATGGACATTCAGCCACCGACCTTCGGGTGAACATACTCCAAGGCGGCCTTCGAGACACACGACAATGCAAAATCGTCGAGCAGAAATTGATAGCCAAGTTCCGCACCCATGAGGACGGCCTCAACCGGGATCTTGGGTTCATGTCACACTACACGTAACCCCACCAGCGAACAAATGTTATCTGTTTTTAATATAACGGGTCATTGACTGTCTTCGTTCTGTCTCTCTCTCTTTTTTTTTTCTTTTTTTTTCCTTTTTTTTCTTTTTTTTTTCCTTTTTTTTGGGGGGGTTGTATATTCAGTGGCCTTTTAGATGACACCTTTCTGTCTGCTCACTGTGATTGCCTTGGCAACGGGCAGTAATCACCAGGCTTTGTTATGTGATCTTAAAATGCGAAGGATTCGAAATTGTCACTTCCACACCGCCTGAGGAAGGGGAAAGCCCCCGAAAGCTTGTGGGATTAAAAATAAAATCGTTGGACTATAACTTGGTGTTGTAAAATTGTTTACAATTGTTAACCCCAGTCCATCACCGGCATCTCCACATCATGGTTACAGTAAGTTAGTGAGACTGGTCACAGTGGGTTCGTGAAACTGGGTACCGTGGGTTAGTGAGACTGGGTACAGTGGGTTAGTGAGACTGGGTACAGTGGGTTAGTGAGACTGGGTACAGTGGGTTAGTGAGACTGGGTACAGTGGGTTAGTGAGACTGGGTACAGTGGGTTAGTGAGATTGGGTACAGTGGGTTAGTGAGACTGGTTACAGAGGGTTAGTGAGACTGGGTACAGTGGGTTAGTGAGACTGGTTACAGAGGGTTAGTGAGACTGGGTACAGTGGGTTAGTGAGACTGGGTACAGTGGGTTAGTGAGACTGGTTACAGAGGGTTAGTGAGACTGGGTACAGTGGGTTAGTGAGACTGGGTACAGTGGGTTAGTGAGACTGGGTACAGTGGGTTAGTGAGACTGGGTACAGTGGGTTAGTGAGACTGGTTACAGAGGGTTAGTGAGACTGGGTACAGTGGGTTAGTGAGACTGGGTACAGTGGGTTAGTGAGACTGGGTACAGTGGGTTAGTGAGACTGGGTACAGTGGGTTAGTGAGACTGGGTACAGTGGGTTAGTGAGACTGGGTATAATAAAAAAAAGTTCTACTTTCTCTCTTGAATCTGATGACATTTGACGGGGTACATTCCACATCCCAATCCACCTCCAGCACTTGTTCAAATGACAGTCCTTCATCTGTCAGGCAGGGTACAGAATGTTGGGGAGGGGGGTAATATGGTCGAACCCTATCCTGTCCTGTCCCAGTCCCATGCTCGTTCACTGTCCACCAAGGGTCACTGTATGGTGATGAGGAGTGGCAGCCCTGGCTGATTCATTCTCTTCCCTCCCTGACCCTTACTGCTGTCCAGGTTGAGGTTAGCTAACTCAGCACATATGGACCATGACCCCTAAGACTCAATAAACTCCTTTTATCTCATGGGCCAGTGGGCAAGTCCAGGTTCAAAACTGGTCTGCTGGGCGATCTCGTTAAGGGGATCGGATAACTTTACATTCGAGCTGAGTGAGAACTCGGACTCCAGGAACCAGCCCACACCAGCCACTGACACCAATACAACAGTGCCCACGGATTGGAGATTGCATGAAAAGGACTTATTAGTAATTAACCAGAGCGGGAGATTTATCTGTTAGCGATTGCCCCTAAGTTGGCTAAAAGAGAACAAAATGAATTTAAACTACTCCGAACACAGAGTTTACAACCTGGCTCCTGCCAGTAGCAAGCAGTGTGAGGTGATGGGCCATTGATAAAACCAATCTGCTTGACACTCTTGTTACAGCAATTATAGTCCCTCTCAGGAAACTATAAAACATTCACCCCCGATGGACAGATGAAATGAGAGAAGTTGCTCAGTGTGCAGGAGTGTGATGTGTATTAAACAGCCCCTTTCCAGATGGAATCAGTGACAACCTCCATTAATGAAACAGATTTGAAATTACAAATGTGATTCCATCTGGCGTCTTTCAAAGACAGACCTGTTAACGTTACAGAAACGTACATTAACAGAGGTTCCTAACACAATAGCTACCAGATGGAATCAGACTCGAATCCGCAGAGCTGATCCCGTTAATGGAACTTGGTCATTAATGTTGTGGTTACTACACAAACCATGCAAACCAGCTCCCCCGCTGGCATAGAGGCAAATTGCACCATCCAGTGTGTAACTGAGCCTTACTGACCGGAAGTTCCCAGGTTCAAGCACTGGCCTGTTTCAAGTTGGCTTATCTCAGCCAGGGTAGCAGATTATTCACAGTGGGAGTTCCGGTTCCTGATCACTCTCCACTGACCCCTGCTGGAAAGCGTACATGTGGGCTGGCATTGGCTGTGATGGCCCACGCAGTTGACTAACTCGGGGACATACTCACATATGAAGGATGGTCACTTGGGTGAGGTACTGGAGGGCTCCTGAAACTGCAGCCCAGCACTGGTTTGCACCTCCAGCAGAGATGGAGAGAAAATGGTAAAAAAAAACCATGTCGGTTCATTTGAAATCTAATGTTTATTTTCTAATCTAATGTAACAAAAGTGTAAAGTTACTATCACTTCAGAACACTTTACTGGTGTGTACCAAATTCCCACCACATCAACTTAATACAAACTGATTAATGCCTTAGTTAAAACAGGAGCGAGAAGGATTTGATAAGAAGACACTGAGCATTCGTAGAATAACATCATCCACTAATTCCTACCCTTGGGCCTGTAATCTGTAATAAAGCTGTTATAAAAGCAACCTATTAACAGTAAGGACAGCAGGATCAATAAATAACGAGCTTTAATCTTCTAAAACATGTACCACTAACAAATGAGACACATTATTCTGGGTATTTCAGCAGAGCTGTGAATACAACTATATTACCAGCTGAGATAGAATCGTGCAGCACCAGACGTAGGCCATACGTGTCTGAGTCGGCTCTTTGAAAGATCTATCCAATTAGTCCCATTCCCCCGCTCTTTTTCCAAAGCCCTGCAAATATTTCCTTATAAGTAAGAAGAAAAAAACTGCAAATGCTGGAAATCTGAAATTAGAACAGATAAAGCTGGACATAGGCAGCAGGCTGGTCAGCACCTGAGAAAGGAACAACAGGGTTAACATTCTGGGAGGGATCCCTCGGAATTCTGACCAAGGGTCTCTACCTGAAGGGTTAACCCTGTCTTTCCTCTTTCAGATGCTGACTGACCTGCCGTGGATTTTCTGGTTTTGGTTTCAGGGATTTGTGTGGTGTCTGTTAATTTATTTTATGACAAGTGAAAAATTAAAACAGTGTCAGTGTCACACTGGAGTGAAATTGAATCATCACGGAGCGACAGAACTACCTCAGTGCCAGATACACTGACGAATAAATGCACATTGCTTCATATAAACGGTGTGAGCAAGTTTTCCACACCATTAAGCAAATACTCTCAATATTTTCTCCTGTAAAGGGTTTGACAGACACATGCAGTTAAGTGGAAATCTATTGTAGGGTTTATTAAACAATATCTAAAGCAACGTGAAGTTTTCCAGAAATTAGAATAAAGCCCTGTTCAGCAAACAGTTCCTAGTGTTCCAGTTTTGTCTTGTCTGTCCGTTATCACGTGGTTTCGGTGAGCAAACCTGCTCCTCAGTTTTAGTCTGAAAAAGTCCACAATTTCTTTATTTTTCAGTCCTCAGTATCAGATTCAGTAATTTCTCTGTTCTTTTCCTCTCTCTTTAACTGACTGTCTCTATCGTGAGCAATGATTGCCATTGCCCGCATAGTCTGTAACCTTCTTAATTTCTCTCCTTTAGTAAACGTATAACCAAGGCAGGGGGAAGAGCTGCCCACAGAGGGGATAGAGTTATTAAACAGGGCCCTTTGTGTGTTAAAATGTGTCTCACAGGCTCAGGATTTGCGTATAATTCCATGTTGGGACATGTTTTTGCATAAAATGATTACAGCTACCAGAATCAAGTTGAGAAAAAAACTACTTAGAGGGTCTCGAAAGTTATTTGCCACGGAGGGATGAATCTCTGACACTGATCGTCTGTCTCTGATCAGTGCCTTTAATTACGTACTGAGGTATCAGAGGTCACCTTTGCCCTTACAGAGGTCAGCAGGGGCGCTGAGGATGGGGAATGAGCTCAGTCAGAGTACATTCCACATTCCACAGTGTGTGCTGTGTTGCCAGGGGGCAGGAGGTCCTTTCTGGAATACTGGGAGAGGTTATCATCAGCGAAATTGATGTTGCTGCACCCCATAGAGGGGGCGGAATAACCTAAAAACTCCTCCTCGGCTCCGGGACGGCCCAGCGGGTACTGAGTGGGTACTTGGTACTGAGCATGCAGGTCGGGAAGGGCCACCTCAGCTGATTGCTGGCCACTGATCTCAGTCAGGGCAGCGGTTGGGATGCTATAATCAGAATTCCTTCGGGGTGGTGGGGGAATCAGTTATGGCTCCTGCTTACGATCGCCATAGAATGATGCCAGCTACAAAGTACATGTTTGAAAAGAAAGACTTATATTTATACAGCGCCTTTCATGGCCTCAGGATGTCCCAAAGTGCTTTACAGCCAATGAAGTACATTTGAAGTGTAGTCACTGTTGTAACGTAGGAAACGCAGCAGCCAACTTGCACACAGCAAGATCCCACAAACAACAATGAGATAAATGACCAAACCAAACCACATCTGGAGAACTGTATACAGTTCTGGGCACCACACCTTAGAAAGGATATATTTGCCTTGGAAGGAGTGCAGCGCAGATTCACCATAATGTTACCAGGGCTCCAGTGGTTAGATTATGAGGAGAGATTACATAAACTAGGCTTGTATTCCCTGGAATATAGAAGGTTAAGGGGCAATTTGATTGAGGTTTCTGGGATTTTGAAAGGAATTGATAGGGTAGATAGAGAGAAACTTTTTCCACTTGTGGGGGAGTCTAGGACAATGGGACATAACCTTAAAATCAGAATCAGGCCATTCAGGAGAGAAGTTAGGAAACACTTCTTCACACAAAGGGTGGTAGAAGTGTGGAGCTCTCTCCCACAAAGAGCAGTAGATGCTCGCTCAATTAATAATTTTAAATCTGAGATCGATAGATTTTTTCTAGCCAAGGGTTTTAAGGGATATGGAGCCAAGGCGGGTGGATGGAGTTAGGATACAGATCAGCCATGATCTCACTGAATGGCGGAACAGGCTCTGAACAGGGGCTGAATGGCCTGTTCCTGTTCTTATCCCCGTCTGCCCTCTCAGGTGGACGTAAAAGATCCAATGGCACTATTTGAAGAAGAGCAGGGAAGTTCTCCCTGGAGTCCAGGCCAATATTTACCCCTCAACCAACACCTAAAACAGATGATCTGCTCCTTTTTCTCATTGCTGTTTGTGGGATCCTAAGGTTCTGGAAGGTGCTATATAAATACAAGTTCTTTCTTTCTTAAACTCACAGCGTTATCAAGGCTGTAAAGCGTTCATGCTGTGTCAACTCCAACTCTCCCACTGCAAGTCATGCTGTAATATAACCCTTGCTTATACTGTGAGGATGGAGGGGAGGGGACAATTTGGCAACAACAAGCAACTGGGCACGTCAAGGGAAGGAGGGCAATGGTCAGACCTAACCTAATTGCACATGGCGGTGCCACCATGCGCAATTAGGTTAGGCCTAACCATTTCAGGATCTGGTGTTTGCAATCACCGTGGGAAGCCACTTTCGAGGGAGGGTGAGATGTTTCCGAGGCACTGGCATTGCTTTGCCTACTGACAGGGGCACCTCCCTGCTGCAGTGCCCTTGCTGCCAGAGGTAGATTTATAAAGTAAACAGGATATTAGACTGGAGCTGGCACCAGTGATCTCCAACCTCCCTCTATTTTTTAAACGAGTGAGAAGGAGCAAAACAGTCTCCCGGAGACCGTGGAATCAGTGCACCCCAGTTACACTCGCAGTGTGGTAATGCACTGGTGCTAAAACTGGGGAAAGCTCAGTGCCAGGTTTCTGTATTGTACAATCCCTCAGCTCTGCAAAGGTCCATGACAGGAACTCGCAGGGTGTCTGTGTGCCTATTCCTGGTGTCATGCTGCCACCTGCTGGTTATATAGGAAGAGCAGCAGGCCATTCAGCCATTCGACTCGTGACCCATCTACACCTTTCTCACTTTTGCTCCATATCCCTTGATACCCGCACCTAACAAAAATCTATCGAACTGTCTTGAAAATTTCAATTGTCCTAACATCCACAGCCTTTTGGAGGGGGAGAGTTTCGCTATCCTGGTTCCACTAAACATCATGCTTTTCCGAAGTTAATGCATGATTCGTTGAGGGAGCCTGAACTAAGGATATTGGAATGGAGGTAGTACAACACGAGTGGCATCTCCCTCCCCCAGTCGGAGTATAGCGCCCCTGTGGTTTCACAGCACCTCCTTGGGGTGAACGACACCACCAAGCTCTGTGCACTCGTCCCGATTGCGGGATTTGTAGAGTTGGTGACCGGGAATCCCGCTCCTTGCACTTGATGGACCAAGGACTGCGGGTTTCCGGAGCCTAGGTTTTTGAACTGGGGTCCCCGGACTCAAGGGGGCTGTGTGAGGAGTTCCCCGATGGGCAGCTTTCTGTAATTGCTGAGTTACTAATATGATGGGGGTTAAATTCGATAAGGCCTGAAACCAGGCACAGGGGTCGCTGTGCGCGATTAACCCGCACCTGGTCGTTCCGATGCAGGCAGCACATGAGATTTCCGCTACCTCCTCATTTACCTGATGGTAGCTCAGCAGCCAGGCCGAGCTGCATCGTTCAGTGTTCTCACCAGTAGGGGGACCCCGATATCGTGTGAGTTGCTCGCACCTCTTAAAGGCAGCCTGCACCTCTTAAAGGCAGCCTGCACCTCTTATTTGCAAAATATAAGATAGGGTCCGCACAGAGTCTGAACAGAGATCAGACATCGCACACGTAAAACACAGATGCAGGTCCCGTCCCTATGTTTACAAACTGTTGAGTTATTTTAAAACATTGAATAAAGTTGCTAACTAATAAATCCCATAACCTCCAATCTGCACGCCAGACCTCCCAATCTGCCGATTCGAGTTTGTACCGGGCCTGCGAGCGAACGTGCATCAAGGTTCTCTGATGATGTACTAGAGGCCTTGGTGCAAGAGGTGGACAGAAGGAGCGACATCTTATATCTGCAGGGGGGAGGGTGGCAAGAGGCCCTCCAGACAAATGCTCAAGAGGCAGCGGGAGGCAGTAGGGGACGAAGTCAATGCCAGGCGCATAGCACCATGAGCATGGATGCAGTGCAGGAAGAAGTTCAATGCTTTGACACGAGTGGTCAAGGTGAGTGAGGTCAACTGTCAAGTGGCGTCTCATACCAACTGCACCACTAGCCGCACCCACTGCTCCACACACTACACCCCCATCACCCACATACCAACAAACTCTTTCCATCAGTACTCAACTCTTCCAATCAGATGCTTCCTCTCACCCTCACACATTACCACTGTTTCAAGCCGCTCACCCACAACTCACAGGCTACACACACTGGCAGCTATTCAACCACAACAGCCACATCACCCAAACATCCTACAGGACACTCACCGACATATGTCTCGTTTTCTTACAGGAGAAGGTGGCACATATCAGGAGGCAGCAAATGGCATTTAGCCCCTCGAGCCTGTTCCACCATTCAATGAGATCATGATTGATCTGTGACCTAACTCCATATATCGGCCCTAGCCCCATATCCCTTGATACCCTTGGTTAACAAAAATCTATTAATCTCAGATTTAAAATTAACAATTGAGCTAGCGTCAACTACCTTTTGCAGAAGAGAGTTCCAAACTTCTCCCACCCTTTGCGTGTAAAAGCTTTTCCTAACTCCACGCCTGCAAGTCCTGGCTATAATTTTTAGGCTATGTCCCCTAGTCCTAGTATTCAAGTATAGGAGATCTCCAAAAATAGTTATTTTTTTATTCGTTCATGGGATGTGGGCGTCGCTGGCAAGGCTGGTATTTATTGCCCATCCCTAATTGCCCTCGAGAAGGTGGTGGTGAGCCGCCTTCTTGAACCGCTGCAGTCCGTGTGGTGACGGTTCTCCCACAGTGCTGTTAGGAAGGGAGTTCCAGGATTTTGACCCAGCGACGATGAAGGAACGGCGATATATTTCCAAGTCAGGATGGTGTGTGACTTGGAGGGGAACGTGCAGGTGGTGTTGTTCCCATGTACCTGCTGCTCTTGTCCTTCTAGGTTGTAGAGGTCAGGGTTTGGGAGGTGCTGTCGAAGAAGCCTTGGCGAGTTGCTGCAGTGCATCCTGTGGATGGTACACACTGCAGACACTGTGTGCCGGTGGTGAAGGGAGTGAATGTTCAGGGTGGTGGATAGGATGCCAATCAAGTGGGCTGCTTTGTCCTGGATGGTGTTGGGCTTCGTGAGTGTTGTTGGAGCTGCACTCATCCAGGCAAGTGGAGAGTATTCCATCACACTCCTGACTTGTGCCTTGTAGATGGTGGAAAGGCTTTGGGGAGTCAGGAGGTGAGTCACTCGCCGCAGAATACCCAGCCTCTGACCTGCTCTTGTAGCCACAGTATTTATATGGCTGGTCCAGTTAAGTTTCTGGTCAATGGTGACCCCCAGGATGTTGATGGTGGTGGATTTGGCAATGGTAATGCCGTTGAATGTCAAGGGGAGGTGGTTAGACTCTCTCTTGTTGGAGATGGTCATTGCCTGGCACTTTTCTGGCGTGAATGTTACTTGCCACTTATGAGCCCAAGCCTGGATGTTGTCCAGGTCTTGCTGCATGCAGGCTCGGACTGCTTCATTATCTGAGGGGTTGCAAATGGAACTGAACACTGTGCAATCATCAGCGAACATCCCCATTTCTGACCTTATGATGGAGGGAAGGTCATTGATGAAGCAGCTGAAGATGGTTGGGCCGAGGACACTGCCCTGAGGAACTCCTGCAGCAATGCCCTGGGGCTGAGATGATTGGCCTCCAACAACCACTACCATCTTCCTTTGTGCTACATATGACTCCAGCCACTGGAGAGTTTTCTCCCTGATTCCCATTGACTTCAATTTTACTCGGGCTCCTTGGTGCCACACACAGTCAAATGCTGCCTTGATGTCAAGGGCAGTCACTCTCACCTCACCTCTGGAATTCAGCTCTTTTGTCCATGTTTGGACCAAGGCTGTAATGAGGTCTGGAGCCGAGTGGTCCTGGCGTGAACCCAAACTAAGCATCGGTGAGCAGGTTATTGGTGAGTAAGTGCCGCTTGATAGCACTGTCGACGACACCTTCCATCACTTTGCTGATGATTGAGAGTAGACTGATGGGGCGGTAATTGGCCGGATTGGATTTGTCCTGCTTTTTGTGGACAGGACATACCTGGGCAATTTTCCACATTGTCAGGTAGATGCCAGTGTTGTAGCTGTACTGGAACAGCTTGGCTAGAGGCGCAGCTAGTTCTGGAGCACAAGTCTTCAGCACTACAGCTGGGATGTTGTCGGGGCCCATAGCCTTTGTTGTATCCAGTGCACTCAGCCATTTCTTGATATCACGTGGAGTGAATCGAATTAACTGAAGACTGGCTTCTGTGATGGTGGTGATATCGGGAGGCGGCCGAGATGGATCATCCACTCGGCACTTCTGGCTGAAGATGGTTGCAAACGCTTCAGCCTTGTCTTTTGCACTCACGTGCTGGACTCTGTCATCATTGAGGATGGGGATGTTTACAGATCCTCCTCCTCCCATTAGTTGTTTAATTGTCCACCACCATTCACGACTGGATGTGGCAGGACTGCAGAGCTTTGATCTGATCCGTTGGTTGTGGAATCGCTTCGCTCTGTCTATAGCATGTTGCTTCCGCTGTTTAGCATGCATGTAGTCCTGTGTTGTAGCTTCACCAGATTGGCACCTCATTTTTAGGTACGCCTGGTGCTGCTCCTGGCATGCTCTTCTACACTCCTCATTGAAACAGGGTTGATTCCCTGGCTTGTTGGTAATGGTAGAGTGAGGAATATGCCGGGCCATGAGGTTACAGATTGTGCTGGAATACAATTCTGCTGCTGCTGATGGCCCACAGCGCCTCATGGATGCCCAGTTTTGAGCTGCTAGATCTGTTCTGCATCTATCCCATTTAGCACGGTGGTAGTGCCACACAACACGTTGGATGGTGTCCTCATTGCGAAGACGGGACTTCACCTCCACGAGGACTGTGCGGTGGTCACTCCTATCAATACTGTCATGGACAGATGCATTTGCGACAGGTAGATTGGTGAGGACGAGGTCAAGTAAGTTTTTCCCTCGTGTTGGTTCGCTCACCCCTGCCGCAGGCCTAGTCTGGCAGCTATATCCTTCAGGACTCGGCCAGCTCGGTCAGTAGTGGTGCTACCGAGCCACTCTTGGTGATGGACATTGAAGTCCCCCACCCAGAGTACATTCTGTGCCCTTGCTACCCTCAGTGCTTCCTCCAAGTGGTGTTCAACATGGAGGAGGACTGATTCATCAGCTGAGGGAGGACAGTAGGTGGTAATCAGCAGGAGGTTTCCTTGCCCATGTTTAACCTGATGCCATGAGATTTTATGGGGTCCAGAGTCAATGTTGAGGACTCCCAGGGCCACTCCCTCCTGACTGTATATCACTGTACCGCCACCTCTGGTGGGTCTGTCCTGCCAGTGGGACAGGACATACCCAGGGATGGTGATGGAAGAGTCTGGGACGTTGGCTGAAAGGTATGATTCTGTGAGTATGGCTCCGTCAGGCTGTTGCTTGACTAGTCTGTGGGACAGCTCTCCCAATTTTGGCACAAGTCCTCAGATGTTAGTGAGGAGGACTTTGCAGGGTCGACCGGGCTTGGTTTGCCGTTGTCGTGTCCGATGCCTAGTGGTCCGATGCCGGGTGGTCCGTCCGGTTTTATTCTTATTGTGACTTTTTTTAGCAAGATTTTACAACTGAATGGCTTGCTCGGCCATTTCAGAGGGCGATTAAGAATCAACCACATTGCTGTGGGTCTGGAGTCACATATCGGCCAGACCGGGTAAGGACGGCAGGTTTCCTTCCTTGAAGGACGTTAGTGAACCAGATGGATTTTTATGACAATCAGGTAGTTTCATGGCCACCATTACTGATACTAGTATTTCATTCCAGATTTTTTATTTAATTAATTGAATTTAATTAATCAAATTTAAATTCCCTAGCTGCCATGGCGGGATTTGAATTCATGACTCCAGAATATTAGTTCAGGCTTCTGCATTATTAGTCCAGTAACATAACCACTGTGCTACCGTACCCTGTAAGGTACAAATGCATCAGCAGACAGAAGCAATAATCCAGCAACTGACCTGTGAATCCTGCATGGTCCCTTTAAATAGTGCTGATGACCGTCCTCCAGGCACTCTAAGACATGTTAAGCTGTTTGTGGTTGAGACAATGCGTTGGCTGGAGCATTGAGTGCCATCACCTTAAATCAGCATTGCACACTGATCTAATGCATATTCTCCTTACTTTACATGGTACTGGCGTTTGTTATCTGCACGTGTGCAAACTCCTTTACCAAGATGGCATCCGGTGCACGTCACACTAGAAGCCTGCGCACGCATTCCTTACACCATTTTGGGACCTTAGGAGGCTCCATAGCGCCTGAAAAATGGGCGCTGCTTGGCCGAATTTCTAGCCCCATCTTTGTTTTCTTTTCATTCATGGGATGAATGAGCATCACTGGCAAGGCCGGCATTTATTGCCCATCCATAATTGCCCTTGAGAAGGTGGTGATGAGCCGCCTTCTTGAACCGCTGCAGTCCGTGTGGTGAAGGTTCTCCCACAGTGCTGTTAGGAAGGGAGTTCCAGGATTTTGACCCAGCGACGATGAAGGAACGGCGATTTATTTCCAAGTCGGGATGGTGTGTGACTTGGAGGGGAACGTGCAGGTGGTGTTGTCCCCATGCGCCTGCTGCTCTTGTCCTTCTAGGTGGTAGAGATCGCGGGTTTGGGAGGTGCTGTCGAAGAAGTCTTGCCAAGTTGCTGCAGTGCATCCTGTGGATGGTACACACTGCAGCCACTGTGCGCCGGTGGTGAAGGGAGTGAATGTTTAGGGTGGTGGATGGGGTGCCAACCAAGCGGGCCGCTTTGTCCTGGGTGGTGTCCAACTTGTGTTGTTGGAGCTGCACTCATCCAGGCAAGTGGAGAGTATTCCATCACACTCCTGACTTATGCCTCTGTATCTAGCCTCTGACCTGCTCTTGTAGCCATAGTATTTATGTGGCTGGTCCAGTTAAGTTTCTGGTCAATGGTGACCCCCAGGATGTTGATGGATTCAGCAATGGTAATGCTGAATGTCAAGGGGAGGTAATTAGACTCTCTCTTGTTGGAGATGGTCATTGCCTGGCACTTGTCTGGAGCGAATGTTACTTGCCACTTATGAGCCCAAGCCTGGATGTTGTCCAGGTCTTGCTGCATGCGGGCACGGACTGCTTCATTATCTGAGGGGTTGCGAATGGAACTGAACACTGTGCAATCATCAGCGAACATCCCCATTTCTGACCTTATGATGGAGGGAAGGTCATTGATGAAGAAGCTGAAGATGGTTGGGCTTAGGACACTGCCCTGAGGAACACCTTGCTGCTGTGACTAATAAAGAATAGCTCAGTGACAACACCTTCCTTTCAGTATCTCACTCTGTCTTTCAGAAGTTAGGACAGCAGGAGTGTGTCAGTGTTTACAGGTGGTCCCTAGGAGTGTGTCAGTATTTACAGGGGGTTCTTGGGAGTATGTCAGTATTTGCAGGGGGTGTGCATCAGAATTGATAGTGGGTTGTTGGGAATGTGTCAGTATTTATAGGGGGTTCAAAGGAGAGTGTTAGTATTTACTGGGAGTCCCTGGATTTGTGTCAATATTTACTAAGGGTCGTTGGGAATGTTTCAGTATTTATTGGGGGTTCGTGGGAGAGTGTTAGTGTTGATAGGAGGTCCTTGGGAGTGTGTCAGTATTTATAGAAGGTCCGTGGAAATGTGTCAGTATTTACAGGGGGGGCCTCGGGAGTGTGTCGGTATTTACAGAGGAATGACTGGGTGTGTCTCAGTATTTATAGGAGGTCCCTGGGAGTGTGTTAGTAATTACAGGGAGACCCTGGGTATGTGACTGTATTTATGGGGGGTCCCTGGAATGTGTCATTATTTACAAGGGGTCACTGGGAGTGTGTCAGTATTTATAGGGGGTCCCCGGGTGCACCCCAGTATTTACATTGGGTCTCTGGGACTGGGTCACTATTTACAGAAGGACCTTGGGAGTGGGTCAGTAATCACAGAGGGACCCCAGGAGTGTGTAGTTTACAGGGGGTCCCTGGGAGTCTGTAATTATATAAAGGGGGTCCCTGGGAGTGTGTCAGCATTTGGAGGGGATCCCTGGGAATGTATGAGTATTTACAGCAGGTCCATGGGAGTGTATCAGTATTTGGAGGGGATCCCTGGGAATGTGTCAGTATTTACAGGGGTTCCCTGGGAGTGTATGAGTATTTACAGCAGGTCCATGGGAGTGTATCAGTATTTATAGAGGGTTCTCAGGAATATGTCACTATTTCCAGGTGCTCCCCGAGTGTGTCAGTGTTTACACGGTGTCCCTCGGAGTGTGTCAATGTTTACAGGTGGCCCCCTGGAGTGTGTCAATGTTTACAGGTGGCCCCCTGGAGTGTGTCAGTGTTTACAGGTGGCCCCCTGGAGTGTGTCAGTATTTACAGGTGGCCCCCTGGAGTGTGTCAGTGTTTACAGGTGGCCCCCTGGAGTGTGTCAGTGTTTACAGGTGGCCCCCTGGAGTGTGTCAGTGTTTACAGGTGGCCCCCTGGAGTGTGTCAATGTTTACAGGTGGCCCCCTGGAGTGTGTCAGTATTTACAGGTGGCCCCCTGGAGTGTGTCAGTGTTTACAGGTGGCCCCCTGGAGTGTGTCAGTGTTTACAGGTGGCCCCCTGGAGTGTGTCAATGTTTACAGGTGGCCCCCTGGAGTGTGTCAGTGTTTACAGGTGGCCCCCTGGAGTGTGTCAGTGTTTACAGCCGGATCCTGGGAGTGGGTTAGTATTTGCAGGGAGTCCCTGGGCATGTTTCAGTATATAAACGAGGTCACCGGGAGTGTGTCAATATTTACAGGGTGTGCCTGAGAGTGTATCAGTGTTTACACGGTGTCCCTCGGAGTGTGTCAATGTTTACAGGTGCTCCTCGAGTGTTGGCAGTATTTACAGGTGGTCCCTGGGGTGTGTCAGTATTTGCAGAAGAACCCTGGGAGTATGTCAGTATTTACAGGGGAACCCTGAGAGTGTGTCACTATTTAGCGGGGGTCCCCGGGAGTATTTCACTATTTACAGAAGGTCCCCGGGAGTGTGTCAGTATTTACCGGGAGTAATCGGGAATATGTCAGTACTTACAGGGAGACACTGGGAGTGTGTCAGTATAAAAAAGGGGGTCCCCTGAAGTGTGTCAGTATTTACAGGGGGTCCCTGGGAATGCATCGATATTTACAGGGGGGCCCTGGGAATGCATCGATATTTACAGGGGGGCCCTGGGAATGCATCGATATTTACAGGGGGGCCCTGGGAATGCATCGATATTTACAGGGGGGCCCTGGGAATGCATCGATATTTGCAGGGGGTCCCTGGGAATGTATCGTTATTTACAGGAGGTCCCGGGAGTTTGTCAGGATTTAAAGGGGGTCCTCGGGAGAGTGTCACTATTTGCAGGCGGACCCCGGGAGTGTGTCAGTATTTACAGGGGGTCCCTGGTATTGCATCAGTATTTTAAGAGGGTTCCTGTGAGTGTGTCAGTATTTACCGGAGGTTCTCGGGAATATGTCAGTATTTACAGGTGCTCCCCGTGTGTGTGTCAGTTTTTACAGGGAGACACTGGGAGTGTGCCAGTATTTACGGGGGGTCCCCTGGATTGTGATAGTATTTGCAGGAGGTCCCAGGGAGTGTGTCACTACTTGCACATGTTCCCCGGGTGTGTGTCAGTATATATTGGTGTTACGCAGGAATGTGTCAGTATTTATAGGGGATCTTCGGGAGTGTGCCAGTAATTACAGGAGGTCACTGGGAGTGTGACAGTATAAAAAGGGATACAGGAACAGAGGGATCTGGGGGTATATGTGCACAAATCCCCAGGAGTGTTTCGAGGGGGTCCCTTGGAGTGTGTCAATATTTACAGGGATTCCCTGGGAGTGTGTCAGTATTTATAGGGGGTCCCTGGGAGTGTGTCAGTATTTACAGGGGGTCCCCAGGAATGTGTCAATATTTATAAGGGGGCCCCGGGTGTGTGTCAATATTTACAGAAGGTCCTTGGGAATGCATCAATGTTTACAGGGGGTCCCTGGGAATGTGTCAGTATTTACAGGGAGTACCTGGGAATGTGTCGGTATTTACAGGGGGTCCCTGGGAATGTGTCGGTATTTACAGGGGGTCCCTGGGAATGTGTCGGTATTTACAGGGGGTCCCTGGGAGTGTGTCAGTATTTACAGGTGGTCACCGGGAGTGTGTCAGTATTTACAGCCAGAACCTGGGAGTATGTTCATATTTACAGGGGGTTCCCTGGGCCTGTGTCAGCATGTAAAGGAGGTCCACGGGAGTGTGTCAATACTTACAGGAGGACCCTGAATCATTTCAGTGTTTCCTGGGGGTCCTGGGGAGTGTGCCAGTATTTATAGGGGGTCCCTGGATGTGTGTCAGTGTTTATAGAAGGTCCCCAGGAGTGTGCTAGTATGTACAGGAGGTCACTGGGAGTGTGACAGTATAAAAAGGGGTACAGGAACAGAGAGGTCTGGGGGTATATGTGCACAAATCCCCAGGAGTGTGTCAGTATTTACAGGGTGTTCCTGGGAATGTGTTGCTATTTACAGGGGGTCTCTGGAATTGTGTCAGTATTTGCAGGAGTTGTTGGGAATGTGTCAGTATTTACAGGGGGGTTCATGGTAATGTGTTGGTATTTACAGGGTGTCCTCTAGAGTGTGTCAGTACTTACAAGGTCTCTGGGAGTGCGTCAGTCTTTAAAGGGGGAGTGCGTCAGTCTTTAAATGGGGTCTCCAGGTACAGGTCATAATTTTCCAAACATCTGTAGTTACGGGGGTGGTGGCAGAGGACTGGAGAATTGCAAATGTTACACCCTTGTTCAAAAAAGGATAAACCCAGCAATTATAGGCCAGTCAATTTAACCTTAGTGGTGGGGAAACTTTTAAAAACGATAATCTGGGACAGAATTAACAGTCACTTGGACGAGTGTGGATTGATTAGGGAAAGCCAGCTCGGATTTGTTAAAGGCAAATTGTGTTTAACTAACCAAATAGAGTTTTTTGATGAGGTAACAGACAGGGTAGATGAGGGCAATGCGGTTGATGTGGTGTATATGGACTTTCAAAAGGCGTTTGATAAAGTGCCGCGTGGCAGGCTTATCATCAAGATTGCGACCCATGGAATAAAGGGGGCAGTAGCATTGGAACTGGCTAAGTGACAGGAAACAGAGAGTAGTGGTGACCGGTTGTTTTTCGGACTGGAGGGAGGTGTACAGTGGTGTTCCCCAGGGGTCTGTGCTGGGACCACTGCTTTTCTTGATATATATTAATGACTTGGACTTGGGTGTACAGGGCACAATTTCAAAATTTGCAGATGACACAAAACTTGGAAGGGTAGTAAACAGTGAGGAGGATAATAATAGACTTCAAGAGGATACAGACAGGCTGGTGGCATGGGTGGACATGTGGCAGATGAAATTTGTGATATATTTCAGATGGAAGAACGAGGAGAGGCAATATAAACTAAAGGGCACAACTCTAAAAAGGGGTACAGGAACAGAGAGATCTGGGGGTATATGTGCACAAATCGTTGAAAATGCAGGGCAGGTTGAGAAAGCGGTTATAAAAGCATACGGGATATTTGGTCTTATACATAGAGGCATAGAATACAAAAGTATGGAAATCATGATGAACCTTTATAAAACACCGTTCGACCACAACTGGAATATTGTGTCCAGTTCTGGGCACTGCACTTTAGGAAAGATGTGAAGGCCTTAGAGAGGGTGCAGAAAAGATTTACCAGAATGATTCCAGGGATGAGGGACTTTAATTACGTGGATAGACTGGAGAAGCTGGGGTTGTTCTCCTTGGAACGGAGACGGTTTCGAGGAGATTTGATAGAGGTGTTCAAAATCATGAAGGGTCTGGACAGAGGAGATAGAGAGAAACTGTTCCCATTGGCGGAAGGGTCAAGAATCAGAAGACATAGATTTAAGGTGGGCAAAAGAACCAAAGGTGACATGAGGAAAAACTTTTTTACACAGTGAGTGGTTAGGATCTGGAATGCACTGCCCGAGGGGGTGGTGGAGGCAGATTCAATCATGGCCTTCAAAAGGGAACTGGATAAGTACTTGAAAGGAAAAAATTTGCGGGGTTACGGGGATAGGGCAGAGGAGTGGGACTAGCTGGATTGCTCTTGCATAGAGCCAACATGGATTCGATGGGCCAAATGGCCTCCTTCCATGCTGTAACCTTTCTATCATTCTATGATAAATGGCGGCCCCGATTGTGTGTCAGTATTTACAGGAGGTCCCTGGGATTATGTCATTATTTGCAGGGATCGTTGGGAGTGTGTCAATATTTACCGGGGATAATTGGGAATATGTCAGTATTTACGGGTGCTCCCCGAGTATGCGTCAGTATTTACAGAGAGACACAGGCAGTGTGCCAGTATATAAAGGGGGTCTCTGGATATGTGTCAGTATTTGCAGGGGGGCCCCAGGAGCGTGTCAGCATTTACAGCGAGTCTCTGGGAATGTGTCAGTATTTACAGGAGGTCTCTGGGAATGTGTCAGTATTTGAAGGCGGTCCCTAGGAGGGTGTCAGTATTTATAGGAGCTCCTAGGGAGTGTGTCAATATTTGCAGGCAGTCCCTGGGAGGTTGTCAGTATTTATAGGAGCTCCTAGGGAGTGTGTCAATATTTGCAGGCGGTCCCTGGGACATGTCAGTATTTGCAGAGGGTCCCTTGGCGTGTGTCAGTATTTGCAGGAGGTCTCTGGGAGTGTGTCGATATTTGTAGGCAGTCCTGGGATTGTGTCAGTATTTACAGGAGGCCCCTGGGAGTGTGTCAGTATTTACAAGCGGTTCCTGGGACATGTCAGTATTTGCAGAGGGTCCCTTGGAGTGTGTCAGTATTTGCAGGAGGTTGTCGGAATTGTGTCATTTTTTATAGGTGCTCCCCGAGTGTGCATCAGTTTTTACAGGGAGACACTGGGAATGTGCCAGTATATAAAGGGGGTCCCCACAAGTGTGTCAGCATTAACAAGGGGTCCCTGGGAATTTGTCGGTATTTACAGGAGATCCCTGGGAATGTGTCAGTATTTAACGGGGGTCCTCGAGAGAGTGTCAGTATTTACAGGAGGTCCCTGGGAGTGTGTCAGTATTTAACGGGGGTCCTCGAGAGAGTGTCAGTATTTACAGGAGGTCTCTGGGAGTGTGTCAGTATTTACAGGAGGTGTCTGGGAGTGTGTCAGTATTTACAGGAGGTCTCTGGGAGTGTGTCAATATTTAAAGGAGGTTGTCGGGATTGTGTCAGTTTTTACCGGGGGGGGGGTCCCTGGGCAGGTGTCAGTGTTTACATGGGGTCCCTGGGAGTGTGTCAGTATTTACTGGGGGGGGGTCCCTGGGCAGGTGTCAGTGTTTACACGGGGTCCCTGAGTGTGTGTCAGTATTTACTGGGAGACACTGGGGCCTCGATTTTCAAAGGAAATTACGGGTGCTCTGGTTGCAGGGAGGGCTGCGAAAATCCCGAGCGGGTGAGGAAGCCGGCTCCAACCCGCCGACTTCCGAGTTCCCCACAGACGCACCTGTGTGTGCTCGTGCCTCACGAATGCGTAAGTCCCACCGGCAATTAAAGCCAGCAGGATGATAGTTAACACACTTATTTAGATACTTTTAAGTATTTGAAGTACTTCATTACATGCTGATTGAGACAGGGGACTGATTTTCATTCAGCCTCAGCGTGTGCACGCGTTTCAGCCAGCAGCCATGGCTGCATTCACCACTACATCCGAGGACAAGCAATATCACCAGCCTTGCCAGGTGTACACCTCCGCCACGTGGAGCTCCACAACACAGTGCTGCGCCACAGGCACCTGCACAAGAGCACAGAGGGCAACAACAGAGAGAGCGACGTCACAGGAGGCACTACCCTCACCACAGGGTCTACAGACCGAGGCTCAGCTTCCTGGACCTCTCTGAGGAGCAGTCCATATGGAGGCTGAGAGTGAGTCGCCAGGTGGTCGTGGACATCTGCAGCCTCCTTCATGCCGAGCTGCTCCCGACTGGGCCGAGCAGCATCTCCTTACCCATCGCTGTCAAAGTCACCACTGCTCTCAACTTCCTCGCCTCCGGATCATTCCAGGGTGCCACCGGGGTCTCTCAGTCGTCTGCACTAGTGCATAAGGCAGGTCACCGATGGCTTGTTCCGCAGGGCCTCGCATTATGCCAGCTTCCCCATGGACGACCTCAGCCAGACGGAGAGGCCAGTGGGATTCCATGCTGTGGCTGGCTTCCCACGGGTGCAGGGTGTAATCGATTGCACCCATATAGTAATCCGAGCACCTCCACACGAGCCAGGACTGCTCATCAACAGGAAGGGCTATCACTCCATCAACACTCAGCTCATCTGTGACCACTGCAAGAGATTCCTTCACGTGTGCACCAGATTCCCTGGCAGCTGCCACAATTCCTTCCTCCAGGAATCCAACATCCCGCCCCTCTTCCACGCACCGAACACCCACAAGGGCTGGCTCCTCGGGGACAAGGGATACCCCCTGCACACTGGCTCATGACATCACTGAGGAACCCCATCACCGAGCAACAGCGTCGATATAACAACAGCCACATCGCCACCAGGACTACAATTGAGATGCTATAGGGCTGCTCAAGATGCGCTTCAGGTGCCTTGATCGTTCTGGGGGAGCGCTTCAATACGCACCAGACAGAGTGGGACACATTATAGTCGTGTGTTGTGCCCTGCACAACATGGCACAACAGAGAGGGTGACGCTGGAGGAGGCCCCATCCACATCTGCCCCCACATTGAGGAGGAGGAGGAGGAGGAGGAGGAGCAGCTCACCTGGCTGCTCGTGAGGCCAGGGAGTCACTGATATGTGAACAGTTCTCCTAACATCAGACAGTGTGAAGAGTCCAGTCCTCACACCACCTGGACAGAGCAGCACCCACACCACCCCCCCACCCCTCCCTGTACAAAACAGTCCTGCAACGACACATACACCCACTGTAAAGTGACCCAATGGGTGGTATTAAGTGTGGGCGTTCATGGTGAACCTCATGAAAGGGCCTTATTACACAAGCCAGTCAAGAATGGGCAAGATATGGAAGTAGTGGTGAGACTGATAACATTTAATGTGAATACAACAAAATCCAAATAAAAATGAAAAATATGATAGTCTGTCAGACACCCTTGTGCATCCCCTTTGTGCTCACAAATCCTTCGCCTTTCTCTTACGACTACTCCTACGTGGTGCCTCCCCTGTGGCTGCAGCAGAGGTAGTGGCAGGTTGCTCATGTTCAAGCCCTGACCAATTAGATGCTTTGGGCCTACGCCCTCTGGGTTTTGGTGCCCGTGAGGGCCCCTCCAAAGACTGCTCCACCTGGACCTGTGCAGGGGCAGACTCGGCCTCCTGGAGAGGAGGCAGCATTGCGGGTACTGGTTGAGAGGGGGGCAACGGGTGAGACGTGGGAGCACTTTGAGTGGCGTCCCCACTTCCATGTCCCCTCTCCTGGACCAGGGCCACATCACTTCTACCACTCTGCTGGACAACAGTTTGGAGGACATGTGTGATTCCTTGTAAGGCCAGTGTTAGTGTATCTGTCTGCCTGTTTAAGGCGGCAGAACGTTGTTCACCCTGAGTCCGAACGACTGTTGTCAGGGCCTGAATGGACTCATTTGTGAGCCGTGCTTGAAGCTCAACGGAGGCTAGCCTTCTCTCCGTCGGAGACATTCCCACACTTACCTGCGACACTATCTCAGACAGTTCCTCACGTCCCTGTGACACTATCTCAGAGAGTTGCTCACGTCCCTGTGACACTATCTCCGAGAATTGCTCACGTCCCTGCGACACTATCACAGAGAGTTGCTCACGTCCCTGTGACACTATCTCAGAGAGTTGCTCACGTCCCTGCGACACTATCTCAGAGAGTTGCTCACGTCCCTGTGACACTATCTCAGAGAGTTGCTCACGTCCCTGTGACACTATCTCAGAGAGTTGCTCACGTCCCTGTGACACTATCTCAGAGAGTTCCTCACGTCCCTGTGACACTATCTCAGAGAGTTGCTCATTTCCCTGTGACACTATCTCAGAGAGTTGCTCACGTCCCTGTGACACTATCTCAGAGAGTTGCTCACGTCCCTGTGACACTATCTCAGACAGTTCCTCACGTCCCTGTGACACTATCTCAGAGAGTTGCTCACGTCCCTGTGACACTATCTCCGAGAATTGCTCACGTCCCTGCGACACTATCACAGAGAGTTGCTCACGTCCCTGTGACACTATCTCAGAGAGTTGCTCACGTCCCTGCGACACTATCTCAGAGAGTTGCTCACGTCCCTGTGACACTATCTCAGAGAGTTGCTCACGTCCCTGTGACACTATCTCAGAGAGTTGCTCACGTCCCTGCGACACTATCTCAGAGAGTTCCTCACGTCCCTGTGACACTATCTCAGAGAGTTGCTCATGTCCCTGCGACACTATCTCAGAGAGTTGCTCATGTCCCTGCGACACTATCTCAGAGAGTTGCTCATGTCCCTGCGACACTATCTCAGAGAGTTGCTCACGTTCCTGTGACACTATCTCAGAGAGTTCCTCACGTCCCTGCGACACTATCTCAGAGAGTTGCTCACGTCCCTGCGACACTATCTCAGAGAGTTGCTCATTTCCCTGCGACACTATCTCAGAGAGTTGCTCACGTCCCTGTGACACTATCTCAGAGAGTTGCTCACGTCCCTGTGACACTATCTCAGAGAGTTGCTCACGTCCCTGTGACACTATCTCAGAGAGTTGCTCACGTCCCTGTGACACTATCTCAGAGAGTTGCTCACGTCCCTGTGACACTATCTCAGAGAGTTGCTCATTTCCCTGCGACACTATCTCAGAGAGTTGCTCACGTCCCTGCGACACTATCTCAGAGAGTTGCTCACGTCCCTGCGACACTATCTCAGAGAGTTGCTCATTTCCCTGTGACACTATCTCAGAGAGTTGCTCACGTCCCTGCGACACTATCTCAGAGAGTTGCTCATTTCCCTGTGACACTATCTCAGAGAGTTGCTCACGTCCCTGTGACACTATCTCAGAGAGTTGCTCATTTCCCTGCGACACTATCTCAGAGAGTTGCTCACGTCCCTGTGACACTATCTCAGAGAGTTGCTCACGTCCCTGTGACACTATCTCAGAGAGTTGCTCATTTCCCTGCGACACTATCTCAGAGAGTTGCTCATTTCCCTGTGACACTATCTCAGAGAGTTGCTCACGTCCCTGCGACACTATCACAGAGATTCCCTCACGTACCTGTGCCACCATTCCACTAATGCAGGAGTTAGACTCCTCCATCCTCTGAGCGATTGTGGAGAGTGTGCGTGGCACCTGTTCCAGCACCTCGCAAATGTGCTGCTGCCTCTTGATCATTCACCTTTTAAAGGGTGGCCCCCAGGTTTCAGCATCTGCGTCCAGCTGAGCAGTGCCTGGAGAGGAAAGCTCCCAGCAACATGGACTCTCCACAGCTGCCCCTGCCATCAGTGTCTGCCCGTGCTCACTTGTGTGTGGTGACTCACCAGGCGCCAACCCAACTAACTCACTACTAGGACCCACCGAGGTGTGAGTATCTGAGCTGGTGGATGGCTCACTAAGATGTGACAGTGGACCATCAGAGGCCGGGAGCTCCTCTGAGGAATCGCCCTCCGTCGTCACAGCGGTCGCTGAAGGGCCTGTAAGAGAACAGAAGGCAATATTAAGCATCACCACAGATGTGTCATGTTACGATGAGCACACTGAGGTGTTCAACATGGCAAGCATTGTTAACATCAAATCATGTTGTGTGTGATGAATGTTAAAGTTGTGTCACCAGACGTTTGTCGGATGCCAGTCTCGGTGTCCCCGACGGACAGGCACTCGAGGTGCGGCTCAGCTCCAGCGCCTCCTGCTCCGCGTCTGTGAGGACGACGATCTGTTGCTTGGGAAGTGAATGTAAGTTGAGGATAAGCTTTGAGTGGGTGTGAGGAGTGATGTGATAGAGCAGTGTTGGCAGTGCAGAAGGAGTTGTGGGGCGGGGACGGTGATGTGGAAGACGGAGTGTAGGAGAATGAGTCAGTGTACTCACTTTGCTGACCTAGTTAGGTCATTGAAGCGCTTCCTGCAGTGGACCCAGGTGCGGGAGATGTTGCTGCTGCTGGTGACCTCCTCTGCCACCTCGAGCCAGGCCTTCTTGGTGGCAGAGGCAGGCCACTTCCTCCCGTCCGCGGTGTAAAACACTTCCCTCCTCCTCCTCACCCCATCCAGTAGCTGCTGCAGTGAGGCGTCACTGAACCTTGGAGTAATCTTGCCCCTGTGCTGCTCTATATTGTGTGCTTTCTGGTGTTTGCTTCAGGAATGGCCCTTTAAATAGAGCCACTCCTGCTGACAGCCTGTGTTGCGGGTGCACAGTCTGCCCGCTGCACAGCTTTCGGAGACAAACCCAGAAGCTGCGTTAAGGGCCACCAATTAACTTGCGATCACGTGGGAAGTGATAGGATTTTATTAGTCGGGTTACCCACGCGCCCATTGGCCCCTCCCCGCCCGCTGCCATCCCACCGCCATTTAAAAATTGAGTCCAAAGAGTCTGCATAGGGATATAGACAGGTTAAATGAGTGGGCAAGAGGTGGCAGATGGAATATAATGTGGGGAAATGTGAGGTTATTCACTTTGGTAGGAAGAATAGAAAAATATAATATTGAGAAACTATTAAATGTTGGTGTTCAGAGAGACTTGGGTGTCCTCGTACAAGAAACACAAAAGGTTAGCGTGCAGGTAGAGCAGGCAATTAGGAAGGCAAATGGCATATTGTCCTTTATTGAAAGGGGGTTGGAGTATTTACAGGAGGTCCCTGGGTGGGTGTCAGTATTTGCAGGCGGTCCTGGGAGTGTGTCAATAATTAAAAGGCGTCCCTGGGACTGTGTCAGTATTTACAGGAGGACCCCGGGAGTGTGTCAATATTTAGAGGGGTTCCCTGGGAGAGTGGAACTGAAGGGATTCGCAAAATTTCACATGTCCCCCCCTCCCCCCGAAGATTTATTGGAGTTATTAAAGAAACCCTGGTGTGACTGTGTTTTAAAAAATCCAGGGTCTCTCAAAATGGCTGCGGTCAGACACATGGCCAAGGGCCGGCAGATTTGAAATTGGATTCTCTCACAGCTTGGCAGGCTCCGTGTTTCAGACAGGGCTCTTTGAACAATGCAGTTGCATTCACGCCCTGAGGCAAGCCATCAACATTGCCGGCCTACACAATCAAAATTCGAGCAGGAATAATCCCAGGACTAAAGATAGCCCATCAGGGAACATTCGGAACAATGGAAAGCAGTTATGGAACAGATCAGTACAGGTACCGGCCGTTAATGTAAATGGGCCAAGATCGGGACCCCTTTTGTCTCACGTTTTCAGCCCAAATCGGACAATGGAACAAACTGATGAGGCGCGAAATTAACCCATTACCGGGAGGGTATAACTGGGGCATCCCAGAACCTCTCTCTCTCTTTCTCTTCGCCTTGGCCCAGTGTCCTGCTTGCCTGCTAGCAACCAAGAAGGAAGGCCGTCCAGTAAATATCGCAACCACATGTCGAAGGCAGCAGCAGGACACTGGGGCCAGGCCTTTTCATCTGTTTCACGGTGAGCATTATTTTTTTTCTGGCTGCCACAAGACAACCTAGCTAGGTGTAAGGGTGGGAGTTAAAGGGGTATTGCTAAAATTGTGATTTTAGAATTTTCCCTCGATGTGTCCATTTCTTCCACCCCGTTAAGTGTAAGACTGTATTGCATCCATAGCGATTCCTTTTATCTTCTGTATAATTGTTTACCTTGTAGTTTTAGTTTTCTTATTAATAAACATTGGTTTTCCTTGCACCAATCCACTGGTCTGTTTGTCTGTCCTTATTACCGCTCGATAAGTCCTGAGCTCAGAATCAGGAAGGGGAAAGCGATTCGAAACCGCACAGCGGGCAGGGCAGCTCAGGAAAACGTAACTGGCTGACCTATAATAAGCCCCTGAAACAAAACCCCTTACAGAAATGGCGAGCCAGGTAGGAGCTCAGGCGAAAGTGTGTAACAAGGCAGACAGTGGTGCGGAAGAGGAATCCGCAATGGAGGAAAGGTTGTCTACCTATGTGTGCGGCAAGGTAAATATTGCGATAAAATGGGTGGGCGATATGTTAAAGGCCGAGCGTCCCATAGATGCAGCCATCCAGTGGACAGCAAGTAAACAGTATAAGAAGGGTATCGAGAAGGCGGTCTGGCTCTTGTGTTTTAAAAAGCAGGTCTTAGTACTAGACCGTGCTGTCGCAGTGCGAGCAGCCAAGATTAAACAGTTGACCCGAGATTTGCAGGAAAAGACAGCAGCGGAAGAGAAAGGGGTAGCGGCGCTCCAGGCAATAAACCAAGAAAGGGCGCAGATGGCAAGGGACCACCAGGCAAAGGTAGAGCGCCTGGAATACCAGATCGCTGAGCTCAAAAGTAGCACTAGGGGTAGAATGGAACACCTGGAATGCCAGGTCAGAGAGGCGAGAGGCAGTGAGGTTAGGTTAATGGATAAGATCCACAGCCTCACACAAGAACTAAAAGAGCAGGAGGAGAAAGTAGGCGAGGTAAAGGCAGCATATAAGCTGGCCTGCGCCCAGAGGTTTGAAGACGCAGATCATGGCCCCTGCAGGCAAGAAATAGAAAGCTTGGGCATGGCCTTAGCGAGGGCGAAGGGCATGGTATGCCTCATTAGCCCGAAAGTGGGCCAGTCGGATTTTACCGGCAACCCAAGCAGGGAAGTCCCACAGGCAGCTCCCAGAACGACACTGTTTAGGGAACCAGGGCTTCACGGCCACCACCCATAGCCCCGAGTTTTCAGGAGGTCTGGCAGCAAAGGGGGGTGGAGGATGAAGCATTAGGGAAGACCCAGCAAGCCCTGGTAGATAGACCAGGACTGGGACCAGTGTACCCCCTCCGACAACGGAGGTACGGCCCGCCCGCCGATGGCGAGGACCTAGGGGCCATCCAGAACCAGTTTGTAGTGCCTATGGCACCCCACAGCTCAGGGCCATGGTTAGCCATATCCCTAAGCTTACAGTGAAGGGAGACCCCTCTCTACACTTCCGTGAGATAGAGCAGGCAGCGTGCGTTAATGACTGCGATGAAGCAGAACAAGCAAAGATGCTGCTGTTTTCTCTGGGTGGTGACCTCCTCCAAACCTTATCAGATGAGTGCAAAAGGGGGCAGAAAGATTACGAGGGGTTAAGGGATGAGATATTGGAGGCGATGGGACTTAAAGACCGTAGTCCGTTCGCCCGGGTGGGAAAAACGGTACAGCTCCCCGGGGAGTCCCCACAGGCATTCGCAGACAGGCTGTGGCCAGTCTACCGGAGCGCATGCCCGGGAATGCCAGGGCGGGCATTCCTGAACAGAGATCAATCGGCCCACTGGCTCCGCTGTCTCATGGCAAACTGCCTGCCCCAAATTCGAACTCGAGCTGCGGCCTGGTTTGACCCCCGTAGCCCCCAGACCACCGAGGAAACGGTGATCCGCCAGCTCACGATAGCATTTAAAAATATCAGGGGTATCGAGACGCCCCAACCCAAGGGGAAAGTCCACGAGGTTAAACCAGGGTCTCAGCATAAAAGGGAATGGCACCAGGAAGGGAATCGTCCCGCCCAGGCTAAGTTAAACTGCTATGGGTCCGGGAAGGACGGCCACTGGCGCAAAGATTGTAAAAACCCCTGGAAGGACACCAAGGGAAAGAATCCCACCGTCCCAGCCCAAAAGGCAGCAACGGGGGAAGCAGAGACAGGAATTGCCCCCGCTGCTTTGGAGTCATTTTTTGAGGCCATGCGATCTTTTATGGCCAGCCAGGGAAAAATAGCAGCCACTATCGGTGTGGTAGCTCCCTCAGCCCCCCCGACAACGCCCCGAAATGACTAGAGCCCACGCAGCCTGTCTACCTGTGTGCTCTCCGGTATGATGGATGGAAGAGACCGCTCGTGCAGATGGAGGTAGAGAAGGTTAAAGGACAATATCTGCTGGATACGGGGGCATCATGCACTGTGATCCACGCAGCTAATCCCACCACCTCACCTCTGTCTAGCGGAGTTCCATACGTCCTATCGGGGATCACCGGCAAGGAACAGGTGTGAGCATTCACCAAGCCGCTCTCAATCCGCCTGGGCCCACTCCAAACCAAGTGGACATGTGTCCTGGCGAGGTGGGAAGCGGAGGGAGGAAAGGGGATCCTAGGAGCCGACTTCATCGTGGGCCACGGGATCCTCGTGGATCTCCGCAACCATTGCCTTTGGGGAGCCGACACGGGTGAGGAGAATGGCGTGGGAGTTATCCCAGGAAAGGAAGGGAAGGGAACCCTGTGTACTGTGAAGCCGAAAGGAGGTTACGACCTTGGGCTCATGGTAGAGGGTGTCCCGGAGGAATTTAAAGCATTCGTGCAGGCTCGCATGGCTGCGTTCGCCACGCACAAACACGACTGCGGGAGGGTCACCGGGTTTGAGGTCAGGGTAGATGGGGACCCCATGGCCCGGCCCCAGAAGCAGTATAACTTTCCTAGAGAAGCAGAGCCCGATATGGAGATGGCCATATCCTCGTTGGTGCAGCAGGGAGTGCTGAGGCCCATAGCCACCCATGTTAATTCTCCGCTTTGGCCGGTCAAGAAACCGGACAATTCATGGAGAGCACGGTGGACTATCGGGTGCTCAACAGCAATATCCCCGCGTGTGCCCCCACAGTGGCAGCAGTTGCCGACCTCATCGGAAGCATTCCAGCATCCGCGACTACGTTCACGGTGCTGGATACTTCGAATGGGTTTTAGTTGATCCCCTTGAGGAGGGAAGACCAGTATAAGTTTGCTTTTACTTTTAAAGGGCAACAGTATACTTGGAACTGCTTGCCGCAAGGTTTTCAAAACAGCCCCAGCATCTTTCACCAGTGCATGGCGAGTAGTTTAAAGGAATTTAGCTAGCCCACCCAATTGGTGCAGTATGTAGACGACCTGCTCTTGTTTACCGACTCAGTCGGGGAGCATGGCCCGCTACTGGCCAAATTGCTGGAGCTGCTGCAGAGTAAAGGTTTTAAAGTGAACCCAAAGAAAGCGCGGATCGGCCAGCAGGAGGTGAAATTTCTGGGCCTGACCGTCCGCGCAGGGGAAAGAGCCATAGACAAGGCTAGGAGGGAAGCGGTCCAAGAGCTACCGGTCCCCAGTACTGCGGAGGCGAAAAAGCAGGCAGCCGGGATCCAACCCGAGGTTAGAAATCCCCAGCTCCCAGCAGGTCACAGCTCCCAGGCAGCACACGCAGGCGCAGTCGCATGCATCAGGGGAGGAGCCACCCAGGCCCCTGTCCAAACCACTCCCCCTCTCTTCTGGGACTCAGGTGGGGAGGAGGAGGAGCCCGAGGCAGGTAGCCCCACCCCCGACCCAGGTTTTGAACCTGGAGAGGAAGATTCTCAGCCACTGGCAGCAGGCAGCGAAGGGTTGCCTGTCCCCAGCTCAGACTTGGGAAGGGAGGAGCCACAGGGGAAAAGCCCCCAGCCAGCGAGGACTGCGACCCACAGCAAGGGTCCGCTCGCCAGGGTAGCCCCACCAACAGCACTTCCTAGGAGGTCCCCTCGGACACCCCAGCCTAGGAAGGCATGGTCGCCGGCTCCCCAGTTTAAAAGGGCTACCTCCCGCGTTAAAGTTAAGTTGAAAGACAAAGGTCCTCAGCCAGCAGTCGCGGGCTGTGAGGGACCAGAAGTAAAGGTCAGTACAGCCATGCCGCAGGGAGCAGCCTGCAGAAGTCCTGAGAGAATTTGAGCTGGCCGCTCGGAGACGGGCGGCGGATGTATATAACTTTAGCAGTTAAGTTTGTAGTTTTAAGTTAAAATTTTAGGTTAATTATAAGATGTGGAACCGTAGTGTAATTTTAAGATGGAACCGTTCCAGTGTTGTCTACGTGAGCCGAGGTCCAGGGACCCGCTCACACTTCACCCGAGCCAGGAAGCCTATCAGGAGCCCGGCCAGATGTTCTTTATCTTTTACAGGGAATTAAAGGGAATGTTCGGAGGCGTGATCCTGCTCGCCCTGTCTGGGCTGGGCCTCGCGAGAAGGGGCGACACCAAGGACCACCACATCTTCGGATGCTCCGGAAAAACGGCGCCACCAGCCTACGATGGGAGTGGCCTACGCGAGGCGGATGAAATCACCTTGTACACTCACGAGGGGAGCTGGCCCGGATGGCTGGGGTCAAATTCGACCCAGTACTCGAGCCAGACCGGTTTTTCATACAGGGAGACCTCCCTCCAGTGCCCGAGGATACGAATTGTCACCCCAAGGATTAGCGTCACCGCGGGAAAAGGAATATGTTTGTCACGTAAAGGCAACGTTCCCCTGGATAGGTGGTGGTGGCTTAGAAAATTAAGGAAGGATATGGGGAACCCCAGGGTAGAGTGGGAGAGGTTAGGGAATAACACCCACAGGACCATCACAGGGACCCAGGGAGGGTTAAGTGTGTGCTGGGACAAATGGTGGGAACTGGATCAGGGGATCTATGTCTGTATGTGGAGTTCAGAGAAAGTCTGCCCCACAGGCATTTCCATCATTTTCCGCAGCCAGTGGCAAGATGACGGGAGGGGGATGGACTGGGAATCGCGCCTGGGCGCATGCACGATCCCATACTCCCCAATCTCGGTTAATGCCACTGAATTAGTAACCCGCCCCCTACAGCCCCTGCCCACGACCGTGACGTCACGTATGATAGTAGAGGGATGCCCCGCCACCACCAAGGGACCAGGGAACGGCTTGGTGCTAGTACCTACAGACCAGGTGCTGTATCAAGGGGTGCACTACGCGGTAGCCTCCGTGATTTTAAACCTCACCGAGGTACACCTACCCGCGTGGTGCCCCACAGAGACCGCGCAGTTGTATCAAGCCCTCTTAAAAGATATGTTCCGTAAATTTTATCAGTTTGATTTTTCAGACGTTGACAGAACCAGACTATACACCCATGAGCTTTTGGATGGGATTGGGAGACAAAGAAGGGGTGCTTTTAACGATGTCTTAACTGGTTTTAACACGGGGTCTTCTGTCATCAACAGCTTAGATGACATCGAGCTGCAGACCCAGATTAATGGTTTAAAAACGCAATTAAAGAAAATATTAATCGATGTGAATCAGGTGGTGGGTTCGGAACTGCACGAAGATCAGGCCATGACTCTCCACTTAAAGGAGATCATAGCGGAGCTGGAAAAGCATGCAGAGATGGTGAATGTGCTCGTTAGGGAGGGTCGGAATGCGTCAGACCAGGCGGCGCAGAATGAAGTGTGCGTGCTGTATGGGGCATGGTTGCTGGGCAAGGCCCGCAACAATCTGGAGGATTTAAAGCAAGGTTTAGTCCCCTCCTGGATCAGCAACAAACCCCTCACAGCCCTCCACCCTTTTGAGAATACATTAAGTCCGTGCCAGCTCCGCCTAGCTTCTGAGGCCTACCCAGTCCCAGTGGACTGTGGGCGTTCCAACCACACCATCATAGGGATAGTTGTAAGGATGCCAGTCATGGAGTGTACAGGGTGGAGAACATTGGTGTCATTCAGGGGGGTGCACACGTTCGTTTTACAGCGGTCTCGCCCTACATCATAAAGTGGGAGCATGGTATGACGGGTACTGACCTGTCGGGGTGCCGGAGCTGGGGATCACACATAATCCTGTGTCCCCAGCACTTGAACACCTATTCAAAACCGCAGTGCGGGTTAAGAGCTACTGACGCGAAGCCTATAAACTGCACCATGGAAGCCATGGCACAAGGCCATGTTCCCCCACAGGTGGCGTGTATAGGAGGTGGGACATATTGCGTCACCACAGCAGCGTCTCACTACCAGCACGGTCAGCACAGCTGGTGCGCGGTGAGTGACAGCAGTTTCTGCTTTAAACCCGAGGCAGAAGTTCAAGTGGCACAGATACGAATTGTCCCCATCCCTGAACCATCCACTGTTCACCTCACTGTGAAAGAGAATTTCACCAACCTCCAAAAGTATGCAGCCCACTTCGGCTACCAGATCCCCCCTCTCCCAGAACACCTCGTTAAATTATTAAAAGCAGTAGGGGTGTCCCAAAAACACTTTAACACGCTGGAACAGAAGACTGTCCAGAAAGGGGCCGATATTCTGAGTATTACGACCCCACCCTAGAGTCATAGAGTCATAGAGTTATACGGCACGGATAGAGGCCCTTCGGCCCATCGTGTCCGCGCCGGCCATTAAGCCCTGTCTACTCTAATCCCATATTCCAGCATTTGGTCCGTAGCCTTGTATGCTATGGCATTTCAAGTGCTCATCCAAATGCTTCTTGAATGTTGTGAGGGTTCCTGCCTCCACAACCCTTTCAGGCAGTGAGTTCCAGACTCCAACCACCCTCTGGGTGAAAAAGTTCTTTCTCAAATCCCCTCTAAACCTCCCGCCTTTTACCTTGAATCTATGTCCCCTTGTTATAGAACCCTCAACGAAGGGAAAAAGCTCCTTAGTATCCATCCTATCTGTGCCCCTCATAATTTTGTACACCTCAATCATGTCCCCCCTCAGCCTCCTCTGCTCCAAGGAAAACAAACCCAATCTTCCCAGTCTCTCTTCATAGCTGAAGCGCTCCAGCCCTGGTAACATCCTGGTGAATCTCCTCTGCACCCTCTCCAAAGCGATCACATCCTTCCTGTAGTGTGGCGACCAGAACTGCACACAGTACTCCAGCTGTGGCCTAACCAGTGTTTTATACAGCTCCATCATAACCTCCTTGCTATTATATTCTATGCCTCGGCTAATAAAGGCAAGTATCCCATATGCCTTCTTTACCACCTTATCTACCTGTTCCGCCGCCTTCAGGGATCTGTGAACTTGCACACCAAGATCCCTCTGACCCTCTGTCTTGCCTAGGGTCCTCCCATTCATTGTGTATTCCCTTGCCTTGTTAGTCCCTCCAAAGTGCATCACCTCGCACTTTTCCGGGTTAAATTCCATTTGCCACTGTTCCGCCCATCTGACCAACCCATCTATATCGTCCTGCAGACTGAGGCTATCCTCCTCGCTATTTACCACCCTACCAATCTTTGTATCATCAGCGAACTTACTGATCATACCTTTTACATTCATATCCAAGTCATTAATGTAGACCACAAACAGCAAGGGACCCAGCACCGATCCCTGTGGTACCCCACTGGCCACAGGCTTCCAGTCACAAAAACAACCTTCGACCATCACCCTCTGCCTTCTGCAACTAATTGTAAACAATTTTACAACACCAAGTTATAGTCCAGCAATTTTATTTTAAATTCACAAGCTTTCGGAGACTTCCTCCTTCCTCAGGTAAATGTTCAGGATCTCCTTGAAGCCCACGCATTTATACATATTGAACAATAATACATGGTGTTTACAGACTGCCCCTGCAACTGCCCGTTGCCAAGGCAATCACCGTGTTCAGACAGAGAGGTGTCACCTGCAGAACCCCCGAATACACATTCAACAAAAAAACAAACAGGGAAAAAAAACAGAGAAGAAAAACAGAGAGAGGCAGAAACATCCGGAAGGCAGAGAGAGCCAGCAAATGACCCATTATATTAAAAATAGATAACATTTGTTCGCTGGTGGGGTAACGTGTAGCGTGACATGAACCCAAGATCCCGGTTGAGGCCGTCTCATGGGTGCGGAACTTGGCTATCAATTTCTGCTCGACGATTTTGCGTTGTCGTGTGTCTCGAAGGCCGCCTTGGAGTACGCTTACCCGAAGGTCGGTGGATGAATGTCCATGACTGCTGAAGTGTTCCCCGACTGGGAGGGAACCCTCCTGTTTGGCGATTGTTGCGCGGTGTCCGTTCATCCGTTGTCGCAGCGTCTGCATGGTCTCGCCAATGTACCATGCTCTGGGGCATCCTTTCCTGCAACGTATGAGGTAGACAACGTTGGCCGAGTCACAGGAGTATGAACCATGCACCTGGTGGGTGGTGTCCTCTCGTGTGATGGTGGTATCTGTGTCGATGATCTGGCATGTCTTGCAGAGGTTACCGTGGCAGGGTTGTGTGGCGTCGTGGATGCTGTTCTCTTGAAAGCTAGGTAATTTGCTGCGAACGATGGTCTGTTTGAGGTTGGGTGGCTGTTTAAAGGCGAGTAGTGGAGGTGTGGGGATGGCCATAGCGAGGTGTTTGTCCTCATTGATGACATGTTGAAGGCTGCAACTAAGCCAGTTTTGTATCCAAAGTGCCAAGGCACCCTGGATTCCATGGGCTCGTACCTTCTTGACCAGTCTCCTGTGGGGGACTTTATCGAAGGCCTTACTGAAATCCATGTATACCACATCCACTGCGTTACCCTCATCCACACGCCTAGTCACCCCCTCAAAAACTTCAATCAAATTAGTCAGACATGATCTTCCCTTGACAAAGCCATGTTGACTATCCCTGATTAATCCTTGCTTCTCCAAGTGGAGACTAATTTTGTCCTTCAGAATTTTTTCCAATAATTTTCCTACCACTGATGTTAGGCTCACTGGCCTGTAGTTCCCCGGTTTTTCCCTACTCCCCTTCTTGAATAATGGTATTACATTAGCGGTTCTCCAGTCCTCTGGCACATCCCCTGTGGCCAGAGAGGTTCTGAATATATGTGTCAGAGCCCCCGCAATCTCCTCCTTTGCCTCACACAGTAGCCTGGGATACATTTCGTCCGGGCCTGGGGATTTATCCATTTTTAGGCCTGCTAAAACCGCCAATACCTCCTCCCGCTCGATGTTAATATGTCCCTGGTGGGACATCTTTGAGAATATAGAGGTCCCCTCCTGGATTCGTCTGGCATCACACGTACTAGTAATCTGTCAGCTCGGGATCGTCCTCTACCTGGTTTGCGTCCAATGTAGGGGTCTCGAGTTAGTAGTTAGAACACAAAGGGTATGGAAGGACCAGTATGCTCGGGTAGACGAAACACCCGCGTGAGTTCGGTGACGCATCACTTGCGAGTGATGGCAGCCTGTTTCATTATTTTAACAAAGATGGTCCCTTCCGTTTGTTGTTTTCAATAAGGATTGTTTTCGTTTTGGTATTGTTTTGAATAAAGATTGTTCTCGTATTTTCATTTTAATAAAGAATGTATAGTATACGAAATTCTGTTTCATCCCAAGTGGTGCAGGGGTATTTGGACCCCTCCGTGCTGGGATTGTTGTAATTCAACCTTGTTTTCTATCTGAATGGCTGCCATACACTGGGGCTCTCTCCAAGTAAGGGAATGTATGTGTCGAGGGATTAGGGATAGGTAAATAAAGGGGAGGGTTGTTTGCGACGGTCAGAAAATTTTGCTCACCTTGCATGGACACTTCAAGCAAGTTTAAGTATCCACAGGGGGGAATGAAGGGATTCGCAAAATTTCACATGTCCCCCCCTCCCCCCGAAGATTTATTGGAGTTATTAAAGAAACCCTGGTGTGACTGTGTTTTAAAAAATCCAGGGTCTTTCAAAATGGCTGCGGTCAGACACATGGCCAAGGGCCGGCAGATTTGAAATTGGATTCTCTGACAGCTTGGCAGGCTCCGTGTTTCAGACAGGGCTCTTTGAACAATGCAGTTGCATTCACGCCCTGAGGCAAGCCATCAACGTTGCCAGCTTACACAATCAAAATTCGAGCAGGAATAATCCCAGGACTAAAGATAGCCCATCAGGGAACATTCGGAACAATGGAAAGCAGTTATGGAACAGATCAGTACAGGTACCGGCCATTAATGTAAATGGGCCAAGATCGGGACCCCTTTTGTCTCACGTTTTCACACCCAAATCGGACAATGGAGCAAACTGATGAGGCGCGAAATTAACCCATTACCGGGAGGGTATAACTGGGGCGTCCCAGAACCTCTCTCTCTCTTTCTCTTCGCCCTGGCCCAGTGTCCTGCTTGCCTGCTAGCAACCAAGAAGGAAGGCCGTCCAGTATATATCGCAACCACATGTCGAAGGCAGCAGCAGGACACAAGGGCCAGGCCTTTTCATCTGTTTCACAGTGAGTATTATTTTTTTTCTGGCTGCCACAAGACAACCTAGCTAGGTGTAAGGGTGGGAGTTGAAGGGGTATTGCTAAAATTGTGATTTTAGAATTTTCCCTCGATGTGTCCATTTCTTCCACCCCGTTAAGTGTAAGACTGTATTGCATCCATAGCGATTTCTTTTATCTTCTGTATAATACTGTTTACCTTGTAGTTTTAGTTTTCTTATTAATAAACATTGGTTTTCCTTGCACCAATCCACTGGTCTGTTCGTCTGTCCTTATTGCCGCTCGATAAGTCCTGAGCTCAGAATCAGGAAGGGGAAAGCGATTTGAAACCGCACAGCGGGCAGGGCAGTTCAGGAAAACATAACTGGCTGACCTACGATAAGCCCCTGAAACAAAACCCCTTACAGAACTATTTACAAAAGGTTCCTGAGAGTGTGTGAGAATTTGCAGGAGGTCCCTGGGAGTGTGTCAGTATTTACAGGTAACACTGTATGTTATTTCGCTAAACTCCCATTATCATAAACTTGGTTTATTGCCGGGAAAGCAAATGCAGTGTATCAGTATTTACAGGGGTACCCCGGAGTGTGTCAGTGTTTACAAGTGGTCTCTGGGAGTGTGTCAGTATTTACTGTGGGAATATGCCACTATTTACAGGTGCTCCCTGAGTGTGTGTCAGTATTTACCGCGGGACAATGGGAGCGTGTCAGTATATAAAGGAGGTCCCTAGAAATGTGTCAGTATTTGCAGAGGGTCCCTGGATTGTGTCAGTGTTTACTGGGGGTCCCGGGAGTGTGTCAATATTTAGAGGCGGACCCCATGAGTGTGTCAGTATTTAGAGGGGGTCCCTGGGAATGTGTCACTATTTACAGAAGGTCCCTGGGAGTGTGTCAGTATTTATAGGAAGTCCCTCGGATTGTGTCAGTATTTACAGGGGATCCACTGGACTGTGTCAGTATTTACAGGTGTTCCCCGTGTGTGTGTCAGTATTTACAGGGAGACACTGGTACTGTGCCAGTATTTGCAGGTGGTCACCGAGAGTATGTCAGTATTTACAGGGGATCCCTGCGATTATGTCGGTATTTATATGGGGTCCACTGGAGTGTGTCAGTATTTACAGGAGGTCCCTGGGAGTGTGTTAGTATTTGCAGGGGTCCCCGGAGGTATATCAGTACTTACAGAGACTCCCTGGGGGTGTGTCAGTATTTGAAGGGGTTCCCTAGGAATGTGTCAGTATATAAAAGGGATCCCCAGAAGTGTTTACAGGGGGTCCCCGGGTGTGTGTCAGTACTTACAGGAGGTCCCTGGGAATGTGTTAGTATTTACAGGGGGTCCCAGGGAGTGTATCATACTACAGAGGGTCCCTGGGAATGTGTCAGTATATTCAGGGGGTCCCTGGGTGTGTGCCAGTATTTAAAGGGGGTCCCCGGGATTGTGTCAGTATTTACAGGAGGTCCCCGGTAGTGTGTCAGTATTTACCGGGGGTTCTTGGGAATATGAAACTATTCACAGGTGCTCCCTGAGTGTGTGTCAATATTTACAGGGGGAAAATTGGAGCGTGTCAGTATATAAAGGGGGTCCCAAGAAATGTGCCAGTATTTGCAGAGGGTCCCTGGATCGTGTCAGTGTTTATTGGGGGTCCCAGGAGTGTGTCAGTATTTAGAGGGGGTCTCTGGGAATGTGTCACTATTTACAGAAGGTCCCTGGGGGTGTGTCAGTCCTTATAGGAAGTCCCTGGGATTGTGTCAGTATTTACAGGGGATCCAATGGAGTGTGTCAGTACTTACAGGAGGTCCCTGGGAATGTATCGTACTACAGAGGGTCCCTGGGAATGTGTCAGTACATTCAGGTGGTCCCTGGGTGTGTGCCAGTATTTACATGAGGTCCCTGGGCATGTGTCAATATTTAAAGGGGTCCCCGGGAGTGTGTGTGGTGACTCACCAGGTGCCAACCCAAATAACTGACCACTAAGACCCACCGAGGTGTGAGTATCTGCGCTGGTGGATGTCTCACTAAGATGTGACAGTGAGCCCTCAGAGGCCGGGAGCTCCTCTGAGGTATCACCCTTTCCCGTCACCGCGGTCGTTGAAGGGCCTGTAAGAGAACAGAAGGCAATAATAAGCATCATCACAGATGTGTCATGTTGCGATGAGCATACTGAGGTGTTCAACATGCCAGTCGTTGTTAACGTCAATTCATATTGTGTGTGATGAATGTTAAAGTTGTGTCACCAGACGTTTGTGGGGTGCCAGTCTCGGCATCCCCGACGGACAGGCATTCGAGGGCGCAGCTGATCTCCAGGGCCTCCTCCTCTGCCTCTGTGAATACCACTATTTGTTGTGGCCCCCCTCCAGTCCTCGTCCTTGCGCTTGCATTTTGCGCTCTCTTCTTCTACAAGAGGAGAAAGTGCAGACGTGTGAGTGAGTGATGGCGAAGTGGTCAGCCGATGAATGCATTGCTTTGGGTGAGGCTGACCGTGAAAGAAGTGCAACAGAGGATGAGTATGAGACAGAGACATCACATTGTATCAGGATTGGGATGAGTGGTAGTGGTGGGGTCACAAATGGGGGAGGCGAGGAAGTGAAGGTAAGTTGAGGATGAGGTGTGAGGGGTGATGTGATGGAGTAGTCTTGGCAGTGCAGAATGACCTCCTCTGCCACCTCGAGCCAGGCCTTCTTGGTAGCAGAGGCATGGCGCTTCCTCCTGTCGGCCGGGTAAAATAGTTCCCTCCTCCTCACCCCAGTCGGCAGCAACTCAAGTGAGGCATCACTGAATCTTGGAGCAGCCTTGCTCCTGTGCTACTCCATTGGGTCTCCTTGCTCCTTGATTCTGCAAAATCCATTGGAGTAACAGCCCTTTAAATCTAGACACAGCAGCTGACAGCCTGTCATGCTTTTGCATAGTCCGCCCTCTGTGCAGCTTTCTGACGGCAAACCTGGAAACAAGATTAATGGCCGCCAATTAAGTCGCGATCGCGCGGGGAATGGTAAGTTTTTATTATTCGTGTTTGCCGCGCGTCCATTCACCCCCACCGCTGCCACCCCACCGCCCTTTTAAAATCGTGCCTGGGAATGTGTCGGTATTTACAGGAGGCTGCTGGGAGCGTGTCAGTATTTAAAGGGAGTCCCTGGGTGTGTGTCAATATTTACAGGTGGTCCCAGGGAGTGTGTCAGTATTTACAGGTGGTCCCTGGGAGTGTGTCAATATTTACAGGTGGTCCCAGGGAGTGTGTCAGTATTTGCAGGTGGTCCCAGGGAGTGTGTCAGTATTTGCAGGTGGTCCCAGGGAGTGTGTCAATATTTACAGGTGGTCCCAGGGAGTGTGTCAGTATTTGCAGGTGGTTCCTGGGAGTGTGCCAGTATTTGCAGGTGGTCCCTGGGAGTGTGTCAATATTTACAGGTGGTCCCAAGGAGTGTGTCAGTATCTATAGGGGGACGCTGGGAGTGTTAGTACTACAGGGGGTCCCTGGGAGTGTGTCAGTATTTACCAGAGGTTTTCAGGACTATGTCACTATTTACAGGTGCTCCCCGAGTGTGTGTCAATATTTACAGGAGCTCCCTCAGAATGTGTCGGTATTCATGGGGGATCCCTGGAGTGTGTCAGTATTTACAGGAGGTCCCTGCGTGTGTGTCAGTATTTAAAGGGATTCTCCAGAAGTGAGTCAGTATTGACAGGGGGTCCCTGGAATGCATCAGTATTTACAGGAGGTTCTCGGGAATATGTCAGTATTTACAGGTGCTCCCCAAGTGTATGTCAGTATTTACAGGGGGTCCCTGGGAGCATGTCAGTATTTACAGGGGGTCCCTGGGAGCATGTCAGTATTTACAGGGGGTCCCTGGGAGCATGTCAGTATTTACAGGGGGTCCCTGGGAGCATGTCAGTATTTACAGGGGGTCCCTGGGAGCATGTCAGTATTTACAGGGGGTCCCTGGGAGCATGTCAATATTTACAGGGGTCCCTGGAAATGTGATGGTATTTACAGGGGTACCCCTGGAGTGTGTCAGTATTTACAGGAGGTCCCTGGGAATATGTCAATATTTGCAGCCGGTCTTGGGAGTACGTCAGTATTTACAGGGGACCCCGGGAGTGCGTCAGTATTTACAGGGGACCCTGAGAGTGTGTCAGTATTTACAGGGGACCCTGGGAGTGTGTCAGTACTCCAGGGGGTCCTTGGAAACGTGTCAGTGTTTACCGGAGGTTGTCAGGAATATGTCACCATTTATAGGTGCTCCCCGAGTGTGTGTCAGTATTTACAGGGGGTTCTGGGAATGTGTCGGTATTTACAGGCGGTCCCCGAGAGTGCGTCAGTATTTACAGGTATTCCCTGGGAGTGTATCAGCATTCACACGTGGTCCCCGGGAGTGTGCCAATATTTACAGTGGGACCCTGGAAGTGTGTCAGTATTTACAGGGGAACCCTGGGATTGTTCCAGTATTTAGAGGACTCATGGGAGTGTGTCAGTATTTACAGGGGGTCCCCGGGAGTGTGTCAGTATTTACAGGTGGTGCCCGAGAGGGTATCAGAATTTACAGGGGTCCCTAGGAACATATCGATATTTACAGGGGATCCCTGGCAATGTAGTTCATTTTTGGAGTGGTCCCCAGGGATGTTGCATTAGCCACAGGGATCCCTGACAGTATGTCGATATTTACAGGGATCCTAAAAGTATGTCAATATTTACGGGGCACTCTGCTAGTGTGTTGATTTTTACAGGGGTCCCAGAAGTGTGCCATTGTTTCCATGGGTGGTCTGGAAGAGTATCAATAATGGGAGTCCTTGGGACTGTGTCCACATTTGCAGGGGATTCCCCACAGAGAAAATCTGAAAACCACTGTCATGGGGACATGGGGGTCAGTACTACTACCATCTCGTTAACATTGCCCTTGTCCACCGTTGCCTCAGCTTATCTGCTGCTGAAACCCTCACCTTTACCTTGTTACCTCTAGACTTGACTATTCCAATGCTCTCCTGGTCGGCCTCTCATCTTCCACCCTCATAAACTTGAGCTCATCCAAAACTTTGCTGCCCGTATCCTAACTCGCACCAAGTCCCGTTCACCCATCACCCCCGTGCTCGCTGACCGACATTGGCTCCCAGTCCGGGAATGCCACGATTTAAAATTTCTCATTCTTCCGTTCAATTCCCTCCATAGCCTCGCCCCTTCCTGTCTCTGTAACCTCCTCCAGCCCTACATCCTACGAGGTCTCTGCGCTCCTCCAATTGCTGCCTAGGCCCTAAACCTCTCCGCCTCTCTGTCCTCCGTTAAGACAAGTCAGCTTGGAAGACAGGGCAAATATGTGAGGGCAAGGCTGGATGGCATCTATTTTAATGCAAGGAGTCTTGCGAATAAGGTGGATGAACTGAAGGTGTTGATAAACACATGGGAGTATGATATTGTTGCTGTCACAGAGACATGGTTGAGGGAGGGGCAAGACTGGCAGCTCAATATTCCGGGGTACAGAATCTTCAGGCGAGACAGAGGGGGAGGTATAAGAGGAGGGGGGGTTGCAATATTAATTAAAGAATCAATTACTGCCATAAGGAGGGATGATATATTAGCAGGTTCCTCTAATGAGGCCATATGGGTGGAGCTTAAAAACAAAAAGGGGGCAAGCACTTTGATGGGAGTGTACTATAGGCCCCCAAACAGTCAGGGGGAGATAGAGGAACAGATATGTAGGCAAATCTCAGAAAATTGTGCAAATAATAGGGTAATAATCATAGAATCATAGAAGTTACAACATGGAAACAGGCCCTTCGGCCCAACATGTCCATGTCGCCCAGTTTATACCACTAAGCTAGTCCCAATTGCCTGCACTTGGCCCATATCCCTCGATACCCATCTTCCCCATGTAACTGTCCAAATGCTTTTTAAAAGACAAAATTGTACCCGCCTCTACTACTGCCTCTGGCAGCTCGTTCCAGACACTCACCACCCTTTGAGTGAAAAAATTGCCCCTCTGGATCCTTTTGTATCTCTCCCCTCTCACCTTAAATCTGTGCCCCCTCGTTATAGACTCCCCTACCTTTGGGAAAAGATTTTGACTATCGACCTTATCTATGCCCCTCATTATTTTATAGACTTCTATAAGATCACCCCTTAACCTCCTACTCTCCAGGGAATAAAGTCCCAGTCTGTCTAACCTCTCCCTGTAAGTCAAACCATCAAGTCCCGGTAGCATCCTAGTAAATCTTTTCTGCACTCTTTCTAGTTTAATAATATCCTTTCTATAATAGGGTGACCAGAACTGTACACAGTATTCCAAGTGTGGCCTCACCAATGCCCTGTACAACTTCAACAAGACATCCCAACTCCTGCATTCAATGTTCTGACCAATGAAACCAAGCATGCTGAATGCCTTCTTCACCACCCTATCCACCTGTGACTCCACTTTCAAGGAGCTATGAATCTGTACTCCTAGATCTCTTTGTTCTATAACTCTCCACAACGCCCTACCATTAACGGAGTAGGTCCTGGCCCGATTCGATCTACCAAAATGCATCACCTCACATTTATCTAAATTAAACTCCATCTGCCATTCATCGGCCCACTGGCCCAATTTATCAAGATCCCGTTGCAATCCTAGATAACCTTCTTCACTGTCCACAATGCCACCAATCTTGGTGTCATCTGCAAACTTACTAACCATGCCTCCTAAATTCTCATCCAAATCATTAATATAAATAACAAATAACAGCGGACCCAGCACCGATCCCTGAGGCACACCGCTGGACACAGGCATCCAGTTTGAAAAACAACCCTCGACAACCACCCTCTGTCTTCTGTCGTCAAGCCAATTTTGTATCCAATTGGCTACCTCACCTTGGATCCCATGAGATTTAACCTTATGTAACAACCTACCATGCGGTACCTTGTCAAATGCTTTGCTGAAGTCCATGTAGACCACGTCTACTGCACAGCCCTCATCTATCTTCTTGGTTACCCCTTCAAAAAACTCAATCAAATTCGTGAGACATGATTTTCCTCTCACAAAACCATGCTGACTGTTCCTAATTAGTCCCTGCCTCTCCAAATGCCTGTAGATTCTGTCCCTCAGAATACCCTCTAACAACTTACCCACTACAGATGTCAGGCTCACTGGTCTGTAGTTCCCAGGCTTTTCCCTGCCGCCCTTCTTAAACAAAGGCACAACATTTGCTACCCTCCAATCTTCAGGCACCTCACCTGTAGCGGTGGATGATTCAAATATCTCTGCTAGGGGACCCGCAATTTCCTCCCTAACCTCCCATAACGTCCTGGGATACATTTCATCAGGTCCCGGAGATTTATCTACCTTGATGCGCGTTAAGACTTCCAGCACCTCCCTCTCTGTAATATGTACACTCCTCAAGACATCACTATTTATTTCCCCAAGTTCCCTAACATCCATGCCTTTCTCAACCGTAAATACCGATGTGAAATATTCATTCAGGATCTCACCCATCTCTTGTGGTTCCGCACATAGATGACCTTGTTGATCCTTAAGAGGCCCTACTCTCTCCCTAGTTACTCTTTTGCCCTTTATGTGTTTGAAGAAGCTCTTTGGATTCACCTTTGCCTGATCTGCCAAAGCAATCTCATATCCCCTTTTTGCCCTCCTGATTTCTCTCTTAACTCTACTCCGGCAATCTCTATACTCTTCAAGGGATCCACTTGATCCCAGCTGCCTATGCATGTCATATGCCTCCTTCTTATTTTTGACTAGTGCCTCAATCTCCCGAGTCATCCAAGGTTCCCTACTTCTACCAGCCTTGCCCTTCACTTTATAAGGAATGTGCTTACCCTGAACCCTGGTTAACACACTTTTGAAAGCCTCCCACTTACCAGACGTCCCTTTGCCTGCCAACAGACTCTCCCAATCAACTTCTGAAAGTTCCTGTCTAATACCATCAAAATTGGCCTTTCCCCAATTTAGAATTTTAACTTTTGGGCCAGACCTATCCTTCTCCATAGCTATCTTAAAACTAATGGAATTATAGTGGGGGATTTCAACTTCCCCAATATTAACTGGGATACTCAGAGTGTAAAAGGCTTAGAGGGTACAAAATTCTTAACGTGCATCCAGGAGAGCTTTTTGAGCCAGCATGTAGAAAGTCCTACAAGAGAGGGGGCGGTACTGGACCTAATTCTAGGGAATGTGGCCGGCCAAGTGGAAGAAGTGCTAGTAGGTGAGCACTTTGGTGACAGTGACCATAATTCGGTGAGATTTAAGGTGGTCATGGAAAAGGACAGGGAGGGGCCGGAAATAAAGGTTCTAAATTGGGGGAAGGCCGATTTTAATAGGATAAGGCAGGATCTGGCCAAAATGGACTGGGATCAGCTACTTGTAGGAAAATCCGCATTGGAGCAATGGGAGTCTTTCAGAAGGGAGATTGAGACCATACAATGGCAACATGTTCCCGTAAAGGTCAAGGGTGGTTCCAAGAACTCCAGGGAACCTTGGATGTCAGGGGATATACGAGAATGGATTAGGAAAAAAAGGAGGGCTTTTGGCAGATACAAAAGGCTAAAGACGGAGGAAGCCCTAGAGGAGTACAAAAAGTGCAGGGGGATACTTAAAAAGGAAATTAGGAGATCAAGGAGGGGCCATGAAATAACACTGGCGAGCAAAATAAAGGAAAATCCTAAGATGTTTTATAAGTATATTAAGGGTAAGAGGATGACTAGGGAAAAAATAGGGCCCATTAGGGACAAAAATGGCAATCTGTGTGTGGAGCCGGCAGATGTAGGAGGGGTTCTAAATGAATTTTTTGCATCTGTTTTCACTATGGAGAAGGACGATGTAGACATAGAAATACGGCAGGGGGACTGTGATATACTCGAACATATTAACATCGAGCGGGAGGAGGTATTGGCGGTTTTAGCAGGCCTAAAAATGGATAAATCCCCAGGCCCGGACGAAATGTATCCCAGGCTACTGTGTGAGGCAAAGGAGGAGATTGCGGGGGCTCTGACACATATATTCAGAACCTCTCTGGCCACAGGGGATGTGCCAGAGGACTGGAGAACCGCTAATGTAATACCATTATTCAAGAAGGGGAGTAGGGAAAAACCGGGGAACTACAGGCCAGTGAGCCTAACATCAGTGGTAGGAAAATTATTGGAAAAAATTCTGAAGGACAAAATTAGTCTCCACTTGGAGAAGCAAGGATTAATCAGGGATAGTCAACATGGCTTTGTCAAGGGAAGATCATGTCTGATTAATTTGATTGAATTTTTTGAGGGGGTGACTAGGCGTGTGGATGAGGGTAACGCAGTGGATGTGGTATACATGGATTTCAGTAAGGCCTTCGATAAAGTCCCCCACAGGAGACTGGTCAAGAAGGTACGAGCCCATGGAATCCAGGGTGCCTTGGCACTTTGGATACAAAACTGGCTTAGTGGCAGAAGGCAGAGGGTGATGGTCGAAGGTTGTTTTTGTGACTGGAAGCCTGTGGCCAGTGGGGTACCACAGGGATTGGTGCTGGGTCCCTTGCTGTTTGTGGTCTACATTAATGACTTGGATATGAATGTAAAAGGTATGATCAGTAAGTTCGCTGATGATACAAAGATTGGTAGGGTGGTAAATAGCGAGGAGGATAGCCTCAGTCTGCAGGACGATATAGATGGGTTGGTCAGATGGGCGGAACAGTGGCAAATGGAATTTAACCCGGAAAAGTGCGAGGTGATGCACTTTGGAGGGACTAACAAGGCAAGGGAATACACAATGAATGGGAGGACCCTAGGCAAGACAGAGGGTCAGAGGGATCTTGGTGTGCAAGTTCACAGATCCCTGAAGGCGCGGAACAGGTCGATAAGGTGGTAAAGAAGGCATATGGGATACTTGCCTTTATTAGCCGAGGCATAGAATATAAGAGCAAGGAGGTTATGATGGAGCTGTATAAAACACTGGTTAGGCCACAGCTGGAGTACTGTGTGCAGTTCTGGTCGCCACACTACAGGAAGGATGTGATCGCTTTGGAGAGGGTGCAGAGGAGATTCACCAGGATGTTACCAGGGCTGGAGCGCTTCAGCTATGAAGAGAGACTGGGAAGATTGGGTTTGTTTTCCTTGGAGCAGAGGAGGCTGAGGGGGGACATGATTGAGGTGTACAAAATTATGAGGGGCACGGATAGGATGGATACTAAGGAGCTTTTTCCCTTCGTTGAGGGTTCTATAACAAGGGGACATAGATTCAAGGTAAAAGGCGGGAGGTTTAGAGGGGATTTGAGAAAGAACTTTTTCACCCAGAGGGTGGTTGGAGTCTGGAACTCACTGTCTGAAAGGGTTGTGGAGGCAGGAACCCTCACAACATTCAAGAAGCATTTGGATGAGCACTTGAAATGCCATAGCATACAAGGCTACGGACCCAATGCTGGAATATGGGATTAGAGTAGACAGGGCTGATGGCCGGCGCGGACACGATGGGCCGAAGGGCCTCTATCCGTGCTGTATAACTCTATGACTCTATGACTCTATGACACTCCTTAAAACTTTGACCAAGCTTTGGGTTACCTGTCCTAATATCTCCGTATGTGGCTCGGTGTCAAATTTTGTTTGATAACGCTCCTGTGAAGCCTGGGGACGTTTTACTAAGTTGTTGTTGTAAGGGGCTGATGGTCTATTTTGACTTGGAGCGGGGAAAGAAAGGTGGTAAGGAAAGTGAAAGGGCACGGCCCTAACAGTTGATGTGGTGAGATTTGCAGGAGTGTTTAATCTGACAAAGGGTGTATTTTTACTCTGCGAGGATGTGCTTGAATTTGCTTTGAACAGGAGTTCCTCATTGTTAAGGGGAAAGGTCCCTAACCCCATCTTTAGTTCCTGTGGCTCTTTGTCCCAGTTGTCTAGCATTGTTTCTCCCTATTTGTAATCTTTTTACAAAGGAATATGTCAATAAAACAGAAAATATTACAAAAAATAAAGTCTCCGCTTTCCTCCCCTGTGTTCTTTGCCTCTGTGGTTCTCTCCCTCTCTATCCTGAATATGTGCACTCCGTGCTGGGGTACAGTTCTATGGATGCTGGAAACTATTGCTACCCCAACCATTCACCAGGAGTGAGCCCAGTCCCAGTGATGCCCAAATTATCGGATTGCTGTTATTTTAATATCGACACGAACCAATTTACTTTAAGTGGGTTATCACCAGCGTTCAAATAATTCAGATTGGAATATATAGGCTTGAGTGTCTGCTGGCTTTGGACAAAGGGTGTGAGGAAATATCATAGCTGAGCCCAATCTTGTCCCCAGCTACACACATACACTTTAGAGCAGGAAGGCACTGGACAATGGTCAGCAGGAACCCTGGCTGACTCTTCCCCTCCCTGACCCACAGACACTCAAGATTCATAGAAGAGCAGAATTTTACAGCACAGGAGGCCATTGAGCCTATCGTACCTAGCGCTGGCTCTTGGTCCCATTTTCCTGTCCTTTCCCATAAGTTTTTAAACTTTTCTTTTTAAAATATTTATTCACTTCCCTTTAAAAAGCAATTATGGGATTCTGCTTCCATTAGTGTTTCTGGTAGAGCATTCCATGTCCTTACAAACTCTGCATTAAAAAATTTGGGGTGATTTTCTTAAATTTATGCCCTCTAATTAATTGACTTACCAACCTGTTGAAACAGGTTTTCTCTATTTACTGTATAAAAACACCACACAATATCAGATCACAGTACCTCCAGCAAATCTCCTCTTAACTTCTTTGTTCTAGTGAAAAGAGCCCCAGTCTCTATAGTCTCTCTTCATAGCTGAAGTTTCTCATTCCGGGTATCATCTTAGTGAATCTCTTCTGTACATTCACCATGCCTTAACATTCTTTTCCAACAGTTCAGGACGGATATCAGGTGAGGTGTAAAACAGGCTGTCGAATCGTTAAGTCAAGAGGGGCAGGAATACAAAGTGGTGGAAGTTATGCTACAGTTGTATAAAGCTCTGGTTAGACCCCGTCTGGAGACTGTGTTCAGTTCTGGGCACCTCACGTCAGGAAGGATATATTGGCCTTGGAGGGAGGGCAGTGCAGATTCACCAGAATAATACTGGGGCTAAAAGAATTAAATTATGAGATCAGATTGCGTAGACTAGGCTTGTATTACCTTGAGTATAGAAGATTAAGAGGTGATCTAATTGAGGTGTTTAAGATGATTAAATGATTTGATAGAAACTATTTCCTCTGGTGGGGGAGTCCACAAAGGGGCATAACCTTAAAATTACATAGAATCATAGAAAGGTTAAAGCACGGATAAAGGACATTTGGCCCATCGAGTCCGTGCCGGCTCTATGCAAGAGCAATCCAGCTAGTCCCACTCCCCCGCTCTTTCCCCATAGCCCTGCAAATTTTTTCCTTTCAAGTACTTATCCTGTTCCCTTTTGAAGGCCATGATTGAATCTGCCTCCACCACCCCCTCAGGCAGTGCATTCCAGATCCAAACCACTCGCTGTGTAAAAAAGTTTTTCCTTATGTCACCTTTGGTTCTTTTGCCAATTAACTTAAATCTATGTCCTTTGGTCCTTGACCCTTCCGCCAATGGGAACAGTTTCTCTCTATCTACTCTGCCTAGACCCTTCATGATTTTGAATACCTCTGTCAAATCTCCTCACAACCGTCTCTGTTCCAAGGCAAACAACCCCAGCTTCTCCAGTCTATCCACGTAACTAAAATCCCTCATCCCTGGAATCATTCTAGTAAGTCTCTTCCGCACCCTCTCTAAGGCCTTCACATCTTTCCTGAAGTGCGGTGTCCAGAACTGGACATCATATTCCAGTTGTGGCCGAACCAGTGTTTTATATAGGTTCATCATGACTTCCATACTTTTGTACTCCATGCCTCTATTTATAAAGCCCAGGATCCTGTATGCTTTTTTAACCTGGCACCTTCAACGATTTGTGCACATATACCCCCAGGCCTCTCTGTTCCTGTACCCCATTTTAGAGTTGTGCCCTTTAGTTTATATTGCCTCTCCTCGTTCTTCCTACTGAAATGTATCACTTTGCATTTTTCTGCATTACATTTCACCTGCCACGTGTCCACCCATGCCACCAGCCTGTCTCTATCCTCTTGAAGTCTATCACTATCCTCCTCACTGTTCACTACTCTTCCAAGTTTTGTGTCATCTGCAAATTTTGAAATTGTGCCCTGTACACCCAAGTCCAATTCATTAAATATATCAAGAAAAGCAGTGGTCCCAGCACCGACCCCTGGGGAACACCACTGAACACCTCCCTCCAGTTTAAAAAACCGTTCACCACTATTCTCTGTTTCCTGTCACGTAGCCAATTCTGTATCCATGTTGCTATTACCCCCTTTATTCCATGGGCTGCAATCTTGACGCTAAGCCTACCATGCGGCACTTTATCAAATGCCTTTTGAAAGTCCACATACACCACATCAACTGCATCTACCCTCTCCGTTACCTTATCAAAAAAGTCTATCAGGTTAGTTAAACATGTTTTGCCTTTAACAAATCCGTGCTGGCTTTCCCTAATCAAGCCACACTCGTCCAAGTGACTTAATTCGGATCCGGATTATTGTTTCTAAAAGTTTCCCCACCACTGAGGTTAAACTGACTTACCTATAGTTTCTGGGTAATCCTTACACACTTACAAAAAAGGGTGTAAGGATAAATCCAGCAACTACAGGCCAGTGGTGGGGAAGCTTTTAGAAACAATAATCCGGGACAGAATTAATAATCACTTGGACAAGTGTGGATTAATAAAGGAAAGCCAGCACGGATTTGTTAAAGGCAAATCGTGTTTAACTAACTTGACTGAGTTTTTTGATAAGGTAACAGAGAGGGTAGATGAGTGCAATGCGGTTGATGTGTATAAGGACTTTCAAAAGGCGTTTGAAAAAATGCCACATGTTTGCTTGTCAGCAAAATTTAAGCCCATGGAATAAAAGGTGCCGTGGCAGCATGGATACGAAATTAGCTAAGTGACAGGAAGCAGAGGGTAGTGGTGAATGGTTGCTAGTTAGACTGGAGGGAGGTGTACAGTGGTGTTCCCCAGTGGTCGGTACTGGGACCACTGCTTTTTTTTATATATATTAATGACTTGGACTTGGGTGTACAGGGCACAGTTTCAAAATTTGCAGATGACACAAAACTTGGAAGGGTAGTAAACAGTGAGGAGGATAGTAATAAACTTCAAGAGGACATAGACAGGCTGGTAGAATGGGCGGACACATGGCAGATGAAATTTAATGCAGAGAACTGCGAAGTGATACATTTAGGCAGGAAGAATGAGGAGAGGGAATATAAACTAAATGGTACAATTCTAAAGGGGGGTGCAGGAACAGAGAGATCTGGGGGTATATGTGCACAAATCTTTGAAGGTGGCAGGACAGGTTGAGAAAGCAGTTAAAAAAGCATACGGGATCCTGGGCTTTATAAATAGAGGCATAGTGTACAAAAGCAAGGATGTTATGTTGAACCTTTATAAAACACTGGTTTGGCCACAGCTGGAGTATTGAGTCTAATTCTGAGCACTGCACTTTAGGAAGGATGTTAAGGCCTTAGAGAGGGAGCAGAAAAGATTTATTACAATAGTTCCAGGGATGAGGGACTTCAGTTAAGTGGAGAGACAGGAGAAGCTGGGGTTGTTCTCCTTCGAGCAGAGAAGGTTAAGGGGAGCTTTGATAGAAATGTTCAAAATCATGAAGGGTTTAGATAAAGTAAATAAAGAGAAACTGTTCCCATTGGCGGAAAGGTCGAGAACCAGAGGACATGGATTTAAGGTAATTGGCAAAAGAACCAGAAGCGTCATGAGGTAAAACTTTTTTACGCAGCGAGTAGTTATGATCTGGAATGCACTGCCTGAAAGGGTGGTGCAAGCAGATTCAATCATGGCTTTCAAAAAGGAATTGAATTTATGCTTGAAGGGAAAAAATTTGCAGGGCTACAGAGAAAGAGTGGGGGATTGGGACTAACCCGATGGTGTTACAAAGAGCCAGCATGGGCTCGATGGGCCGAATGGCCTCCTTCTGCGCTGTAACCATTCTATGATTCTATATATTAACTATACCACCCAAATTTGGTGTCATAGTGCTAGACTGTTGAGGAGTGAAATCCGGAATCACTTCTTCACACAAAGGGTAGTGGAAATCTGGAACTCTCCCCCAAAAAGCTGTTGAGGCTGGGTCAAAGTATTATCACATAGTATGGCCTCTAGGAGCTTCCCCACAACTAAACTCTAGTCAGTAAAGCCATGACTGCTGAAGGTGAAGCAGAGAGAGGACACACAGGAGGCCAGAGTTGGAAAAGTTGATGGTGTGAGCCTGGATGTAGGGCTGGAGAGGTGGGGGGGATTTGTAAAGGAGGATGAGGATTTAAAAATTACTGCATTTGGGGCAGAGGATCAATGGAGGTTGGCAAGGATTGGGTTGGTAAATGAGCAGGATTTAATACAACATAGGATGCGTGCGGCAAAGTTTTGGCTGAGTTGGAGTTTACATAGAAAAAAGAAAGAACTTGCCTTTATATAGAGCCTTTCACATCCTCAGGACATCCCAAAGTGCTTCACAGCCTATGAAATTCTTTTGACATGTAGTCACTGTTGTTTTGTATGCGAACGTGGTAGCCAATTTGCACTCTGCAAGTTCCCACATACAGTAATGAGATAAATGACCAGCTAAGCCGTTTTAATGATGTTGGCTGAGGGATAAATGTTGGCCACATCAGGAGAACTCCCAGCACTTTGAATAATGCCAGGGAATCTTTTGCATTCAGATGAGAGGGCAGATGGGACCTCAGTTTTTAAAATTTTTTTATTCATTCATGGGATGTGGGCGTCGCTGGCAAGGCCAGCGTTTATTGCCCATCCCTAATTGCCCTTGAGAAGGTGGTGGTGAGCCGCCTTCTTGAACCGCTGCAGTCCGTGTGGTGAAGGTTCTCCCACAGTGCTGTTAGGTAGGGAGTTCCAGGATTTTGACCCAGTGATGACGAAGGAACGGTGATATATTTCCAAGTGGGGATGGTGTGTGATTTGGAGGGGAACGTGCAGGTGGTGTTGTTCCCATGTGCCTGCTTCTCTTGTCCTTCTAGGTGGTAGAGGTTGTGGGCTTGGGAGGTGCTGTCGAAGAAGCCTTGGCAAGTTGCCGCAGTGCATCTTGTAGTCGGTACGCACTGAAAGTTAAGAGGGGATTTGTTAGAAATGTTCAAAATCATGACGGGTTTAGATAAAGTAAATAAAGAGAAACTGTTCCCATTGGCAGAAGGGTCAAGAAATAGAGGACACACGACGATGCGCCGGTGGTGGAGGGAGTGAATGTTTAGGGTGGTGGATGAGGTGCCAATCAAGTAGGCTGCTTTATCCTGCATGGTGTTGAGCTTTTTAAGTGTTGTTGGAGCTGCATTCATCCAGGCAAGTGGAGAGTGTTCCATCACATTCCTGACTTGTGCCTTGTAGATGATGGAAAGGCTTTGGGGAGTCTGTAGGTGAGTCACTTGCCGCAGAATACCCAGCCTCTGACCTGCTCTTGTAGCCACAGTATTTATGTGGCTGGTCCAGTTTAGTTTCTGGTCAATGGCTGTTGACCAGGTCTTGCTGCATGAGGGATTGCGAATGGAACTGAACACTGTGCAATCATCAGCGAACATCCCCATTTCTGACCTTATGATGGAGGGAAGGTCATTGATGAAGCAGCTGAAGATGGTTGGACCTATGACACTGCCCTGAGGAACTCCTGCAGCAATGTCCTGGGGCTGAGATGATAGTGCTTGTTGGAGGGCAATCATCTTCCTTTATGCTAGGTATGACTCAAGCCACTGGAGAGTTTTCCCCCTGATTCCCATTGACTTCAATTTTACCAGGGCACTTTGATGCCACACTCCGTCAAATACTGCCTTGCTGTCAAGGGCAGTCACTCTCATCTCACCTCTGGAATTTAGCTCTTTTGTCCATGTTTGGACCAAGGCTGTAATGAGATCTGCAGCCGAGTGGTCCTGACGGAACCCAGACTGAGCATCGGTCAGCAGGTTATTGGTGAGTAAGTGCCACTTGATAGCACTGTCGATGACATCTTTCATCACTTTGTTGATGATTGAGAGTATACTGATGGGACGGTAATTGGTCAGATTGGATTTGTCCTGATTTTTGTGGACAGGACGTACCTGGGCAATTTTCCACTTTGTCGGGTAGATGCCAGTATTGCAGCTGTACTGGAACAGTTTGGCTAGAGGCGCGGCTAGTTCTGGAGCACTGGTCTTCAGCATTACAGCCGGGATGTCGTCGGGGCCCATAGCCTTTGCTGTACCCAGTGCACTCAGCCGTTTCTTGATATCACATGGAGTGAATCGAATTGGCTGAAGACTGGCTTCTGTGATGGTGGGGATATCAGGAGGAGGCCGAGATGGATCATCCACTTGGCACTTCTGGCTGAAGATGGTTGCAAATGCTTCAGCCTTGTTTTTTGCACTCACGTGCTGGGCTCTGCTATCATTGGGGATGGGGATATTCACAGAGCCTCTTCCTCCCATTAGTTGTTTAATTGTTCACCACCATTCACGACTGGATGTGGCAGGACTGCAGATCTTTGATCTGATCCGTTGGCTGTGGGATTGCTTAGCTCTGTCCATAGTTTAACAGCTCATCTGAAAGACGACCACCTGTGACAGTGCACAACCCCATCAGTATTGCACCGATGTGTCAGCCTAGATTACGTGCTCAATTCTCTAGAGTGGGGCATGAACCCACAACCTTCCAACGCAGACGAGAGAGTGCGACCACTAAGCCAAAGCTGGTGCTCAGAAGAACTGCAATAAGCTGTATAATATGGCAATATTAACCAAAAGAAAGGATGGTTTGTAACCTTAAAGTTTCTATTGTGTGCATCATATCCTCACACTGAAACTTCATTCATTCCAGCGTGTGAGCACTTGGATCACAACATTAATCCTTACAAGATCGAGTCACCCTTTCTATTTGGGCAGCAAGGCCTTGTCCAGTACAGAGGACAGATTAGTGTAATTTTTCTGATTCTGTAAAAATAATCTCGGCTGAAATGAACAACTGACTGGCGAACGCACAGTTGAGGTATGACCATTAATAACATAATTACTTGTTAAAAATGCACAACTTTACTTGAGTCAATGCCTTTTGTAGCAGGGTGACTGAGGGCCAGTAGGTTAGCCAGAGGCTGCTGAGGGCCCTGATCCCTGAATAAGGGTATGGCCCTTTTAAGAAACCTCCTCTTTAAAAAGTAATTGAGGCAGAGTGGGTGGAGACCTTCCCCAGTCAGGTGAGAGTAAAAAGGTGAGGTCCGGAGAAGTAAGGAACCCCTAAACAGGAAGGTGGAAGTTAGCTGGGGTTGGCCTGGGCTTTGAGACCTGAAAAGGAACTGATGAGTTGCAAGACAGCTGAAAGAGCCTGGGAGTGGGAAAACATACTAGGTGTTGCCAAAGGTACTGTGTAGTGGGAAAGTGTACTAGTGAAGGGTTTAGATAAATTAAATAAAGAGAAACTGTTCCCATTAGCGGAAGGATTGAAAACCACAGAACACAGATTTGAGATTGGCAAAAGAATCAAAGGTGAAATGAGGAAAATTTTTTTTACGCAGTGAGTAGTTATGATCTGGAATGCACTGCCTGAAAGGGTGGTGGAAACAGATTCAATAATAAACTCCCTACAGAAGCCATTTATGCTGCTGGGACATTTGGTTTGCAAAGAAAACACCATACAGTATCTCCTCTACTTTGTATCAAGCTGCAGCTCCATAAGGCCAAGTTGGTTTGATTGCAGAGGTCATGACTGATAGCAGAGGCCATGTATGAGAGAGGGGGTGGTTGAGTTAGAAATTACATCAGGATATTAATCCCACATTGGTCTCATTCTGTGCTGTATGATTCTTTCAGCCCATCGTACCTGTGCTGGCTCTTTGAAAGAGCTACCAATTAGTCCCAATCCCCTGCTGTTTCCCCATAACCCTGCAAATTTTTCTGAATGCAGGCATCCTATTTCAGATAATGTGATCTACTACTGTCTGTTTAAAAACTAATAGCAGGTCTGACTAGATCAGATTATCACCCTCTTTGCACTTTTTCTACATCGATTCAAAGCATTGAAAATTTTTATGTAAAAAAACTCAACAAGCAGTTAATAAGCCCTTAACAAGCTTTTATTTCCTTGAAGCTTTCCTTACTTACGCCTCAACACTTTACAAATGGGAATAAATCATCTCCGGGTGAGAATAATGCAGCTCTGTGCCCAGCCATTAACACACTAACGTTTACATCTTAGGGAAAGTATACTCCAATGTGTTCCTGTCACCACTTTAAAAAGTGTCATTTTCCTCTGATCTCAACTGGAGCAGTGGGGCACTACAATTGTCTTCAGTGTCCCAAAAGTAGAGAGGCAAAACAACAAATAAAAAATAAAGACTTGCATTTATATAGTGCCTTTCACAACCTCAGGACATCCCAAAGCGCTTTATAACAAATGAAGTATTTTTGAAGCATGCCCACTATTGTATTGTAGAAAATGCAGTAGCAAATTTGAGCACAGCAAGGTCCCACAAACAGCAATGAGGTAAATGACCAAATCATCTGCTTTAGGTGTTGGTTGAGGGATATGTATTGGCCAGGACACCAGGGAGAACTACCTCGCTCTTCTTTGAAATAGTGCCATGGGATCTTTTAAGTCCACCTGAGCCTCGGTTTAATATCTCATCCGAAAGATGACACCTCCGACCAGCTTAAGAACATAAAATGCAGCAAACGCTCAGGCAGCATCTGTGGAGACACGAAGGTAGGGTTAAATAATTTACATCTTACTATCTCCCTCCCACAAATTTCTGTGGCAGTTCCCTTCCCTCTATTCTTCTACTGAAGGACCTGCTACAGGGGACACTCTTAGACAGTAGCCGGTTGGGTAAGATGTATGTTGGCAGGCTTGTCAAACACAGGGTCCAGCAAAGCCGAGCCCAATACTGTTCTCACCCGGATTCATGCACGTAGGGTTCCAGCAGGGATCACTGGGTAGTGAGCAATAGAGGCCGCCCTGGTTGCTTTTCCTTTCCCTGAACCAGGGCAATGAGGCCCGTTTTTGCATACTAACTGATATCCCAGCAATTCACTTCTTTCCTCAAGATTTTCAGAATTAGTTCAGGATGAAGAGGTGAGCTGGGACAGTGTGGCCAAACATATAACAGGCTTTTTTCCCCCACCTCTCCTGAAGAAACTGACTGCTCCATAATGGCCATATTCCACCCTCCGGTACCTCACTCATGTTCCTGTGTGAGCCTAGGCAGTGACTTGGCATGTCATTCAACAATAGTCGGCATCATAGCTGAGCCCACCTTCTGTCCAGGAACCCTGGCTGATTTTTCTCACTCTGCCTAACCCAAGGGCACTGAGACCAACTGCAGCACCCTAATTGACAGATCAGCAAGCTGTGCAGAGGCTGAGAATCGAAGCCCAGACCTGCCTGGTTACAAATCAGGCTGGACAGTGACATTCACAGACTAAAACCCAGGCATCCCGAATATGATGTCCTTCTTTAAAAGGTCCTGTTCAAAAAAGAGGAGATAAACCAGGTAACTACGGGTCAACCAGCCTAATGTCTGTCTCTCTACCTCTCTCTCCTCCTTTAAGACGCTCCTTAAAACCTACCTCTTTGACCCAGCTTTTGGTCACCTGTCCTAATTTTTCCTTATGTGGTTCGGTGTCAAATGTTGTTTGATAATCGCTCCTGTGAAGCGCCTTGGGACGTTTTACTACATTAAAGGTGCTATGTAAATGCAAGTCACTTGCAAGAATGTGGGCTAATAAATGACAGCCAACATGAATTTGTTAACGGAAAATCGTGTCTGACAACCTTGATTGAGTTCTTCAATCAAGTAATGGAGAGTTGATGAAGGTAGTGCAGTCGATGTTGTTTCATCGGTGTTTCATAAAGTGCCACATAATACATATTAGCAAAATTGAAGCCCATGGGATTAAAGAGGCAGTGGTAGCATGGATACGAAATTGGCTAAGAGACACAAAGTAGTAGTGAACCGTTGTTTAGCAGACTGGAGGGAAGTTTACAGTAGTGATCTCCAGGGGTCGGTATTAGGACCACTGTTGTTTTTGATATATATTAATGACCTGGACTTGGATATAGGGGGCATAATTTCAAAGTTTGCAGATGACACAAAGCTTTGAAATGTAGGAATCAGCGAGGAGGATAGTAGGAGGCTTCAGGACGACATAGGCAGGCTGGTCAAATGGGCAGACACATGGCCAAGGAAATTTAACACACAGAAGTGTGAAGTGATGCATTTTGGAAGGAAAAAATGAAGAGAGGCAATGTAGTTTTAAAGGGGGTGCAAGAACAGAGAGACCTGGGAGTGTATGTACACAAATCTTTGAAGGTGGCCGGACAAGTTGAGATGGCTGTTAAAAGAGCATATGGGATCCTGGGCTTTATAAATAGAGGCAAAGGCAAAGAAGTTATGGTAAACCTTTAGAACTGGTTAGGCCTCAGTTAGAGTATTGTGTTTAATTCTGGGCACCATACTTTAGGATATTAAAGCCTTGGAGGGGGTGCAGAGGAGATGTATCAGGGATGAGGGACTTCAGTTACATGGAGAGACTGGAGAAGCTGGGATTGTTCTCCTTAGAGCAGAAAAGGTTGAGGGAAGATTTAGTAGAAGTGTTCAAAATTATGAGGGGTTTTGATAGAGTAGTTAGGGAGAACCTATTTCCACTGGCAGTAGGGTTGGTAAGCAGAGGACACAGATTTGAGATAATTGGCAAAAAATCCAAGGGAGAGATGAGGAGAATTTTTTTAATACGCAGTAAGTTGCTATGATCTGGAATGTACTGCCTGAAAGCCAGTTGGAAGCAGATTCAATAGTAACTTTCAAAAGGGAATTGGATAAATACTTGAAAGGGAGAAATTTGCAGGGCAGGGGGAGTGAGGCAAGTGGGACTAATTACATAGCTTTTTCAAAGACATAGGCAGCTCGCCCATTTTAAAAAGATGAATGTCGAGGCGCTGGCTTCACTAGCAACAAAGTAAGTCCTGGGAGGGACTGTTTACGAGTGCTGTGGAGTCAGGGAAGAACTCTTTATTTTAAAAAAACTGACCTTTTATCGGCAGCCACTGCTAAGGCTCCTGCTCCACTCATCTCTATCTAATTTTCCAGGGGGGGGGGGGGGGGGGGGTGGTCCGAAAAGAGGCATTAGGCCCCTCATTTACATATGTAAGGGGCCTAACGCCTCTTTTAGTTGGCCGTCAGGGACACCTGGCTCAATATCAGGTCGGAGGTCTTTCAGGTGCATTTTGATCCCTGATATTGACCCTCGTTTTTTGCCTCTAAATGGGTATTACAAAGGAAGTGGTGCCTCTGAAAAGTGGAGAGAGATGGGGGGGGTAAGCAGTGGATCGTGGTGGGATCGCGTAGTTAGTTTAAAAATAGATTCTTTTGTTAAAGCGATGGATGGTACAAAATGGAGGATCAGGGTGGTTACGATATAGATTTAGATGGAGCAGTTGAAGAGAGGTTGAGAGGATGTATGCAACAATGCATTGCAGAGGGTAGACTGTTAGAAACGCCAAGAGCAATAATGAGTGTGATCAACATGCGAAGTCCTGCTTAGCCCAGAGAGAAAGGGACATCTATCACTGAGCTAGTAGCAGACTACGGGTTAAGCATGGGTTTCTGTATTCACAGCAGTTTAATCATCATGAACTTTATTAGTGCTCCCCCAGATGGCACTCTGGTTCCACATTGCGAGAGGACAAATTCTGCCAGTCCCTGGATCTGACTGAGACTTTTACCAGAATGTTCCTGTATGGTTTAAACTGCCTCTTGTTTACAGTCAAAAACAAATTTCTACCTTAGAGTTATGTAAATATTGCAGTTGTGGTGTTATTACTATCAGTGGTGCAGTTGGCAGAAGGCTCAGCTCTCAGCCAGGAGGTTGTGGGTTTAAGCATATCCTAATACCTCCTTATGAGGCTCGGTGTCAAATTCTGTCTGATTACGTTAAAGGCGCTACATAAATACAAGTTGTTGTACATTCACTGACTGATTGGAAAGAGAAATGATGAATTTATAAATAGCTGAAAGAGGGAGTTTCATTGCATTTTAAATAATTTTACTATCTATTTATAAGATGTGACTGGTCACTCTACCTGCTATTGTAGGCGTGGTGTCTCCTGGTGAGGTTGAATCCATATGCTACAGATGTGGGAGTTAGAGATGCTCCGACACATAGCTCAGCAGGGGAAGGGGAACCAAGGGGAGGTAGAGAAGGCGGTCCTGCAAACAATGGTTCTGTCCAACAGGTACAATGTACTTTCTACCTGTGAGGATAAGGATGCAGACTGCGGGGTGGACAGCCAGAATGCGAACCATGGCACCGTGGAGCAGGAGGCAGCCCAAAGTGGGGAGGGGTGGGCGGAGGAGCAGAATAGAAAGGTTGTAGTCATAGGAGATTCGATAATTAGGGGGATAGATAGTGTCCTCTGCAGTGGCAATCGAGAGTCCAGGAGGGCGTGTTGCCTACCTGATGATGCAAGGGTAAAGAATATCTCGGAGCAACTGGAGAGGAATTTGGAAAGGGAGGGGTAAGATCCAGTTGTCATCGTCCATGTTGGGACCAGTGACATAGGGAATAAAAGGGAGGAGGTCCTGCTAAGGGATTAGAAGTTAGGAACTGAATTAATAAGCAGGACCTCATGGGTGGTAACCTCGGGATTACTACCCGAGCCACGTGCTAATTGACATAGGGATAAATAGATCAGGAAGGTGAATGTGTGGCTGAAAGACTGGTGTGGGAAGGAGGGGTTCCATTTCATGGGACACTGGCAGTAGTACAGGGACGGGAAGGAGCTGTACCGCTGGGACGGTCTCCACCTGAACCAGAATGGGACCAGAGTCCGAGTGGAGAGGATAAATAGGGTTGTGGATAGGACTTTAAACTAGTAAGATGGGGGGGAAGGATCTGGGGGAAGAGAATATAAATCTGAAGATAAAAGAAATAGGAAATGAGAGTAAAGGTCAGGCCAAGTTAAGGAATAAGGGGAACATAAACACTCTGGGAACAATACAGTTGCAGAACACAATTGCAAAATGACTGTTAAAAACAAAGTGAGGAGAACAATTACTAAAAACAAATTAAATTGCCTGTAGAGCAATGTGCACAGCATCCGAAACAAAATGGGAGAACTGGAGGCAATAATTCATAGTGAGGAGCCAGATGTGGTAGGGATAACAAATATGATTAAATAAGGCTGTTAAATATTGCAGGATATAATATGTTTAGAATGGATGGGGAAGGAAGGGGGGGTTGGGTAGCTGTACTAATTAGAGACAACATAATAGCAATAGAAAAAAGGGACATAAGTAACAGTAAGATAGAAACAGAATCCATATGGATTGAGACAAAGAATAAATGATCGATCACGTTTATACTCTACAGACCATTATATTCTACAGACCACCCAACAGTGGAAGGGAAGTGGAGGATGAAATATGTAGGCAAATCTATGAAATGAGTAAAAAAACATCGAATAATAATCATGGGAGATTTCAACTATCCCCAAATAAATTGGCAAGAAGAGGTAACTATAGACCAGTTAGCCTAACATCTGTCATTGGTAAAATGCTAGAATCCATTATTAAGGAGTTAGTAGCAGGACTTTTGGAGACTCATAATACAATCAGGAAGAGTCAACGTAGTTTTATGAAGGGGAAATCGTGTCTGACAAATTTATTAGAGTTCTTTGAGGAAGTAACGGGCAGGGTGGATAAAGGGGAATCAATGGATGCAGTATATTTGGATTTCCAAAAGGCATTTGATAAGGTGCCACATAAAAGATTACTGCACAAGATAAGAGTTCACGGTGTTGGGGTAATATACTGGCATGGATAGAGGATTGGCTAACTAACAGAAAACAAAGAGTCGGGATAAAAGGGTAATTTTCAAAATGGCAATCTGTAACTAGTGGGGTGCCGCAGGGCTCAGTGCTGGGGCCTCAACTATTTACAATATATATCAATGACTTGGATGAAGGAACAGAGTGTCTTGTGGCCAAATTTGCTGATGATACAAAGATAGGTGGAAAAGCAAGTTGCGATGAGGACGCAAAGGGCCCGATATTAGGAGGGAGGCGGGTTGGCAGCGGGAGGTTGACTGGGCGTGTGGGTAACGGGCCCAGTGAATTCGGGGTGCTCCGCACGCGATCGCAGCCTAATTGAAGGCACTTACCTTGGCTTCCGGGTTTCACGCTGGAGAGCTGCGCAGCGGGCGGACTGCGCACCTACATCATAGGCTGACAGCAGGAGGAGTCTTATTTAAAGGGGCAGTCCTCCACTGACTGACTGCTGCAGAAAATAGGCAAAATTACAGCATGGTGCAGCCCACAGGGAAGGCTGCTCCCAGGTTTAATGATGCCTCACTCCAGGTCCTACTGGATGGGGTGAGGAGGAGGGGGAGGACAGAGATCTTTTCCCTGGCGGACGGGAGGAAGTGGCCTACCTCTGCCACCATGAAGGCCTGGCTCAAGGTGGCAGAGGAGGTCACCAGCACCTGCATACAGTGCAGGAGGCGCTTCAATGACCTAAGTAGGTCAGCCGAAGTGAGTACACTTACTTATTCCCCTACACTCCGTCTGCCACATCACTGCCCCCACCCCACATCTCCTTCTGCACTGCGAACACTACTCTATCACATCACTCCTCACACCCACTCAAAAGCTCATCCTCATCTTACCTGCACTTACTTACCTCGCCAGTACTCATCCCAACACTACCACTCAACCCAATCCTCATACAATCTCATGGCTCTATTTCATACTCTCCCTCTGATGTATCTCTTTCACGGTCAGCCTCACCCAACCTGCCACTACCTGTGCTGCAGCCACAGGCCATGCATCACATATGTGAAGTGGGAAGCGTGAGCATGAAGGGGATACACAAGGGTGTTTGAGGGTTTGTCATAGTTTTTACTTATATTTGATTTCTGATCAACTCACATTACAAACTATATTGTCACCACTACTGCCACGTCTTTGCAAATCTTGTCTGGTTTGTGCAATAATGCCCTTTCTTGAGAATCACCATGAAGACCCACAACTGATGGTGGGAGTCCCGCAAGCAGGGGCTGCGCGCACATCTAAGCGTGTCACTGGGGAACCCGGAAGTGGGCGGGTTGGAGCCGGGCTCCGGACCCGCCCTCGGAATCCCCAATTTTCGGAGCCCCCCCCGCCACAAACACACCTGCTCGGACGTCCGAAAATCAAGCCCAAAGTGTCTGCAAAGGGATATTGACAGGTAAGTGAATGGGCAAAAATTTGGCAGATGGAATATAATGTGGGAAAATGTGAAGTCATCCACTTTGGGAGGAAAAATAAAAAAGCAAAATATTATTTGAATGGAGAAACACTACAAAATGCTGCGGTACAGAGGGATCTGGGTGTCCTCGTACATGAAACGCAAAAAGTCAACATACAAGTGCAGCAGGTAATCCGGAAGGCAAACAGAATATTGGCCTTTATTTCTAGGGGGATGGAGTATAAAAACAGGGAAGTCATGCTACAACTGTACAGGGTGCTGGTGAGACCACGCCTGGAGTTCTGGTGCCCTTATTTAAGGAAGGACATACTTGCATTGGAGGAAGTTCAGAGAAGGTTCACTCGGTTGATTCGATGAAGGAACGGCAATATATTTCCAAGTCGGGATGCTGTGTGACTTGGAGGGGAACGTGCGTGACTTGGAGGGGAACGTGCAGGTGATGTTGTTCCCATGTACCTGCTGCCCTTGTCCTTCTAGGTGGGAGAGGTCACGGGTTTGGGAGGTGCTGTCGAAGAAGCCTTGGCGAGTTGCTGCAGTGCATCCTGTGGATGGTACACACTGCAGCCACAGTGCGCCGGTGGTGAAGGGAGTGAATGTTTAGGGTGTTCGATGGGGTGCCAATCAAGTGGGCTGCTTCGTCCTGGATGTTGTCGAGCTTCTTGAGTGTTGTTGGAGCTGCACTCATCCAGGCAAGTGGAGAGTATTCCATCACACTCCTGACTTGTGCCTTGTAGATGGTGGAAAGGCTTTGGGGAGTCAGGAGGTGAGTCACTCGCCGCAGAATACCCAGCCTCTGACCTGCTCTTGTAGCCACAGTATTTATATGGCTGGTCCAGTTAAGTTTCTGGTCAATGGTGACCCCCTGGATGTTGATGGTGGGGGATTTGGTGATGGTAATGCTGTTGAATGTCAAGGGGAGGTGGTTGGACTGTCCCGTTGGAGATGGTCATTGCCTGGCACAAATGTTACTTGTCACTTATGAGCCCAAGCCTGGATATTGTCCAAGTCTTGCTGCATGCGGGCTCGGACTGCTTCATTATCTGAGGGGTTGTGAATGGAACTGAACACTGTGCAATCATCAGCGAACATCCCCATTTCTGACCTTATGATGGAGGGAAGGTCATTGATGAAGCAGCTGAAGATGGTTGGGCCTGGGACACTGCCCCGAGGAACTCCTGCAGCAATGCCCTGGGGCTGAGATGATTGGCCTCCAACAACCACTACCATCTTCCTTTGTGCTAGGTATGACTCCAGCCACTGGAGAGTTTTCCCCCTGATTCCCATTAACTTCAATTTTACTCGGGCTCCTTGGTGCCACACTCGGTCAAATGCTGCCTTGATGTCAAGGGCAGTCACTCTCACCTCACCTCTGGAATTCAGCTCTTTTGTCCATGTATGGACCAAGGCTGTAATGAGGTTTGGCGCCGAGTGGTCCTGGCGGAACCCAAACTGAGCATCGGTGAGCAGGTTATTGGTAAGTGCCGCTTGATAGCACTGTTGACGACACCTTCCATCACTTTGCTGATGATTGAGAGTGGACTGATGGGCCGGTAATTGGCCGGATTGGATTTGTCCTGCTTTTTGTGGACAGGACATACCTGGGCAATTTTCCACATTGTCGGGAAGATGCCAGTGTTGTAGCTGTACTGGAACAGCTTGGCTAGAGGCGCGGCTAGTTCTGGAGCACAAGTCTTTAGCACCACAGCTGGGATGTTGTCGGGGCCCATAGCCTTTGCTGTATCCAGTGCACTCAGCCGTTTCTTGATACCACGTGGAGTGAATCGAATTGGCTGAAGACTGGCTTCTGCGATGGTGGGGATATCGGGAGGAGGCCGAGATGGATCATCCACTCGGCACTTCTGGCTGAAGATGGTTGCAAACGCTTCAGCCTTGTCTTTTGCACTCACGTGCTGGACTCCGCCATCATTGAGGATGGGGATGTTTGCAGAGCCTCCTCCTCCCGTTAGTTGTTTAATTGTCCACCACCATTCACGACTGGATGTCGCAGGACTGCAGAACTTTGATCTGATCCGTTGGTTGTGGAATTGCTTAGCTCTGTCTATAGCATGTTGCTTCCAGTTTAGCATGCATGTAAGTCCTGAGTTGTAGCTTCACCAGGTTGGCACCTCATTTTTAGGAACGCCTGGTGCAGCTCCTGGCATGCTCTTCTACACTCATTGAACCAGGGTTGATCCCCTGGCTTGTTGGTAATGGTAGAGTGAGGAATATGCCGGGCCATGAAGTTACAGATTGTGCTGGAATACAATTCTGCTGCTGCTGATGGCCCACAGCACCTCATGGATGCCTAGTTTTGAGCTGCTAGATCTGTTCTAAATCTATCCCATTTAGCACAGTGTAGTGCCACACAACACGTTGGATGGTGTCCTCAGTGCGAAGTCGGGACTTCGTCTCCACAAGGACTGAGCGGTGGTCACTCCTACCAATACTGTCATGAGCAGATGCATTTGTGACAGGTAGATTGGTGAGGACGAGGTCTCAAGTAAGTTTTTCCCTCGTGTTGGTTCGCTCACCACCTGCCACAGGCCCAGTCTGGCAGCTATGTCCTTCAGGACTCGGCCAGCTCAGTCAGTAGTGGTGCTATCGAGCCACTCTTGGTGATGGACATTGAAGTCCCCCACCCAGAGTACATTCTGTGCCCTTGCTACCCTCAGTGCTTCCTCCAAGTGATGTTCAACATAGAGGAGGACTGATTCATCAGCTGAGGGAGGGTGGTAGGTGGTAATCAGCAGGAAGTTTCTTTGCCCATGTTTGACCTGATGCCATGAGATTTCATGGGGTCCAGAGTCAATGTTGAGGACTCCCAGGGCCACTCCCTCCTGACTGTATATCACTGTACCGCCACCTCTGGTCGGTCTGTCCTGCCGGTGGGACAGGACATACCCAGGGATGGTGATGGAAGAGTCTGGGACGTTGGCTGAAAGGTATGATTCTGTGAGTATGGCTATGTCAGGCTGTTGCTTGACTAGTCTGTGGGACAGCTCTCCCAATTTTGGCACAAGTCCTCAGATGTTCGTGAGGAGGACTTTGCAGGGTCGACTGGGCTTGGTTTGCCTTTGTCGTGTCTGGTGCCTAGTGGTCCGATGCTGAGTGGTCCATCGGTTTTATTCTTATTGTGATTTTTTTTTAGCGAGATTTTACAACTGAGTGGCTTGCTCGGCCATTTCAGAGGGCAATTAACAATCAACCACATTGCTGTGGGTCCGGAGTCACATATAGGCCAGACCGGGTAAGGACGGCAGGTTTCCTTCCCTGAAGGACATTAGTGAACCAGATGGGTTTTGTCAATGGGAATCAGGGGGAAAACTCTCCAGTGGCTGGAGTCACACCTAGCACAAAGGAAGATGCTGGTGGTTGTTGGAGGCCAATTATCTCAGCCCCAGGACATTGCTGCAGGAGTTCCTCAGGGCAGTGTCCTAGGCCCAACCATCTTCAGCTGCTACATCAATGACCTTCCCTCCATCATAGAAATGGGGATGCTCGCTGATGATTGCACAGTGTACAGTTCCATTCACAACCCCTCAGATAATGAAGCAGTCCCTGCCCACATGCAGCAAGACCTGAACAACATCCAGGCTTGGGCTCATAAGTGGCAAGTAACATTCGTGCCAGACAAGTGCCAGGCAATGACCATCTCCAACAATAGAGAGTCTAACCACCTCCCCTTGACATTCAACGGCATTACCATCGCCGAATCCCCCACCATCAACATCCTGGGGGTCACCATTGACCAGAAACTTAACTGGACCAGCCACATAAATACTGTGGCTACAAGAGCAGGTCAGAGGCTGGGTATTCTGCGGCGAGTGACTCATCTCCTGACTCCCCAAAGCCTTTCCACCATCTACAAGGCACAAGTCAGGACTGTGATGGAATACTCTCCACTTGCCTGGATGAGTGCAGCTCCAACAACACTCATGAAGCTCGACACCATCTAGGACAAAGCAGCTCGCTTTATTGACACCCCATCCACCACCCTAAACATTCACTCCCTTCACCACTGGCGCACCGTGGCTGCAGTGTGTACCACCTAGAGGATGCACTGCAGCAACTTGCCAAGGCTTCTTCAACAGCACCTCCCAAACCCACGGCCTCTACCACCTAGAAGGACAAGGGCAGCAGGCACCTGGGAACAACACCACCTGCACGTTCCCCTCCAAGTCACACACCATCCCGACTTGGAAATATATCACTGTCATTCGTGAACCAGATGGGTTTTGTCAATGGGAATCAGGGGGAAAACTCTCCAGTGGCTGGAGTCACACCTAGCACAAAGGAAGATGGTAGTGGTTGTTGGACTCCAATTATCTCAGTCCCAGGACATTGCTGCAGGGGTTCCTCAGGGCAGTGTCCTAGGCCCAACCATCTTCGCTGGGTCAAAATCCTGGAACTCCCTACCTAACAGCACTGTGGGAGAACCTGCACCACATGGACTGCAGCGGTTCAAGAAGGCGGCTCACCACCACCTTCTCAAGGGCAATTAGGGATGGGCAATAAATGCTGGCCTTACCAGCGATGCCCACATTCCTTGAACGAATAATAAAAAAAGAAATAGTAAAGCATCCTACAGGGACATAAATAACAAAAGAAAAACCAGAACGACGACAGGGCTACTAAAGGATGCACAAGATGAACTCACAGGTAGCGACAGCGAAATGGCAGAAATACTGTGTAGTCACTTTGCCTTCGTATTTACCACAAAGATTAACAAGTTGGGCAGGACATTAGGAGAGGTCGAAAAGATATAAACTAAGCAAACTAAGGGAGGATAAGACCCCTGGTCCGGATGGATTGCACCCGCAAATATTAAAAGAAGTTAGGGAGGAGATAGCAAAGGCACTATTACATTATAATAAATATTATATATATATATAAAAATTCACTAGAAAAGGGAATAGTGCCAGAGGACAGCTAATGTTATTCCTATATTTAAAAGGGAGATAGAACAAGTCCAGGGAACTATAGACCTGTTAGCTTAACGTCAGTGGTCGGAAAGATAATGGAATCTTCACTAAAAGATGTAATAGAAAGACAACGAAAGAACGAAATATAATAAAGAATAGTTAGCACGGATTTCAGAAGGGAAAGTCATGCTTGACCAACCTTACTGAATTCTCTGAAGAGGTAGCAGAAAGAATAGACAAGGGTAATGCAGTAGATGTAATATATTTGGATTTTCAAAAGGCCTTCGATAAGGTACCGCATTGTAGCTCAAGGTGTCAGGGGACAGGTAGCAGAACGGATAGCAAGCTGGCTACAAAACAGAAGAGAGAGAGTAGGGGTTAAGGGTAGCTACTCAGACTGGCAAAGGGTGGGCAGTGGCGTACCTCAGGGATTGGTGCTAGGACCACTGTTGTTCACAATTTACAATAATGATTTGGATTCGGGAATCGGGAGTACAATTTCAAAATTAGCGGACGACATCAAATTGAAGGGTGTATTTAATATAAAGGAAGAATGCGATAAATGCAAAAGAATGTTAATAAACTTGCAGAATGGGCATGTAATTGGCAAATGAATTTCAATATAGATAAGTATGAGGTGGTACATTTTGGTAGGAAGAATAAGGAGGCCACATACTGCTATCCTCTAATCGGGATAGAGGAGCAAAGGGATCTGGGGGTACAGTTACACAAATCACTAAAAGTAGTGACGCAGGTTAATAAGGCCTTAAAAAAGGCAAACCAAGCACTAGAGAGATAAAATTGAAAAACAGAGAAGTCATATTAAACTTGTATAGAACCTTGGTTAGACCACACTTGGAGTATTGTGCACAGGTCTGATCTCCATATTATAGAAAGGATATACAGGCATTGGAGTGGGTGCAAAAAAGATTCACAAGAATGTTACCAGAACTGAGAGGATATTCTTATCAGGAAAGGCTGAACAGGCTGGGACTCTTTTCTCTAGAAAAGAGAGGGCTGAGAAGTGACCTGATAGAGAACTTTAAGGTAATAAAATGATTTGATAGGGTAAACGTAGACAAAATATTTCATCTTGTGAAGGAGTCCAAAACTAGAGGTCATAAATATAAAATAGTCGCTAATAAATCCAACAGGGTATTCAGGAGAAACTTCTTTACCCAAAGAGTGGTTAGAATGTGGAACCACAAGGAGTAGTTGAGGCAAAGAGCATAGATGCATTTTAGGGGAAGCTGGATAAACATACGAGGGAGAAAGGAATAGAAGGATATGCTGATAGGGTTAGATGAAGTAGGTTGGGAGGAGGCTCATGTGGAGCATAAACACTGGCATGGACCTGTTGGGTCGAATGGCTTGTTCCTGCACTGTAGTTTCGACGTAACAATTTGGTTTTGAAGTAGAAAAGCAAGTAATAAAAGATTAATATTGTACCAAACACAAAATTCATCTCATTGGTCGTGGGGTGAAATAAAATCTCGTACCTAAGATCAGTAATGCTCAATAATATAGACTACTCCATGGCAGAACATGCTGCCAAAAGCAGGCCTGCTTTCATCATGATTGTTCTGAATTACAGCACACTGTACTTTTGGCAGCCATGTGCTATGGTCATGCCCCTCCCAACTCAATGGCTGGTTTAGGCCAGTCACCTGGAAGGTGAGATAGAACAGATAAGTAGAATCGCCCCATTAGGTTTTCTTTCTGCTTCCCATGAGTGGCATCTGGCCCCTGCTCAAGACTTCTTCGCTACAGCCCAGTGGAGATGGGAAACTAAATCGACACCCCACCACTCTGTGATGCCAAGCATTGGCTTCAACATACTTTTTGGATGAGTTTTTAAACCGAGGCTCCAGCTGCCTGTTCCAGTGGATAGTAAGAATCCTGTGGCATTGTTTGAAGAGGAGGTACACGATAAGTCTGCTTAGTGTCCTGGTCAAGATTCCTCCTTCATCCAATAAAATATTAACTAATTTGTCTGATTGCAGTTTGTGGGATCTTGCTGTGTAGTTTGCCTACACCACAGTTGCTACATTTCACTTTTTAAAGGCACTTTAGATAAGCTAGAGTTTTTCTTTCTGCCATCCAGGAGCTGTATTCACCTTGAATATGCACAATCACCTTGTTGTCAACTGAGAGATTTGGAAAAAGTGCATAGTCACAAGTGTTTTCTCTTTTTGATTACAAAACCAAATTTGTAATATTCTCATCAGTAAGAAAGAATATATTTCATGCTGAGAGTCTGACTAGTGCTTGTGTAGAGTGTAAAAAATGATGCCCACAAAGAAAATTTGGTGAAAATTTTAATTAACGAGAGCGAGCTGTCATCAGATGGCTTTACAAAAAGTTATTTCAGTAAACTGGTTTAGCTTGTTAAGTGACAATTCATTTCTAATCAGCCCTTGGGCCCATCGCAGTATATTCTAAGCACATGGGTTCTATGTACTTTCAATAATTGAAATAGTATCAAATAAAAGACAAGCGGTTAACATCCCACGCAGGGGGATGACTGACAGAACTCTACGGACAAGAGCTACCTTCTCCTTTGTGTAACAGCGCAATAGAGAAAGGCTTTTATCTAAAGATTATAAAGCTACATCCCTTTAATTTAAAGCCAGGTAAGGAAAGGCAAAAATATATTTTTTTAAAGCATTGGTGGCTATCTCAGTAGTAGTAAGCTGTATGAGTGATCCAGTTGGGTTTCTGCTCCCTTGAGCGTTTGGCCGAGCTATGGGATGTGAAGATGGACTTGTAAACGTCAGATTTTTCCCCATTTTCTGTCAGAGATCGTTTGGTGAGGCCAGAAGCAGATTTACAAGCCTTTGCAGTTGCAGTGGATGTGGATGACGATGACTGTGCATTTACTGGAAGAAAGTAAATACAGGAACCATTAATCATTCTCTTTGTGTGTTGAAACAGCAACTTCTGCCAAGTCGCCCTTCCCAACTGTACAGACTAAGAAGTTGAGAAGTTGCGTGGTGATAGACTACAATGGTGAACTGATGTACCAGATTGCCCATAGTTTGGGCTTTGCACTGCAAGCTCCTCTACATTATTTCCTGTACCTGTGAGTTATTCTGTTGCAAGTACTTTGAACCAACCCCACAAATTTAACTGTCATCATCATACTTCAAGTAATATACTGAATTCCCAAATGACCACTGTCGACATATTGTACAAATCAACGGTTAGGCTCAGCTTTTACATGCCACCCAAGAAAGAAAATGATCTTCTGAACATTTTGAATGACATTGACACCAATGATGTTGTTCCCTGGAAAACAGCCAAGAACAGTTCATTAAAAATTCCGTAATAATGGCATGTTGGTCTGGTACTACACTCAAACATATAACAGTCCCATACATCAAACAAAACATTGGTAATGAAGTCCTAAAGTATACTGAGTCACTATCAAATGAATTCTTAAAGATTAGCCTCAAAAATGTACACTTGCTGGATTGGCTTTTGACATTATCTGAAGGTTTCCGACCTGAAGACAGAACAAGGGGACATAATCTTAAAATTAGAGATACACCATTTAGGAGTGAATCAGGAAGTACATTTTCACACAAAGGGTAGTGGAAATCCAGAACTCTCTGTCCAAATGCTGAGTCATTTGAAATTTTCAAGACTGAGATTGACAGATTTTTGTTAGATAAGGGTATCAAGAAATATGGATCAAAGGCAGGTAAATGGAGTTGAGGTACAGATCAGCCATGATCTAATTGAATGGTGGGACAGGCTCGAGACACTGAATGGCCGACTCCTGTTCCTATGTACAAGGCAATAATAATTTAAAATGCATTCATTTAACCATTTTGTCAAATACCAACATATGTGTCTTGTGTCATAAATAGAAAATGTAATGAAATAAGACTCCAAGGATCTTACCTTGGCCCTCTTATCTACATACTACCACTCGTGACATCATCCGCAGACTGAGTCAGCTTCCATATGTATGTTGATAACACCCAGCTATAGCTCTCCATCACATCCCATGACCCTATAACCACTACTGTGCTATCAGACTGATTGACATCAAATTATAGATGAGTAAAAATTTATTCCAATTGAACAGTGAAAAAATAGAAGCCATCATTTTCCGACCCGACCCAGTCACAAACTCCACTCTCGTCACCGACTTCATCCCCTTCCCCAGCCACCCACTGAGGCAAAACCTTGTCGTTCTGTTCAACCACAGCTGAGCTTCAAACTCCAAAACATATCACCAAGACTGCTTACTTCCACCTTTGCAATATTACCCATCTTCAACCTTACCTCAGCCCCGCTGCTGCTAAAACTCTTTATCCGTCCACATTACACTTGCTTTCACTAATGATCTCCTTGCTGGCCTCCCGTTCTCCACCAGCTATAACCTGTTCAGAATTGAGCCGCCTGTATCCCGCTTTGCATTAAATCTTGCTCGCACAACACTCCCACCTTCGCTGATCTACACGAACTCCCTGTCCACTATGCATTAAGTTTAAACCCTTTTCAAAAGCCATCCACTAAGCTTTCAGTCCCTCTCCTAACTCTTGCATCATAGCTTGGTGTCTGTTTCTTTAAATTACTTTCAGAGTGTCTATTGACACCATGTCAGCCAAAGAGTTGGAGGCGGGGCAGGACTCATAGCAGTCTATTTAACCGCAAACAAAGTCTACGTACTTAGCAAACAGAGTCTATTTAAACAATGCACTAGAGCAAACAGTTTACAGAGTCTATTTGAAAAGACCCTCTACGAACTACAGCAAACGGAACTCATGACCAAAACTACAGTAACGTCTCCTGATAAAAGCAGGTTGATTTCTCGAACAAAATGCAGTGAGTGGAGGATAGTTACATAGTACAAATTATGTGCATTAAATCAATCCGTCACTTACAGCAGTGTGATCTCCAGGCGTGATTGACAGGGGAATTACCCAATCATCTTTTGGGCTGGGAATAATGGTGTCACTATATGCATATCACTATATACTTTTCTTCTCCCTCCTGTGGATAGAGCTTTGGCATCTTTTGAATGTTAAAGACGCCATGTGAATGCAAGTCTGTGTTGTTTAGGCATTCAGATAGTGGAACTTTGATCAACTTTTGATACAAGGAGATTAAAAATATGGGATAGTTATTTCCTGCTGCAGGTGACTCTTGGAAACAATTCCAGATAAAAACTTAGGGTGCTGTCCAGAGGCATCCAAATCAAATACGGCTGATTCACCACAAGAGTCTCGCCGAGCCAAAACCGAAGTGATGAACATTTTAGTCTTCCATTAAAATGTTCTCAGATTTTTTTTAAAAAAAGGGTTCTGTGATCTAGCTGGAGAATACAACATGAGTGGTGGGGAAAGTCTTTGCATCAGGTTTATATGATCTAGTGAGTGAAAACTTGGTATAACTTGTTAAAAGAGTCAGCAGGGATGTAGGATTCTTTAAAAATAGATACTACTGGTGTGCTAGACAGTTGATGCTTTTTAATATCCATTTCTTTCCCATCAGTTTTCTCCCTGCCACTTCTTCTGAAGGTATCGACATCTTGCCGGATGGGATTCGACGGGTGCTGGTCAACCACCATTACTTTCCCTATTGGCCATTACTCATTTGAAAGACTGGACGGTGAGCATCAACAGGCTATTCTTATAGAGGGAATCACAGCTTAGACTAATTGTCTGGTTACACTACATGTTCACAGGCATATCCTTAAGTACTGAATCATTATTGAAAGCAAGAACTGTGGCTGATTTTTCACTCCCTACACCAGAGTTACAGATCAAATGTGATGCCCCTTTTGCTACTTCCAGCTGAGATCAGCTAACTCAGTACAGACTAAAAATCAAACCTGGGACTTCCTGATCTGTATGGCTTGATACTACACTGAGGAATCCACAGAACTCAGGGGCTAAGCTTCAAGCATTTTTATGAATTTTGGCAAATCTGAAACACAGACCAAAAGAAATGGCAGCATTGTAACAGTGCTGAGGCTGAGGACTGGGATGTGGGATGTGGGTGCTTCAACCACTGAGGGAGGACTGGACCACTGCTGAATTCATTCCCAGCCCATAGCACAATAAAGAAAAAACAGGCAACATTATGGAGCTGGAGACACTGCACCAATAACAAAAATTTGGCTCGGTAACAGATGTCAGTTTTACCTCCTTAGCCCAGGGCAAACTAAAAATAAACTCTTAAAAGCTCACAGCCTCATCTGTTCCTTAAACTGACTACACTCTTTTTATCCAGTGCAAACTAACTCAGAATAGTAACTAGTTATGAAAGAGTTGGTTAGTGACATTTGCTATTTAATGATACAGCACTGAGGCAGCCAGCTTCCTGGCCATCAAATTCAGAGAACGGTACTTGTCTGATTACACCAGCAACCGTCATTTCCTTCAAGTTGCATTTGGAGGACAATGGTAGTCTATGGATGAAAAATTGATCCATGCAACATGCCTCCCCCTATCTTGGCCAAGCAGCCTACTTGCCTTGGTGTATCTAGGCAGGTCCTGAGCAATTCCCAAACACACAAATGTGTACGCTAACACACTGATATGCGCAGACATTTCATCTCATTAATGCACAGTAACACTTTGTATCATAATTCCAGCAATCTAATCCTAATTCCGTTCCTATGGCATGCAGAGTGGAGTCCAAATCTTTCTTTAATAATAATTTCTTCCAATTTAAAAAGAATATAAAACTCTTACGGGCTTTTTAATAAGGAAAAGATTTTTTTTTAAATTGTTAAATTGAAAAACCCCTAATGCCAAATGGATGAACCAGGTCTTTTCCTGTCATTTTCGTATGTTTGGATGATCTGATCTACGCATCACTAGCATGCGTTGTTTATATTTGCCACTGTTGGCTCTTTGAGTCTATGGCAGAGAAGAACCGTTTTGCTGCCTCTGGCAACTAGAGTATCTGGTCATTCATATCAACTGCCCACTTCCATCAGAGGCCAACCTGTGGTGGAAAGAGCATCAGTAAACTAAATCATATATGGACGATTAGTAAACAAAGAGTACTGACTAAAGGAGCAGATCAGAGAGACTTGGGTATCCTCGTACAAGAAACACAAATAGTTAGTATGCAGATACAGCAACAACTAGGAAGGCAAATGGCATGTTGGCCTTTATTGCAAGGGGGTTGGAGTACAAAAGTAAGGAAGTCTTACTACAGCTGTACAGGGCATTGGTGAGACCTCAACTGGAGTACTGCGTACAGGTTTGGTCTCCTTATCTAAGGAAGGAAAAACTTGCCTTAGAGGCGTTGCAACAAAGGATCACTAGATTGATTCCTGGGATGAGAGGGTTGTCCTATGAAGAGAGGTCGAGTAGAATGGGCCTATACTCTCTGGAGTTTAGAAGAATAAGAGGTGATCTCATTGAAACATATAAAGATTATGAGGGGGGCTTGACAGGGTAGACGCTGAGAGATTGTTTCCCCTGGCTAGAGAGGCTAGAACTAGGGGGCATAGTTGTAGGATACGGGGTCAGCCATTTAAGACTAAGATGAGGAGGAATTTCTTCATGTAGAGGGTTGTGAATCTTTGGAAATCTATGCCCCAGGGGGCTATGGATGCTGAATTATTGAATATATTCAAGGCTGAGATGGATAGACTTTTGGACTCTGGGGGAATCAAGGGATATGGGGATCAGGCGGGAAAGTGGAGTTGAGGTCGAGGATCAGCCACTGAATGGCGGAGCAGGCTCGAGGGGCCGTATGGCCTACTCCTGCTCCTATTTCTTATGTTCTTATTATCAAGGTCAGTACTCAATGAGCCAGTTCACTATCATGGCACACAAAGGGTTTATACAGGAGACAGACCAAATTAAGTGGGGTATGAGTGGCATTTTCCTGAATTCTTGAGATTAGGCCAAGGAGACACAGGTTTAAACTCGTAAAAGATAATTTCAGGACTGAAATTCTTCTTCACGCAGCTTGGAACAAATAGTGGTGAAGGTGAAAACCTTGGAATCATTTAAGAAACAATTGGAATCAAATGTTGGATTGTTCTGGATGGATGAATTAAGATGGGCCAAATGGTTTTCTTCATCCATAATTATCTTTTGATCTTCTGATTAACTTTCATAATTTTTTTTTGCAATTTACCAGCGCAATTTACCCGAGAACAGATGAGGCAACTGCTGACTTCAAATAAAACTCTTTCCAAAACGTTTTATGCCGATAGCTGAACTCGAAATCTCATCTCTCAAATACGACAGACAGAACCGAAACACACATCACAACAAAAACCAACCTGTTGTCCTCGAAGGAGCACTCGGCATCTTGTCAATGGATGCTTTCTTTTCTTTGGGTTTCTGGCTCAATGGCCCTGGCATTTCTATATATAAAAGAAAAGGAAAGTGTAACGGAATTTAAATCCCAGTAACTTGGAGTGTTGTATCAATAGGTTCAGCGCCTTACTCCATATTTCTTTAGGAACTGTTTTCAGTCTTATGTTTACAGCTCAGCTGCAAGATACTCCTGCTTAACTTTTAATTTGTTCTGGTTATGTGGGATCGCTTGAGTTGTCCCTTATGAAAACGCAGACGATCAGAATCTTTTCGCTATTTTCTCCCCTCCTCTCAAGGTCCCTGAATCCTTGCTATTGTTCCACTGTTACCAGTCAGCCTCTGGATCTCATCTAAGTTGCCATTTTTCATATGTGACCATTGAGTGTTGCCAGCTGATAAGTCATGGGATGCCCCACTGTCGAGCATATCCTCTTCTCAGCGCACATCACTGCAAAGCATTCAGGAGCTGTAACTCTGCATGACTTTTCATCTCAGCCCAATTGTCGCATCCCAACTGCTGCTCCAGCTTAATATCAGCTAATTCAGCACAGTCTGAGAATCGAACCTGGGGCCATCTGGTCTGTATTACTTAACATTACAATGGCAAGTGCCTTTACCCACTAGGCTACCATGGGTGATTAGGATAAACCTTCAAAAAATAAATTGACTACCACAGGTATGGTATTCCTCACTGTTAGTGAGAAATTCAGCCAGTGTGTAAACAATCTGCTATCATTCTCCCTCAGGTCATTGCAGGAATAATGTAGCACTTGAGCCCCCAAGAGCATGGAAATACATAAACTTCCATTTATATAGCACTCATGATGTGCAGGACAACATCTCAGAATGCTTTACAGTGAGGAGGAATGGGATATGGTGAACACAGAGCATGAGAGAAAGGGAGAAGAAAGAGGCTGGATGGGGAACAGATTTACATTGTCTCCCTCACCCACAAATCTGACAATATCCAGCAACATTCTGTACAAAATCATCATATTTGATCCCTCATCAAAGTATCCAATGAATGAAATACTTTCATTTACTTAGCACCTTATGATGTCTAAAATGTCCCAAAATGCTTCACATAGAGGGAATTATTCTGAATTTCATTGACTGTTGTTACATAAGCAAACATGGCAATTGTTTTGGACACAGTAAGATCCCACAAGCAGCAATGAGGTGGAGGACAAGTTAATTTATTTCTCATGGAGGAACCTGGCAGGAGAACCTCCCTTCACTTTGAAGAGTACCGCGGGATCTTCAACATCCACTTAAACCATCCAGACAAACAGGCAGAACGTCACTTTAACATCTCACCCAAAAGGACAGCAATTCTGACAATGCAGCATTGGAGTGTCAGCCTAGGTTATGCATTTAAATTCTAGAGTGGGCCTTGAACCTCCAAGCCTTCTGACTCAAGGTTAAGCCAAGCTGATAGAGAAAAAGGCTTCCAATCACTCTGTGTGCTTGAAAAGACACAGTAAGAATTGGCAGAATTCTCAGCCAGTGAATTCTCTTCCCTTATGCATCTAGTTGTTCAGACTTGTTCTCTAGAGAAACTGGAGCTCTTGCATAAACAGTGCATTTAGCATATTTTTAAGCTCCTGGAAGATGACAAGCAAATTGTTTGCCCAACAGAAATCCTTCAGAAACCTGGGGCCTGGATGCTGCAGATAATGCTCAGAATAATTTTTCTTAATTTTTTTTTTTAACATTGTACACATTAGAGAAGTGCGGTATTGGAAACACATGAAAAAAATCTTGTCAGCAGAAATAGCCAAAATACAAGTATTAGTTCCTGGATGAGCAATTTAGAAACTGTCCTTGTGCAATACTTGTGCATGGAAATTTCCTGAGTGCACCACAACCATGAGCAACATCTGATGTCTGAGACAACTCTTGGAAATGGATGATACTCCCTTTCCTGTGCCTCTCTCTCCTCAAAGAAAATAGGAAAGTCTATTGCATTTTTGCTAAGTAGTCACTATCCCCAGACAACTTGGTGAGGATGAAGAAATCATTGGGGCAAGTTACCAACCTGCTGCAAGACTGCACTGTACTGGTGGCTAAACTTGAACAGTTGTGACTGAAGTTGAAGGAGGCTATGTGGGCCCTGGGTACTCCGATGCCTTATTTCTGTCCATATGAAATCATGTGGGACGTGTCTGAAGCAGCGTATCCTCACAGGACAGTTACTAAGAACGATCCTTGCTAGCACTAGATCTGACCTAGGAACAGAGGAGTGCTTCTGAAGTTCCCATTGTACCAAGAGGAAGTATGTTTTAATATTCTTGTGGTCAAGTTCATCTTCCAATGTATGAGTCAGTCTTTTAGAGAACTCAAACCACAGGAACACTAGAAATACACATCAGGTGTACAGCCTTTGTGGCTGCACCCTTTGAAATGCAACCTTGGAAGATAGCGGCCTGAAAAGCTTTGCAAGTTAAACAAGAACATTCTTCTCTGTATGATTGAGATTCCAGGAACAGACTCTTAACTGTTACAAATAAAAAAATACAGATATATGCGAAATTATAAACTCCTTCTGTTATGTAAAGCGACACAAAGAACTGTTGTGAATGATGGGAGATAAAGACTATGAGGTCCATAACAAGGACTTATATACAGTAGAGTATGGGAAAATTATCTGGCTGCATAGGATGTGAACTTTTTAAAAGTACAGTGTGCCAGGTGATCTTCGTCCATGGGACGATGGTGATATCCTATTTGTATATGGAGGTTGAGCAAATGAGAAAGAAAGAAAGAAAGAGTGAGTGAGGTGTGTGAGCGAGCACGCACAAACACTTTGAAAGTGCAAGGTTTAGACACTGGCAACGTTTGCAGCGCTAACTGCCAGTGACCCTGAAAAGAGGTTTCTCGCAACCTCCCATTTCCCCTCCCCGCTCCAAGAAAACAGCAACATAAAGACAAATAATAAAAACTAGCATTGCTGTGGTTATGAAGAACACAGATAGCTGAAGGTTAACATTGTGGGTATGTGGGGTGGAAGCAGTCTCTAGAGTCCTTAGTAACAGGCCTGAATTACGAAAAAGGAATCCTATGGGAGTCCCAAGGCCAACTTTTAAGGAACAAATTTCCATTCCTTATATGGAAATATGATGCAGTTATCAGCATTTCTGGACTATTTCTTTCCCAGGGTTATTCCCCTCGGTACTTACAATTTTTTTTTAAAAACAGAAGATTACTAGTAGGAATACAAAGGAAAGCAGGAAACAAAATAGAGGCAAAATAGATAAAACAGGAAAGTTAAAGTGTACATTTTAAAATGTCTCATACGTTACTTATGGCAAGTCGGAGGGTAGGGTATAATGACAGGACAATGCACCGTTAATACACGATCGGTTCTTGAAATGGGGGAGAGTTTACATCTAGATAGCCTTGAGAGAAGATGTCTGCTGGCAAGATGGAGCTGTGCTTAATTGGCTTGTATCTTTAAGCCAGCAAATCTAATTGGGCCATAAAAGAAATCTAGGTGTTGATCAAGCACTCCTGCACAGTGGCAGCGTGAAAGCTGGCCTTTGAGTGATGCGTGTGCCTGTGACGCTCTTAACAGCACATTTGCATGATATTGTCGCACTCCGCACAACTTGTTGGGTCAAGTGGCAGCTGCTCTTAAAAGGCTGCTGCTCACCACGAAAGTTGTCCTGTTACTTGTTAATTGTATGATTTGTATCATTTGGGGTTAATTGCATTCAGGTGTGGATATCTTGTATCCTTTTTATAGGAGAGCTTAGCTAGGGTGTGGTGTGTGCAAGAGGAAACTCTATGAATAAAGGCTTGGAAGCAACTAAAGACCAGGCTCTAGTGTATTCTTTCTGTCACCACACGGCTATCCAGTTTTAACATTACTGAGGAAGAAATGGCTGCAGCAAGGCCAGAAGACATGAACATACCATTGTAGGGTGCAGCTTTGGAGCTTTTTGGAGCAGAGCGGCATCCTCCAGTGAAGAGCAGCACCAGAGAGCTGTATGAATGGAAGCCGCTGACAAAGTGAATGCAGTTTTACTTGTGCCCAATTCCAGCAGCAGGTGAGAAAAAAATTTGCTGGTCTCCACAGGGTCAGTATGCCTAATTTTACAATCCCGCCTTACCATGCGTCATGGTAATCTTGGTGGAACATTAGAGCGAGACTACACTGCACTCTGGCAATCATTCACCTACTTTCCAAATGTAGAGGCATTCCGATATTCTTGGAGAGCACTCTATATAGTTACCATGCCAATGTGTTTGGCCTGTGGCCTATTTAAATGTGGCATGCTACAAACACCAAGTACGCTGCCAACACAAGGCTCTTCTTACATGCTGCATGATCAGGGACTCTCAGTGGCTGCTGGGTTGGACACTTGGGCAACACACATTACATTGTTGTAAGAAAAGCATTATACAAGCTTTCTATAATATTGCTAACCTTAGAGTCATAGAGTCATACAGCACGGATAGAGGCCCTTCGGCCCATCGTGTCCGCGCCGGCCATCAGCCCTGTCTACTCTAATCCCATATTCCAGCATTTGGTCCGTAGCCTTGTATGCTATGGCATTTCAAGTGCTCATCCAAATGCTTCTTGAATGTTGTGAGGGTTCCTGCCTCCACAACCCTTTCAGGCAGTGAGTTCCAGACTCCAACCACCCTCTGGGTGAAAAAGTTCTTTCTCAAATCCCCTCTAAACCTCCCGCCTTTTACCTTGAATCTATGTCCCCTTGTTATAGAACCCTCAACCGAAGGGAAAAAGCTCCTTAGTATCCATCCTATCTGTGCCCCTCATAATTTTGTACACCTCAATCATGTCCCCCCTCAGCCTCCTCTGCTCCAAGGAAAACAAACCCAATCTTCCCAGTCTCTCATCATAGCTGAAGCGCTCCAGCCCTGGTAACATCCTGGTGAATCTCCTCTGCACCCTCTCCAAAGCGATCACATCCTTCCTGTAGTGTGGCGACCAGAACTGCACACAGTACTCCAGCTGTGGCCTAACCAGTGTTTTATACAGCTCCATCATAACCTCCTTGCTCTTATATTCTATGCCTCGGCTAATAAAGGCAAGTATCCCATATGCCTTCTTTACCACCTTATCGACCTGTTCCGCCGCCTTCAGGGATCTGTGAACTTGCACACCAAGATCCCTCTGACCCTCTGTCTTGCCTAGGGTCCTCCCATTCATTGTGTATTCCCTTGCCTTGTTAGTCCCTCCAAAGTGCATCACCTCACACTTTTCCGGGTTAAATTCCATTTGCCACTGTTCCGCCCATCTGACCAACCCATCTATATCGTCCTGCAGACTGAGGCTATCCTCCTCACTATTTACCACCCTACCAATCTTTGTATCATCAGCGAACTTACTGATCATACCTTTTACATTCATATCCAAGTCATTAATGTAGACCACAAACAGCAAGGGACCCAGCACCGATCCCTGTGGTACCCCACTGGCCACAGGCTTCCAGTCACAAAAACAACCTTCGACCATCACCCTCTGCCTTCTGCCACTAAGCCAGTTTTGTATCCAAAGTGCCAAGGCACCCTGGATTCCATGGGCTCGTACCTTCTTGACCAGTCTCCTGTGGGGGACTTTATCGAAGGCCTTACTGAAATCCATGTATACCACATCCACTGCGTTACCCTCATCCACACGCCTAGTCACCCCCTCAAAAAATTCAATCAAATTAGTCAGACATGAACTTCCCTTGACAAAGCCATGTTGACTATCCCTGATTAATCCTTGCTTCTCCAAGTGGAGACTAATTTTGTCCTTCAGAATTTTTTCCAATAATTTTCCTACCACTGATGTTAGGCTCACTGGCCTGTAGTTCCCCGGTTTTTCCCTACTCCCCTTCTTGAATAATGGTATTACATTAGCGGTTCTCCAGTCCTCTGGCACATCCCCTGTGGCCAGAGAGGTTCTGAATATATGTGTCAGAGCCCCCGCAATCTCCTCCTTTGCCTCACACAGTAGCCTGGGATACATTTCGTCCGGGCCTGGGGATTTATCCATTTTTAGGCCTGCTAAAACCGCCAATACCTCCTCCCGATATTAATATGTTCGAGTATATCACAGTCCCCCTGCCGTATTTCTATGTCTACATCGTCCTTCTCCATAGTGAAAACAGATGCAAAAAATTCATTTAGAACCCCTCCTACATCTGCCGGCTCCACACACAGATTGCCATTTTTGTCCCTAATGGGCCCTATTTTTTCCCTAGTCATCCTCTTACCCTTAATATACTTATAAAACATCTTAGGATTTTCCTTTATTTTGCTCGCCAGTGTTATTTCATGGCCCCTCCTTGATCTCCTAATTTCTTTTTTAAGTATCCCCCTGCACTTTTTGTACTCCTCTAGGGCTTCCTCCGTCTTTAGCCTTTTGTATCTGCCAAAAGCCCTCCTTTTTTTCCTAATCCATTCTCGTATATCCCCTGACATCCAAGGTTCCCTGGAGTTCTTGGAACCACCCTTGACCTTTACGGGAACATGTTGCCATTGTATGGTCTCAATCTCCCTTCTGAAAGACTCCCATTGCTCCGATGCGGATTTTCCTACAAGCAGCTGATCCCAGTCCATTTTGGCCAGATCCTGCCTTATCCTATTAAAATCGGCCTTCCCCCAATTTAGAACCTTTATTTCCGGCCCCTCCCTGTCCTTTTCCATGACCACCTTAAATCTCACCGAATTATGGTCACTGTCACCAAAGTGCTCACCTACTAGCACTTCTTCCACTTGGCCGGCCACATTCCCTAGAATTAGGTCCAGTACCGCCCCCTCTCTTGTAGGACTTTCTACATGCTGGCTCAAAAAGCTCTCCTGGATGCACGTTAAGAATTTTGTACCCTCTAAGCCTTTTACACTCTGAGTATCCCAGTTAATATTGGGGAAGTTGAAATCCCCCACTATTATTACCCTATTATTTGCACAATTTTCTGAGATTTGCCTACATATCTGTTCCTCTATCTCCCCCTGACTGTTTGGGGGCCTATAGTACACTCCCATCAAAGTGCTTGCCCCCTTTTTGTTTTTAAGCTCCACCCATATGGCCTCATTAGAGGAACCTGCTAATATATCATCCCTCCTTATGGCAGTAATTGATTCTTTAATTAATATTGCGACCCCCCCTCCTCTTATACTTCCCCCTCTGTCTCGCCTGAAGATTCTGTACCCCGGAATATTGAGCTGCCAGTCTTGCCCCTCCCTCAACCATGTCTCTGTGACAGCAACAATATGTTTTTCCCTTGTTAGGGAAAGCTAACATAATGTTTTTCCCTATGAACAAAGGCTTTCTGTTTATCCAAAATAAGCTTTATATGACCTTGTGCAGAGAGGACCCCTTTTAGTAACGAACATCTGGTGTCATTCTCATCTCCTGTTCATAAGATGGGAAAGGGGAGCTGTCTCTAAATTATTATGCTTTGGGTAAAGATAAAAGAGTTCTTGATAATTCAGAGACAACTAATCATGAGGGAGGTGGTAAAGTCAGGTGTTGTTCAAAGGAGTAGGATGGATGGCATTCCCATGAGACAGAGAGGTTGATTGATGGGAGGCCCATATAGAGCTAATATGCCTAAAAACGTATATAAGATGAGTACATCTTCATATTGATTAGAACGTTCTTAGAGTGAGGCTGGACAGCTCAACTGATATCAAGGATCTTCAAAAGTGCACTTTGAGGCCTTGTGCAGTGAAAAATTTTGTCAGCTTGTATTCATTTTATTAGTATGTTTAATTGTACTATTGTATTTTAACATCTTTGTTACTTATTATAACATCTTAATAAAGCTATTTTATTTTGGAACAAAACACCTTGCAACCTTTTTGATTAAAGACTAAATCTGTAAAATAGATAATTCACAATGGTATGCTGAGATTTTCAGTATTATGAAGCTCAAATGCCATGACTGTTCATTTTTCTGTGAAAACTGTACATAAGTGGCCTTGATCATTATATATTCCTTTACTTGTATTTAGTTTTTACCTTTACTCTGGTAGGTTAGATATACTAGATTGGAGGTAATACCCTGTCGTTTTGCAGCACAAGAGGGGACGGGGGAGTCCTGGACTTTGATAGTTGTGTTACATGATTAAACACATTGAAGAGAGAATCGCACGCATAGGTTAGTGCATCTGATCACAGCACTCCCTGAATCACTGGAAAATTAGGAGCACTGCCAATCGGTATCCCTATTTTGATTTTCGTATTCCTGATTTAAAAAAAAAATAAAATCCTTAAGACTGTTCAAATTTTTACTACGTTTACTCTTTTGTGCCGCTTCAGCGTGAAGTGTCATTACATGAAACAGCAAAAAGGAGTCACTAAGTGTGCAAAAATTTAATTCCAGAGTTTTGAATTACTGCACAATAATCATGTCAGGAACTGGTGATTTATGAAACCTACCAAGTTTTGAAAAGAAATTTGCAGCCATGCCTTACAGGAAGTATAAGCCACCTATATATATATATATATATATATATTGCATTAAATTAATGTTTAGGGCTTGTCATGCACTAATCCCCCTCATTTCTGCCACCATTAAACCACACACATCTGGCAATGACTGTTTACGAAAAACTGTACGAGCACTGTGTTTCTTGTGAGCTGCTACGCGATTTATTTTACAGAAACTATCTGCATCTGTGGAACACCTGCAAAGTTTAGAATTTGCCTAGAAATTATTAATTTCATTATTTTTGAGCCAGAGACATGTACTTTAGTGGCAAATTTTATACAATACCTTTGGTAAGCACAGATTTTGAAACAGCCTCAGCTCCCTTGGATTTCTTTGCTTTCTGAAAAAGAAACCCCAAAGAAACAGTGGTTATACATAACATACAAATAATAGGCAGCAATTCAAAGGCCTGCAGCCAACAACATGACACTGCACTACACAGGCAATGAAAATGGCAAGGTTCTGCTCTTCCAACTGCTGTATTCATTAATTCACTGTACACTGCAGAACTGAACCATACAAACCAACGTCATCCCCAGTCTGTGCTGAGTTAGCTGATCTCATTACAGGCATTACACTCGATCCCAACATCCTTGGGCTAGGAAGGGCGAGGGGGGTGGGGAGGAGAACATGCGGGGTTCCAATTTCCTGATCCTTATCCAATGATCCCCTGCGGTAACATCCATGCCAGGTGTGGACAGGATGAGGCTTGACTGTACACCCCCTAAAATCAAATGTTTTGTCGCAACTTGCAGTGTAGCTTCACACATGGGGAATGATCACATGGTCCATGGACTGGAAGGGCACCGCATCCCAGTGAGGATCAATGTCTTCAGGTGAGGATGGGAGAAAAAAAAAATTGGAGGGGCAAAAAAAAACTTCAAAAAATTGTGGGGTTTAACAAAAGATTTTACACAAACCTGAATACAAGTACATTCAAATTTACTGGTTTCAACATGTGCCAAGTTTCTAAAGCTGAGAACTCAACCTTCCAAGGTAGGCGACACACTGAGAATGATCTTTCATATAGCATCATAGCTGTGGGTTCCACACATTGTTCAGTTCCAGTTCCAACTGCCCTTTCCCATGCTACATGGACCTGTGATTGCCAGGACAAAGCAGCCCACTTGATTGGCCATCCACCATCCTAAACATTCACTCCCTTCACCACTGGCGCACAGTGGCTGCAGTGTGTACCATCCACAGGGTGCACTGCAGCAACTCACCAAGGCTTCTTCGACAGCACCTCCCAAATCCGCGACCTCTACCACCTAGAAGGACAAGAACAGCAGGCACATGGGAACACCACCACCTGCACGTTCCCCTCCAAGTCACACACCATCCCCACTTGGAAATATATCGCCGTTCCTTCATCGTTGCTGGGTCAAAATCCTGGAACTCCCTTCCTAACAGCACTGTGGGAGAACCGTCACCACACGGACTGCAGCGGTTCAAGAAGGCGGCTCACCACCATCTTCTCAAGGGCAATTAGGGATGGGCAATAAATGCCGGCCTTGCCAGCGACGCCCACATCCCGTGAACGAATTAAAAAAAATAATTAGGGATGGGCAATAAATGCCGGCCTCGCCAGCGACGCCCAGATCCCATGAACGAATAAAAAAAAAATTTGAAGGTAGTTTTCTTGGGACAAAGCGGGGGCAGGGGGGAGAAACGTGGTGGTCATTATGAAGGATTAATTGAGAACTTGCTTGAAACTGTAAATGGGTTTGATTTAGGATCACTGACAACCAGGGAGGAAACACTAAACTCTCAGGAAATCTTCAGACAAGCACTTCTTCAGAGTTTTACATTCTCTGAAGTCACGCAAAATTTATTTTAAGCAGGGTTGGCACAACTGCTTGCTTTCATTGCTCTGAAGCTGGGTACGGTTCAGCCCTACGCATGCATACAGCACTGCTCAGTGGCATCTCATGGCCAGTGCTCCAAAACAACCTAGTTTAGCCATACAACTTAGTCAAACAGAGCTAGCAACTTCAAACAAATACGCAGGATTTTCAGTTGCAGGCCAGCCACATACCCAAGGCATCATCTTGCAGCAAAATAAAAATGTACTTGGTTAAAAGTAGCAAGTTGTGTCTGTGCCTTGACCCTCAAGGGTAGCCATCCATCATTTAATTGGTTTGACTGCCTACTACCACTGATGGCAACCAGTCCAAGCAACTGGGCATCTCCAATTATCATTAGTGATTGAACTGTGTCCCCTTGTAACTATAGGAGGAGCCATAGGATGCCACTGAACCATGCTCTGCAGACGTGTGCAGCTCAATCTTACCCAGCTGCTCAGCACTGCAAGCAAGGCCATCAGAAATATGGCTGCGGCCTACATGACTATGAAAATGGAGGTAACGGTGGATCCTTCAGCGCTGTGTAAAGGTTGCACTAAAATATTCTTTTTCCCTCCTATTGCATTGTTTTTCTCTTTCGTTTGAGACTGAGAAAGCAAGAGAAGGCCATGGGGGTGAGGCTCATCAACAGTGGGAAATAAAGCATTGTATTAAAGCTATAAGCCTAGAAATTGGGCTGGGTAAGGCTGATATTTCAAGTGCTACGGGGCCTACTACGGCATGCAGAAATGCATGCACACTTCCAGCCGGAAGTGCGCCTGCCGCCATATTGGGTAAGGGCAAACAAAGGAGTTCTTCGCCCACGCCTGAAGCAGAATTTAGGCCGTTTCACATGTGGAAATAAGAGGTCCAACACCTGTTTGAAGTCCCTGCTCCAACATCAGTTTTCCCTGGGGCAGCCAACACCATCGTGGGCTGCACTTAGAGAAATCAGCCCTACGGAATGCCTTACCTGAATGTGGAGCCAGGAGGAGCATTCCTGCTCCTGGCTCCACATTCAGGTAAGGCATTCCGTAGGGCTGATTTCTCTAAGTGCAGCCCACGATGGTGTTGGCTGCCCCAGGGAAAACTGATGTTGGAGCAGGGACTTCAAACAGGTGTTGGACCCCTTATTTCCACATGTGAAAGGGCCTAAATTCTGCTTCAGGCGTGGGCGAAGAACTCCTTTGTTTGCCCTTACCCAATATGGCGGCAGGCGCACTTCCTGCTTCTCCTGACCCCACGTAAAGTACCCTCCCGATTGCTGCTGATCCAGGCCCCAAGATGCTCGACTCCCGATCTTGCTCCCACACCCCCCCGAACTCCCCGAGTGCCCTAAGATGGGCGCTCATGAATTTCTCGGCCATGTGATAGTTTTGATAGAGTCCTTTCACTAGTGCTATGGATGCTGGGATACTCCTGCCTCATAGCACGGTCCTGTCTTTTGCTCTCCATGACACTCTTGCAAAATGTTGAGAGTACTGGTGGGCTTGTGCTAGACCAGCTCTCTCTTGGAGAGCTGTGGGCAAATAATAAAGAGGACGCTGTAGCTGGATTTCACTGGGTGATCGACAACCTCCACCTCCCCCATAACTACCTCTAGTGTTTTAACCCGCCCCTTTTGACCAGCCCCATTTTCTGTCGTCATTTCTGATGGTTGTAAAAAGGGTCTGGCCATTTTCGCATCACGACGTCATGCACTCCATTTTCCGTCACTTCCACCTCATTTGAACCGTTTACTCTTGCCTGTATAACATGGGCGTCCAAGGTAGTCAGGAAAAGACAGGAGACAATTTAAAGGGTATAATTTCAACAATGATCACATCAGTTTAAAGCTAATTTCTGACTCATCTTTGAAGAGTTTTCTATGTTTTATGTCATTTTGTTGTTACCAACACCTTTGGTAACATCTGCCTTTGTGCCATTTCCTGAGGACAATGACATTTTCTGTCCCCAACCCCTCCATTTCAGACAGGGTACAATAGGTTTCCCATTTGGAACCTCCCTGTACCATTGCTTTTTGGAAGAGAAGGAACAACAGAGCAAGCCAGGCTGGTTAGGCAGCACGTATCCATGGTACAACCACATCAGAATATAAAGCAGACCCACAACCCACCCGACCACAAGTGGCCGTTAACATCAGAATGCCGTGAACTTATTTTGCTAGAGTCACCCCAGGCTACCACTAGTGACATTGGCCAATCAGTTGTGTTCCGGTGCATTAAATGCTACAATCAACATTTTCATCAGCTTCCTCATGACAGGGCACTGCAATTTTAGAGTGACAGAATTTCTGAAAGTCTAAAGTGTCACTGATTGTATACATGTGGTCCTAAATGCTCCGTTGCTCAGCGCCATTACCTACGTCAATAGGAAAGGATTCCACTCTTTTAATGTGCGGCTGACTTGCAACAGACATAGTAATGGTGATACCTGCCCCTTTAAGCTGCTGCAGGCAGTTAAATCCTGCAGCAGCATGCTATTTCCCCTTTCAATCTGAGGCTGTTCTGACACCTGGAGCTCGGCCAAAGATTCCAGAGGCCGACAATGGAAATTACAGCAGGGTCAGCACCAACTGCAGGCGGGTGTGAATTGCACCCAACCAGAAAATCCAGGCCTTGATCTCTACTACACAAAAGTCTTGTAATTTTCCTTGTAATTCAATTTTTAATCATTTAAGGTTCATTTTGTCTTCTAACGGGACAACTTCCAAGCTGCAATCGATCATCCCAATTACGAGTTGTTCATAATAATTTAAAGACTCTGTGAATTTGATTACTTCCAAGAAATTAATGAAATAAAACAGAAAATGATAGAAATACACAGTACCGCCATCAGCATCTCTGAAGACAAAAGACAACGTAAACCCTTTGCCAGAAATGAAACTTAGAAGAGAACTGTTTAAATTTCTTTTTTGTTTTTCAAAGAGCAGTAAGCAATGCTAGAATAAAACCTCTCATTTACCAGTAAGGTTTCCTTACTTCAACACTGTCCCCTTCAAAAGTTTGCTTTCCAGTCCTAGCCCAAGACACTGAATCCCCAAAACCTCCCTCAATACTTCTTCATTTAAATGGTGAGAAACTATTAAATGTTGGTGTTCAGGGAGACTTGGGTATCCTCGTACAAGAAGCACAAAAAGTTAGTATGCATGTACAGCATGCAACTAGGAAAGCAAATGGCATGTTGGCCTTTATTGCAAGGGGGTTTGAGTACAAGAGTAAGGAAGTCTTACCACAGTTGTACAGGGCTTTAGTGAGAACTCACCTGAAGTGCTGCGTACAGTTTTGGTCTACTTATCTAAGGAAGGATATACTTAGAGGCGATGCAACAAAGGTTCACTAGATTAATCCCTGGGATGAGAGGGTTGTCCTATGAAGAGAGGTTGAGTAGAATGGACCTATACTCTCTGGAGTTTAGAAGAATAAGAGGTGATCTCATTGAAACATATAAGATTATGAGGGGGCTTGACAGGGTGGATGCTAAGAGATTGTTTCCCCTGGCTAGAGAGTCTAGAACTAGGGGGCATAATTGCAGGATACAGGGTCGGCCATTCAAGACTGACATGAGGAGGAATTTCTTCAATGCAGAGGGTTGTGAATCTTTGGAATTCTCTATCCCAGAGAGCTGTGGATGCTGAGTCACTGAATATATTCATGGCTGAGATGGATAGATTTTTAGACTCTAGGGGAATCAAGGGATATGGGGATCGGGCGGGAAAGTGGAGTTGAGGTCGAAAATCAGCCATGATTTGATTGAATGGCGGAGCAGGCTTGAGGGGCCATATGGCCTACTCCTGCTCCTATTTCTTATGTTCTTAATGGACTTAAACTCAGCCATACTGAAGTGCATTTGCTCGTCCTGCCTCCAGCCTTGGAAAATAAAATTATCTGTATGTCCATGTGCTTGCATTAGAGAAAGGGTCTTGCTGCTCTGTAGGAAAAAGGACCATCATAATTCTCAGGCAGGAAAGTGTATGGTCATGATTTTGCATGAAACAGTTAGACGACCATCTGTGAGGTATGGCAGTTCATTCATACGATGAACTGGAAGTAAGATCATCAGCATATATGGTTAACTCTCGATTCTGCATCAGTCCTCACGTTCAATAGAAAATTTGTGTTTTGGGTGTGGTACCTAGGGCAGAACATGAAATAACGCAGGGCAATAGCTGTATTATTTTTTATTTCTGTGTTATTACTACCTTTTAACTGATCACAGACTGCAATGTTTTGTTAAAAAAAAGTAGTAACAAGTAAGTAAGGCCATCGTTGTGCAGTTTACAATTTGTAACAGGATCTGTGGCCAGCAGTCTATACAGTGATCACATCAGAGGCTGAACATAATACCAAGAACACAAAATGTGTTGCACAAAAAGTAAAAATAGCTTTTTAAACGTGGCTCATCACAGGCAGCAGGCAGTGTGAAGCCAGATTGTGGTTGACACTTACTCTCCCTCACATCTCAACTAAATGCGGTTCAAGAAACTACTTCATAATTATACTACAGTCTTTGTCAATGTTACATTATATCCAATGGATGGAAACCAAAGAACAACTATGACAGAAAACTGGCCAATAAAATTAGTTACAAACACACAGAGCTCAGGCGTGTGTTGGACCATAAAATATCCATTATATCTTTTTCATGTAAAGCTTTACATCCACCTCTCCCTATTTGAAGCCCTCCAATCAGGCTTCTGCCTTTTCCACAGCACCGAGACCTCACTGGTCAAAGTCAGCATCATCATCCTACATGATTGACACCTCAACTAGCTGTCCTTCTTCACCTCTCTGCTACTACAACACGGTTGATTATTCCACCTGCATGAACACCTCTCCTTAACACCTCTATGGCACTGCTACCTCATGGTTCCACTCCCACCTGCTGCATGGTTGACAAATTACCTCAAAGTTTCTCCTCCCATGTCCACAGTCACCTCTGGCGTACCACAGGTTCCAGTTTGGACTCCTTCCTCTTCATTTACATGCTACCCTTGGCAATATTATCCCGGAACACAGTAATCAGCTTTCACATGTATGCCGAGCATATGCAGCTGTACCTCACCACTCCCTCCACTGTCCCCATGCCTATTTTCACTATCTAATTGCCTACCTGACATTAATACCTGGTTAAGCCAAAACTTTCTCCAGATTAATGATGGCAAAATCAAAGCCATGTTCTTGACTCCCACAGATACCTATATGCCCCCAGCTTAGGCTCCATCTATTTCCTTTTCTGCCACCATAGGCTAAGCCCAGAGGTGCGAAACTTTGTTGCATCGCTCAATAACAAAATCAGCATCCTCCCCTACATCTGAACATTCACCAATAATGCTTTTATTCATTTTTGCAACATTGCCTGCCTCTGTCCTTATTTTTCCCCCTACTGCCAGAACCCTAATCCATGGCTGAACTTCTCCAAAGCTCTTCCACCATTTAAAAAAAACACAAGTTACGCAGAATGCCACAGTCTGTGTTCTTGTCATGCTCCATTGGCTTACTGCCCACAGGATCAACTAAGGTTTTCAGCTTCACTTTCAAATCCTTCCATGGCCTTGCTCTTCTCTACTTCTATGAGCTCCTCCAGCCCCATGTCCTTGCAAGTATGCTCCAATCCTCCACCATCAGCCTACTTCTTGAGGCTCCATTTGCCTATTCAAGTGAAGCCTGATCCGACATCCTGGCACTTGGCCTGGGCCACATTCGGCAAAAGTTATTTTGGACACACTGGGGTAGAAATTAGTATGCGTCTTGCCTGTTTTGCGGGTGCAAAATGGGCACATTGTATATCAATTTCTGGGAACAAGGTCCTGCACCTAATCTCCGCACCACCACCACATTGGCCATCACTGTTTTTAGGTGGCCGAAATGAACGTTAGGTCAATTTAAATATGGAAAGAAGGGTCCTGCGCCTGTTTCAGTTCCCTTCTGCAAAATGTATGAAAAAACTAGGTGAAACATGCGCCATGCAAGATCCAACTAGTTTTTACAGTTCTACTGTGGCTTAAACCGCGGTCCTTAAAGGGACAGCTGGAGGCCGCTGAAGAAACACTAGGGAAAGAACGTTTCTTCAGCGTCTCTCCCAGCCCCGCAGCACTACTGCGGGCCACTAGAAATAAAAGCATATCAATGGATTTAGCCATGGACACATCCGCCTTGCCAAGATTTATGGAATTGTGTCATTAAAATCCCAGTCACCAGGACAGTGAACCCTCCCATCCCATCTTTCAGCTGTTCCCCTTTGTCAGACCCTACACAACTGTTATAAAGTCATAATAATTGTGCAGTTATAATAAAATCACTGATAAATCAGCATTTTTCTTCAAACTAGAGTGCGACTCCAGCCAATTGCTTACGTTTTCCAGCATTCTGTATATTAATTATTTGTTGAGGTTTCTGCTTCCATCTCACTCTCTGGATTCTGTTTCAAAGAGTGGGTTTATAGGGCTACTAGGCCCAAGTCACTTTAGCTCAACCTGTTCTTTTCCTTTTCTTACTCTTCCAAATCGAACAAAAAAAGGATGTGTAGTGTGCCGCTACTGACATACTGTACAATACCTTTTTATCACCTACTCCAAAAACTATTTACACCTGGTCCTAACAAGACAACAACCTAGAACTAAAGCTAATTTGACTTTTTAAACAGGCTGAGCAGAATTGATGTACACGAGATAAAAAAACAAATCCATTCACCACATTACAATTTTGAAAAAGATATTGGGCTCGAATTTAGCAGGCCTGCGGGTTCCCAGCGGGTGGTCCTCCGGGAGCGTCGAAAACGCGAACGGCGAAATTAGTGGGTTGCCCACGCGATCGTAGCAGGCAATCCACTAATAGGATCCAATTACCTGCTCCTCCGGGGTCCACGGCGCTGGCCTGCGCCTCGGGCGGGCTGCGCATGCGCAGTACGATCTGTCAGCTGGAGGCTCTCTAGTTAAAGGGGCAGTCCTCCACTGACAGATGCTGCAACCAATGGGACAAATTGCAGCATGGAGCAGCCCAGGGGGAAGGCTGCTCCCAGTTTAATGATGCCTCACCCCAGGTATCATCAGATGGGGTGAGGAGGAGGGGGAGGACACAGATCTTCCCCCCGGCGGGCGGGAGGAAGCGGCCTGCCTCTGCCACCAAGAAGGCCTGGCTCGAGGTGGCAGAGGGGGTCACCTGCGCCACCAACATATCGCCCACCTGCATACAGTGCAGGAGGCGCTGCAATGACCGCAGTAGGTCAGCCACAGTGAGAACACGAAGTCTTTCCCCTACACTCCGTCTGCCACAACACTGCCCCCACCCCAAATCTCCTTCGGCACCGCCAACACTATTCTGTCACATCACCCTTCATGCCCACTCACACCCCATCCTCATCTTACCTCCACCTACTCACCTCGCCAGTACTCATCCTGCCACTAACACGCGACCCAATCCTCATACAATCTCATGGCTCCATCCCATACTCACCCTCTCGTGCATCTCCCTCACGGCCAGCCTCACTCAACCTGCCACCACCTGTGCTGCAGCCACAGGGCATGCATCACATATGTGCAGTAGGCAGGGTAAGGCAAACGTCTCGTCAGCATGAAGGGGGTGCACAAGGGTGTCTGAGGGTTTGTCATGGGTGTTACCCATATTGAATTTCAGAGCCACAAACAGCACACATTATATTGACACCACCACTGCCATGTCTCCGCGAATCCTGTCCATTGTGTCCAATAATGCCCGCTCCTGGGTATCACTATGAGGACCCACCACTGATGCCACCCATCGTGTTACTGCAGAGTAGGTGCAGGTGTATTTGCAGGGCTCGTCCGCGCAGACAACTGAGAGACATCGGCGGTGTTGCCGGCTGCACCCTGGAAGGATGCGGAGGAGAAGGTGTGGAGGACAGTGGTGACTTTGCCAGCGACAGGTAAGCAGTTGGTGCTGTGGCCAGCCAGGAGCAGCTCGGCATGAAAGAGGCTGCAGATCTCCACGACTACATGTCGAGCGAATCTGCGCCTCCCTGTGCACTGCTGCTTGGAGAGGTCCGGGGAGCTGCGCCTCGGTCTGTGGACCCTGTGGCGAGGGTAGTGCCCTCTGCGACGCGTCTCTCTCTGCGGTAGCCCTCCCTCCTGCTGTGCAGGTGGGCGTGCAACCACACCGTGTTGGGGGGATCCACGTCTCTGCGGCGGACGGCGTGGACTGCGAGGCTGCTGGTGGTGGTCATGCTCTTCGTCCTCCGAGGGTGTCCACACACCACCCATCTGGCAGGTGTTGGTCTGAGGGGTTGTGCAGGGTAAGTGTGTGGGTCCTCGGACTGGGGCTGCGGTTTCGTGTCGGTCTGTCCTCTGGCTTGGCCGGGGGGTGGTGGGGGGCAGGGGTTGCCCTATGTGACGCGGTGGCCTCCTGCGTGGGTGAGGGCGCTCCCCCGTGGAGCGCACCTTGGCACCTGCCACAGGCTGCTGGCTGCAACACGCCTGGTTTGAAGGGTCCTGTTTCCCCCAGTGTGGGAAACTGACTGCTTTGAACGTAAAATCCCACACTTCCTCTTTTGACAGCTGCTTCAGCTCATTAACTGACCACAACGAGCAAGTTAAGTACTCTCAAGTGGAACCCCGCTGGCTTTAATTGCCTGCGGGATTCCCACCAGCGGGGCTTGCGCGCGCAGCCCCGCACGTCAGCGCGGTACCCGGAAGTGGCCGGGATTTCGTCCGAATCCGGTCACGTGATCGGAGATCGGGATTTTCGGGGCCCCCCCGCTGGAAACCCGCAGGTAACCCGACCCTAAAATCGAGCCCATTCAATCCATCTCGCTATCGTTCCAAACATTTAGAAACAAAATAGTACATGGAGGAATGAGATGCTCTTCAAAAATGATTACAAATATCTTATCTGCTAAGGTGTCAGTCCTGGCTGAGTGGTAGCACTCTCGTCTCGGAGTCAGATGGTCGTGGGTTCAAGTCCCACTCCAGAGAATGAACCATATAATCCAGGTTGACATTTCAATGCAGCACTGAGGGACTGCTGCACTGTCATAGGTGCTGTCTCTCGGATGAGATGTGAAACCGAGGCCCCGTCTCCCCTCTCAGGTGGACGTAAAAGATCCCATGGCATTATTTGTGGGACCTTGCTGTGCGCAAACTGGCTGCCGCATTTCCTACATTACAACAGTGACTACACTTCAAAAAGTACTTCATTGGCTGTAAAGTGCGTTGGGTTGTCCTGAGGACGTGAAAGGTGAGGTATAAATGCAAGTTCTTTTTTTTACTTAAAATAATTTAGAAAAATAATCCCCGCCACCAGGACGAACGTATCCCTCTCAAATCCTATTTTTCAGCTGTTCCCCTGGTTGCTGCAACCCCAACTCCCAGATTCCTCCCTCCACCACCAGCTGCAGCTGCGAACCCTGTGAGATACTAGGGAGTAAACAGATGAGCAAATAGATACCAGGAGCAAACAGATGAGACCAGGGCATCAGGCATGGGGTTTGTTGCCCTGAAAGAGTAGCTGAGAGCCGTGTGCTGCTCCCCTCCTTTCCCAGCCCAGCGTGAACGGCAACGGTTGGAGCTTATGATGTAAAATCAGGGCATGCAATTGCTCGCGCGGTGAGAATCCTCAGTGGCCACTCCTTTTTGTTCCCCATTCTAACACCAGTGGAAATAATCTTTCACTATTTACCCACAGTAAAAGAGCCCAGTTTTCACTCACCCCTTTACTGACTGCTCTTCTCTCAACACCGATCCTACTCACTGCATTGCTGTTGCTGCTCCCGGCTTTGCAGAAAACGTTGGGCCCCACGGCCACACAACCCCATCCCATTCCCAGTCTTCCCTCCTCCCAGTTGAAACCCCAATCCCCAACTCCCAGATTCCTCCCTCCACCACCCAAGCCCTAATCTCCCGACGCCCATTCCCCAGTCTTCCTTTCTCCCCTGACCCCCATTCCCCAGTCTCACATTCTGCCTTGAGGCCCCAACCGGAGCCCCAGACCCCTGTCATCCTCACCCTCTCCCCCCCCCGCCCCCAGTCTCAATCTCCTGATCTCTAGTCCCTGTTCACTCTCTTCCAGTCCAGCCGAGCCCAACCTAACCTAACACCTCTTCCTGCTCTATCTCTCTCCCCTCCACTAGCCGGTCCCAGTTCTGGTCACCCGAGCAGGGGCCTGCTCTCTGTGCCAGCGGGTGGGTGACGTCACAGAGCTGTGGGTGGGGGAGGGGAGAGACGCTGCTGCGGGGCGGGTTTCAAAAGGCGCAGTTCTACCGAGCTGGTGAAGCAGTGCCCAGGAGATTCGTGTCCCATTGTAGGAGACTCACTGTGAAATTACCTCCAGTCTTGATGGTAGCAGCCATGGAGTATACTGAGGTGAAACAACAAAGGATACATTGAACATATTTAACATTCAACTTCCAGGCACTCCAAATCAGAGACAGAGACAGAGAAGATGATGGCAGTTCTGTATGAAGAAAGACAAACTATTTTCAAAAAATGAGGAAGCTCATAAGGAAGGCAGCTAACATTACACTGCCTCTCCAACGGCCTGGCCAACGTTAAGACACGGATGGGTGAATTTTCCTCCTGCTTAACGCCAGCAAAACCAAAGCCATCCTCTTTGGCTCCTGCTAGCAGTATGTGCCTCTGGACTTTATTCCATTAACCTTCCTGGGTGCCACCTTAGGTTACGTCTGGAAGTGTGGAATTTTGGTGTACTGCTGGATCTGAAGCTAGGGTTGCCAACTCTCCAGGATTGAAAGATTAAGCTTCCAGCAACTCTGGAGAAAAATGATAGGGGCATTTTTTATTTTCTTTGGACACTTTCATTTATTAATTATAAAAATATTGGACGGGGGAAAAAAGGCTGTTTGACTAACAGTCAAGAATCATCCAATCGGGTAACAAAGAGTCTGTTCGCTTTCCAATTGGCATGGGAAGGCGGTGGGCTGCGAGGATAGTGGCGGGTGACCAATGCTGGGAACGTTTGGGGCGGACAATTGAAGGCGGGAAGGACATGTGACGATACCTCCAGGAAAATGTCCAACCAGAGTTGGAAACCCTATCCCACGCAGAGTTTCTTTTTCCATATCCCTTCCATTATTGCAGCTGATTTCTCTCTATTTCGCAACATTGCTCTATTTTAGTATCGTTTGCAAATTTGGACATCGCTTTCTCTAGCTCTGTACCCAAAAAGTTGATATTCACAGTGAACAGGAGCGGTCCAGAACAGAATCCCGTGGGAGACTGCTAGCTAAAATTATAGCTCATGGAATTGAAGGCAGGTTATTGACCTGGCTAGGAGATTGGTCAGGCGGTAGAAAACAGAGAGTAGGGACAATGAATATGTACTCAAATTGGAAGGAAGTGACTAGTGGTGTCCCACAAGGATCTGTGCTGGGGCCTCAGCTATTCACTGTATTTATTAATGACTTAGATAACACAACTGAGAGCCAAATATCCAAGTTTGCCGATGACACAAAAGGTTGGTGAAATAGTAAGTAGTGTAGACAGGAGCATAAAATTACAAAGAGACATCGATAGATTAAATGAATGAACAAAATTGTGCCAGATGGATTTCAGCACAGGTAAGTGTGGGGTCATCCATTGTGGACCAAAAAAGAATAGATCAGAGTATTTTTTTAAATGGTGCAAAGCTAGGAACAGTGACGGTCCAACGAGATTTAGGGGTCCATGCACACAGATCACTAAAATGCAGTAGTTAGGTACAAAAAATGATCAAAAATCTAATGGAATGTTAGCCTTTAAACTAGAGGACTAGAATATAAAGGGGAGGAAGTATTGCTACAGCTATACAAAACCCTAGTTAGACCACATCCGTGTACAGTTCTGGGCACCGCACCTTAGAAAGGATATATTGGCCTTGGAAGGAGTGCAGCGCAGATTCACCATAATGTTACCAGGGCTCCAAGGGTTAGATTATGAGGAGAGATTACATAAACTAGGCTTGTATTCCCTGGAATATAGACGGTTAAGGCGTGATTTGATTGAGGTTTTTAGGATTTTGAAAGGAATTGATAGGGCAGATGGACAGAAACTTTTTCCACTTGTGGGGGAGTCTAGGACAATGGAACATAACCTTAAAATCAGAATCAGGCCATTCAGGAGAGAAGTTAGGAAACACTTCTTCATGCAAAGTGTGGTAGAAGTGTGGAACTCTCTCCCACAAAAAGCAGTAGATGCTAGCTCAATTAATAATTTTAAATCTGAGATCAATAGATATTGGCTCCTTGTGCCTCAATATGTTGACTTAAAAATTCTCACCACTGATTTCAATTCCACCCCCGTGCACGTTCCCCAGCTTACCTTAAAGACTTGTGCCCTTGCATACAACCTCTGCTCCTAACACCAGGCTTGCCTTCATTCCCTGCTTCCTCCATTCCACTACTGGTGGTTGCTCATTCAGTGTATAGTAGCATAGTGGTTATGGTTCTGGACGAGCAACCCAGAGGTCATGAATTCAAATCCCACCATGGTAAGCTGTGAAATTGAATTCAATAAATCTAGTAATTTTGTGGGTTAGCACCAGTACTGGTTCACTAATGTCCTGTGGGTACGGGAACGACTCAAACATACTCAGTTTGGCTCACATGTAACTCCAGTAGCACACTAGGGGATCACTCTTACTGCCCTCAGGGCAATTAGGGATGGGCAATAAATGCTGCCTTGCCAGCATCACTCACATCTGAATGACAAATTAAAATAAAATTGAACCACTACATTCCTGGTCTCTCGAATTCCTTGCCTTGGTAACCTCTCTCCCTGTTTTCCAAAACCTCCTCAAAAGCTTTCCCTCTTGTGAGTTTGGCTCCCCATCCCAACCCTCTCTATTTACTGTTTGGCATTCACGTATCTCGTCTTCCTAATTGTAGTGCTCCTGCACGAGCAGTGTTATAGAAATACAAGTTGTTGTTGTACCACCTCTATCTCCAGAATCTCCTTTCATCTTCCCCCACTCTTTCCTTCAGCAGCAACAATGAGGTCTTTCTTTAACATGCATTTATCTACAATTATGCTCCCATGGTTTTGGGGTGGGGAATGGGGTCTGGAGCAGTACTTATTAAAGAATTGAAGAGAAAACACAATTTAGACCACCACCACATACCCTCAAGTACATGCATGCTGCTGCAATGGGACATAAAAAAAGGGCTGTGTTCAGAAGGATTAAATGGCAAACACATTGAACCTGGAAGTTCAGACCAAGTTTTCTTTTAAAAATAGTAGAATGACATACACTTTTGAATGTGACCATATAAGGTTCTACTGAATACACATAAGCAGCTGCCACAAGCCCAAGTGCATCACCATCTCATTTTTAGCTTCAGGGCATTTGTGAAGTGCAACATGTTGAATAGTGTGGGTTGAATCAACATGCTAGTATTTTACTTGATCCCCTCACATGATGGGGAGAGTTTCGCCAAGCTCTGCCACCTTCTTGGCTCGTCAGCTCCTTCAGGAAATGGACTGGTTGGATACAGTCAGTCAGTGGTAAGGACGCTTTTACAAGAACTGAACAAGGCGCAGGCACCATGGGCCAAGTGGCCCTTTTCTCCATGCTCTAAGTTCTTATATTTTGATATCTTACCTTCACCAGCTTGGCTGTGAGTTTTCTTTCCTCCATTTTCCTCCGAAGATCTGCCATTTCCTCTTTACTCCCATTCAATACAATCACATCATCATCTTTGAAGGATTCCCCACACTGAAAAAGGAAAAGAAAAAAGAGCATTAAAATAGTACCAAACAGAATTTTCAGTTAATTAGAGAGAGCCAGCATGGATTTGTGAAAGGTAGGTCATGCCTGACAAACCTGATTGAATTTTTTGAAAAGGTGACTAAAGTAGTGGACAGGGGAATGTCAATGGATGTTATTTATATGGACTTCCAGAAGGCATTTGATAAAGTCCCACATAAGAGACTGTTAGCTAAGATAGAAGCCCATGGAACCGAGGGAAAAGTACGGACTTGGTTAGGAAGTTGGCTGAGCGAAAGGCGACAGAGAGTAGGGATCATGGGTAGGTACTCACATTGGCAGGAGTCCTGCAGGGATCTGCCTTGGGGCCTCAATTATTCACAATATTTATTAACGACTTAGATGAAGGCATAGAAAGTCTCATATCTAAGTTTGCCGATGACACAAAGATTGGTGGCATTGTAAGCAGTGTAGATGAAATCATAAAATTACAAAGCGATATTGATAGATTAGGTGAATGGGCAAAACTGTGGCAAATGGAATTCAATGTAGACAAATGTGAGGTCATCCACTTTGGACCAAAAAAGGATAGAACAGGGTACTTTCTAAATGGTAAAAAGTTAAAAACAGTGGATGTCCAAAGGGACTTAGGGGTTCAGGTACATAGATCATTGAAGTGTCAGGAACAGGTGCAGAAAATAATCAATAAGGCTAATGGAATGCTGGCCTTTATATCTAGAGGACTAGAGTACAAGGGGGCAGAAGTTATGCTGCAGCTATACAAAACCCTGGTTAGACCGCACCTGAAGTACTGTAAGCAGTTCTGGGCACTGCACCTTCGGAAGGACATATTGGCCTTGGAGGGAGTGCAGTGTAGGTTTATTAGAATGATACCCAGACTTCAAGGGTTTAGTTACGAGGAGAGATTACACAAATTGGGGTTGTAATCTCTAGAGTTTAGACGGTTAAGGGGTGATCTGATCGAAGTTTATAAGATATTAAGGGGAACAGATAGGGTGGATAGAGAGAAACTATTTCCGCTGGTTGGGGATTCTCGGAGTAGGGGGCACAGTCTAAAAATTAGAGCCAGACCTTTCAGGATTAAGATTAGAAAACATTTCTACACACAAAGGGTGGTAGAAGTTTGGAACTCTCTTCCCCAAACGGCAATTGATACTAGCTCAATTGCTAAATTTAAATCTGAGATAGATAGCTTTTTGGCAACCAAAGGTATTAAGGGATAAGGCAGGTATATGGAGTTAGATCACAGATCAGCCATGATCTTATCAAATGGCGGAGCAGGCACGAGGGGCTGTATGGCCCACTCCTGTTCCTATGTTCCTAGAAATATTGTATCAAAAACAAAATACTGCGGATGCTGGAAATCTGAAATAAACACGAAAATGCTGGAAATACTCAGCAAGTCAGGCAACATCTGTGGAGAGAGAAACAAAGTTAACGTTTCAGGTCGATGACCTTTCATCAGAACTGGGAGAAGTTAAAGATTTAACAGTTTTTAAGCAAATACAGAGCCAGGGAATGTGTGGGGGGCGGGGTAGGGGAAGGAAGGGGAGGGGAGGAAAGAACAAAAGGGAAGGTCTGTGATGGGTGGAGGGCAGGAGTGATTCAATGACAAAAAGAATGATGGTGCAAGGCAAGGAGGGTGATAACGGCACAAGTTAAGAAGCAAAAGATGGGTCTAGAGGAGCTGTAAATGGCAACAGCAGAACCATTACCAGCACCTGCTGTTCGAAAAAAATGGGAGCAGTGATTATGATCTGAAGTTATTGAAATCAGTGTCAAGTCTGGAAGGTTGTAAAGTGCCTAATCAAAAGATGAGGTGCTGTTCCTTGAGCTTCCATTCAGCTGGAACAGTGTAGGAGGTCAAGGACAGACAGATCAGAGGGGAATGGGACAGAGAATTAAAATGGCAAGCTACCGGAAGGTCAGGGGCATGCTTGCAGACTGAGCAGAAATATTATATGTTTCTGTCACTAATCCAATATTATAGTGTATTAAAGAAGCTAGATTAATATCACGTGTAGTTTTATTAGCCAAAGTGGAAAAAAATATCTAGTTATGTGAACAGACAAACCCGACACTTGCATCATTATTTCAAGTATCTAAGAATGTACCTGACTGTAGTTACAATGGTTTATAGTGGTTGATGCGCCCCAACAATTAAGTCGATCTTGTACTTATTCTGAGTCAGATTTCATGACACCTGCATACAACTTTATTCTTCTACAAGTTAGGCAAACGACCAGCCACCCAGAAAAGTAGAGAATAAGCTAGTTGAGAACAGCAATTTCCAGGCTTCTGCTGCATTTACATAGTTTATAAGCAGCCCTCATATGCAGTTATTAGTCAGACCACAATACATAGACACAGTCAAGGCTTGACTGGATTAGGGTGCCAATAAAAACAATGGCCAATTTTAGTCCTTGCACGTTGTTGTATATTCAGTTTGCTTGTTCCAGTTCAGAGTAGTGTACAAAAAGGAATATCGTTAAATGTAGGCCAAGTTAGGCTTCTTAAAGGGATAGTCTTCAAGAAGTTTTGTTTGGCAATCCTTTCCTTTTTTTTGTTTGGAAAGGGAGAGGATCCACAAATCATTTTCATCAGTGATGTAAAGCCCAAGTGATAGGATGGAAAAGAAAAGCATGAATGTTAAGAAATTTTAAATAAAAATAGAAATTGCTGGAGAAGCTTCTGAAAGTGAAAGACATTGGGAGTTTGGACAAAGTTCCCACCTTAAACATTAACCTTTATAGTGACTGACTTGTGCTCCATTTTCAGAACTTTGTGCTATTTGTTGAAAGGGTATATGACAACGCATTTCAATGGGATTGCCATTTTAATGGGATCACTACAAATTGATAGTCATGGTAAATGGTAATTGGTAAGATTTTGAATGGAACAGAAGAACAGGAAAATTTGGTGTGCAGATACACAGATCATTGAAAGTGGCAGTGCAAGTAGATAAGCCATAAAAAGGCACACAATTTGTGGTTTTGGATCTAAAGGTACAGGATACAAAATCAATGTTAAATTTGTACAAGTCTTTAGTTAGGCCGCAATTGGAGTATTATGTACAATTTTGGAAGGATATAAAAGGATATAGGAAGGATATAAAAACAAGGGAAAAGGTGCAGTGTAGATTCACTAGGATGTTACCAGGGATGAGAGGATACGGTTATGAAGAGAGACTTGACAAGTTAGGGTTTTTTTCTACCAGAGTTGAGAAGGTTATGGAGTGAACTGATAGAGCTCTTCAATGTTATGAACGGTTATGGTAGGATAAATAGTGATAGGTTATTTCCACTGGTCAGTGAGACAGTAATCAGAGGGCTCGTTTAAGAGGATCACACAAAGTTAAATGGAAGATTAGAAAAAACTTCTTCACACAGAAGATGGCTGCAACGTAGAACTCTCTGAAACAAACCATTGAGGAAGCAGAGTTCATGAATTCTTTAAAAAGAAATTAGATCATGATTTGAAAGAGTATGGGGAACAAGAGCACGATTAGACTACGTGGTTTATGTGGAGACTTGATGGACTGAAGGATCTCTTTGCATGTTGTAGTATTCTATGACTTGCAAATTTTTTTTCCCTTTGACTTTATGCAGAATTTGGCTGCTGTGTTTTCCTACATTACAAAAGTGACTATATCTCAAAAGTACTTCATTGGCTGTAAAGTATTTAGGGACGTCCTGAGGTTATAGAAACATAGAAAATAGGAGCAGGAGTAGGCCATTCGGCCCTTCGAGCCTGTTCCGCCATTCAATATGATCATGGCTGATCCTCTATCTCAATACCATATTTTCACTCTTTTCCCATACCCCTTGATGCCTTTTGTGGTCTAGAAATCTATCTAGCTCCTTCTTAAATCTATTCAGTGACTTGGCCTCCACAGCCTTCTGTGGTTGGGAATTCCACAGGTTCACCACCCTCTGAGTGAAGAAATTTCTCCTCATCTCAATCCTAAATGTCCTACTCCGTATCCTGAGACTGTGACCCCTCGTTCTAGACCCCCCCCAGCCAGGGGAAACATCCCCCCTGCATCCAGTCTGTCTAGCCCTGTCAGAATTTTATATGTTTCAATGAGATCCCCTCTCATTCTTCTAAACTCGAGTGAATAAAGGCCGAGTCGACCCAATCTCTCCTCATATGACAGTCCTGCCATCCCAGGGATCAGTCTAGTCAACCTTCGCTGCACTCCCTCTATGGCAAGTATATCCTTTCTTAGGTAAGGAGACCAAAACTGCACATAATACTCCAGGTGTGGTCTCACCAAGGCCACCCGTATAACTGCAGTAATTCATCCTTGCTCCTACGCTCATATTCTCTTGCAATGAAGGCCAACATACCATTTGTCTTCCTAACTGCTTGCTGCTCCAGGTGGGCAATGTTATTGAGATGGGAGTAGGCGGTTTTTCATGAGCATAGAATCATAGAAAGGTTACAGCACGGAAGGAGGCCATTCACCTCATCGAGTCCGCGCCGGCTCTATGCAAGAGCAATCCAGCTAGTCCCACTCCCCCGCCCTATACCTGTAGCCCTGCAAATTTTTTCCTTTCAAGTACTTATCCAGTTCCCTTTTGAAGGCCATGATTGAATCTGCCTCCACCACCCATTCGGGCAGTGCATTCCAGATCCTAACCACTCGCTGTGTAAAAAAATGTTTCCTTGCGTCACCTTTGATTCTTTTGCAATCACCTTAAATCTATGTCATCTGGTTCTTGACAACTTCGGCCAATGGGAACAGTTTCTCTCTATTTACTCTGTCTAGACCCTTCATGATTTTGAATACCTCTATCAAATCTCCTCGCAACACACTCTGTTCCAAGGAGAACAACCCAGCTTCTCCAGTCTATCCACGTAACTAAGGTCTCTCATCCCTGGAATCATTCTAGTAAATCTTTTTTGCACCTCCTCTAAGGCCTTCACACCTTTCCTAAAGTGCGGTGCCTAGGACTGGACACAATACTCCAGTTGTGGCCGAATCAATGTTTTATAAAGGTACATCATGACTTCCATGCTTTTGTACTCCATGCCACTACTGATAAAGCCCAGGTTCCCGTATGTTTTTTTACCCGCTTTCTCAACCTGGCCTGCCGCCTTCAGTGATTTGTGCACATATACCCCCAGATCGCCCTGTTCCTGTACCCCTTTTGGAGTTGTGCCCTCTAGTTCATATTGCCTTTCCTCGTTCTTCCTACCAAAATGTATTACTTCGCATTTTTCTGCGTTAAATTTCATCTGCCACATGTCTGCCCGTGCCACCAACCTGCCTATATCCTCTTGAAGTCTATCACTATCCTCCTCACTGTTTACTACCCATCCAAGTTTTGTCTCATCTGCAAATTTTGAAATTGTGCCCTGTACACCCAAGTCCAAGTCATTAATATATATCAAGAAAAGCAGTGGTCCCAGCTCGGACCCCTGGGGAACACCACTGTACACCTCCCTCCAGTCCGAAAAACAACCATTCAACGCTACTCTGTGTTTCCTGTCACTTAGCTAGTTCTGTATCCATGTTGCTGCTGCCCCCTTTATTCCATGGGCTGCAATCTTGATGATAAGCCTACCATGCGGCACTTTATCAAATGCTTTTTGAAAGTCCATATATACCACTTCAACCGCATTGCCCTCATCTACCCTCTCTGTTACCTCATCAAAAAACTCTATCAGGTTAGTTCAACACAATTTGCCTTTAACAAATCCGTTCTGGCTTTCCCTAATCAATCCGCAATTGTCCAAGTGACTGCTAATCCTGCCCCGGATTATCGTTCCTAAAAGTTTCCCCACAACTGAGGTTAAACTGACTGGTCTATAGTTGCTGGGTTTATCCTTTTTTGAACAAGGGTATAACATTTGCAATTCTCCAGTCGTCTGGCACCACCCCCGTACCTACAGATGATTGGAAGACTACGGCCAGTATCTCCGCAATTTTCACCCGTACTTCCCTCAGCAACCTAGGATGCATCCCATCCGGACTGGGTGACTTATCTGCTTTAAGTACAGCTGGCCTTTCAAGAACCTCCTCTTTATCAATTTTTAGCTGATCCAGAATCTCAACTATATCTTCCTTTACTGAGACTCTGGCAGCATCTTCTTCCTTGGTAAAGACAGATGCAAAGTACTCATTTAGTACCTTAACCATCCCCTCTGCCTCCATGAGTATATCTCCTTTACGGTCCCTAATCGGCCCCACTCCTCCTCTTACTACCCGTTTACTGTTTATATGCCTGTAGAAGACTTTTGGATTCCCTTTTATATTGGTCACCAGTCTATTCTCATACTCTCTCTTTGCCCCACTTATTTCCGTTTTCACTTCCCCTCTGAACTTTCCATAGTCTGCGTGGTTCTCACTTGTGTTACCAACCTGACATCTGTCATACGCCCCTTTTTTTGTTTCATCTTACTCACTATCTCTTTTGTCATCCAGGGAGCTTCTGGCATTAGTTGCCCTACCTTTCTGCCTCGTGGGAATGTGCTTAGTCTGTACCCGAACCATCTCCTCTTTAAAGGCAGCCCACTGTTCAATTACAGTTTTGCCTGCCAATCTTTGATTCCAATTTACCCGGGCCAGATCTGTTCTCATCCCATTGAAATTGGCCCTCCTCCAATTGAGTATTTTTACTTTAGAGTGGTCTGTGTCCTTTTCTATAGCTATTCTAAACCGTATCATATTATGATCACTGATTCCTAAATGTTCCCCCACTGGCACTTGCTTCACTTGGCCCGCCCCATTCCCTCGAACCAAGTCCAGCCATGCTTCCTTCCTCGTTGGGCTGGAAAAGTATTGGTTAAGAAAGTTATCCTGAACACATTTCAAAAATTCCTCCCCCTCTTTACCCCTTATATTATTATTGTTATCCCAGTGATATGTTGTCAGAAGCTCAGTTTGGGTTTAAATAGGTCACCAAGATTGCGAATAGTCTGGTTTAGCCTGAGACACTGGCCGGGAAGGGAATTAAATTTACTCGCTGAGCCATGGGGTGCCTTAAAATAGAAAACTCATTCTGCTGTATCCTGAAAGGGTTAAATGAAATAACGCACAAAAGTACTGAAATGTTTGTACAGTAAGTCATGGGCTGTCCCATTTTCTGAAATGAAAGTATACACAAATGATAAAAAAATCAGTAGTTATGCTCCAATATCAACATCTCAGACTTCTAAACCAAACATTCTAAAAATGTACTTTACGGTAATGCACATAGATATCCAACTGTGATATGAAGTAAACACTACTGATGGCTCTCTAACATACAAACCACACAATACCTTCCTAGGACATAGTTTCCCACCATACTAAATTCCTCTTTGATCTGTCTCTTGAACAGCCTATTGTACCCCAGCGTTTGGACAAGAATTTAAGGCACAGTTTAACCTGTTCTGTATTGCTTTTGCTTATACATCATTCTATTCCTTAATGTTTGCCCTTGGAAGAATGGGAACTTGTCCAAGAACATTTTAGCCAAGAATAAACTTTCCACCTCTGTCTGCACCATCTCCCTCTTAAGTAGATCATTCTTTATTGATTTGGGGTCTCAACAATCCATTCAAAGGGGCACTGTCACCGGATAGAGTGTCATTTGAGAAACGGATGTATGCAATGATCTGACTGGTGAAATGATAGCATCCTTGTAGTAATGACTGAGCCTGTCTGGAAGACATCTTAACTGTGGCCATATTAGGTTTCCCATATGTGGTGGCAATCAGTTAACGGTCAACAAGTGGGTCTATAGGATTGGTGCTAATTGGGATATATTTGTAATGGGATAATTTATCCCCTGGTGCGTACAAGGAATTACCTCAATAGTGATGAATTTTCATGATTCAGCTGCCTCCCCATTGGCATCCAAAGTTGGAGGAAGGTATCCTGGGATCAATATTAAATTCAATGAAATTAACTAACAGTTGGTACCAACCAAAATAATCAATTGAGTACACGTGGGAATGGTGCAATGGTGTGGACAGGAGCAATGGTGTGGACAGGAGCAAAAGTGTGAATCAGCCTCAGCAAACAACATTTTTCAAAATTAAAAATGGAGTAGAAAACGAGAAAAATACTGACATGTAAGTAACAAGGTTTCACAAAGAGGAAATTCGCTAGCCTAAAACTCGAACTACCAATGGATGTTTGCCTCATCCCATCCAGCTCTATATCCCATCACAAACATTCTGTTCCTCTGACTCTGGTCTTCTGCGCATTCCCCACTTCCTTCACCCCACCATTGGTGGCACTGCCTTCAGTTGCCCTGGTCTTGCTCTTTGGAGCTTCCCCTTTAAATCCCTCTCCTCTCACTTCATCTTTAAAAACCTCCACAAAAACTAATTCTCTGACCGAGCTTTCAGTCACCCCTCCTAGAGTCTGCATCCGTTTTCATTATGAATATGAAGCACCGTGGGATGATTTTTTTTATGTTAAAGGCTCCATTACATGCAATCTGCTGTGTCGTTGTTGGATACATTCTGAAGCAAAAAGCTCTCTGGCCTGGGGAGACGTTGTACTCAATTGTACGTTAGGGCCTTTTATACAGCACAACAATGGAGGAGTACCAGGTGTACATATTACCAGGTGTACCAGGTTACATGTTTTGAGGAGTTTTTAAACCTTACATTTACTAAAATGCTTCCTCTCCCACACACAACCTTCCTTTTAACAAATCTGTACTTCAAATGACAAACAACCCTGAGATCCCCCTAGGCCCAGATTGATATTCTAATTGCTGACACAAACTACTTCCCCAAATGTACAAGCATCCCTTTACTTCAAAACATTTATATATACCTTTCCAAGCCTTCACTTCCCAAATAATACTACTTTTAAATTAAACTGTCCAGCCGACCTCACTGTGACAACTAGAAAGTCAGTCATCTTGACTCAGCAAGAAAGACGTGGTGAAGCGCAGATAAATTAAGCCACAAAGGCAATAGAATAAAACTGTTTCTTACACACGCATATATTTTTAGTTGGCTGTACATAATTCCTTCCCCTCTTCGACTTTACCCTGCTCCACAACCATTCAACATCCTCGGTCTGGAGAGTGGGGGGGAAATTTCCTGTTCCTGCGAATACAGGAAAATTGTGAACAGACACTCCCCCCACCTGATTTTCCATTATTCGCTGTGGCCAGGTGATCCAATAGCACCAAGGGCAGGAACAGGGAAATCTGCCCCTAATAATATCAGGTATGTTACCACAACGCTGAATTTTTATTTTGGAGATTAAGAAAATCTTACACACCAATCTTCTAACTAAAGGAATACTCCAGGGTTGGGTTCCTTTGCCATGGGTACAGTCTCACTCATACTATGAAACACAACTCAGGTCTTTTAAAAAGATAGCAAAAGTCAAATTGTTAGAGTTTATACAGCAATTATACTTGTGCTAACAGCATTGATGGAATCTCCCTCGTTAAGTATAGAACTTGGAACCTGCAGTGGAAGCGACAGTAATAAAAGCACACCCCCGGACATAAATTAAGAGTTGGAATGCCGTTTCACCCCACTTCAATCACTGGAGAAAAAGGGAGAAATCCGGTTCAAGAAAAAGCTGTAAACTGAATTGGTTGGTCAGCCATGAGTTATCTAGACTTGACTGCAGTCTCCCCCCTAGGCGAGTAAAATCTTTTAATGTGTAAATAATAATATCATGAGTAAGTCCATCAGAGTTTCTGATCATGTACAGAACATGCTACACTTTGTTCAAACCACATCTATTTTATAGGGCCTATGGGGACAAGCCAACCTAGGACGACATTCTATACATTGAGAAGTAGCAATGTGTGCACCCGTGACCTGGCTGCATCTTATCACCTAAAGATGGTGATTTGAGTTGCACAAAAGGTTATTTCTTATAAGGCAACTTTTAATTCTTGGGCGGTTTGCACACAATTTTCTCCCCTGCTTGCCTACGTGCCCCCACATACTGGGGTACTGTTCCACAGGTGTCAGCAGATCTGCAGTGCCTCACTCAAGTGACCATATATGGCCTAAAAGACTGCTGCGGGGCTACTCGACTGTGGACGACAACAGAGCTGAGTTGATTCAGTCCTCTCCTAATATCCACCCACATTCCTGCATGGGGGAGGGGGGGGGCACAATGGACAATGATCAAGTGTTCAGATCCTGAACAATTTTTGTCCTCCCAAGCCCAAAGTGCTAAGCCAAATTGTACAGTCCTTTTGTGCAAATTTTAACAAAAAAATTTCTATGAACATTCAACTACAATTTGCAGTTTGCCTGCAACTAAAATTGAACTCCAACTTATAAAACAGATGAATACAGCCATAGGGCATCTCCAAAGAGATGATTGTTTGGGTAAGTCACAGTCAATATTTATTTTAACATAGAATTGCAAAAGCTTACAAAAGTCATTTATGTAATTTTAAAATGTACAAACTATGCAGACCTGGTCATATGTCTGTGTCATAATGAATTGCAAAAATATTCCCCCTTCCTCCAATTTGAACCAAACCACTGAAGTTTGGGGTTATCTGGCAGCTTTCTCTAAGATCACAGCCTAGCCTCAGAGTCCAAGACACACCTCCAGCAGGTGTTCATGTCTGCTCATATTCAAATTCTAATTTATGTTAGTTGTGGTCCATAACTATATGATGCCAGATTAAATGCCTGGTAATACAGTGTTCTCATCAAGGTAAGGAATTTAACTGCTAAGAAATGGAACACTTTCCCATTTTGCCAACCTCTGGCCCGTGCCCATTGGGAAATGAACTGAGACTGCCTGAGCTTTTGGTCACCCCCGTTACTCTCTTTCCTGTCTAACCTCTACTTGCGAAGCATCTTGGGATTTTGACATTAAGAGATGTTAGAGAAATGCAAGCAGTTGTTGCTGTCGAGGGGTTGACTCAAAGGGCTTAATAGCCTACTCCTGTTCCTATCTCTAAACTCATTTTGCACAGCAGTCTTATAACCAGCACACAAAGACTACATCCCATCAGTCTGGACTAAATTTAAATCCAAGTTCTAGAGGTGAAAAACCAATGTGTAACCACAATGCCATCTTGTCCCTGATGAGAGATCATCCATAACACAGCTCAGAATAAAAATTAAAAAGGTTATTTGTGTCTTCACAACCTGCACGAGTTTTTTTTTTGTTCATGGGATGTGGGCGTCGCTGGCAAGGCAAGCGTTTATTGCCCATCCCTAATTGCCCTTGAGAAGGTGGTGGTGAGCCGCCGCCTTGAACCGCTGCAGTCCGTGTGGTGAAGGTTCTCCCACAGGTTAAAGATCAGGTAATGGATTCTTCAACTTCTTCCAGGCAAAATTGTCAACATAATTATGGAATCAGAACAGGATGCATTTGAACAACTGCTAATAATAATACGCATCAGCAACTGCAAAAGCACTTTGTCTTTGACCTCTCTTACAGGAACTTCCTGGGCTTTTCCTTATACACACAACTGCCCCCTATCTAGGGGTAGAAGGAGTCAGAAATCCAGTTTCCCACACCCCAGCCCCTCAGGATCGTTAAAGTGTGATTCTGAGGAAAGACACATTCCAGGCCGGAAGTCAAAGTCATTGGTTAACCTCGATTTTCTGTGCTCACTATTTAGTACAGAATATATAGCCCTCATGGAGAGGTCGTAGAGGAAGATAACATTGTATTACCGGAAGTCATCTGGAAAATGAGTCTCAGCCACCACTGCATAACTGCAGAATGAATGAAGACACAAGAGGTTGTCCTATATACACAAATAGTAAGTGCATGCACATGTAAATAAGAAGTGACTTGCAAGGCTGGCAACATTTTCACCCAAATTATGACATTGCAATTCAACACTTATTTGCATTAGCAAACGAGCCCAACATCACATCTCCAGGTAAAGTACAGAATCCCAGCCAGTCACAAACTATACTGCCCCCAACTGAAAATAGGTACAAATATTATCTATACATTTCAGAAAGATAGATCAACAACTTTGGTAGGGTCATTTTTAATCTTCAAATATAAGCATTCTCCACACAACACACGAGGCGTCTTTCAGTTGGTTCCCGAGAACACACGCCATGCCATGTACGTAAATAATTCCATGTTATCTGGTACTGCTGCCAACACGTAACTTGCTGTCCTCACGTCTTATAAAGGGAGGTACTGCACCTGCACACTAGCTTGTTTTAACTTAGCCAACAACAACTACAGTGAAACCTGTAAATTAGGGACACCTAAGGGACTTTTGCAGGTGTTCTTATTATCAAAATGGTCATTGTATGTACAGTAAACCAGAGGAGCCAAATGTCCCAGGATTGGCTCTATCTCCTGCAATGTTCCTTCTTGTTTTCACCCTCACCTGGGATCATGCCTAATTCTGGAGCCCTGCCAACAGGATGAGATTTCAGTTCATTTTCTGTTTGTTAGATTTCCCAGTTCATTGCCTTCCTGGGGTCCTTTTCCATTGAGGGAGGGATGTCCTGATCCTGGGATCTGCTACGTTGGCAGTCTGCACAGGGCAAGGTGACTGCTATAGGACCAGAATGCCTGGGAGATCCCAGCTAAATTGCGGGGGTGGGGGGAGATTAATGTGCTGCAGATCACTGTCCGGGACCTCCTCCCACTGTGCGCTGCAGCTGCTAACGTGTGGTGCTGGGGGTAGGGTAGGGTAGGGGGCTGTTAGCAGTTCATCAGTATCTGATGTACTGATGGAGTAGGGTTGCCAACTCTGTTTGGAGGCATTCCTGGGGGTTTGATCATGTGATGTTCTGATCACATGTCAGACCACATGACATCTACGTAACCATCTTATAAAGGTTGGATCCCCTGTAGTTGAGAATCTTTGTGTGTGTGTTTGTGCCAGCAGCTGTTGTGAGAAGTTCCAAGAACCAGGAGCCACCCATGAGCAGGCGAAGAGGGGAAACCGAGGGCGGGGAACAGGAGAAACCATTCTCCTCATCTCTCACCCCGAGCCCCCATTTCTCAGTTTCCATCTCTCTCCCCGAGCCCCCATTCTCCAATCTCCATCTCTCTCCCTGAGCCCCCATTCTCCAATCTCCATCTCTCTCCCTGAGCCCCCATTCCCCATCTCTCTCTGAGGCCCCATTCCCAGTCTCCCTCTCCCCGAGCCACAGTCGTCTTCTTCTCCCCCCTCCAAGCCTCATTCCCCAGTCTCCCTTTCCCGAGTCTCCCTCCCCCCATCCCGAGCCTCATTCCCCAGTCTCCCTCCCCCCATCCCGAGCCTCATTCCCCAGTCTCCCTCTTCCCACGAGCCCCCAGTCTCCCTCTTCCCCGAAGCCCTCATTCCCCAGTTTCCCTCTTCCCACGAGCCCAGTCCCCAGTCTCCCTCTTCCCCGAAGCCCTCATTCCCCAATTTCCCTCTCCTCTCTTCCCCCTTTCCCTCCCATCTCGAACCCCCCCCGCGATTTCAGACCCCCCCCCCCGACCCCTGCAATTTCAGTGCCCGATTCGCGACTCCTCCCCCCCACCCCTCTCCCCAGGCCGGCAGTGCCTGGCTTTTGTGGAATGGGGAGTTCTTTACCCAGCATCCATAGCGGCAGAGAAACCGCTCTATCCCTGGGATTGAGCCGAGCAAGCATTCAATCCCAGAGACAGAGCGGTTTTCTCTGCCGCTATGAATGCTGAGTGAAGAAATTTCCATTCCACAAAAGCATTTCTTCCGCCTCACACTTACCTGCGTGTCCCGTATTTTAAGTTGTAGACTTGGTGCATTGAAAGCTGTCTGTAATTCATAATTTGCGAGTGTCTGTGGTTTCAAGGTGCAGCTTGTATCCATTACAATGTAAGTTATTTGGGACTGTCAATAAGTGTCTGTTTTTTGCAGGCGTCTGTCTTTTGGGAGTCTGCGTTTGTACAGGTTTCACTGTAACTACTTGTTACTCTCCCATCCATTGCCAGGTGGAGTTGTCGTGTGAAGAATGTGTATATTTGAAGGATGAAGATGGCCTTAACAAGATAGTTAATTTATTGTTCTTCAATCCACATTCATCATAGGAACAGGAGTAGGCCATTCAACCCCTCAAGTCTGTTCTGCCATTCAACTAGATCATGGCTGATCTGTACCTCAACTCCATTTACCCACCTTTGCTCTATATCCCTCGATACCCTTACCTAACAAAAATCTGTCAATCTCGGTCTTGGAAATTTCAATTGACTCAGCAGAGTTCCAGATTTCTACTACACCAAAGTAGTGTAACTTAGGAGGAGGCAGCCCCCTGAAATGGAGTTGTAACATCAGCAGACGGGACAGTTCTGCCAAAGACATTATCGTGCGCAGCTGCCAGGATCAAGGGGAAATGTTCAGCTAACGTGTGAGGATTATTCCCGAAAATGTTATCAATTGGAAGTTTAATACAGACATGTCTAAGAAGTAGCTTTACAAAAGGTGCATTGATCTTCAATCCATCCTATAGCCATGCTACCTGTAAGATGATAATCATATAAATTATCCATTTCGTTATCCTCTGTTTGGTTACTGCTTTATCTTGGGTTGTTGCTCCATTAACAAAAAATATTTATTTTGCTGGCTATACTTCTTACATCACTCACTTTTAAAAAAAATAATGATTCTTTCCCGCTTCCTGTTTGGAACTGCCATTGAGGTCCATAAAAGTGGTGTTTGTGACCAGCGTAAATAAATTGCTAGTTGCCAGTTAGCTTGATATGCCTTTTCATTAATCTCTTATTTGTTTTATTGACTGTTAGTGAAGTTCTAAGCAAAAACTGATTTTTATTCATTTTCTCCATCTTCCAGGAATTTATTTTCTTTGTGTATATATCCTAATAAGGTCACTACATATTTTTTACCTGGGTACACAAGTCCATTTGTCCCAATTCAACAACGTCACAATGAGCAGAAGACACAAGCATTTAGTTAGGGACAATAAATTGATTCATTGGTGCAAATTTGGTAAACAAGTGATTCCGCTGAACTAATCAAGCTGTATTCTATTCCTGTGGAGGATCGTTAAATGAAAAGAATCACCTTTACAAAAAAAAACTGCTATTAACTTTTCGCTAATGCTGGTTAATCTGTTTTTGGATAGTTGGAAATGATCAGGGTAGAATAAATAATCAGTGCTTTCTATCTATAATTAACCACTTTTCATTCACATCTACTTTCTTGCTGAGATTAACGCAGACAAGGATTTTGAATTTTTGGTTTCAAGTCTCAGAAATAGGGGAAATCATTATGCACTGTGTGACTGTTTCTTACTGAACTTGAGTGAGGAGAAATTCCTTGTTCTACTAATGAATGCACACTGCTTGTTATATAGTTTCTCATGTCAGCAATTCTGAAAAATGACAGGGTAGATGGGTGCTCCAAAATTATATGTAAACAAACCAGTTTCAACAGAGACCTACACAAAGCAGGGTTGTGACAAGATTGACTGATATGTTTGAAGCAGAGTGGAAAATAATTTATTCTACATCTACACCTAACCCTTGCTGTTCTTGATCCAGGAGTTCAGAGCAGAGGGAACTTAACTCTGCTTCTAAATCGTGCTTTAACCTAATTTGGGAGTGCTCAACTAGGCAACGTTAAGGCTCTTCCAGTATTGTTATCTCTGGAGTCACTCAAGGAGCTATCCTTGGTTCACCTCCTCCAACTCACCTACGTGGTTCGCCTTGGCAGCCCTCATATCCGCTCCATCACCAAGAGTGCCTACTTCCACCTCCGTAACATTGCCCATCTCCACCCCTGCCTCAAGTCATCTGCTGCTGAAACCCTCATCCACGCCTTTGATACGTCTAGACTCAACTAAGCTCTCCTGGCCGGCCTCCCATCTTGCATCCTGCGTAAACTTGAGCTCATCCAAAACTCTGCTGCCTGTATCACCTATCGCCCCTGGGCTCGTTGGCCTACATTGGCTCCCAGTCCGGCAACACCTCGATTTTAATATTCTCATTCTTGTTTTCATGCCTCGCCCCTCCCTGTCTCTGTAACCTCCTCCAGCGCTAAAACTCTCCAAAATCTCTGCGCTTTTCCAATTCTGGCCTCTTGCGCATCCCCAATTTTCTTCACTCCACCATTGGCAACCGTACCTAGTTCTGGAATTCTCTCCCTAAAACTCTACCCTCCTTTAAGATGCTCCTTAAAACTTACTTCTTTAACCAAGCTTTTGGTCACCTGTCCTAATATCTGCTTATGTGACTCGGTGTCAAATTTTGTTTGATAACGCTCCTGTGAAGCGCCTTGGGATGTTTTACTATGTTAAAGGTGCTGTATAAATGTAAGTTGTTGGCAACATCATACATAGACATGGGGTTGACTTCCACATGCACATTAACAAACCCCAGTTCTATCTCTCTACCATCTTTCTCGATCCCTCCACTGTCTCTGTGCTGTCAAACTGCTTGTCCCACATCCAGTCTTGAATAGGTTGCAATATCCTCCATCTAAACAATAGGACGACTGAAATTATTAGTGTAGAAACTCTTCTAGGCCAATTATCGGGCCCAGAATTGGCGTTGCAATGGGACAACGCACCTAATCAAGTGGGCGCAATTGGGAGGCAAAATTGGGTCAGGGGACCTCATTATCATTAAACAGATGGACTGCCAGCACTACTAGCACTATTGATTGGCAGCTCTCCTAATATTGGACGACCCTGATGCTATTTAAAGGCATCCTGCTCCTCGTGAAGGAGGTGCACTTTGGCTGGAGGCAACTGGAAGACAACTTCTGAACATGGCTGGCCAAGGAGAAACTTCAAGGGCCCCCTGCTTCCTGGATGCAGGATTGGAGTTCTTCATGGAGCAGATCGGCTCCAATTCTTGTTGCAATAAGTGACATAGGCAGTGACTGCCTGCCTGCTGAAGCTCAGACTTCTCATACACTGCTCCTTGGTCATGTTGAGGTAAGACATTCTGTTGAGAATCACCCGCCACTGGTGTGGCAGCCTCAATGGTGGCATGGCGGGAGACTCAGCAATGGTGATGCCATTAAAGGTCAAAGGGCATTGGCAGGGCTTTCTCTTATTCAAGACTGTCATTACCTGGCACTCGTGGCACGAATGTTACCTGCCAGTTGTTAGCCCAAGCTTGGATGTTATTCAGGTCCTGCTGTAGGCTGGCACAGGCTGCTTGAGACTTGTGAATGGAGTATAACACTGTGGAATCATTAACCAACAGCTCCACTCCAGATCTTATGATGGCAGAAGTTGGTTGGGCCCAGGAGTTTTCTCTGAGAATTTCCTGCAGCGATGTCCTGGGGTTGCGACGATTGGCCTTTGGAAACCACAACCATCTTCCTTTGCATCAGGTATGACTCCAGCCACTGGAGAGTTTTCCCTTTGACCCCCACTGACTTCAGTTTCGCTAAGGCTCCTTGGTTCCATATTTGGTGAAATGCAGCCTTGATGTCAAGGGTAACTCATCTCATCCACACCAGCTCCTGGTCCAATTTCTCAAATTTAAAATCCTCATGTTCAAATCCCTCTAAGTCCTCGCCACTCTCTAACTCTGTGACCTCCTCCGGCAATACAACCCTCCTGAACTTTGTTCGTCTGACTCTGGCCTCCTGTGCATCCCTCCTCCCCTTCACCTAATCACTGGCAGCTGCATCTTCAGCTGTAATTTTTTTTTAAATTCGTTCACGGGATGTGGGCGTCGCTGGCAAGGCCGGCATTTATTGCCCATCCCTAATTGCCCTCGAGAAGGTGGTGGTGAGCCGCCTTCTTGAACCGCTGCAGTCCGTGTGGTGACGGTTCTCCCACAGTGCTGTTAGGAAGGGAGTTCCAGGATTTTGACCCAGCGACAATGAAGGAACGGCGATATATTTCCAAGTCGGGATGGTGTGTGACTTGGAGGGGAACATGCAGGTGGTGTTGTTCCCATGCGCCTGCTGCCCTTGTCCTTCGAGGTGGTAGAGGTCGCGGGTTTGGGAGGTGCTGTCGAAGAAGCCTTGGCGAGTTGCTGCAGTGCATCCTGTGGATGGTGCACACTGCAGCCACAGTGCGCCGGTGGTGAAGGGAGTGAATGTTTAGGGTGGTGGATGGGGTGCCAATCAAGCGGGCTGCTTTATCTTGGATGGTGTCGAGCTTCTTGAGTGTTGTTGGAGCTGCACTCATCCAGGCAAGTGGAGAGTATTCCATCACACTCCTGACTTGTGCCTTGTAGATGGTGGAAAGGCTTTGGGGAGTCAGGAGGTGAGTCACTCGCCGCAGAATACCCAGCCTCTGACCTGCTCTCGTAGCCACGGTATTTATATGGCTGGTCCAGTTGTTTCTGGTCAATGGTGACCCCCAGGATGTTGATGGTGGGGGATTCGGCGATGGTAATGCCGTTGAATGTCAAGGGGAGGTGGTTAGACTCTCTCTTGTTGGAGATGGTCATTGCCTGGCACTTATCTGGCGCGAATGTTACTTGCCACTTATGAGCCCAAGCCTGGATGTTTTCCAGGTCTTGCTGCATGCAGGCACGGACTGCTTCATTATCTATGGGGTTGCGAATGGAACTGAACACTGTGCAGTCATCAGCGAACATCCCCATTTCTGACCTTATGATGGAGGGAAGGTCATTGATGAAGCAGCTGAAGATGGTTGGGCCTAGGACACTGCCCTGAGGAACTCCTGCAGCAATGTCCTGGGGCTGAGATGATTGGCCTCCAACAACCACTACCATATTTAAGGTGCTATATAAATGCAAGTTATTGATTGTTGTTATTTCTGTTCTAGCTAGCATCTGGCTGTAAAGAACCAACTCGCTAAATCTAAATTTCCAATCAGGCCAAAGCCTGCCTTTTGCAAACCTTGTTGGAACTAACCTCTTAACATGTGTCCCTTTGTTCTGTTTCTCTGTGTGTTCATAGGAAGTAAGGGGAGGATGTCCCTCCAACTTCTCCCCCAACCAGGGGGTTGGCCAGTAGGCTCGTCAATTATACTAGCTACCTCTTCCTTCCCCATCCCCAAAGAGTGGATTGTCAGCAAACGAGCCCATTCTGGGTATGTATGCCTCCTGTACTTCCCAGCTTCAAATGCAAATGCCCAAATGGAGTCTGAGATGAGCCAATGAATTACTTATTGATCTTTTCATTATGGATAACTTCTTCAATGCCTAACTCATCAACCTATCAATATGTCTCAGTATCTGCAGCATTAGGAGGATTTTAAACCTGTGAGAACTCACTCTAATTGGAAACACACACTTAAAATATGTGGAAATTGGGAACTCTCCACCAAAAAACCGTTGATGCTACATAAACTGAAAATTTCAAAACTGAGGTTGACAGATTTTTGTTAGGCAAGGGTATTAAGAGTTACAGAACTAAGGCTGGCAGAGATAAGATATAGATCAGTCATGATCTAAATGGATGGCGGAACAGGCTCGAGGTTTGGAAAGGCCTGCTCCTGTTCCTATGTTCCTAAATGTAACTCATTCCCAAATCCTACTCCATAGAAAAATGGCCTAAAAATCCCAAAACACATTTATGCTCCTGGAAAATGTTTTCTATACATCAGTAATAAGTAAAACTATAGCTGTCATTCCACCTCACACATGTCATGTAGTACACCAGCTTTGTTGCAGCTTGCATTTATCAGCATACTTCAGTTCTGATAACATCTTAAATTTCAAAACTAGAACATGCCTACTGCCACACAAAGATATCAACCAGACTACACACAGTTATTAACCAGGTTACACACACACATCAAAAGAACGTCTTTAAAAATCATTTTATACAATACAACAGTAGTACCTGGATTTTGTTTTTTTTACAGAATATTTCTGTAATGTTAGATTCAGCATATAAGGGGCTAACTCCCAAGGCTGCACAATGCATTTTTTTCTTAATAGTAAGCTAACAGCATAGAGGCAAGCTGGCTACAACAGTGATTTGAGGTGTTCAGTTATTCAAAGGGAGAATTCTGGAGTAGAATCTCAAACATTTCAGGCTATTCAAGGATAGCATCTGAGGGTCCAGGTCTATTTGCAGAGCAGAGGACTTAGCTGGGCCGATATATGGGAGTCTTCTGCTCAAACATCAAAAGCATATTAACTATGATTGAAAGTTCAGTGATCCAAGCACACCCCCCCCCCCCCACCTATCTCAGAGACTTCTGGGGGGGGGGGGCAGCAGTTCACACAAAGTGGCTCTCTTTCTCGCTCTGAGACACAGAACGGCTTGCGATCTCACAGCAGCAGCAAAAAAACTATCTGCGTTATAAATCTTAACCAGCTTTGCTTCAAAAGCTTAAGCTAGAGAAGGTAAGCCCATCTTTAGAGAGACAGCAAGTTGAGTCTTTATTCGCAGAATTATAGAATGATATAGCACAGGAGGCCATTTGGCCCATCGTGCCTGTGCCTGCTCTTTGGTAGAGCTATCCAATTAGTCCCACTCCCCTGCTCTTTCCCCATAGCCCTGGAAATTTTTTCCCCTTCAAGTATTTATCCAATTCCCTTTCGAAAGTTACCACTGAATCTGCTTCCACCGCCCTTTCAGGCAGTGCATTCCAGATCATAACAACTCGCTGCGTAAAAAAATGTTTCCTCATGTCGCCTCTGGTTCTTTTGACGATCACCTTAAATCTGTGTCCTCTGGTTAGCGACCCATCTGCCACTGAAAACAGTTTCTTCTTACTCTATCAAAATCCGTCATGATTTTGAGCATCTTTACTAAATCTCCCCTTAACCTTCTCTGTTCTAAGGAGAACAACCCCAGCTTCTCCAGTCTCTCCACATAACTGAAGTCCCTCATCCCTGGCACCATTCTAGTAAATCTCTTCTGCACCCTAAGGGCTTGACATGCATCCTAAAGTGTGGTGCCCAGAACTGAACACGACACTCCAGCTGAGGCCTAACCAGTGTTTTATAAAGGTTTAGCATAACTTTCTTGCTTTTGTACTCTATGCCTCTATTAATAAAGCCCAGGATTACACATGCTTTTTTTAAAAAAAAGCCATCTCAACTTGTCCTGCCGCCTTCAAAGATTTGTGTACATACACCCTCAGGTCTCTCTGTTCCTGCACTCCCTTTAAAATTCTACCATTTAGTTTATATTGCCTCTCCTCATTCTTCCTACCAAACAAATCACTTCACACTTTTCTGCACTAAATTTCATCTGCCACGTGTCTGCCCATTTCACCAGTCTATGTCCTCCTGAAGTCTGTTACTATCTTCCTCATTGTTTACTACATTTTCAAGTCCAGGTCATTAATATATATCAAAAAGAGCAGTTGTCCTGGGGAACTCCACTGTATACTTCCCTCCATGTCTGAAAAACAACCGTTCACCATTACTCTTTGGTTTCTGTCCCTTAGCCAATTTCATATCCACGCTGCCGCTGTCCCTTTAATCCCATGGGCTTTGATTTTGCTAACAAGTCTATTATGTGGTACTTTATCAAATGCCTTTTGAAAGTCCATATACACATCAACCACACTACCCTCATCAACCCTCTCCGTTACTTCAAAGAACTCAATCAAGTTAGTCAAACACAATTTGCCTTTAACAAATCTGTGCTGACTTTCATTTCTTAACCTATACTTTTCCAAGTGTCAATTAATTTTGTCCTGGATTGTTGTCTCTATAAGTTTCCCACCGACGTTAGGCTGATTGGCCTGTAATTCCTGGGTTTATCCCTCTCCCCTTTTTTGAACAGGGGCATAACATTTCTAATCCTCCAGTCCCCGGGCACCACCCCCATATCTAAGGAGGATTGGAAGATTGTGACCACAGTCTTCAAAATTTCCACCCTTACTTCCCTCAGTAACCTAGGATGCATCCCATCCAGACCAGGTGACCTTTCTACTTTGAGTACTGCCAACCTTTTTAAGTATCTATTTTTATCCTATCCAATATCCCTACTACCTCCTCCTTTACTGCAACATTGGCAGCATCCTCTTCTCTAATGAAGACAGATGCAAAGTATTCATTTACTACCTCAGCCATGATCTCTGCCTTCACAAGATGATCTCCTTTTTGATCCCTAATCGGTCCCATCCTTCCTTTGACCACCCTTTTACTATTTATATGTTTATAAAAGACTTTTGGGTTCCCTTTTATGTTAGCTGCTAATCTATTCTCACACTCTCTCTTTGTCCCTTTTTTAGATTGCCTCTGTACTTTCTGTATTCAGCTTGGTTCTCGACTGTATTATGAACCTTACATTTGTCATAAACCTCCTATTTCTGTTTCTTTTAATCTCTATATCTTTAGTCAGCTAGGGAGCTCTAGCTTTGGATGCCCTTCCTTTTCCCCTTGTGGGAATGTGCCTACTCTGTACTTGAACCATTTCCTCTTTGAAGGCCTCCCATTGTTCAATTACTATTTTGCCTACCAATTTTTGATTTCAATCCACCTGGACAAGATCCCTTTTCAACTCACTGAAATTAGCCCTCCTCCAGTTCAGTATTTTTACATTTGATTGTTCCATGTCTGATTCCATAACTATTCGAAACCTGATGATATTATGATCACTGTTCCCCAAATGCTCACCCACTGAAACATGCTCCACTTCATTCCCCAGAACTAGATCCAGCACTGTTTCCTTCCTCGTTGGGCTGAAAATACACTGATCAAGAAAGTTCTCTTGTATACATTTCAGGAATTCCTCCCCCTTTACACTGTTACTATCTCAATCTATATTAAGATAATTAAAGTCCCCCAATGTTATACTCCTCTCACTACTCTATTGTTCTTGCATGCAAATTTGCTCCTCCATCGCCTTCCCATTATTTGGTAGCCTATAGTGTACACCCAGTAGTGTAATAGCTCCTCTATTGTTCCTTAATTCTGTCTTTGACCCCTCAACTACATCATCCCTTTCCAGTGATATAATAGTTACTTTTTTATTGTTTTTCATAACCAAGGAGTATAGGGAAATAGTTTGACCTTACTGTAAAAACTGTATGAAAACTATACTGCTCATTCTTGTATTTAAATGAATAAACCAGTTATTGTCTGAAGCTATACCTCCTATAGGTAATGTGTTCTCTCAGTCCAGCTTCTGTAAAGTGAGGTAAATTCACATGGCAACACATGATATTTCAATAGCTAGTACATGGAGTAAAGATTCTCTGTTATAATCCCTGGGACATGCTATCGTTTAACAAGATATTAGACAGGAAAAAAGACGCACTATATGGTTCACTTATGGGAGTGAACACTGACCGAGAAAATATCGAGCCAAAAATCCAAAAGCTGTAACAACTACAGTAAGAATTACAGCCCAGGATGTTGGGCAGCATTTTCTCTTTGGGATGTGGGATTTTTTCTTTTATTCCCCCTGATGTCATCAACTTATTTTCATACCCTTTTGCTCTTTTAATGTCTTTTCATTGTTTCATTGAGGTGATTCTTCAAACATCATCTGCCAGTTTTCAACTCTTTACAGTTTTGAAAAAAGCTAGTTCGGGCGTTCTACCCATTATCTCTTCTTCCCCCCATTTTGTTCAGTTTCATTAAAGGGCTCACTCATTTTCCAGCTGTGATGCAGGGTCCATACCCAAAACATTAACTTGCCTTTTCTGCCAAAGGCACTGAAGGACCTGCTGTGTATTTTTAGCACTTTCTGTTTTTATTTAAGTTAAGTATTAACTTTCACAACACCTGTTTTGCTGGTGCTAATTTGTTACTGTAGATGGAAAAGTTTTTTGTTTTTAACCTGTCACTGGGAGATTATTGTCCTTGGTTCAAGGACACAATGACATTAAACTCACTTCAATATTTAATTCCTTACAGTTGACTGTTTTCACTTCAGAAGAATGGTATTTCCCCAGGGCTAAAAGTAAAACTATTCAAATTTGAGTAGAAAATGGTTTATTCCATGGTTCAGAATCTGACCTTTCTGGATGCCTGGACAGAGGGAACACTCACTCTTGGGAGTTATCCTTTTTAACATCCCATGTAATACTTTTGTACTTGGTAAAGAGGCTGAAATGAGGTCACCATAGATGATCTTAAACCGTAAAGCAAGTCTTATCATTTATCACTGAAAATAATTAAATAGAGGGCATGAATAAAGATTATGAATTCACTTAGTTTCAACTACAATGGTATCTACTGATACTTTAGTAGATCACAATTTTTTTTTAAAAAGAGAAAACAACACAAATAGAATACCATGCCACCAATAATAAATTTAACACACTTTATTGTGGCAATCTTACTGAAAATTTCCAAGCTATCACAAAAAAAGTAATATTTTATTCTCCTCACCAGTTCTCTCCCTTGAAGGCAGTAACCATCATTGTGTCTGATTCTATAGGTCTACTACCCTAAATGACCATTCTTCATGTGTGAGCCTAGACCGCAAACTATTGCAGAGACAATAACAACCACGCCCAATCTTGCCCTCACCCAACATCAGTACAACTGCACTTTCCAGCAGGGGTCATGGGATAGCTATCAGGAGCAGGAACTATGGCTGATTCTTTTTTTAAATAAGTATATGTTAACTGTGAATTGTAAAGTGAAGGGTTAGTTGAGAAAATTGGGTTCTAAACCAGAAACGGATCATAAATCTATATATCATATGGAACAGAGAAGATTGAGAGGAGATTTGACAGAAGTATTTCAAATCATGAAGTGTCTAGACAGAATAGATAGAGAGAAACTGTTCCCATTGGCGGAAGGGTCAAGAACCAGAGGACATAGGTTTAAGATGATTGGCAAAAGAACCAAAGGTGACATGAGGAAAAACTTTTTTACACAGCGAGTAGTTAGGATCTGGAATGCACTGCCCGAGGGGGTGGTGGAGGCAGATTCAATCATGGCCTTCAAAACGGAACTGGGTAAGTACTTGAAAGGAAAAAATCTGCAGAGCTACAGGGATAGGGTAGGGGAGTGGGCCTAGCTGGACTGCTCTTGCATAGAGCCGACATGGACTCGACGAATGGCCTCCTCCCGTGCTGTAACCTTTCTATAATTCAAGATTCTTGTATCCATATATGGCATGTACTTCCCCCATTCACAAATGCTACTACTTGTTACACTTTGTCAACTTCCTATGTAAGCATTTATAATAGGAAATCCTATGTAAACATTCTATATTGGGAAAATCTTAAAGATATCATTGCACTTCGTTGATGAACCAATCAAATCACTCAAAATACTTTTGAAAAAAAATCCTATGCCTTTTTTCCTCATTGACTGAACTTTCAACATCCAAAGTAAGGTTTTAAATAAAATGAAAAATTCAAAAAATAGTATTTCACAATAATGTGATTAAACTTATCCATTGAATTGTCTTTTGCATTTAGTATCTTCACTAAAGTTTAGAGAACAAGGCCTCAGCCTCTTTCAAAAGCCTGGACTTAGAATGGCTATTTTTGCCCAGAGTGGTGACGCTGTAAATTGAAGGCAAACCCTGCGATCTAAAGCCTGTGCATTGTACACAATTTCCCAAATGCACAAGTTGCATTTAAGCTAGCCAAATAATAGAATACTTCTCTCTCAATTTCTAATAAAATATATTTAGATGTTTTTCCAAAGAAAAGCTAGAGGTCAAATTTCACAGAGATTCTGTCTGTGTGTGAGAGCTAAAAACATGGCAGCTGTACAGATTACACACCTTTTGCAACTTTGTTTATACTCTAATTTCAGAGAGCTGAGAGAGAGAGAGAGAGAGAGAGACACTCACACTCTCTCATTCCTCATGATAATGAGCATTTTTTTTTAAAGTTGAATTTTGAAAACAAACAAATCCTTTTATCACCTCAATTTTGTCGATTTTTTAGAAAATGTAAACATTCTCATTACTGACACCCGTAACAGAACGAGAGGCACAGCCAGAGATAGGGCTGGGCAGACAGCGACAGATAGAGAGATGGAGACTTACAGGAACCAATCACAAAAGACCAAATTTAATGGAAAGTTAAAATTAGTGCTACCAGACCCAAGATGTCCCTACTTCCACCCAATGCTACATGATGATGTGAGCCCTTCCCCTCTACTGACTGACACTAAAGCCCCAATATTTACAGGGTGGCGGCGGACGGGTTGTAGCGGCCGGGCAACTCGGAAATGTGGGTAACCCAGAGGATCTGCCGAATTTAACGGTAGGATTTAAATTTTTAAAATATTTTTGTTCTGTTCCCCAGCTGGCAGCCAGCCAGATTGAGAGGCTGGCTGGCTAGCTGCCGTGCGGGAACTGCCCGGAGCACGGGGGTGGGGGAACATGATTCTGAAGCTGGGAGGATCGGAGGAGGTCGACCAATCGCAACGTGGGGGTGGGACTGGGGGGATGATTGTGGTGATCCGAACGCGTGGAGTGAGAAGCAGGTTTGCTTGTTGGGCCAGAGGGAAACACTCCTGCTCCTCCTGGCCCACAAATAGTGCTGGAAAAGACTTCCTGCTGGTTCTGTTAAATTTAAAAGCCTGCTAAAATTTGAGGCATGCAGCCTAATTAAAATATTTAAGTTCCGGACCCGCCTCTGGAAAGCAGATTAGTCAACCGCCCCCCAAGCCCATCTCCGTTAAAATCGAAAGTGGGCACATTAGAGGTGGGTTTCAGATCTTCTTAATTTTACACACATATACATACATACATATATGTATATTTATTATTGTCCGGGTTCAGCATCAGCGGTCTCTCCCATATTCCTTGTGATCAGGAGTTTACTTTTATTGCCCAATATCTAGTCATACAATGGCGTGATCTAAGGTCGTAAGAACAAAACTGCCTTGTTATATGAACTGGATACTGCAATCTCACATGTGCCTGCATGTGTACTTCTCCAATCTTCCTAACACTGGACTAATTTACAAGACAAAGCTAAAAATAAGTCAACACACTGGTTTATTGTACAGTTATTAAGTGAACATACAGAGTAAGCAAATTTGGCAAGTTGACTTGATGCACGTTAATCTTCAGCAATTCAGGGGCTGGTCAGCATTTATTGACAAAAATTAGCATAAATCATACCCTTTCTCTTCAGTACTGCTGAACCTCCCTTTCCTGGTCCCCACCCCCTCCCAATTCTCCGGTCAGAGTCTGCATTGCTCCCAGTGACCCTCCCATTCCCAGTGTCCACTGCTAATGGACTAGATCAGGGGCCCATCTCTCAACACTGCTAATGATAGTGATCTCAGCCATTCTATACTGTAGATGGCAACCCTTGTGAGAACAGGAGCTCCAACCTAAGTATACAGCAGACAGAATCACTGACATTAGCGGCAGGAAGTGGCGTTGAGTGGGGGGGGGGGGGGGAAAGAGAAGCACACCTGGTCTCATCCATTAGCAGCTGGACTCAGGTAGGAGTGGAGCTGGAAATGGATGACAATAAAGGTAAAATAGATGGTAACGAAAGGGGCCAATAGAAAGGGGCAATGCCAACAAATGTAAGGAGAGAGAATGGGGTAATGGATTGCGATGGGAGAATGAACAGCATTCAGTGGGAAATGGATGGCAATTGAGGCAAGAGGAGAGGGGAGGGGAAGGACAATGCATGGTAATGAAAGAGGGAGAAGGGGTCAAAGAAAGGGAATGGGAAGGCAAAAAAGCTGGGAGCAACGGTTTGGATAGACAGGAATGGAAATGTCAGCGTTAATGGGAGCAGTAGAGAGAGATAGAGATTGAGTTTATCAACACTAATAGGAGGGGGAGAAGTGTGCAAACTTGAATGGAAGGCTGGAAATGAGTACCTGTTTAATCTGGGTTGGAGGGGGAGAAAAGATTGACTTGAGGGGGAGAGAGTATGAACTGGGAGTGCTAGAAGAGGCAACAGCATCTCAGTGAAAGGATACTGGGTCAGGCCCTGGGGGCTAGAATGCCTTTGTAAACTTGGGAGGGGCACTTTGAATGTAGGAGTCACTTTTGGAAAGTGATGACCTGGTTGACCCGTTGAAAATGCAAATGTCAGTTTGTCCTTTTTTAAAAAATATTAAAAATCTGTAATTTGTGACATTTTAAAAGTGTTTAAAATGCAAAATGATCTGAGGGGGGGGGAAAACACATCCCCGGACCCCTTAGAAACGTACCACCAATCCTGGGCCTTCAACATTTGGATATCCCCCACAGGCTTTCACGTACTTAATTTTTTCACCCTCCAATGTGTGAAGGAATGTTGCTACCACTTAAATTACAAAGCCTGCGTAACTGTTGACATGCATCAGATTCATAAACAGGGCCATTCTTGAGGCAACAGCTGTTGGTCAGTTTTTGCTAGTTTTCCAGGCTGGCATGTATGTAACTTTGGTGTTATCACGAGCTGCACCAGACCTGTGATGGGCGTTGGCAGCGTGTGCTTACTGGGCAATTTTAATGATGTGGAGATGCCAGTGATGGACTGGGGTGGACAAATGTAAGGAATCTTACAACACCAGGTTATAGTGCAACAATTTTATTTTAAAATCACAAGCTTTTGGATAAAGCTTGTGATTTTAAAATAAAATTGTTGGACTATAACCTGGTGTTGTAAGATTCCTTACAATTGGGCAGTTTTAACAATCTGAAGGGTTACACCCCAGCAGCTATGATTCAAGCCTGGGCCTTCCCTGCTTATCACAGTTGCAACACAAACACTGGAGATGTTTTTGGGTAGGGAGCCAAATCAAATGGAAGCAAAACGTCAGAAACAATTTGACATCGAGCCACATAAAGCGAATTAGGACAGGTGACAAAAAGCTTGGTCAAGGAGGTAGATTTTAAGGAGGAAAGAGGGAGGTGGAGAGGTTTAGAGAGAGAACTCCAGAGCTTACGGCCTAGGCATCTGAAGGCATGTCTGCCAATAGTGGAGCGATGAAAATCAGGGATCCACAAGAGGCCAGAATTGGAGAAACGTAGAGATCTCAGATGGTCGTAGGGCTGGAGGAGATTGCAGAGATGGGGAGGGGCGAGGCCATGGAAGAATTTGAACACAAGGATGAGAATTTTAAAATCGAGGTGGTTGCTGGACCAGGAGCCAATGCAGGTCAGTAAGCACAAAGATGATAGGTGAATGGGACTTGGTGCAAGTTAGGATACAGGCAGCAGAGCTTTGGATGAGCTTAAGTTTATGGAGGGTGTTAAGTGGGAGGCCGGCAAGGGGAGCATTGGAAAGTCAGTCTGGAGATAACAAAAGTGTGGATGAGGGTTTCAGCAGCAGATGGACTGAGGCAGGGGTGGAGGCAGGCGATATGACAGAGGTGGAAGTAGTTGGTGATGGAGAGGATATGGAGTCAGCAGCTCAGCTCAGGGTCAAATAGGACACTGAGGTTAAGAGTAGTCTGGTTCAGCCTGAGACAGTGGCCAGGGAAAGGGATGGAGTTGGTGGCGAGGGAACAGAGTTGGTTGCAGGGACTGAACACAATGGCCTTGGTCTTCCCAATATTTAGTTGGAGAGACTGGAGAAGCTGGGGTTGTTCTCCTTAGAACAGAGAAGGTTAAGGGGAGATTTGATAGAGGTGTTCAAAATCACGAAGGGTTTTGATAGAGTAAATCAGAAGAAACTGTTTCCAGTGGCAGAAGGGTTGGTAACCAGGTGACCGTCAAAAGAGCCAGAGGCAACATGAGGAAACATTTTTTTACGCAATGAATTGTAATGATCTGGAACACACTGCCTGAAATGGCGGTGGAAGCAGATTCAATAGTAACTTTCAAAAGGGAATTGGACAAATACTTGAAGGGAAAAATTTTACAGGGCTACGGGGAAAGAGCAGTGGAGTGGGACAGCTTTTCCAAAGAGCCGGCAAAGGCACAATGGGCCAAATGGCCTCCTCCTGTGCTATACCTACTACGAAACAACAAAGAATCCAGATTGTAATTTTGAAACTCTAACTCACTATGTGTGCACGTTTTGCATGAATTTTGCAAGCAGCCAGTTCTTGCAGCGAAGATAGTACTGTAGACATTTCATAGAATCATTGAAAGGTTACAGCACAGAAGGAGGCCATTCACCCCATCGGGTCCGTGCCAGCTCTATGCAAGAGCAATCCAGCTAGTCCCACTCCCCCGTCCTATCCCCGTAGCCCTGCAAATCTTTTCCTTTCAAGTACTTATCCAGTTCCCTTTTGAAGGTCATGATTGAATCTGCCTCCACCACCCCCTCGGGCAGTGCATTCCAGATCCTAACCACTTGCTGTATAAAAAAGTTTCTCCTCATGTCACCTTTGGTTATTTTGCCAATCACCTTTGATTCTATGTCCTCTGGTCCTTGACCCTTCCGCCAATGGGAACAGTTCCTCTCAATCTACTCTGTCTAGACCCCTCATGATTTTGAATACCTCTATCAAATTCCTCACAGTACTCTCTGTTTCCAGGAGAACAATCCCAGCTTCTCCAGTCTATCCACGTAACTGAAGTCCCTCATCCCTGGAATCATTCGAGTAAATCTCTTCTGCACCCTCTCTTAAGGCCTTCACATCTTTCCTAAAGTGTGGTGCCCAGAACTGGACACAATACTCCAGTTCTGGCCGAACCTGTGTTTTATAAAGGTTCATCATGACTTCCATACTTTTCTACTCCATGCCTCTATTTATAAAGCCCAGGATCTCGTTTGCTTTTTTAACCGTTTTCTCAACCTGCCCTGCCACCTTAAACAATTTGTGCATATATACCCCCAGATCTCTCTGTTCCTGTACCCCTTTTAGAATCGTGCCCTCTAGTTTATATTACCTCTCCTCGTTCTTCCTACCAAAATGTATCACTTTGCGTTAAATTTTATCCGCCACGTGTCCGCCCATGCCACCAGCCTGTCTGTATCCTCTTGAAGTCTATTATTATCCTCCTCACTGTTTACTACCCTTCCAAGTTTTGTGTCATCTGCAAATTTTGAAATTGTGCCCTGTACACCCAAGTCCATGTCATTAATATATATCAAGAAAAGCAGTGGTCCCAGCACCGACCCCTGGGGATCACCACTGTACAGCTCGCTTCAGTCCGAAAAACCAGCGTTCACTACTACTCTCTGTTTCCTGTCACGTAGCCAATTCTGTATCCATGTTGCTACTTCCCCCTTTATTCCATGAGTCACAATCTTGATGATAAGCCTGCCATGCGGCACTTTATCAAACACCTTTTGAAAGTCCATATACGCCACATCAACTGCATTGCCCTCATGTACCCTCTCTGTTACCTGATCAAAAAACTCCTATCAGGTTAGTTAAACATGATTTGCCTGTAACAATCCATGCTGGTTTCCCTAATCAATCCACACTCGTCCAAGTGACTGTTAATTCTGTCCCGGATTATCGTTTCTAAAAGTTTCCCCACCACTGAGGTTAAACTGACAGGCCTATAGTTGCTGGGTGTATCCTTAAGCCCTTTTTTGAACAAGGGTGTAACTTCTGCAATTCTCCATTGCGTTTGGAAGATTATGGCCAGTTTCTCCACAATTTTCCCCCGTACTTCCCTTAGCAACCTAGGATGCATCCCATCCTGACTGGGTGACTTTTCTGCTTTAAGTACAGCTAGTCTTTCGAGTACCTCTTTTTATCAATTTTTAGCCCATCCAGTATCTCAACTATATCTTCCTTTACTGAGACTCTGGCAGCATCATCTTCCTTGGTAAAGTCAGATGCCATATCAGAGCAGCAGGCACATGGGAACACCACCTGCACATTCCCCTTCAAGTCACACACCATCCCGACTTGGAAATATGTCACCGTTCCTTCATTGTCGCTGGGTCAAAATCCTAGAACTTCCTACCTAACCGCACATGGGCTACAGCGGTTCAAGAAAGTGGCTCACCACCACCTTCACAAAGGCAATTGGGGATGGGCAATAAATGCTGGCCTTGTCAGCGAAGACCACATCCCATGAACTAATTTAAAAAAGTACTCATTTAGTACTTCGGCCATCCCTTCTGCCTCCATGAGTAGATCTCCTTCATGGTCCCTAATCGGCCTCACCCCTCCTCTTACTACCCGTTTACGGTTTACATGCCTATTTTGGATTCCGTTTTATGTTGGCCGCCAGTCTAATCTCAGACTCTCTCTTTGTCTCTCTTACTTCCTTTTTCACTTCCCCTGAACTTTCTATATTCTGCCTGGTTCTGACTTGTGTTATCAACCTGACATCTGTCATATGTCCCTTTTTTCCATTTCATCTTACTCACTATCTAGGCTTTGGACAGACAGCAGCAGTAATAAGGTTGTGCTGATCCCTACTAATTAATTTCTGTTACACAGAGTAGTTAAACATTAACACTGCTGCCAGCTTTCTCCAATGTTTTTATACCATTTTGTATCAATATTTTCACAGGCTTACTTGTTAATCCATTCAAGAATTCAAGGTTTTTTTTCCAGTTAGTATTGAGAATTTATTTCCAACAGTAGATTTCCTCTTTTCCGTTCCACTCATTGTTTTATCACTAAAGTAGAAGTTGAAGATATTCCTCTTTCAATTGCTTTTGATTAGAATTCCCAATAATAAAAATGAAAGAACTGCTCTTAAATCAATATAGATCCAGCTCAGTGACAAGTTTCACCCCTGCTTGGTATTGTGATTTCATTTGACATCTGCACAGTGCTTCACAACAGCCCGCTGTGGTCTTTACCGTTATTAAACATGCTCCTCGTTCACCAGTCTCCAACCTAATGCACAGTAAAATGGGGCCCTCATGGAAACATAAACCAAGGTGCACGGAGTAGGATAGTCCCAACCATAGTTTCAAACAAGGAGAAGATGAGGTAAATCAGAAAGCAGCGATTACGTGACATCATGTGAGTTTTTAAAAGGTTTGATTATAGGAGGAAGGGAAAACAAGTTAAAAGTAGGGGATAAAGCAGAGTTATGACTCCAGCACAGTGAGGATGTATGGAGGAAAGTGTGGCGAGGCACTTTCACGTTTGCCGCTTTTGTCGTTCAGATTGCAGGAGGCCGACATCCTCGCATTTACACTGCTGAAGCCAGCATCCTTAACACGACAGCAGAATCAGAAGCTCACAAAAATGTAGAACCAGATAAAAGAAGCAGGGAGCCAGAGCAGAGACGTTGATCTCCCGTAGTCTAGACGGCAGAGGCGTCAAGTACGTTAAGATAGCATGTATTGGGTTTTGACGCGAGGAGAGTTCAGAGGAGCACTAACTACAGTAGTATCAGCAGAACAGAGCGAATACGGCAGCTGGAGGTGAGAGAAGAATCATAAGCTCCTTTGTAGCATGTCCAGTTTTTCTTTACAAAAGCAAACTGCTGCTAGCCTCAATCTAATCAATAAACATCATGTTAGTTACGCAGCCAGTACTGAAGGTAATTGAACTGATATCAACGACGGCAGCCAATCCGTATTGTGCTTAAAAACTCCTCCCCTTTCTGAGCAAATTCATAAAATCAACAAACTGCCGATGTGGTCTCCATCTGCCAGCTCCTCGGACTCATTCTTCAGAGCTTGATTAAACATGCTCAGGGACGGGCAGCTTTGTTAGCAACAAAATCATCTTTTCTAAGCTGAACTGCAGCATGTGGTTGATGTGTGAAAGCAGTGAGAGTCTGTGGATTCACATTAAACTCAAATGCTTTACCAGAATGGTGCTACACGGAACGACAAAACACAAAGTTTGCTGTCATTTCACGTTATTGTGATGCAAGGTAAGGTTTAAATTCTTAAATTCAGTATTTAAAATTCATCAGTCTCCATCTCTGAAAGCTGAGATGCTTCCTAAAACTATAAAGACATTGAAATGATCAAATGAGAATGTTGTACGTTAGAAAGTACTAAAAGCAGCACTTATTGCTCTGTCTATGCTAAGGAAGTAAAAATCAGTCCAAAAAACATTCCATTCACAATCAAACTGAAATGTAACACAAAGGTTAACAACCTGTCTTTCACGCTAGATTTGTCACTGATATAAATGTACTGGGATAGAAAATGAGAGATTTAAAAAAAACTATATAGGCTTTACAAATAATTCCATTGAACAAATGCCGAGAGACAATAATATACTAAAAAGCCAGAGCTATCGCAGGAACAAAGACTGCACTTTTGTTTAAGTATTTCCAAAGAAAATACATTCAATTTATTTCTTTCTGCAGAGTCTGAACATGGCTTCAAACTAAGATTTTTTAAAAATCCACAGGTATAAAGCAGGAACCATTGTCTTTGCCTTCAAAGTGTACTGTGCTGTGCTTTGAACTCTGAATGTTACAGGGAAACAAACTGTTTGCCTTTCAACACCGGAAAGAACTGCACCAAACCACTGGTGACCAGCTCAGCTAGAACATTCTTTGAATGGTCAAGGTCCCTTCTTTATAGAGTGGAAGTTTATGACCTTATCCATCTCAGGATCTTGGACAGAGCACGTTATAAATGTCACAACCGGAGAACAGTCTTGCTGATCAACAAATCAGACTGCATTATGACATAAGGGCCCCTGAATCAGCAAAACCAACCAAAAGCAATCAATAGCGTGGAATGGCAGGGCTCACTGAATCTGGAGAAGGAAGGCTTTCCTTATTGGGCACTTCTCAATATTCCACAAAAGGACATGCAGCAATGACACTATTTATCTCCAAGCTATCTTCACATTATAGCAGTACATTCACTTTATAATACAACAATATTCAATAGTTACTTTTCTTCAAAAAAGATCTTTATCTAAAGTTCAACAGTCCACCTCAAGAGAAAAGGACATATTATAGACATACTTTATGACAATTGCTATAATTAAATGCAATAAAGATATAGGGGGTGATTTTAGGAGGCAAATGACGGTGCGTTGGAAGCTCCGAAAATCACGCAAATCCCGTCCGGGTTCGGAAACCGACTCCAACCCGCCGGCTTCCGAGTTTCCCAGGGACCCACCTATGTACGCGTGGGCGACCCGAAAACGGACGTCCCGCTGAAGAGCCAAATGTACCTCATTGAGGTATTTAAGGCACTTTACCTGTGACAGATGAAGAGATTAGAAAGATTTTTTAAAACTTACCTGGGCGGCTTGCCAACCGCTTCTGATTCACACCTGGTGAAACCAAGCCTGAAGGGCCAGATCAGGGAAAAAGAAACTAAATACATTAAATAAAAAAGCATGCAATGAAGTGCAAACACTAAAGGCACCTTCCTTGGAAACCTGCTCCGATGTTTTTTTTTATTTGTTCATGGGATATGGGCATCGCTGGCAAGGCCAGCATTTATTGCCCTTGAGAAGGTGGTGGTGAGCCGCCTTCTTGAACCACTGCAGTCCGTGTGGTGAAGGTTCTCCCACAGTGCTGTTAGGTAGGAAGTTCCAGGATTTTGACCCAGCGACGATGAAGGAACGGCGATATCTAGTCGGGATGGTGCGTGACTTGGAGAGGAACGTGCAGGTGGTGTTGTTCCCATGTGCCTGCTGCCCTTGTCCTTCTGGGTGGTAGAGGTCGTGGGCTTGGGAGGTGCTGTCGAAGAAGCCTTGGCGAGTTGCTGCAGTGCGTCCTGTGGATGGTACACACTGCAGCCACAGTGCACCAGTGGTGGAGGGAGTGAATGTTTAGGGTGGTGGATGGGGTGCCAATCAAGCGGGCTGCTTTGTCCTGGATGGTGTCGAGCTTCTTGAGTGCTGTTGGAGCTACACTCATCCAGGCAAGTGGAGAATATTCCATCACACTCCTGACTTGTGCCTTGTAGATGGTGGAAAGGCTTTGGGGAGTCAGGTGGTGAGTCACTCGCCACGGAATACCCAGCCTCTGACCTGCTCTTGTAGCCACAGTATTTATATGGCTGGTCCAGTTAAGTTTCTGGTCAATGGTGACCCCCAGGATGTTGATGGTGGGGGATTCGGCGATGGTAATGCCGTTGAATGTCATGGGGAGGTGGTTAGATTCTCTCTTGTTGGAGATGGTCATTGCCTGGCACTTGTCTGGCGCGAATGTTACTTGCCACTTATCATCCCAAGCCTGGGATATTGTCCAGGTCTTGCTACATGCAGGCTCGGACTGCTCCATTATCTGAGGGGTTGCGAATGGAACTGAACGCTGTGCAATCATCAGCGAACATCCCTGTTTCTGACCTTATGATGGAGAGAAGGTCATTGATGAAGCAGCTGAAGATGGTTGGGCCTAGGACACTGCCCTGAGGAACTCCTGCAGCAATGTCCCGGGGCTGAGATGATTGGCCTCCAACAACCACTACCATCTTCCTTTGTGCTAGGTATGACTCCAGCCACTGGAGAGTTTTCCCCGATTCCTATTGACTTCAATTTTACGTCTCCCGCTCCGATGTCCCCCTCTTCACCCTCCCGATGTCCCCCTGATCTCACCCTCCCAATCTTCCCCTCTCCTCCCCCCGAGTCTTCCAGTTCAGTGCCGGATCTTCCATTCTCCCCCCCCCCCCCCCACCCACCGCGTCTTCTGTTACAGCGCAGGATGACGTCTGGCGCTCTCTCTTTCTTGCCCCCTCCCCACCTCGTGTTGCAGCTCCTGATGGCAGCCAGCCTGTCAATCAGGCTAGTTGCCGGGTGCGAAACCCGAAGAGAACATTAACCACTATCAATCAAAGTGCAGTTGCGTCGGAAACGGTTAAATTTGGTTCATGCAGGTTTGCCATGCGCCTAATCACCCCCCTCCCCCGCTGCCATCCCACCTCCCTGCCAATATCGGGGCCATAATATGGCATTTGCTCTGATGATGCCACCTTCAATACGAGAGCTTCCGAAATGTTCTCCTTTTTACTCAGCCAAAGATTCTCCTCCATTGTGGTTGACAGGAGCGTTGAACGCGTCCGTCCCATTTCGCATGCTTCTGCCCTCACCCCTTGCAGAACCGTGATAGGGTCCCTTTGGCCTTACCTTCCATCTCACCAGCCTCTGCATTAGAAAGATTGTCTTCTGCCATTTCTAGCACCTCCAGTAACATACTACCACCAAATGCATCTTTCTCTCCCCTCCCTCTCAGCATGCCGAAGGGACCGTTCTCTCTGTGACACTCTGGTTCATACTTCCATCACTCCTATTATCTGCTCTCCTCCCCTTGTTATCTTCCCATGCAAGCACACGAGATGCAACACCTGCTCGTTCGCCCTCCTCCCACACCACGATCCACGGTCCCAAACACTTCTCCTGGGTGAGAAAGCAATTTACATGTACTTCCTCCAACATAATTTGTTGTATTCACTGCTCACGGTGCAGTCTTCTCTATATCAGAGAGGCCAAACGCAGAACACTTCCGTTCTGTCCGCATGTGCAACCTGAAGCTCCCCAGTCGCTTGCCACTTCAATTGCCATCACACCCCCACTTTGACCTTTCTGGAACAGTGTAGAAAGCCAAAGACAAAGAACTCAAAGCAAGCTTAAGGAACAGCACCTCACCTTTCTACTTGGCACTTTGCAGCACTCCGTCCTTAATACTGACTTCAACAACTTCAGATCTTAACTATTGCTCCCATTTTCTCTCTGGTAGCAGGTGCTGGCAATGTAGGGTGGGTGTGCTGGCATTTACGTGGATGTGGGATGGGAGCAGGTTGGTGCTTGGGGTGGAGAACTCATTGGAACACCATGTTAGCGGGGTGATCTACACCCTTGGTGTCGACCTTTTTTCTTCCAGCAAATTCCTGGGCCACTGAAGCCTGCTCCACTTGCAGTCTGAACATGACATTAATGCAATGTTTCTCAAACTGTAGACACAAGGCCTGTCCAGGTGAGGGACAGTAATGTAACCATAATCTCAACCCTGCAGCTAGATTATAATGGCTTCCAATGTAAAACATAATATGTTCACTTGTCCTCTCTGGGAGCTATGCAAGTTTTGTAGATCAACAGGGACTTCTTTTAAGGCACTTTTTAACATTGTCACAAGGTATCAGTGGTGCTTGAATGCAGACCCCGCAACCTGCTTGTGCCACTATTTATTTCAATTCCCCCTGCTACAAATGAAGGTCTGCTGGAGCCTGGACATCTGCAGTTCCCATAGCTAAAAGAGAGGGAACCCAGCTACAACACCAGGCACTATTTGGGTCTTCAGAGGTGTGATTAATTCAGACTGTCCATCTGTTGTACATGATGCTCCTTCACAGTAAAAAAAAATGCCTAGCCTTGGAAGAGTAGCCTTAATGATTAGAGATGAAATCACTTCAATGATAAAGGAGGATATAACGAGAGGTAAGCAGCCAACGGAGACCTTATGGGTTGAATTGAGAAATAGGAAAGGATCTAAGACTATAGTGGGAGTTGTATATAGGAGCCCTGGCAGCAGCTCTGAAGTGCTAGATTGTATAAATGCAGAGATTAGACAAGCGTGTAAGAAAGGCATAGTGGTCTTAATGGGGGACTTTAACCTTCACATAGATTGGGAAAAGCAGACTAGCAACTGTCAGAAAAGTAGCGAATTTCTTGAGTGTGTCCGGGATAGTTTTCTACAGCAGTATGTCCTAGAGGCAACAAGGGGGCAAGCCACACTAGATTTAATAATGAGTAATGAACCAGATTTAGTTAACGGCTTAACTGTGCGTGAACATCTATCCAATAGTGATCATAACATGATCGAGTTCAATGTAGTGTTTAAAAGGGTAAAAAGTGAATCAGCTGCTAAGATTCTAGACTTGGGCAAGGCCGACTTCAATGGGATGAGACAGAGACTGTCCACAGTAAACTGGGCAAATCTGTTAATGGGTAAAACGACTGATGATCAGTGGGAAATGTTTAAAGAAACATTTAACGTGATACAGAATCGGTCGATACTCCTGAGGGGCAAGAACTCTACTTGCCAAAAAAACCAGCCATGGACAACTAAAGAGGTAAGGGACAGTATAAGACATAAGGAAAGGGCATACAAAAAGGCAAAAAATGGCACAGATCCTGGCGAATGGGAAAGATACAAAGATCAACAAAGGGTCACAAAACAGATGGTAAGAGCTACAAAAAGAGAGTATGAAAAGAAACTCGCAAGGGATATCAAAACCAATACGAAGAACTTTTATAGTTATATTAGGAAAAAGAGGGTGGTCAGGAGCAGTGTTGGCCCCTTAAAAACTGAAAGTGGGGATATTGTCATTGACAATGGGGAAATGGCAGACATGTTGAACAATTACTTTGCATCAGTATTTACAGCATGCCGGAAATCCCAAAAAAACTTATATTGAATCAGGGACAGGGACTCGATAAAATTAACATAAGTAAAGCAACAGTAATGAAGAAAATAATAGCACTAAAAAGTGACAAATCCCCAGGACCAGATGGTTTCCATCCCAGGGTTTTAAAGGAAGTAAGTGAGCACATTGCGGATGCCCTAACTATAATCTTTCAAAGTTCTCTAGATTCAGGAACTGTCCCTCTAGATTGGAAAATTGCACATGTCACTCTGCTTTTTAAGAAAGGAGAGAGAGGGAAACCGGGGAATTATAGACCAGTTAGCCTAACATCTGTTGTGGGGAAAATGCTGGAGTCTATAATTAAGGATAGGGTGACTGAACACCTCGAGAATTTTCAGTTAATCAGAGAGCCAGCATGGATTTGTGAAAGGTAGGTCGTGCCTGACAAACCTGATTGAATTTTTTTGAAGAGGTGACTAAAGTAGTGGACAGGGGAATGTCAATGGATGTTATTTATATGGACTTCCAGAAGGCATTTGATAAGGTCCCGCATAAGAGACTGTTAGCTAAGATAGAAGCCCATGGAATCGAGGGAAAAGTACGGACTTGGTTAGGAAGTTGGCTGAGCGAAAGGCGACAGCGAGTAGGGATAATGGGAAGGTACTCACATTGGCAGGATGTGACTAGTGGAGTCCCGCAGGGATCTGCCTTGGGGCCTCAATTATTCACAATATTTATTAACGACTTAGATGAAGGCATAGAAAGTCTCATATCTAAGTTTGCCGATGACACAAAGATTGGTGGCATTGTAAGCAGTGTAGATGAAAACATAAAATTACAAAGCGATATTGATAGATTAGGTGAATGGGCAAAACTGTGGCAAATGGAATTCAATGTAGACAAATGTGAGGTCATCCACTTTGGACCAAAAAAGGATAGAACAGGGTACTTTCTAAATGGTAAAAAGTTAAAAACAGTGGATGTCCAAAGGGACTTAGGGGTTCAGGTACATAGATCATTGAAGTGTCACGAACAGGTGCAGAAAATAATCAAGAAGGCAAATGGAATGCTGGCCTTTATATCTAGAGGACTAGAGTACAAGGGGGCAGAAGTTATGCTGCAGCTATACAAAACCCTGGTTCGACCACACCTGGAGTACTGTGAGCAGTTCTGGGCACCACACCTTCAGAAGGACATATTGGCCTTGGAGGGAGTGCAGAGTAGGTTTACTAGAATGATACCCGAACTTCAAGGATTAAGTTACGAGGAGAGATTACACAAATTGGCGTTGTATTCTCCAGAGTTTCGAAGGTAAGGGGTGATCTGGTCAAAGTTTATAAGATATTAAGGGGAACAGATAGGGTGGATAGAGAGAAACTATTTCTGCTGGTTGGGGATTTTCGGAGTAGGGGGCACAGTCTAAAAATTAGAGCCAGACCTTTCAGGAGCGAGATTAGAGAACATTTCTACACACAAAGGGTGGTAGAAGTTTGGAACTCTCTTCTGCAAACGGCAATTGATACTAGCTCAATTGCTAAATTTAAATCTGAGATAGATAGCTTTTTGGCAACCAAAGCTATTAAGGGACATGGGCCAAAGGCAGGTATATGGAGTTAGATCACAGATCAGCTATGATCTTATCAAATGGCGGAGCAGGCACGAGGGGCTGAATGGCCCACTCCTGTTCCTATGTTCCTATGCAAGAGCTTTGGAAAAAATACCTAAGTGCTGTTTGGCATATTCCTGATGGCGGTAAACTAGTTGGACAAGTCAGGTCCTGCTAGCTCAGTCAGTAGAGCATGAGACTCTTAATCTCAGGGTTGCGTGTTTGAGCCCCACATTGGGTGATCTGTGATTTAACTTCTTTACTCTGAGTGGTTAGAATGTGGAACCCGCTACCACATGGAGTGGTTGGGGTGATTAGCATTGATGCATTTAAGGGGAAGCTGGATAAATACATGAGGAAGAAAGGAATAGAAGGATATGCTGATAGGATTAGATGAAGTAAGGTGGTAGGAGGCTTTTGTGGAGCATAAACACCAGCACAGACCTGTTGGGCTGAATGGCTTGTTTCTGTGTTGTAAAATTCTATGAACAACATGAAGATGCTCACATTTCCCCAGCCTGGCTCCACTTGGTGCCCCAAAAACAAACAGAAATCAAAGGTTGCACCTAAAAGAAATGCACTTATCAGAATGCTTTTAACCTCTATATTGCTTACTGCAGCAAAAGGAGAGGTGTAGATTGGAATAATATAAAATAGGGTTTTTTCAATTAAAAAATACAATGCTGGAGGAAAAGAAAAATCAAGCTGTTTAAAATATTATTGATGTGAATTGGTGGAATGGAAAGTCTCACAGCTATCAGGAATTTCAGCGAAGAAGTTCAGTGAGAATAACGAGTAAGGTGAACAAAACCTGAAGACCTGTCCTTCATCCCTTTAACAAAAGAAAATCAGACTTTTAGGTGCCAAAAAGCACACAGGTTTAAATGCTTTATTGCTATGTGTTTTCTGCAGTGAATTCTAGGTACCTTTAGAAAAAAAGGTACGGAAAATATAAAATCGTAACACACGAATGCATATTCAAAACGGTATAGTGATCTTTTTAAAAAAAATAAGATTCAGCATTTTGCCAGAGATACTGTGAAACAAGACCCCACCTCCCTCCCCTCACAAAACTCACCACTGTCAGTACAACTTGCTACGCCTCTGGTACCTATTTAAAAGCTAAGAGATATTACTAAGCACTGTTTGTCAGGCTAACCATAGCTAACGGGCTGTGAAAGGCTATTAGAATTTATTGCTGGGGGGGCGGGCAGTGTGAAAAGGTTTTGCAAACTACTGCATTCATGTATTTTTTTTCTCCTCTCTGTAATATTTTGCCTCTCTTTTTTTTCTTTTCCTAGTGACTTGGCAGATTTATACCACTCGTGTCAGTTTATACATGTTCTTGTACTAAATATTTTCATTCATCACACAGCAGATTCAACAAAGAAACTGTTTTGGAAGTTTTATTTTAATTTTAAGAGTTTGCATGCACTGGCAGCTATTGTGGGTAAGGAAAATATATTTCAGGAGCTCTAGACTTGCACTTGAAACAGTTACAAAATGAGGGAAGCAATCACATCATCAGCTAATAAAGAAACCAGATATGGAAATAAAAGCCAAATGCTCTCACCACTGGACATCATTATAGGAAGTTTGGAAAGGAGCCAAGTGAGGGCTTCCAACTTGCTAATGGCTTCTCAAAACCAGGTCACCCCTACCACTTCTAGCTGCCCATTGTTTATATCGTTTTTCTTCAGAGTTTAGTTTTCCCACAGCAGAGAACAGCCATACACGTGATAGGGTTTTTTCTGTCATGCTTAACTGTGAGAAATGGAGCTTTCCATAGGCAGATGAGAGACTTCTCATGTAGGATAGCTGATACACTTGAATATAACATACTTTTTAATACAGTTTCTGTGCAGAGAGGGCCAAATGCATAAATTGGGGAGGATTTTCCTTGAAAACATGCACATCCAGGACAGAGAATTAAGGAAAATGGGATGGGGAGGCCTCCCGCTGAATCGCAGCCTCTAAAATTGGCTGCCAAGATTTTCCTCTGCCCCCACTGCCATCAGTCAGTCAACCGTCTACTGCCAGCCCTGCCGCGAATGAAGGATGGTAAGGCGGCAAGATTTAGGACTGTGGCCAATTTCCCTGCATGTGTGCAACAATGGATGGAAGGGACAACCGAAAAGAGAGGTAGACTAGAGAGACTATGGCAGTGGGAGGCAGGCGGAATGAGTTTTATGGCTACATGGTAGGCAACCTGGCTACTTTTCCTTCTCCAAACCCTTCCAACTACTGATTATTTTGCTGCTATGCTCTCTCAGGACCAAATTAAAATTTCAACCTGCGACATTTATGGGGCTTTTGCCCCCTTTAAAATTGGCAACGTCCATTTCAGCTGTGGCATCAAGTGATCAACTGCAGCACTACAACATTTCCCTCCCACACATCTACTGAAAAGTGCAGATACTGCCAGGAGTTTAACCTGCATATTTAATGGCCCCGATCCAGGAGAATGAAACACGGATACATCAGTAGGCAGACGTTCTGGAGTACCTTACCCTGAGGAAAATCCCATCACCTTTCTGCCGATCTGCAAACTTCCCTCATCAACTGCAATTAGTCTCTAATTGACCCTAGGTTGTTCTATTTACAGTAATTAGAGTACATGGACAAAGATACAGGACAGATTTAGCACAGCTGCACTTAAACAGGAAATTTCTGATGTTTGTTGTCCAATATGGTTATTTAAGCCCACCTCACAGAATGGCAAACAGACTGAGAACAATATGTTGTGTGAATAGATGACCCACTGTTTGATACTGATAATTTTCTGGCTTCAGTATATTGACCCTATTTGCAGCACAGTATTAACTTGCAAATACAGAAGAAGTGGTCACACCAAGAGTCTACATACATTCAACCTTCCTAAAGAAAATTCTTCGGGGAAGGATATTATGAGATACCCTAATCAAACAAGTTGGATTTACCCCAAAATGTTCCGTTAAATTTGGCTAAATTAGTCTTCAAAATAGATGCTGATATAAAACAAAACTTATCAAGCTAGTGCCAGTTCAAGTACTGCCTTAAATCAGGGGCAGAATTAAAACAATGTTCTTATGCATCAAATGTAAGGAATCTTACAACACCGGGTTATAGTCCAACAGTTTTATTTGTAAATCACAAGCTTTCGGAGGCTTTCTCCTTCGTCACTCACCTGACGAAGGAGAAAGCCTCCGAAAGCTTGTGATTTTCAAATAAAACTGTTGGACTATAACCTGGTGTTGTAAGATTCCTTACATTTGTCCACCCTAGTCCATCACCGGCATTTCCACATCCTGGCTTATGCATCAAGAGTAAGAATGTAAGCCTCAAGAAAAGAGGCTCCAGTCCACTCCAATGGTGCTCCAAGGTAACTTACTTGAAGTCACTAGGGAAAGCTATTGCGGTTTCACCCACTCAATCCTCACATACTGTCCTATTGTCATCATTTCACTCAAAGCTGTCTGTGGGAACACAGCTTGTGCACACACATACACAGCAGGATTATAAACAGGTAAATAACATTAGTGTTAAAAGCAGATTGCTAGAGAATCATGCTGAAGTTTTCATTGATCCAAATAGGTGGCCAAAGGCAGCATGAAGAGAAAGTCCAAATATTGGTTCGCAATGTAGCCAAAGCATGACATAGGTTGCAGCTTTTGCGAGCAGCTCCTGGCCAGCAAGATGCATTTACAACACAATTCTCTACTTAGTGATGGATTTGCCTGCCTGGACGGGTGAATGCATTTTGCACGGGTGTTTTGTAACTGGAAGGCTGTTTCCAGTGGGGTGCCGCAGGGCTCAGTACTAGGTCTTGTTTTTTGTGGTGTATATTAATGATTTAGACTTAAATGTAGGGAGCATGATTAAGAAGTTTGCAGATGAAACAAAAATTGGCCGTGTGATTGATAGTGAGGAGAAAAGCTATAGACTGCAGGAAGATATCAATGGTCAGGTGGGCAGAAAAATTGCAAATGGCATTCAATCCAGAGAAGTGTGAAGTAATGCATTTGGGGAGGGCAAACAAGGCAAGGGAATACACAATAAATGGGAGGATACTGAGAGATGTAGAGGAAGAGAGGCAGAATCGTTCACCTGAGGAAGGTGGTAGCCTCCGAAAGCTTGTGAATTTAAAATAAAATTGCTGGACTATAACTTGGTGTTGTAAAATTGTTTACAATTGTCAACCCCAGTCCATCACCGGCATCTCCACATCGAGGAAGAGAGGGACCTTGGAGTGCATGCTCACAGATCCCTGAAGGTAGAAGGGCAGGTAGATAAGATGGCATACGGGATACTTTCCTTTATTAGCCGAGGCATAGAATATAAAAGCAGGGAGATTATGCAAGAACTGTATAAAACATTAGTTAGGCCGCAGCTTAAGTACTGCGTACAGTTCTGATCACCACATTACAGGAAGGATGTGGTTGTATTAAAGAGGGTACAGAGGAGATTTATGAGGATTTTGCCAGGACTGGAGAATTTTAGCTATGAGGAAAGACTGGATAAGCTGGGTTGTTTCTTTAAAACAGAGGAGGCTGAGGGGAGATTTAATTGAGGTGTATAAAATTATGAGGGGCCTAGATAGAGTGGACAGGAAGGACCTACTTCCCATAGCAGGGAGGTCAATAACCAGGGGCCATAGATTTGAAGTAATTGGTAGAAGGATTAGAGGGGAGCTGAGGAAAAAAATTTTCACCCAGAGGGTGGTCGGGGTCTAGAACTCACTGCCTGAAAGGGTGGTAGAGGCAGAAACCCTGAACTCATTTAAAAAGTACTTGGATATGCACTTGAAGTGCCATAACCTACAAGGTTACAGGCCAAGTGCTGGAAAGTAGGATTAGGCTGGGTAGCTCTTTTTCAACCAGCATGGATACAATGGGCCGAGTGGCCTCTTTCTTTGTCGTAAATTTTCTATGTTTCATCAAATTCAGTCTGATCACGACCTAAATTATGTATGCTCATCTTACTATGAAATAAAGCAGCTTAACAATTCATAACTGGCCTCATCTCACAAAGTGTTTGGTTGGTCACCTTCAGAGAGATTGAAGAAGTCCGTGCAAAAGACATGAATATTCAGTTCAGGTCACAAGGGGGTACTATTGTTATAACCCTCCATCCCCAGTTACACAATTATGCAAGTAGATAATGGCCTTGGGATGTTTTATACATTCATGAACTTCCCTCCATCATAAGTTTAGAAATGGGGATGTTTGCTGATGATTGCACAGTGTTCAGATCCATTCGCAACCCCTCAGATAATGAAGCAGTCCTTGCCCGCATGCAACAAGACCTGGACAACATACAGGCTTGGGCTCATAAGTGGCAAGTAACATTCGTGCCAGGCAATGACCATCTCCAACAAGAGAGAGTCTAACCACCTCCCCTTGACATTCAACAGCATTACCATCGCCGAATCCCCCACCATCAACATCCTGGGGGTCACCATTGACCAGAAACTTAACTGGACCAGCCACATAAATACTGTGGCTACAAGAGCAGGTCAGAGGCTGGGTACTCTGCGGCGGGTGACTCACGTCCTGATTCCCCAGAGCCTTTCCACCATCTACAAGGCACAAGTCAGGAGTGTGATGGAATACTCTCCACTTGCCTGGATGAGTGCAGCTCCAACAACACTCAAGAAGCTCGACACCATCCAGGACAAAGCAGCCCACTTGATTGGCACCCCATCCACCACCTAAACATTCACTCCCTTCACCATTGGTGTGTACCATCTACAGGATGCACTGCAGCAACTCCCAAACCCACGACCTCTACCACCTAGAAGGACAAGGGCAGCAGGCACATGGGAACAACACCATGTTCCCCCCTCCAAGTCACACACGATCCTGACTTGAAAATATATCACCGTTCCTTCGTCGTCGCTGGGTCAAAATCCTGGAACTCCCTACCTAACAGCACTGTGAGAGAACCTTCACCAATCAGACTGCAGCAGTCCAAGAAGGCGGCTCACCACCACCTTCTCAAGGGCAATTAGGGATGGGCAACAAATACTGGCCTTGCCAGTGACGCCCACATCCCATGCACGAATAAAAAAAAAAGGGCTCTATATAAATGCAAGTTGCTATTCTTGTAGAAGGGCACGTTGAGTAAGCTCCCAGAAAAATAAATGCTTCGACTGCTTACAAGAGCGACTGACACCACTAAACCCGAGAAAATATCTAAAGCAGATCTAAACTGGTGACGCCATCCTTATATGAAGGACAGCCTTCCACCAATTTCCGTGATTACAACTGGTTCTTTTGCTAAACTGGGCGCAGACTTCACACTTCAGGAAATCATGAATTGTAAACAGCCAACACAAGAAAAGTTGTGGGGGTGGACCAGTCACTGGGAAGAAACCATAGCACTCAATCTAGATCAAAGCCAGGTGCCAGGAGTTATGGAAAGCTCTATATTGTCTTCAGCCAAAGTAATATGCAAACAATTTTACAACACCAAGTTATAGTCCAGCAATTTTATTTTAAATTCACACGCTTTCGGAGGCTTCCTCCTTCGTCAGGTGAAAATGTGAAAATGGAAAGTAATATGCGAGAAACCTTATTCTATAAACACGTCTGCCTGTCTCAAATACACATCTTCCAGCCCTTCTGTTCAGAGAACTTAACCCCTTAAGAAACTTTAACAGTAACATTTTAATATAAATTTATACCAAGCTCCTTAAGTGGCAAAATGGTCAAAAATTATGAAATGCAACAATTGACTAGGTTATTTTTCAATGCGATTTTTATAGAAGCATGGTTAACAGCTATCTCATCAGCCACAAAGACATAGCAGCATAACACCGCACAGAAAAAGCCTGCAGCATCTCGCATAGGACTTATGTTCTACTGTACAAACAGCTGGCTCCTCTAAAGCACAGGCCCTCAAACTGGGATCTGCAAGGGGATTCACAAGGTCATCATATTTCTATTGTTAGATGATCGGATTTCTGTATTTTTTGATTTTGTAGCACATTATTTCTGCTACTATGTACTTTTGAAGTGGTTATGCAATAATAGCACTGTTTTCTTTTGGGTAACCAACACTATTCCAGAAGTCAGGACTGGGGTTCGCAGAAAGGTAAAATAAACGACCCCAAATCATACTTCATTACAGTGCAGCTCATTATTGCACATAAAAACCCATACATTATATTTCAAATCTCAGTACCTCAATCATCAGCTTGAAAGCAGTTCTGTTTAAAGAGTCAATATATACTTGCCACTGTTTGAATTTTTTCACCCAGAGGGTGGTGGGTGTCTGGAACTCACTGCCTGAAAGGGTGGTAGAGACAGAAACCCTCAACTCATTTAAAAAGTACTTGGATGAGCACTTGAAGTGCCGTAACCTACAGGGCTACGGACCAAGTGCTGGGAAATGGGATTAAGCTGGATAGCTCTTTCTCGGCTGGCATGGACACGATGGGCCAAATGGCCGCCTCCTGTGCTGTAACTTTCGATGATTCTATTAATACAATCGCCGTGACTGTGCTTGTAAAAGAAAGGAAGTAATGAATCACAGTGTGGCTTTACAGTTAGGACTTTGTGCCTTGATAACTTTTACTGCAACCAGCCTGCACTCCTCAGACAATTGGTGTTTTGGACAGGAATAGAAAATTCCTGCTGCTCGTATGAAATGGTGGGAGCCAGCCTGTACTGCCAGTACTTCTTTGTTGTTATCTTAAGTGAGGAAAGTGTAGAAAATAACTGTGGTTTTCACATTGACACCAGGTATTTCCACTTTAAAAAAAATATAAGCTGCATTTGGAGGGAGTGTATAGAACTTTTGAACATATTTGGGTGGGTAGAATTTAAATGAAAATTCGATTGATTATTTGGACTTGATAGCTCTATAAGTGGGTGGAGGGTAGGGTGGTAAGTAAATTGATGCATACGGTGCATTTTACAGTTCTGTTTTCATTATATTCAATTCTGCAATTCTTAACCTTGGATGTTCCCAAACATTAAGCAGAGGAAAAGCTGCAGAAACAAACATAAGAAAATCTCATGACGCTGACAAATACTATTTTTTTCCTTCGGTGCCCACTAGCATTGTCTTCAATATCCAATGGTTGTTAAAATGTTTGTCTGAAAGTTTCTAAAGGAGCAAATGATAGTTACAGTTGGCGAATAACCCATTTGTCACAATGTGTTATTCACTTATCAGTTTACTTCGTTCAGCGAAAGCCCCACATTGAAATACTGTGCATGTACATTATAACATAAAACATGGTATGGTTCAAATATTCATTCTAAGAAAAGTTTTGTGACATTTCAGTGTGATAAAGTGATATATAAATGCAAGTATTAATATAATAAACAGTTATTAAAGGGTCAAAAGCAAAATACTGCAGATGCTGGAAATCTGAAATAAAAACAGAAAATGCTGGAAAAGCTCGGCAAGTAAGGCAGCATCTGTGGAGAAAGAAAGAGTTAACATTTCAGGTCAAAGACCTTTCGTCAGAACTGGAAGATGTTAAAAAGTTTAAAGTTTTTAAGCAAGTAGAGAGTCAGGGAAGGGGGGAGGGGAGGAATGAACAAAAGGGAAGGTCTGTGATAGGGTGAAGGACAAGAGTGATTAAATGACAAAAGGGCTGATGGTACAAGGCAAGGAGGGTGGTAATGGGATGATGTGGGGATGCCGGTGATGGACTGGGGTTGACAAATGTAAACAATTTTACAACACCAAGTTATAGTCCAACAATTTTATTTTAAAATCCACAAGCTTTCGGAGGCTTCCTCCTTCCTCAGGTGAATGTGGGTAATGGGATAAGTTAAGAAAGAAAAGATCAATCATTCCCTCTATCCTATCACAGACCTTCCCTCTTGTTCTTTCCTCCCCTCCTCTCCCTCGCTCTGTACTTGCTTAAAAACTTTAACTCTGTCACATCTTCCAGTTCTGATGAAAGGTCTTCGACCTGAAACGTTAACTCTGTTTCTTTCTCCACAGGTGCTGCCTCACTTGCTGAGCTTTTCCGGTTATTAAAGGGTAGTGGAAGTCTGTAATTCTCTGTGCCTCTCTCTCCTCCTTTTAAGACACTCCTTAAAACCACCTTTTTTTGGTCACCTGTTGTAATATCTCCTTATGTGGCTTGGTATCAAATTCTGTTTTATAACGCTCCTGTGAAGCGCCTTGGGACATTTTGCTACATTAAAGGTGTTATATAAATGCAAATGTTGTTAGGAGGCACAGTAGATTGTATAGATGGGAGCAGGAAGTTATAAAGGGACATAGACAGATTAAATAAGTGGGCAAAACTGTGGCAAATGGAGTTCAATGTGGGGAACTGTGAGGTCATCCACTTTGGGTCCTAAAAAGACAAATCGGAATATTTTCTTAATGGCAATTTGGGTGTCCAGGTACACAAAATCACTAAAAGCTAATGCACAAGTACAAAAAGGAATCAAAAAGGCTGATGGAATGTTGGCCTTTATCTCAATGGGGCTAGATTACAAAGGGGAGGAAGTTATGCTTCAGTTGTGCAGAGACTTGATCAGACCCCATCTGGAGAACAGCATTCAGTTTTGGGCACCATACCTCAGGAAGGATATATTGGACTTGGAGGAGGTGCAGTGCAGATTCACCAGAATAATACCAGGGTTTAAAGAGGTAAATTAGGAGGTTGCATAAACTTGGCTTGTATTCCCTTGTGTTTGGAATGCTGAGGGGTGATTTAACTGAGGTGTTTAAAATGATGAAAGGATGCAATACGGTAGATGTAGAAGTATTTCCTCTAAGGGAAATTCAGAACAAGGGGGCACAATCTTAAAATTAGAGCTCGGCCAATTAGGAGTGAAATCAGGATGCACTTTTTCACACAAAGGGTAGTGGAAATCTGTAATTCTCTCCTCCAAAAGGCTGTGGGTGGTCAATTGAAATTTTCAAGACTGAGATCAACAGATTTTTATTACTACAACAACAACTTGCATTTATATAGAGTCTTTAACGTAGTAAAACGTCCCAAAGGTGCTTCACAGGAACGCTATCAAATAAAATTTGACCCGAGCCAAATAAGGAGATATTAGGATAGGTCAAAGAGGTAGGTTTTAAGGAGTGTCTTAAAGGAGGAGAGAGAGGTTTAGGGAGGGTATTTCAGAACTTAGGGCTTAGGCAGCTGAAGGCACAGCCACCAATGGTGGAGTGATGAAAATCAAGGCTGCGCAAGAGGCAAGAATTGGAGGAGCGCAGAGATCGCAGAGGGTTGTAGGGCTAGAGAAATTACAGAGGTAGGGAGGGCGAGGCCATGGAGGGTTTTGAAAACAAGGATGAGAATTTTAAAATCGGGGCGTGGCCGGACCGGGAGCCAATGTAGGGAGCAAGTCTCGTCCTACTCCATGGAGCAGACTCTGGACAGGAAGATGATCTTGGAGGCCTCGGGGGCAAAGAGCGAGGCTTGCTGGTCCTTTACCTCTCCGAGTTCCTCCCCGACATCGATCCCCATCGACTGCAGCAGGAGATGATTCTGCATGCTTTTCTGGAGTCGGGACGTTTCCCTCTGCCTCTCTCTCGCCTTCTGAACACCTTTGAGGATGAAGAACCTCTTGATGTTCACCTTGATGGCTTCCCCCCAGTGCACTGGGGAATCAAAGAGGGGCTTTACGGTTCTCCAACCTTTGTAATCCCTCTTCAGTTCCTCAATGTTTCCCAGGGTCAACAGTTTCACGTTCAGCTTCCATATCCCCCTGCCCACTCTCTGATCGTCCTGTAGGTGACAGTCGGCCAGGAGGAGGCAGTGGTCAGAGAAGAACACCGGTGTGACCTTGGTGGATCTGACCTTGAGCGTCGGGGACGCAAACAGGAAGTCCATCCCGGAACAGACGGACTCGTCTGGTCTGGACCAGGTGTATTGACGCGCTGCTCCGTCTGCAGGGTTGCTGAAGACGTCGCACAGCTTGGCGTCTTTCACCACTTCCATCAGGAGTTTGGACGTGGCGTCCAGTTTGCTGTCGGCTCTGCCGGATCGTCCAGCCGCCAGCATAACACAGCCTGTTTCTTTTAGTACTGTAGGGTGACTACCATCAGGGCCAGCAACCCAAATCCACCTTTGAGTCCTAATACTATCCAAGGCCAATTCTGCATCAACTTCAACAAATTCACATCTAACTCTAACCTCAGACAACTCATCGTCTTCAGCATTGGTTACTTTACATCTGTTTTCATTCAGCACTCCAGCCATATCTTGAGACTCTATGCAAATATGCTCTGTAGGATCTCTCAAAGATCCTATACAGCAAGAAAGTTACTCTGGAACACTCAACCCTAAGCACTGGCTTGCTTGAGGGCCAGCTTCTCAGACTGATTTCAAAGCTGCTCTATAGACTTATTTTTAACATTTTCCAATTTTATCTTAACCACATTCTCTTTCTGTATGACATTCCAGCGCTGGCAGGCAGATTATCCAGACTCACAGACTCGTGAAGCATCGTGCACACATACACACGGACTATACCAATAGAAATCGATCAGTTTATGAATGCTAGTTGAAGCATGAGGTTGTGTTACCTCTTGTGCATCACCTACTCTGTACCAAGAGTGGTTGCAATGCTTTGATTTCAGCAATTTTCTGAAAACAGGATGGTGGGGATAGAGAACAAATAACCTCCAGTGTATCACATCACATAACAGTACATGCCAGTAACAATAACATATCTGTTGCTATGGTGCAATACAACTTTACCATGTCAGTAGAAGAGGACTAATCAACCTGTGTATCAGAGTCTCTGGAAGAGGCCTAAGGAATTCACTGCCATGGCAGTGAGCGTCATCAAGCTGTTCAACTATGAAGACAACACAGCCAAACCCAACCTTGTTCTCACAATACCCATGCATGCAAATCTTAATCCAGAAGTCACTCAATAGGGATCAGGAGGGGAACCCTACATTTTCCCTCCTTTACACAGAAACATAGAGACCAAATATAAAGATCAGCTAACTCAGCACAGAGCAGAGGTTGAATCTGCAACATTTCTGGCCTGTATGTGTGAGCAGCTCACCAGGCCATGCATTTAGCAGAAGTAGTAGGGAAAGTTGCTCCACTTACTTTGGTAAATATTAAATGATTGCTTTCATAACATTTGGGAAATCTTACTGACATCCATTCAGTTAGTTTTCAGAAATGGTTTCTATGAGCTAGCCAGCAAGGAAATATAAACAGTGTGAAGAATCTTTGCTGCCTGTCCCTGGTCTAACTGCTGCTTTCACTCATCCTCTTTTCCATTCTTAACATAAGAACATAAGAAATAGGAGCAGGAGTAGGCCAATCGGCCCTTCGAGCCTGCTCCGCCATTTAATAAGATCATGGCTGATCTGATCCTAACCTGATCTTCTGACATTTCTGTCTCACTTTGCCAATTCTTGCTTGGAATGATCTTGGTTAAGAACTTCCCTTCATTATTCTATTTTGTTCAACCATTATGACAGACGTTCGGTTTTATTCCTTTAAGGTCTGTAATATCTTCTGCTCCCTGGACCCCGATAAGTGTATCTCGGCCTGCTAGCATCATTGCACTGTCCCAAGACAAACTTACACCTATGCTGTTCCACACTTCAATCTCTCTTATTCCCCGTCCATCTCTCTTACTAGCAATTTGATCACATTCACCACACCCTAAAAAAGATCACTAACTCCTAGTGCCCTCATACCTGTACTTGCTAAAGTTTTTAAGGCTGCTGTTATCTCCCAAATTATCAATACTTAAAAAAATTCTGGCCTAATCCAGTATGGTTTAAGCATGATCTTTCTGCTGGTGTTCTGCACCTCTGGAACCTTACTCTCAAACACTTTAGTGAATCAGTCATTGCCTTGGACATCTCCAAAGTCCTTGACAGATTTGTGGCATGTGTATTTCTAAACAAATTATCATATAGCCTCCTACCAAAGCTGTGTTTACGAATGTCTTGTTTTCTCTCAAATTCATCTATCTGTGTTTCCTTTAATGGCTTATCACAGACTCTTTTTCCATTAACTCAAGTGTTTATCAAGGTGCTGTTGTATAATTCTGATCCTTCTTCATAGCAATGATATCTTCCATCTAACAAGCAACCTTATCATATGTCCAAATCAGGATGGTGTGTGACCCTTTTGCTAATGATGAAATGGCCATTGCACTGCGTAATGCCATTTACTGAAACACTGCAATCCTCATTAAATGGGTAGAGTCATTGACTATGTTTTGCTAGAGACTGATCAGTTAATGCAGCATCCAAATGGATTCCTCAAGCGTTTACTGTTTCCCCACACTGTAACTTCAGTTACAACACACAATTTCATGTTGCAGCTTCGCATGGATCATTAGCAATCTCAGTTGTTTGCTTACAAGAGAAGTCTCAATTGCTTTTAATCCCAGGCCAAGGGAATTCATTTTACAGAGCCTATATACCTGCCCAGTGCACTATGGGATTGTTGTTACTTTTCTGGTCAGTGTTTTGCCAAGACTTTGATCAACATTTTTTGACCTGAGTGCAAAAACTTTCCTGTTACCTGCAACCTCAAGATGGCCTTGTTCCCAAGAGATTATCTTAGGCTTCTACATGCTTTCTCAGCAACACTGACAACACATGGGGTTGTAAACTGTAAGTTTCTTCTATCACTATTGTTATTGTCGAGATCTGTAAGTCTATGCTAAGACATTGTACATTGCATTTTAGAATGCAATCTTCCCACTCTCAACCAATTAAATTGCACTGTTTATCCAATCTAGTCAGCTAGCACACAGCTAAATGCAGAGATCAATATCTTGGATGTGAAGTACTTACTCAATGTGTTCCAGACAGCTAGTTTCCAATTTCAGTAATGGATTTCCTATTAAATCTGCATCCATATTAATGCCTTCCCATGGAGCTCTGAAGAATTCCATTCCGCATGGTAGGTTGTTACATAAGGTTAAATCTCACGGGATCCAAGGTGAGGTAGCCAATTGGATACAAAATTGGATTGACGATAGAAGACAGAGGGTGGTTGTAGAGGGTTGTTTTTCAAATTGGAGGCCTGTGACCAGCGGTGTGCCTCAGGGATCGGTGCTGGGTCCGCTGTTATTTGTTATTTATATTAATGATTTGGATGAGAATTTAGGAGGCATGGTTAGTAAGTTTGCAGATGACACCAAGATTGGTGGCATTGTGGACAGTGAAGAAGGTTATCTAGGATTGTAACGGGATCTTGATAAATTGGGCCAGTGGGCCGATGAATGGCAGATGGAGTTTAATTTAGATAAATGTGAGGTGATGCATTTTGGTAGATCGAATCGGGCCAGGACCTACTCCGTTAATGGTAGGGCGTTGGGGAGAGTTATAGAACAAAGAAATCTAGGAGTACAGGTTCGTAGCTCCTTGAAAGTGGAGTCACAGGTGGATAGGGTGGTGAAGAAGGCATTCAGCATGCTTGGTTTCATTGTTCAGAACATTGAATACAGGAGTAGGGATGTCTTGTTGAAGTAGTACAAGACATTAGTAAGGCCACACTTGGAATACTGTGTACAGTTCTGGTCACCCTATTATAGAAAGGATATTATTAAACTAGAAAGAGTGCAGAAAAGATTTACTAGGATGCTACCGAGACTTGATGGTTTGACTTATAGGGAGAGGTTGGATAGACTGAGACTTTTTTCCCTGGAGAGTAGGAGGTTAAGGGGTGATCTTATAGAAGTCTATAAAATAATGAGGGGCATAGATAAGGTCGATAGTCAAAATCTTTTCCCAAAGGTAGGGGAGTCTATAACGAGGGGACATAGATTTAAGGTGAGAGGGGAGAGATACAAAAGGGTCCAGAGGGGCAATTTTTTCACTCAAAGGGTGGTGAGTGTCTGGAACAAGCTGCCAGAGGCAGTAGTAGAGGCGGGTACAATTTTGTCTTTTAAAAAGCATTTGGACAGTTACATGGGTAAGATGGGTATAGAGGGATATGGGCCAAGTGCAGGCAACTGGGACTAGCTTAGTGGTATAAACTGGGCGACATGGACATGTTGGGCCGAAGGGCCTGTTTCCATGTTGTAAACTTCTATGATCTATAATTTAATTCCAAAAGCTGCAAACATTATCTTTTATTATTTGTTCAGGGCATGTGGGTTATGCTGGCAAGGCTGCAAATTTTTATTGCCGATCTCTAGTTGTCCTGAGAAGATGGTGGTGGGCCTTCTTGAACTACTGTCGTCCTTGCAGCGATCGTGCTCTCAAGTTAGTATTAGGTAGGGAATTCTAGGATATTGACCGAGCAACAATGAAGGAATGCTGAAATATGTCTAACTCAAGATAGTGTGTTACTTGGAGGGGATGTTCTTATGACATTGCTGCTCTTATCCTTCTCACTGGTGGAGGTTGCAGGAGAGGGCAGTGCTGTTCAAGCAACCTTGATGAATAACTGCAGTGCATCCAGTAGATCATACATACTACAACCACAGTCCGCCAGTGACAAATGGCAATTAAGTCCAGTGACAGGGGCGCCAATCATGCGGACTGTTTTGTTCTAGATGGTGTTGAGCTTCTTCAGTATTGTTGAAGCTACACTCATCCAGGTGAGTGGTGAATTTTGCATCACATTTTCTGACTCAAGCCTTGTAGATGATGGAAAGACCTTCAGAGATCAGGAGTTGAGTCACTCATCGCAGAGTATTCAGCCTCTGTCCTGTTCTTATAGCCACACTGTTGCTTTGGCTGGTCCAGTTAAGCTACAGGTCAGAAACAGGTTGAGAAGGGATCTTCAGATGAAGAGGAAGGATTTTAAATTTGATGTGTTGGGGACTAGGACCCAGTGCAATTCAGAGAGAACAAACAGAAAGTAGTGTAGGACAGGAAAAGGGGAGCATTTTTGTCTGAGTTTATGAAAAGTAAAGAATAGGAGGCCAGCAAAAAGAGCACTGAAGTAGTTGAGTCTGAAGGCACAGATAAAGATTTCAAGGGCAAAGATACTGAGGTAGGGAAGGGGTTGGCAATATTGCAGAGGTGGAAAAAAGCAGATGTGAGTTTAAAGCTCAGCTCAGGATCAAAGAGGACACAAAAATTGCTAATGGTCTCATTCAGCTTGAGTAACTGCGGGGAGGTGGGGTGGTGGGAGGATGGAGTCAGTGCCAAGGGAGCAGAGTTTATGGCAGGACCAAAGATGATGACTTCAGTCTTCTCGATATTGAGCTGGAGGAACTTGCAGCTCATCCACAACTGGATGTTGGACAAGGAGTGTAACGGAACAGAGGAAGTCAAGGAGTTGAGAGAAATGATAGGGAGGTAGAGCTGGGTATCATCAGCATATGTGGTAGCTGACTCCATGCCTGTCTTGCAACCATGCAAAGGCAGACCCACGGTGCCGAATGATGGAAAGGCAGCATTAGAGGAGGATGGTGCTGTCAGTTGTATTAAGTACTGCTGAAATAATGAGGGAAAGAAGAGATACTGTATCACACTATGATCATAATCACAGAGGATGTAATTTGTGACTTTAGTAGAGGCTATTTTGGTGCTACGAGAAGGATGGAAGCCAGACCTGAGGGTTTCGAACAGGGAGTTATGGGTGAGATGGGCACAGAGCTGGGAGTCAACAATATGCTCATGAACTTGGGAACAATGGAGTGTGATGATATTGGTTTTGTAAGGGAGCGGGGTGGTGCCCTTAGAAAGGGAAACATTGAAGATGTCAGCTAGAATGGAGATCAGCTAGGATAGTTGAGTGGTTAAGAATTGGGTCAACAAAGAATCAAGGAAGTAGCAGGTGGGTCTCAAGAACAAAATGAACTTGGAAAGTGTGGGGAGGGAGAGATGGGGATAATCCCATAAATAAGAGTTCAGTGCTAGACTGGGAGGACATTGGGAACTGGGGGAGCAGGAGGAAGGAAAGTGGTCTGGATCTCAGAAACAAAGAAATCCACAACCTTGCATTTGGCATTTGAAGGGGAGAGGAAGCAGGAGGGGGTTTAAAGGAGATGGTTGGTCATGGGGGGGAAAAAAAGAGCATAGAATTGACCTTGCCTTCCAGGATGATCCTGGAGTAGTTGACTGTTTTGGCTGAGCAGCAATGTATTGCACGATTCGACATAGTCGAGCATAAATGTTTAATTCATTCATAAAAGGTTACATTCTAAGTTATATACACAGTCTCTGAACTGCCCATCTAAAAGCAAAGAGCTCACAACTTGGTTTTCAAAACTGAGGCTATCCGCAGAGTTGCCTTTACCACTTCCTGCTTCATCTCGTCTCAAGCTCATCAAACGCATCTGTTCCACGAAGGACCAACTATTTGGACTCTCGACCCTCCAAAACCTTCCAGTTTTTTGGCCCCATGCTCACAGATACTGTCAACCATGCTTCATCATCTGACACGGTTCCCCAACTCCTTTCAAAATCACCATCATCACTTTCCCTCGATTCAGGCATTCTGCCTTCTGAAATTCTCTCCATAAGCGAATGCACCTTGTTTTCACCCTGCCTTAAAAACCTCAAGAGCAGGTGCCTCTTTTCCCTTCCCAAAATTTCTTCCCTCCTTCTACTCGGTTAAGTGGGAGATTTTTTTTTGCTTGATGAATGTTTTATACATGTAAATTGCTGTAATGATTGAATAGGTTCACTTTCTGGGTTATGCAGCCATGGATCTGCTCTGCCAGCAGTATTTGGTGCTGGATTTTAACACTAGGTCATGTTATGGTGAAGTACAAACACTTCTACTGAATGCAGTTACCATACTTTAGGAGTACAGCCCACTTCAATAGCAGGTTTGAAAAGAGACTCACCCTCAGGACCACATTTTAAAAAATAGATTTTAATTCAACAATTTAAAAAAAAATGTTGTTAGGCTTTTCCTGTTTATAAAGACATCCTTTTATTGAAATTATGAGCTTCAGCATCAGAGGATACTTGGAGAAGCTAATGAACATGTTTGTGAGAGGGAATTGAAAGAACAACGAATGACCATTACCCAAGGATGCTTCTGAGATCATTCTTACAGCTGCGTTTATTAATTCAGCTCCATGCTACCAACACAAATGCCTCCAAACAAGCTACATTACCCTTGGATTTCCTCCTCAGTGTTTTAAAAAAATATTCCAAAAAAATGTGAATTTATTTTTAAGATGTTCATTTAGGTAGAATTTAAATTTCTGAATGGGTAGAGTTTCCCCCTCCTGCTGGAAAGTGGGTGAGTGCACATTTGACGACGACATGATCAGGCTTAGCTGTTAAAAAATTGGAACTATTTTGTTATGCTCACTGCTGACTGACTTCGGCACAAAACCAAGGAACCAGTCTAACCATAGCATCTCTAATCCAGTTCCAACACTAGCTGTGCTTCTCCTTCATTTTCATTCTGCCTTGGCAAGGCTGACCAGCGCTGTGAAACTTCACCCTTTTAAGATGCAGAGCGGGTTCTATAGCACAAGAATAACAACACACACACACAAAAATGAATGTGCAGAGTTATTTGAAAGTTAACACATTGCTGGTCTGTACAGACAGGCTGCCACCCCATGGCCAGAAAAGAAGTGATCAATGTTTATATTTGCCAGTGGGGGGGCAAGGGGCACTGATGCTTCTAGGAAGTGTCATTAAGTGGGTGCCTGTGCTTCTGGAGGCTGCTGTGAAGTTGGGGCCCCAACAGGTTAGATTATTTCAGTGCATCGTACACAGTGCTCAGACTATTCCTGACAGTGATAGCATCAACACAATGCTACTAAATACATCCAAATAATAACTGAAGCTACTTCAAGAACAAAAGACGAAAGCAAACTTAGGAGAGTTTGAGCTCACGTTTCGAGTATCAGATAGTGTGAAGGTTTGCAAAACAGCGCTGTCGCATTGCCCTCAATGTCGCTGAAGATTAAAATCAGAGGCTGCAAATGAGCTCATAACTACTTTGATAGTAAAGTCAGTAAATTATATTTACTGTAACTTCTTGCCAGTGCTCGTCACAAGAAAGAGGAACTTATCCGCAGTGACTGCTCTTTTTCTAAAGTGAGGCCTTCAGCAGGACAATGCTACAATCTGAAACATTCTTTCAGCAAACACTACTGATGTGCTCTTCTCGAATTAGCTTCACTTCCCCGACACACATTCAACATGGCATACTCTAAAGGGGTGGTTAACAGTTAAGTCAGTCTGTTGCGCAAGTGATATTTCCTTCAATAATTGTCTGGGTTTCTATGGAAAGGGCAGAGCTATGTAAGTGGTTTTCTCAGGCATACCGAAAACACACTTCTTACTGTAAGTTCTGGAACAATAAGGATTATAAGGACAGATCAGACTCGAACACATGTTTTCGGGCTCAACCGTATTGTGTTTGATAAGATTAACAGTAACACTAGTAAACAGTACAACTCTGGCTTGTCCAATAAGCCCTACCGTGCTAAATTACTACGGCCTAATAAGAGAACCCTCCTGTGAAATAAACTAACACAGGACCTCCCCCCACCCGCCCAGCACTAAAACCCTCTAAGGTTTGGTTGGGACTTAAAATCACCCCCCACACAGCCAAGTGGTCTTGTGGATGTGTAGGCGCAGGCAATATGCTCACCTCAATTACCCGTTGTTGCTTGCAGTTTCTGCACGTCTCGCTCCTCGTTCCGTACCGCCAACGCAGTATCCAAGTTCCGGTTTGAGTCGAGGTCCGTTGATGAGGGATGAAGAGCAGCGCTCAGCTTCTGGCGGTGCTCCGTTGAATCGAGCCAAGCCCCACTCGGGAGACTTTAGATTGATGCAGAGGAGAAGAGAGCAGAGCCGAGCCAGGAACCGTTGCCAAACGGCTCCTTATATCCCCAAAATCCCGCCAACACTGATCGATGTATTGACTCAGGTGATCTGTCTGGCCGCCCCCCCCCCCCCCAACCCCTACTTGTGGCCTGGAGTGACTCATAACCATTGAAATCTTTGTGAAAAATGCTATTTTGTTTTCCTGCTCCCAGGCCTTGCACCTGGAGAGACAATGGGTGCTGATTACTGGGTGTCTGTCGTTTCCTGAGTTGATGGCCCACATTAGCAGGTAATGGGTTTCGATCTCAAACCAATCTTGCTTAACTGGCTTCTCTCCTGGAAGACAATAGCCCGGCCATCTCCTGCCTTCCACCAGTTTTGGTTGGGACTGAGTATCTCGGGGTATTGTTCCCAGTAATCACATTAAATGGTGCTGACGTCAATCGGCCTGGGTTCCCTTCCACCCAACCTGTCAGTGTGAAATGTCCGTTAGCATATGAATGCACCTTAGTCAGATTAGCCTGGCTCAAAACTCCTGCCAGTCAATCCTATTCCCTAAAACAATCCCACAAGTTTGCCAAACAGTACAGTTCTTTCTTGGGGGTATTGGATTTAAAATATGATTCATAAAAATGGTCAGAACACTGGTGCAACAGCTAAACACTCCAAACTGTCCATACTTAGCGGGGTTAGTGTTATATGGTTCCATTTTGGCAGTAATGGTAAGGTGACACAAAGGTTACATAGAATTTACAGTACAGAAACAGGCCATTCGGCCCAATCGGTCTATGCTGGCGTTCATGCTCCACACGAGCCTCCTCCCACTCTATTTACTTCATTTCACCCTATCAACATATCGTTCTATTTCTTTCTCCCTCATGTACCTATCTAGCTTCCCCTCAAATGCATCCCCTTAAAATTTTCTCTACTTATTGACCGATTTACATTCCTTGCTCACTGACTCTTGGAAACTAAAAGGGAGGAGCCAAGCATTAACAGAGCAGTCAGATATTGCAAAACCTAATTTGCAATTGCCCTTCAAATTATAAATATCTTCACAAAGGTCACAGCACCTCCCTTATGCAATAACTAAAACCAACATAGATATGAAATCAGCTCCGTGAGGGCCAATTCCAACACGCAACAGGGAAGTATGGCTTTCATATCATTTTTCAAGTATTTCACTCAGCATTCTCACCACTGGTCAGGAAAAGTTTAGTTTGCTGCATTTTTTAAATAAGCATTTTAAGTGGAAATAGGCAGCAGTTCCTAAATCACATGATAACAGATCTATGCAAGAGTTCAGTTTTTTTTTTTAAAAGTTGCTGGTTGTTTGACAACTACAATAATCTTTTAACTACATTAGTAATAAGAAAAATAAGAAATAGGAGCAGGAGAAGGCCATATGGCCTCTCGAGCCTGCTCTGCTATTCAATAAGATCATTGCTGATCTAATTTTTAAAGTCACTGTGTGAATTCTGGAAAAATTTTACTTTGAGATTTAAACCTTGTATTGAAGCTTTCAATTATTTACAGACAAACTATATCACACATACCTCTACTCTTTCACATTCCTCCCCCCCACCCCACAAAAAAATATGCAATGCTACCAATACGGTTGACTGCAATAATTAATCAGTAGCTTCCAGTTGTGCATCTCTCATCTCCATTTTATTGTGGAAGGTAACCTTTTCAAGGTTTGAATATTGGAATATTGAAATCTCAAAAAACAAAGACTTCAGTTACTGTAGGCACAGAACGCAGCCTTGCTGGTAACTGAACGGTATATGAATTAGAGCAAATATCAATGTCCAAGAACATAGCACGTTTTTTTGGGGAAAGCCATGATACATGAATAGTTAGCTCCTCTGCAACAGCGGTCTCTAATAGTTCAGAGATAGAACATTTTATTCACTAGAAGTGGAGTTTAAGTCTTGCTAAAATTATATTAAATATTTTCAGTTGTAAAGGAATGTACATCTCCTATTTACATGGTTATAGCAAACTGGAAGAAAGGGCCAATCATAGTTCTTCTGTCCCAACCCTCAATTTTCTCAGTTCTTTTCCTGAAGGTGAACACTCTTACTTGGGTACAGTGCCATGTATGTTGGCATCTCTCACTGTCTCACACAAGTGGGCTTTCTTCATTTAAGTCTAGCCATTGAGGATCATTGGGCTATTAATCAAATCAAATGAAAGGGTGGTGGAAGCAGATTCAATAGTAACTTTCAAAAGGGAATTGGATATATATTCAGAGAAAAAATTTACAGGGCTATGGGGAAAGAGCAGGAGAGTGAGACTAATTGGATAGCTCTTTCAAAGAGCCGGCACAGGTACGATGGGTTGAATGGTCTCCTTCTGTGCTGTATCATTTTATGATTCTATCCTCACCCTACATCACAGAATACATTTTCCAGTAGAGGTCACTGAATAGCCACTAGGAGCAGGAACTCTGCAATATTTCCCTAGCACTGGGCACTGAGAGTAATTGCAGCACCTGAATGCTATCTTGGCTGCAATCAGCAAACTCAACACAATATATTGCCCTGAAATCAGTAGTAACCAATGCAATATTCAAAAGAATAGTTCTTTATTAATTCTGTATTTAAGATAAACAAAAACAGGTCGTTAACCCTGCTATTACTCTTTGCAGGTAAATGGAAGGCCGGAATCTCAATAGCTGCATGGTCTGTGACAGAGAGTTATAATTGTAATATGACCAAACTTGTTGCAATGAAATGGTACTTCATATCAAGTGTTTTAATAGTTGTGGGCATAATTGGATCCATCTTCATCAACATTTCATATTACGTTAAGGATCCTATTGTGCAAAATGAACTAAACAGCAACAATGGGTTAGAGTGTAATTTCAGTACATACAAGCTCTGTCCTGCTATTTTAAACGGTGAAGAGGAAGCATGCCGTGTTGGAGATGTCTGCCAAAAGAAGAGGAAGCCAGAAACAGTCCACATTCAGGACCCAGTTAACTGCTCCGGAATCGTACTAGAACATCACTTCATAACAAGTTCTCTGTCACAAGAAGAAGCCAGCTATCCCCTGGCTTATATTATCACGATCCACAAAGAGCTTGAAATGTTTGTAAAACTTCTGCGTGCAATTTATAGTCCACAGAATGTTTACTGCATCCATGTTGACCAAAAGTCACCAGAAGATTACAAGAGAAAGGTAAAGAGCTTGGCTGACTGCTTTGATAACATCTTTTTAGCTTCAAAAATGGAATACGTAGTTTATGGTGGATTCTCACGCCTGCAGGCAGACATAAATTGTATGAAAGATCTTGTAAACTCAAAGGTCGAGTGGAAGCATGTCATCAACCTCTGTGGACAGGACTTTCCAATTAAAACCAACAGGGAAATCATTTGGCACATAAAAAGCAAATGGGAGGGCAAGAATATCACACCAGGAATACGACAACCACCGAATATGAAATACAGGACAGAGTACATTTACAAAGAGCAGACAGATAATGGTAACGCCCAAATTTATCGACTTAACCAGAAGAAAACCACACCACCACTGGAGCTCAGTATTTATTTTGGAACTGCATACTACGCACTCACAAGAAAATTTGTGCAATTTGTACTGGAAGATGCACGTGCAAAAGCTCTTCTCGAATGGTCCCGGGATACATACAGCCCCGATGAACATTACTGGGTGACACTGAATCGCTTAAAGGGTAAGCTCAGTAAAATCAACTCAAATGACAGCTAATTAGACATCAAGTGAAAGGTTTCTTATGGCTAATGGAGGTGATCACGATGTGGTAGATATTTAGAAATGAACACCTCCCAGGTTTCGAGCGCCAGGAATACTATTCGCCCATGAAGGGTAACTTGCCCAGTTAATAGCCCGACAAATTTTCTGCCTGTAATGGAAATACTTTATTGGTTGCCACTGATGTTTCTCATCTATGTGAAATTATAAATAGGAAATCCAGGTCAAATATCTTGCAACTTTCTTTCACATTTATAAGCCTAAATTTTCTAAGTCTGCACCAACAGCAAAGTACTCTACCCAGTTAAAACCAAGGAAATCATTTGGCATACAAAAAGCAAATGCGAAGGCCCACATTTATCACTTAACCAGTAGAAAACCACACCAAATTACTCTATCAGAATAGACTTCAGCCATGGGTGGGTAACCTCACCAGCACAGAGTTAAAAATTTACTCCCTACAGTCATAAGTCAACCTTAACGTCAGAATTGAAACAGGGTTTGTTTTTCTCCTCTTGTTAAGGCAATTATTTTTCCTTCTTCTCGTGAAAAATCAATATTCAGGAGAGGAAAAACTATTAAAAGAAAAACAATTCAGCCTGTAAATAGGGAATGCACAGTTACCAAAAAATAAACCACCAGAGGTGGAAAGACTGGAGTCAGAGTCTGACATTAAATTCTGTTCTCTGTGCTACATAAAGGGCACTAAGTCCCTAACAGGCAATTTGTTCACAGCACAAAACTGGTAGTCTCAGAAAGAGAGATCAAATGCAGAAAACAAGAATGCTGCACTGGTAAGCAGGGATACACTTTCGAATTTGGACTTGAGGTGTAATGCTGAGCAATGTGGCTTTACCCTGTATCTGGCCTGTAATATACCTAATCCAAGAGCCACAGTTACTCACACCAGGTGCTCAAAGTGGACAAGTGTTCCTCTCCCAGTAATATCCGCCCTAAACTGAATGAATACAAAACCATTTTTATTTCCTACTTTTGTCCTCTCTTTCCGATATTACAAATCTGTAGCAGTTTTGTACTGTTAGCAAACTGCCCCAAGGAGCTTTGAAGCGGCGCTAGCGCTCAGACAGGCCCGCCAAATGCACAGGTTGGGTTCGTCTGGAGACAGTGGTGCTACAGCTCAATTGCCGTTAATGAAACAGCAGAGCTTCTAAATTAACATATATCAAACTGCCATGTATACTCTTGAAAAGTACCTTTGCAGTTATATTCAGGATGTTGTTGATAATTCATAAATCCTCAATGATCATGGTCAAGTCACAAGTGTGATTGGAATTTAACTGTGCCTCTCCATTATTGATTCAATATCTCTAATGGTAAATCTGAGATGAATTCCGAAACCTGAGTAGTAATTACTAGCAAAGTCCACCACTTGCAATGACTTGGTTGGCTACCGTCTGAATCAAGTAATTTATCATGTTTAAAAATGACCCATGGAAAGCGTATAATTTTTGTATTTTTAGACTATATATACACACTATATTGTCGTTGAAAGAACCTTTGTTTCCATGGCATCATTTGATGCACTACATGTTAAATTTCATCAATTGTCCATTGCATAATTGTCCCAATAGTAACGGATTTATGGAACCTGACTCTCCAGAGCCTTTCTGAAATGGCGTTCCCACAAGTGGCGATAAAACTGGCCCTAATGCAGCAAATTGGTCCTCGCTGTTGTTTTCAATGGGGGTGGGGGAGCCTTTCCAGGTTTTAGCCATGATTCCGGCAGAGTGATACTAACATAGCAACACCACAGTTTGCTGGGATAACAGTGGCATTATTCACTAATGCCAAAAATTCCTGGGACTTTAGTGGCGATAGTAATGGCACTCCGTTATTTCACCATTACTATGGCGCTACGGCCCAACTAATTCCGGGATCGTCAGTCTTGGCAGGATCCAAACTCTTGCTCAAGGCTCTCCAAATATAGTATTTTCACCTACAGATATACTTACCCCTTAACATTCAGTAATTTTTGTAATTGAGATAGTCTTCCACCTTGCTCATTAAACAGAGTCTATTCCACAAGTGTATTACTGTGCATGTGTTCGGCAGTTTGGAAGGAATTCTTCTCTCAATTCTTACTTGAGGCTCATTAATTTTGTACTCTTGACCTATAGTTCTATGTTCAGAGTAGTAGATAGATGAACCATAGTCAACGCCCATATCATTTAAATTTTTTTTTTTGAAAACAGGATAAACATCTGGTTAGGAACAGGATTGAAAGTTACTGCGATTATAAATGCCAAGGATTAAAGGATTCTGTGGAATATGATGGTTCCTGTGCTGATAGGATCATGGAACTTGTCACGTGAAAGATGATATAGAATGGAAATGTTTTGCTTGATTTACCTCTGCTGGGCCAGTGAGAAACTTTCTTCGGAAGACTGACTAGGTTAGGTGTAATTCACAATGGAGAGTGGATTGCACATGGTTTGGGGAAGGAATCCAGTGGATGGGTTGAGCGGCTTTTGCCATCTGTGTTTAATCTTCACTGGCTGCTGTTTTCGATCCACTCTGCATTGATTTCAATTATGCTCCAGTGACTTTTGTAGGACACCATACTTTTTTGAATCCTTGCATCATTGGAAAAATTTCTTCTATGTCTTCTGGATATGCCTGATCACCTTATATAATCACTGTATATAGTCTGGCCTTATCCACACTGTTTGCTACCCCCCAACCCACATAGGGATACATGTTCTTTCCATGTTGTTTAAATTAATAATTTTTCAGGGCTTTTTGGAGTATATACTGTACAAATCAAAGAACAATCCCTCTGTTATATATTTCTCTCTTTTCAGATGCACCTGGTGCAACCCCAGACGTTTCATGGGAAGGCAACACACGGGCAGTAATATGGGCACCCCACGTAGGACCATCATTTGATGGCTGTAAAGGTAAGCAGCAGAGAATGCAAATCCCTATTTTATTGTCAACACCCATTAAGATTCTGTGTGTATGCGTGCACACATGTGTCTAGTGTGTGTTTATATATAAACAATGTAGAAAACAGTTCTTAGAATCCCTCACCTGCAATGAATTGTAAATTAACAGCTCAAGTACACACACACACACACAAAAAAAAATCAACAAGCTGCCCCTGCACTAGAAAATATAGCTTTGGGCAAGACTCAATTAAATTTCCCCAGGACAGTGAGCTGCTGATTCTGGCAGCCAAAGCAAAGATTAGATACCCAGCCAACTTTTAAATTATTTTTGCCATTTCACATCATTACTTTTGTAAATTGATGTCTGCAGTTGCTCAATGTTCTCTTCGATTGGGAGGACTGTAGCCTATTTTTTTTTTTAAAAGTCCGAATTTCTTTTCTCCTCTGCAGACAGCAGTGGCTTATATTGCAGCATTGTGCCACAAAGGCAGGTGTTCAGACAGGTTTGATTGGTGTGATCGTGTCCCAGCCTAATATAAGATATGCGATTTGAGAACCTTTCACTCACTCACCTGACGAAGGAGATAATCTCCGAAAGCTTGTGGTTTTCAAATAAAACTGTTGGACTATAACCTGGTGTTGTAAGATTCCTTACATTTATAAATCCAAGACAGTGAGCGTCATTAGATTATTTGATCATGCAGACCTTCCAGCAGAGATTCCAGGACAATGGTCAGTTAATGGGAACCCTGGCTGATTTTTCCCTCTGCTAGAAGAGTCCAACTATATCTCCCACCACTGCCCTAGCTGAATCAGCTAAATGTTCCACAGACCAGGGCTTGAACCCAACCCTGAGTGGCTAATGTACCCTAAAACTGTACCTGTTGAGCCAATGGAAAAGAACTGGGAGAGCAACTTTCATTTTAAAATGAAGTTTAAATATCAAAGAACTCCAATAACAAATAAAAAGGCAACAGAAGGAGTAGCTAACCATTCCGCTGCTATTTTAAGTTTGAAGAAAACAAATGTATGCCTTTTGCAGTGACATGCAATGACCATCATAAGGCACATTCCTTTCTCATTAGTCTCAATGAAACATATAAAATTCTGACAGGGCTAGACAGACTGGATGCAGGGAGGATGTTTCCCCTGGCTGTGGGGGGGGGGGGGGGGGGGTCCAGACCGAGGGGTTACAGTCTCAGAATACAGGATAAGACATTTAGGACTGAGATGAGAAATTTCTTCACTCAGAGGGTGGTGAACCTGTGGAATTCTCTACCACAGAAGGCTGTCGAGGCCAAGTCACTGAATATATTTAAGAAGGAGCTAGCTAGATTTCTAGACACAAAAGGCATCAAGGGGTATGGGGAGAGAGCGGGAATATGGTATCGAGATAGAGGATCAGCCATGATCATATTGAATGGCGGAGCAGGCACGAAGGGCCGAATGGCCTGCTTCTGCTCCTATTTTCTATGTTTAGTCTCAAACTGTCTCAACTGTGATTTTATCCTTAATATAACTTCCAGATTACGACAACACTGGTAAGAGTAAGGGCATGTTTATATTTCCATGAAAGCATCACTGTAAAGCGCTTCTCATGTTACGATACTAAAATTATAATATAGTTCTGGAGTCATGGGGCTCAATTTTGAAATGGTGGCGGGTTGGTAGCGGGGGTGGGGGGGGGGGTGGCGGTGAAGGTGCGCCTTTGGCAAACCCAAATTAAAAAAAACTTACCATTTCCAATGCGATCGCAATGTCCGATGGTGATTAACGTGCTCTCCGGGTTTCGCACCCAGCAGCCAGCCTGATTGACAGGACCTGCAACGCCGGGGGCGGGGGGCAGAAAGAGAAAGCGAGACGTCATCCAGCGCTGGAATGGAAGATCGGGGCAAGGGGACAGAGGAAGGGCGAGGGGGGGGGGGGGGGGGCAGAGAGGGAGACATCGGAGCAGGTGGAAAGGTAAGTTGATTTTGTGTTTTAACTTTGTGCAATGGTTTGTTATTTAAATTTATTTTGTTTCGTTTTTGCCTGATCCAGCCCGAAGCCATGGGAAAGCTGCCCAGGTAAGTTAAAAATCGTTCTAACTACCTAATATGTCACAAGTAAAGTGCCTTAAGTACCTCAATGAGGTACATTTGGTTCTTTAACTATCATCCCGCCGGCTTTAACTGTCAGCGGGACTTCCGGATTCGGGATGCCTGCACGCACAAAGGTGTGTCTGAGAAACTCGGAAGTCGGCGGGTTGGAGCCAGCTTCCGAACCCATTCTGCATTTCTGCAATTTTCGCAGCCCACAACGCACCCGCAATTTAGGTTTAAAATTGAGGCCACGATGTGAGTCCAAAGTAAGGCAGTGCAAGATCTCCTGCAGCAAGTCATCTTGCATTTCTGGTCTTAATTCTGCATGGAGTATAACCCCAGTACAGCATCTAACCTGGATTATTAAGTGTTCACTGAGTCCCTTGGACACTCTTTAAACTTATGTGGAGTTGTTTTTGTCTGGACACTCCTGCCAGTCTTCTTAAAACATTCAAATTTTAACTGTTGGGAGAGGAACTCTGCACACAAGTGCAAGTACGCACTGTGCAAGGCTCCCTCCTATGGAGAAGAACTGCAGATAGAAATAGCCTGGCTGTATGCAATGCTGGAGCTACCAGTCTCAGACCATCAGTTTTATTGTAGTGTACTCAAGAGCTGCACTGTAAAATAGGATGTCTTTATTTTTCAGGGCGTTATGTCAGAGATATCTGTGTGTTCGGCCTCAGAGATCTAAAATGGATCGTTCAACAACCAGACATGTTTGCTAATAAGTTTGAACTGACAACGTACCCTCTGACTATGAGCTGCATGGAGCAATGGTACAGGGATCGTGTACTTAATCAAACTTCAGCAACTATACAGCCACACTGGTACCTCCAGGACTAAGGGCATTTTGATATGAAGATGAAGATTAAAACAGGAAGGAAAGTTGTTCCAAAAGCAACTAATTGAAATTAATCTCAGGGACATTCTGGAACATGTCTGCATGCTCTGCCACAATGCTTTCAGGTATGCATCCAGCATCTTGTAAGACAGCTGTTTATGTTCACGGGTATCATGAAGATTAATACAAATATATAACTGGGTGATTGAGCTGCTAGCTCCTTATGATCCCTATGAAAAGTGCATGCCAGTTGGGACCATTTCTACACTTTTATTTAGGATGGCTCATGCACACAAGCAAGCTGTAATTTTTATTTTTCAATGAAGAATCTTAGTATTTATATCAGGTCTTCATATTTATATACATGCATTATACACATGCATTAATTTAATGAAATTATCACATGGAAAAATGGATTGTATATACAATTGAGTTTTTTGAAGGGGTAACCAAGAAGATAGATGAGGGCTGTGCAGTAGACGTGGTCTACATGGACTTTAGCAAAGCCTTTGACAAGGTACCGCATGGTAGGTTGTTACATAAGGTTCAAAATCACGGGATCCAAGGTGAGGTAGCCAATTGGATACAAAATTGGATTGACGACAGAAGACAGAGGGTGGTTGTAGAAGGTTGTTTTTCAAACTGGAGGCCTGTGACCAGCGGTGTGCCTCAGGGATCGGTGCTGGGTCCGCTGTTATTTGTTATTTATATTAATGATTTGGATGAGAATTTAGGAGGCATGGTTAGTAAGTTTGCAGATGACACCAAGATTGGTGGCATTGTGGACAGTGAAGAAGGTTATCTAGGATTGCAACGGGATCTTGATAAATTGGGCCAGTGGGCCGATGAATGGCAGATGGAGTTTAATTTAGATAAATGTGAGGTGATGCATTTTGGTAGATCGAATCGGGCCAGGACCTACTCCGTTAATGGTAGGGCGTTGGGGAGAGTTATAGAACAAAGAGATCTAGGAGTACAGGTTCATAGCTCCTTGAAAGTGGAGTCACAGGTGGATAGGGTGGTGAAGAAGGCATTCAGCATGCTTGGTTTCATTGGTCAGAACATTGAATACAGGAGTAGGGATGTCTTGTTGAAGTTGTACAAGACATTAATAAGGCCACACTTGGGATACTGTGTACAGTTCTGGTCACCCTATTATAGAAAGGATATTATTAAACTAGAAAGAGTGCAGAAAAGATTTATTAGGATGCTACCGGGACTTGATGGTTTGACTTATAGGGAGAGGTTGGATAGACTGAGACTTTTTTCCCTGGAGAGTAGGAGGTTTAGGGGTGATCTTATAGAAGTCTATAAAATAAGGTAGGGGAGTCTATAACGAGGGGGCATAGATTTAAGGTGAGAGGGGAGAGATACAAAAGGGTCCAGAGGGGCAATTTTTTCACTCAAAGGGTGGTGAGTCTCTGGAACGAGCTGCCAGAGGCAGTAGTAGAGGCGGGTACAATTTTGTCTTTTAAAAAGCATTTGGACAGTTACATGGGTAAGATGGGTATAGAGGGATATGGGCCAAGTGCAGGCAATTGGGACTAGCTTAGTGGTATAAACTGGGCGACATGGACATGTTGGGCCGAAGGGCCTGTTTCCATGTTGTAAACTTCTATGATTCTATTTTATGATTCTAATTAAACTTGATCAGCATTTCTAATATTAAATACGTATTTCCATTAAATGCATGTACTCAGTGGATAATAAGCCTGAAAACGATAAATTACAGGGTTTCCAGAATTCAGTAATTCCATGCCTGGTGTCAGCATACCTCATTGTTGGGACTCTGACCTCTAAGTTGGAATGCTGTAGATTTATGGTCCATTCTAGGATTTGAGCACAAAACCTAGGCTGACAATCAGTGCATTACTGAGGGAGTGCTGCGTTGTTGGAGGTGCCATCTTTCGACTAAGACATAAACAGTCTGCCTTCTCAGGTCGTCATAAAAGATTCTAATACACTATTTAAAGAGCAAGGGAGTTCTCCCAGTATCCCAGCCAATATTTATCCCTCAACTAACATCAACAAAACAGATTAACTGGTTATTTATCTCACTATTGTTTGTGGGACCTTGCCGTGAACAATTTGGCTGCCATGTTTTCTTATACAAATGACTACACGACAGGAAGTAATTCATTAGTCCTGAGGACGTGAAAGGTACTATGAAAATGCATGTTCTTTCTTTTCAAAATGAGCAACAGAATTTTATGCTTGCTGCACAGATTATTTTGGACAATCATGTCAATGAAAACATTCAATGAATAGTTTTATATAAAGCACCTCGTTATCTGTTTAAAACTACAGTCATAATACTCTGACCACCAGTAATTGCAGATATAAGCACAGGTGGAGACATTTCTCATTTGATATGCAGGTACAGTACCACTGGCTATAGCACGTGTGTCTGGAAACTGCAGAGATAGTTCGATGCAAGTGGCACTGTTTGCCTTAAAGTGTTTTAAAGTCATTGGAATAAATAGGGAATATAATAAATATCACCATTCACAAAACTGACGATACTTTAAACTGTATAAGTATTTATCATCCTTCATTGCTGCCCCATTGTACATCCTCAATTTATTCAACTGGTAGTGAAATGAATGAAGTAATTATTATTAATTTAATGTGAATAAATTTATCACACCACAAGATAATTTCGGGACCATCATTTCTCCTTCTCTCTGATTGTAGATGAGGATCTGCTGCATTCACCGACTCTGAGAAAAGTCTGCACTTGCTATATACGGAACTGCACAGTACTTTTTTTAAAAATTAATTCATTCATGGGGTGTGGGCATCGCTGGCAAGGCCAGCATTTATTGCCCATCCCTAATTGCCCTCGAGAAGCTGGTGGTGAGCCACCTTCTTGAACCGCTGCAGTCCGTGCGGTGAAAGTTCTCCCACAGTGCTGTTAGGAAGGGAGTTCCAGGATTTTGACCCATCCATGATGAAGGAATGGCGATATATTTCCAAGTCGGGATGGTATGTGACTTGGAGAGGAACGTGTAGGTGGTGCTGTTCCCATGTGCCTGCTGACCTTGTCCTTCTAGGTGGTAGAGGTCGCAGGTTTGGGAGGTGCTGACGAAGAAGCCTTGGCGAGTTGCTGCAGTGCATCCTGTGGATGGTGCACACTGCAGCCACAGTGCGCCGGTGGTGAAGGGAGTGAATGTTTAGGGTGGTGGATGGGGTGCCAATCAAGTGGGCTGCTTTGTCCTGGATGGTGTCGAGCTTCTTGAGTGTTGTTGGAGCTGCAGTCATCCAGGCAAGTGGAGAGTATTCCATCACTCTCCTGACTTGTGCTTTGTAGATGGTGGAAAGGCTTTGCGGAGTCAGGTGAGTCACTCGCTGCAGAATACCCAGCCTCTGACCTGCTCTTGTAGCCACAGTATTTATGTGGCTGGTCCAGTTAAGTTTCTGGTCAATGGTGACCCCCAGGATGTTGATGGTGGGGGATTCGGCGATGGTCATGCCTTTGAATGTCATGGGGAGGTGGTTAGACTCTATCTTGTTGGAGATGGTCATTGACTGGCACTTGTCTGGGGCGAATATTACTTGCCACTTATCAGTCCAAGCTTGCTGCATTTGGGCACGGACTGCTTCATTATCTGAGGGGCTGCGAATGGAACTGAACACTGTGCAATCATCAGCGAACATCCCCACCTGACCTTATGATGGAGGGAAGGTCATTGATGAAGCAGCTGAAGATGTTGGACCTGGGACCTGAGGAACTCCTGCAGCAATGTCCTGGGGCTGAGATGATTGGCCTCCAACAACCACTACCATCTTCCTTTGAGCTAGGTATGTCTCCAGCCACGGGAGTATTCCCATTGACTTCAATTTTACTAGGGCTCCTTGACGCCACACTCGGTCAAACGCTGCCTTGACGTCAAGGGCAGTCACTCTCACCTCACCTCTGGAATTCAGCTCTTTTGTCCATGTTTGGACCAAGGCTGTAATGAAGTCTGGAGCCGAGTGGTCCTGGCAGAACCCAAACTGAGCATCGGTGAGCAGGTTATTGGTGAGAATGTGCTTCTTGATAGCACTGTCGACGACATCTTCCATCACTTTGCTGATGATTGAGCGTAGACTGATGGGGCGGTAATTGGCCGGATTGGATTTATCCTGCTATTTGTGGACAGGGCATTCCTGGGCAATTTTCCACTTTGTCGGGTAGATGCCAGTGTTGTAGCTGTACTGGAACAGCTTGGGTAGAGGCACGGCTAGTTCTGGAGCACAAATCTTCAGCACCACAGCTGGGATGTTGGCGGGGCCCGTAACCTTTGCTGTATCCAGTGCATTCAGCTGCTTCTTGACATCACGTGGAGTGAATCAAATTGGCTGAAGACTGGCTTCTGTGATGGTGAAGATATTGGGAGGAGGCCAAGATGGATCATCCACTTGGCACTTCTGGCTGAAGATGGTTGCTAACGTTTCAGCCTTGTCTTTTGCACTCGCATGCTGGGCTCTGCCATCATTGAGGATGGGGATGTTCACAGAGTCTCTTCCTCCCATTCATTTTTTAATTGTCCACCACCATTCATGACTAGATGTGGCAGACTGCAGAGTACGAGTGAAAGCAAGAGTGGTAACAAAATTTAATCCATCTTTGATGGAGTCATAATGCTACATTTTGGTGTACAGTATTTTACCCTATTAACATGAGTGAATGCTGTGAAATATAGCTAATTACCTGCAGTGGCTTTGAGACTCACTTGTAGTAGTGTTTGGCATTGCAGCAGCTCCAGGAATCTAACGCTTCAGGCCTATTATGAGGATTTTAAGATGGAAACCTTCTACATTTGAAGAGAGAACCAGGCAAGCTGCAGGTCACAGGAAATAACTCATTACTGGAGCATTACAGGCCAAAAGTAAATCCACCCACCACTATGACACATGTGGTAATGAAACATTTAAAAAGGCAGCCCAATTGTGAGGGGATAATGCAATACATAGTTCAGGATGGAAGATTTTCACAATCGAAGAATTCATGGCCAATAATGTGATCAGTTCATTATAATATGGTGCAGCAACAAAGGAAAGCAGCACTGAAATGTTTGCATGTCCTGAACGTGTTTTTTTGTATTAAATAAAAACATTTAAAAATCCACACGAGATTCTTGTGTTTTAATACGCTCTACCCCTATTATTACTAAGGGGTGCCTCCCTCATTCAAAACTTTAGAGCTATAGCTCTGCTGTTGGCTCGGGGGTAAATACTCCATTATATATGGAAGATCCCATGTTTTATCCCATGGCTCTGTAAAGTGTTATCTGATCTCAGCAAAAGCAGTGGTAGACCTACAGCGATTAGACTCTGGGCTCCCGAGTCCATCCTACATAGATTCCAAACTGTAAAAAAACTCCACTGTCCACATCCCTTCCCACACTAAGCCGCGTTACTACCCCTGTCCTCACTCACTTCCATTCACTCCTCATCCCCCAACGCATTGACTTCATGAGGATCTTCATGGCTTCACCTCCACACACCCCCACCTCTGGAAATCTCCTCCAGTTCTACATCCCAGCCGCTCCCTTCGTTCTTCCAATTCTGGTCTCCTTTACATCGCCCTCCTTCTGCACTACCTCCAGCCGCAGAGCCGTTTTAGTCCAGCTCTCTGAACACTGTGCCCAAAACGCTCCATCTGCTACTTCACTCCTGTTCAAAACCGGCCTCTTTGACCATGCCTTTGGTCACCTCTCCTAATTCCTCTTCTACTCCTGCTTGGTGTCCATTTTTACTGAATTAAAAACACTATATAAATACCAAGGTGTGAATGGGGGGTCCTCGCAGGCTATCCCAATCCCGCCTCGGGTGAGTACAGGATCAGTATTGGAAGTGATCAAACAGTCTGCCAGCACACACTGTCTAGAGCTTATTGAAAGTGATTCAATAACACACACAGGTTATTATCCCATTTACCGATTGTAGATTGACACAAGAACCCCCATCTTTTAACTTTGTAGCTGAATTGGGCTGTTTGCTACACGACGTTGGTGGCTGCCATTCTCAAGGTATAGCTGTTATGACTCCTAGGTACTGATCCATATACAAATATCTACCTCAAAGCCTATTTCATTTACTACTTACACTGCATTATCACTTCCAACATGCATTACATAGTGTTGGGGTTATAATACTGGACGAGCATATAATCTTAGAAAGGTTACAGCACGGAAGGGGGCCATTCGGCCCATCGAGTCCACGCCGGCTCTACGCAAGAGCAATCCAGCTAGTTCCACTCCCCCACCCTGTCCTCGTAGCCCCACAAATTTTTTCCTATCAAGTACTTATCCAGTTTCCTTTTGAAGGCTATGATTGAATCTGCCTCCACCATCCCCTCGGGTAGTGCATTCCAGATCCTAACCACTCGCTGTGTAAAAAAGTTTCTCCTCATGTCACTTTTGGTTCTTTTGCCAATCACCTTAAATCTATGTCCTCTGGTTCTTGGGAATAGTTTCTCTCTATCTATTCTGTCTAGACCTTTCATGATTTTGAATACCGCTATCAAATCTCCTCGTCTCTGTTCCAAGGAGAACAGCCCCAGCTTCTCCAGTCTATCCACATAACTGAAGTCCCTCAACCCTGGAATCATTCTAGTAAATCTCTTCTGCACCCTCTCCAAGGCCTTCACATCTTTCCCAAAGTGCAGTGCCCAGAACTAGACACAGTACTCCTGTTGTGTCCGAACCAGTGTTTTATAAAGGTTCATCATGACTTCCATACTTTTGTACTCTATGCCTCTGTTTATAAAGCCCAGGATCCCATATGCTTTTTTAACCGCTTTCTCAACCTGCCCTGCCACCTTCAACGATTTGTGCACATATACCCCCAGATCTCTCTGTTCCTGTACCCCTTTTAGAATTGTGCTCTTTAGTTTATATTGCCTCTCCTCGTTCTTCCTACCAAAATGTATCACTTTGCATTTTTCTGCGTTAAATTTCATCTGCCACGTGTCCGCTCGTGCCACCAGCCTGTCTATATCCTCTTGAAGTCTATCACTATCCTCCTCACTGTTTACTACCCTTCCAAGTTTTGTGCCATCTGCAAATTTTGAAATTGTGCCCTGTACACCCAAGTCCAAGTCATTAATATATATCAAGAAAAGCAGTGGTCCCAACCCAGACCCCTGGGGAACACCACTGTACACCTCCCTCCAGTCCAAAAAACAACCGTTCACCACTACTCTCTGTTTCCTGTCATGTAGCCAATTCTGTATCCATGTTGCCACTGCCCCCTTTATTCCATGGGCCGCAATCTTGATGATAAGCCTACCATGCGGCACTTTATCAAACACCTTTTGAAAGTCCATATACACCACATCAACTACATTGCTCTCATTTACTTTCTCCGTTACCTGATCAAAAAACTCAATCAGGTTAGTTAAACATGATTTGCCTGTAACAATCTGTGCTGGTTTCCCTAATCAATCCACACTTGTCCAAGTGACTGTTAATTCTGTCCCGGATTATAGTTTCTAAAAGTTTCCCCACCACTGAGGTTAAACTGACTGGCCTGTAGTTGCTGGGTTTATCCTTAAGCCCTTTTTTGAACAAGGGTGTAACTTCCGCAATTCTCCAGTCCTCTGGCACCACCCCAGTATCTACGGACGTTTGGAAGATTAGGGCCAGTTTCTCCACAATTTTCACCCATACTTCCCTTCGCAACCTACAATGCATCCCATCCTGACTGGGTGACTTATCTACTTTAAGTACAGCTAGCCTTTCAAGTACCTCTTCTTTATCAATTTTTAGCACATCCAGTATCTCAACTATATCTTCCTTTACTGAGACTCTGGCAGCATCTTCTTCCTTGGTAAAGACAGATGCAAAGTACTCATTTAGTACCTCGGCCATTCCCTCTGCCTCCACGAGTAGATCTCCTTTATGATCCCTAATCGGCCCCACCCCTCCTCCGTTTACTGTTTACATGTCTGTCGAAGAATTTTGGATTCCCTTTTATGTTGGCTGCCAGTCTATTCTCATACTCTCTCTTTGCCCCTCTCATTTCCTTTTTCATTTCCCCTCTGAACTTTCTATATTCTGCCTGGTTCTCAGTTGTGTTATCAACCTGACATCTGTCATATGCCACTTTTTCCTGTTTCATTTTATTCATTATCTCTTTTGTCATCCAGGAAGTTCTGGCTTTAGTTGCCCTATCTTTCTGCCTCGTGGGAATGTGCCTAGGCTGTACCTGAGCCATCTCCTCTTTAAAGGCCACCCACTGTTCAATTACAGTTTTGCCAATCTTTGATTCCAATTTACCTGAGCCAGATCTGTTCTCATCCCATTGAAGCAATCTGAGTTCACAAATTCAAATCTCACCATTGCAAGCTGTGAAACTGAATTCAATAAGTGTGGTAATTTGTGGGCTGGTACCTAAAAAACAATTACCATGATTTAAAAACCCAACTGATTCATTAATGTCCTTCAGGGAAAGGAACCTGCTAGCCCTATTCGGTCTGGCCTGCATGTCACTCCAGTCCCACAGCACAGTTGACTCAACGCTCGGAAGTAGCCTAACAAGCCGCTCAGCCTTACCTGCACCACCTACATATGAGGAGCAAATATTTAAAAAGTACAATGTCTGCCTGCGTCTCCAATTCATCTTTTTTATACTGTGGACAAGGTTCAGAGTACTGGCACAACACTGCAATAACTCCATTCTTGCAAGATCCATGTGTGCGCACCTGTTCAAACATAGTCAATAAACTTTAAGCCAGTGTTTGCAAACTAGCATTTGCAATTTCATGCTTCTGGCTGAACACCTCCCCAATGCTAGATGAAGGCATGTACAGGTGAGCATGTGCAGCTTCATTTATATTACAGGGATGCCTCTGGAGGCATTACGGTAGTATCAATGGCGTAGTAACTGATCATACCAAGAAATGGCTTTCAGACCAACTTGTAAAAGATCAGAAACAGATCAAGAAATAAAGCTGAACGAATGGAAGAGAAAAGGTTGTACTGCAACAATTAATAGTAATAATTCATCGAGAAAAAGGGTTGCGGAAACTCAAATAAATATCCAAGATTCTTCAGTGAACAAATAGAAAGATTTCAGCTAAAGAAATAATAAAATAATACTGAACTATAGTAACATAGGAACAGGAGTCGGCCATTCAGCCCCTAGAGGCTGTTCCGCCATTCATTTAGATCATGGCTGATCTGTACCTCAAATCCATTTACCCACCTTAGCTCCATAACCCTTGATACCCTTACCCAACAAAAATCTATCAATCTGAGTCTTGAAAATTTCAACTGACCCAGCGTCCAGAGGAGTGGGGCAGGGGGGAAGGGGGGGTGGGGAGAAGGGAAGAATTCCAGATTTCCACTACCCTTTGTGTGAAAAAGTACATCCTGATTTCACTCCTAAATGGCCTATCTCTAAGTTTAACATTATGCCCTCTTGTTCTGGATTCTCCCACCAGAGGAAATAGTTTCTCTGTATCTACCCTATCAAATCCCTTTATCATTTTAAACACCTCGATTAGATCACCCCTCAATCTTCTATACTCACGGCAATACAAGCCAAGTTTATACAATGGTGAATCTGCGCAGTACTCCCTCCAAGGCCAATATATCCTTCCTGAGGTTCAGTGCCCAAAACTGAACACAGTACTCCAGAAACAGTCTGACCAAGGCTCAGTACAACTGAAGCATAACTTCATCCCCATGGCATTCCAGCCTCCTTGAGATGAAGGCCAACATTAGCCTTTTTGATCACTTTTTGTACCTGTGCACCAGCTTTTAGTAATTCGTGTATATGAACACATAAATCCCTTTGCTCCACCACAGCTCCAAGTCTCTCACTATTAAAAAATATTTTCATTTGTTTTTCTCCGATCCAAAGTGCGTGATCTCACACTTCCCCACAATGAACTCCTCCTGCCACAGTTTTTCCCATTCACGTAATCTGTCTATGTCCCTTTGTAACTTTCTGCTCCCATCTACACAATTTACAGTAGATCAAAGGGAAAGCAAAGTGTAGAGGAAGTCCTTTTTATGACGTACTACCCCTTTTTATAGAACTAAGTCACACTCTTACCAGGAAACGTTTTGACTGTTCAAGATAAAAAAGATCAATTTTACTGCCACCATGAAGACTGTAAGTGGGGTCTCCCTGATGGGTCACTCTGTGAGCCCTGGAGCATCTATACTGCAAACAGTGTGGACAAAACTCCAAACCAGCACAAGAGCCATTCCAGGACCACTGTCCCGCAAAACCATACAAAAGAGCTGATATGCATTCCCTACACATCAATGGATTTGTGAAAAATTCAGCACAAGACAAAGTAGTTGAAAAATGCTGGGGCTAAACACTGGATATGTGTCAACTGGAGCCTGGAGGCTCTTTCACTTTAGTTCCAGGAAATAATACCGAACATCTACAGTTTAAAACATCTGCCTACTGTGTGAAAAGACTTCCACTCTCACACATCATCACCAGTCAAATCTGGACTTGGGACACTTCTATCCAGTCTACAATCATTTTAAAGGTTACGAATCCCAGTTTTCAAAAATAATTGCTCAATATTGGTGTCAATTTGCACCACCAATATTATTGTAATGGAAAGTACGCACTGCTCTTTCCTCCCTCTCCTTCCCCCACCCCCCGGATAACAATTCCCTTTTAAAAATCTCAGGGTTCAGATAATCTAATAATATTTTATAATGGCAGAATTGTGATTTCCAGTGCACAGTTGTCATCGCTCTCATTTATGCCTTCCTGCCCACTAAGTCGAGCAGCAGTGGTTCGTTATTTTATTTTGTTCAATGTAACAACAAATTGCATTTATGTACAAAGCACCCCGAGGTGTTTGAGAAGAGTAGTGGGAAGAGGAATGGAATGCCAAGTCAGGGGGAGTGTTTAGGAGGGGTAATTGAAAGCTTGGACAAAATGATGGGATTTGAGAAAATAGTGAGCAAAAAGTAGTAAGACAATGGGGTATAGAGAGGGAATGCACAGTAAAACCTAGACAACTAAAAGCCCTGCCACCAATAATAGGCTGAATGGAGGAGCAGGGATACATAGGACATCAGAGAAGACCAAAGGGGTGCAGGTGGGGAAAGTTAGTCTGGAAGAGGTTGCAGAGGTAGGGTGGAGAGGCCAGGAAGAGTATTTTAAATTCCATGGGGACAGAGAACCACTATAGGCCTGTGAGGGAGAGACTGATGAGTGAGCAAAGCTTTGTGAGAGGTAGAATTCAGGCACCTATGATTTGGACCAGTTGGATGAAGGAAGGCCAGCGAGAGTATGGCATAATCGAGACTGGTGAAATGGTCAAACAGGGACAGAGGGGGGGCAATGTTGTGGAGATGGAAACAAGACATGGAAACAAGTGGGAGGTAGGGGACTCCGGTCTGAAGTGGCAGCAATTTGCATGCGCAAAAGGATGCAGAGAAAATCTAAATTATGTGGGCCAGTGGGAGAAAGCTAGATACGGTGGGGAAGCATTGTAAGGATAGGGTCTGATGAGAGGAGGCAACCAATCCAATATTTGAGGATTTAACTTAAGGCAGAAGGAAGCTTCCAAGGAGGCAGCAGCAATGGACACAATTGTTTTCTCCATCCAGAAACATTTGCAGCCTTATTGTGTACAAGACATCAGTCTGTTGGAGCACAGCTTTCACATGTCCTACCTTGTGGCAAACTTCAGACTTTATCTCTTTCATAGCACGGTCGGAGAAGACACAGCCACAGGCATGGAGATAGCAAAACCTGTAAGGAAATCAGTCAGGTCACAAACAACAATCACAATTAACAGTGGACTGCTTCTCAGACCTTTCATAACTTCACCTAGATTGTATATGCAGAGGTGAGAGAGGGTCAAATTAAAAACGCAATTGGATTCATGTTAGTCAGGTATCTCTACTTTGCAAGGCAACCAGCAACTGTTTTAATGGCAGCAAAACTGAATTAAAGCATCTGCTACATTCAGGTTTCAAACGTACCTTCCCTTTCAATTGTTTTACAAATATTCCTGTAAGTGAACCTTCCCCTTTATGATCCAAAAGCTGCATTTTATGTACATCACCTTGCAATGATGACCCAGGACTAACAATTACCCCAAACAGAACAAACCACAATCTGCAAACTTTATTTTCAGTCATCCGAGTACACAGATCAGGGATTTTACAGTTTAGGGTATGAAAATGTTTATTTACAATTTAAAGCACAATGCATCAGAATTAGACAATGTTCAGACAGCACATTTACAATATAATTAAATGAGGTAATAGCAACTGGAGTGCATGGGGTACTGGTAATATCGTTCAGTTTCAAATAATACAACTCAGTGAACTTTTCTGCCCTCCTGCACAATATTTTGCCGATTAACACTTCCTAACACAAGTCTCCCAGATAACTGCCATCAGAAGGAGTGGATTACTAGAGTTCTGCTAATAGCCAGCTGATAACTGGAGGAGCACTTGAACAGATCTGGCCAACACTCAGATTTTCCCTCCTTCAATCTCTAATAAGAGGACCACCCTCCTGGTTTTACTAAAAATTACAGACACCAAGACGCATTCTTGTCCTCTCGAGGAAAATATTGGCTCTGAAACTTCGGGTCCTTTGTGGGGCACAGTAATAAACACCCATCTCTGCTTCCATCAAAATAGCAGCTAGATGGTGGAATGGTGGCACAACAAAACCACTAACACAAGATGGCAGAAGAATCACCTTGGGCACACTCATCCCAGTGGTCAACTCAAGAGTGGTATCGCACGGACTTGAGGGCAGGTTGCATGTCCACTTTAACGGTCGGGGAAAGGTGTGCTGGCAGAAGAAATATTTTATTTTGTATAATACCCGAACATTCATGTAGCTTACATTAAAGGCTATATGAATGTTGGTTAAATGCAATCGCGCCTGCAAATCTCACCAGTCACACAGCTCTAATGTCAAAGAAAAATTCAAACTACTTACTTCTGTCGTCCATTCATTTCCAAACCAACCACGGGACAGATGAAAGCAGCACGGTGCAAGTCTTCGTACTTGTCACCCTTTGTGTTGGCCTTGTCGCCTTTCCAGGCTGGATTGTCAGTCAGATTCAGCTCCTTCACATCCTGAAGATCAAAAAAAGCATGAAAAAACTTAACAAATCACAACGTCATGGACCAATAAACTCCGAATGTTTCTCAATAAAGGGGCGGTTGCTATCGATTGCTTTATCTTTATACGTGACTTGATTTCAGGTCTGAAGGCAGAATGTATTTTAAAACCCAGATCCATCTCAAACAAAGTAATTTCACTTAAGTTAATAAAGATTATACTAATTCTGTCTGATTGGCTCATTAATGTCCATGTATTATGGGAAGAATGAGCTAGGTCAAGAACATAGGGACATGCAGGTAGATTTAAGGATAATTTTCAGGGGGAAAAAAATTGGGCTCATCTGCTATTCTCCCTGATGCAATGCTAAAAAAAAAATTATCAGCAGGAAAACAAAACATCCTGTCAGATGGAAACACAATTAATCGCCACAGAAAGCTGGAAATTATCACTTGTCAGTTTTGCCTGCAATCCAGGTGGAACATTGCCTAAATCAGAGTAGAAATCAAAATAAACAGAAAGGGAGCTGTAACCATTAACAAGGGAGGTATTAGCTGAGTGAGGGCACAGTTCAAGGGCAACAAGGAAGCTCCTGAATCCGAAACCCAGAAAGCATGGATGGGAGGTCTGACTTGCAGATTAAACAGAATGGCTACAACATAAAGAGCTTGGCAACACAAACAAGAAAGGTTCAATGTTAAACCTGATGCTGGAGGCGAGGCAGCGTAGTGGTTAGTACATTGCTTCACCTCTTTGGGATGTGAATCCAGTCCAGACTGATGAGATGAAGGTGTCTCTGTCTCTCTCTGGTGGGCATGATGTGGAGATGCCGGTGATGGACTGGGGTGGACAAATGTAAGGACTTGCACAACACCAAGTTATAGTCCAACAGTTTTATTTTAAATCACAAGCTTTCGGAGCTTTCCTCCTTCGTCAGGTGAGTGAAGGGTTCTAAAAACGCATAGCAGAAATAGTCAGAGAACAATGCCTGGTGATTACAGATAATCTTTCCAACTGCCCCCTACCTCGGCTGGGAGACGATCACAGCAATCAAAGGAGTCGTTGGTGTTCAGACAGGTTAGCCACGGAAAACATTACATCCCAGGATACTGAATACACAATGGGTCAGATCACAAAGACAGAGAGAGAAAAAGAGACCCGAAAGGCAGAGAGAGAGACAGCCAATCTCCAGATGCCATCCTACAACTCATCCGCTTCATCCTGGATCACAATGTCTTCACCTTTGACAACCTGTTCTTTACCCAAACACACGGAACAGCCATGGGGACCAAATTCGCACCCCAATACGCCAACATTTTCATGCACAAGTTTGAGCACGACTTCTTCACTGCACAGGACCTCCAACCAACGCTATACACCAGATACATCGCGACATTTTCTTCCTATGGACCCACGGCGAGGAATCACTGAAGAGACTACACGATAACATCAACAAGTTCCATCCCACCATCAAACTCACCATGGACTACTCCTCAGAATCAGTTTCATTCTTGGACACACGAATCTCCATCAAAGACGGGCACCTCAGCACCTCACTCTACCGCAAGCCCACGGACAACCTCACGATGCTCCACTTTTCCAGCTTCCACCCTAACCACGTCAAAGAGGTCATCCCCTGTGGACAGGCCCTGCGAATACACAGGATCTGCTCAGACGAGGAGGAATGCGATGGACACCTACAGACGCTGAAAGACACCCTCGTAAGAACGGGATATGACGCTCGACTCGTCGATCGACAGTTCCGACGGGCCACAGCAAAAAATCGCATAGACCTCCTCAGAAGACAAACACGGGACACAACCAACAGAGTACCCTTCGTTGTCCAGTACTTCCCCGGAGCGGAGAAACTACGCCATGTTCTTCGCAGCCTTCAACATGTCATCGATGACGACGAACACCTCGCTAAGGCCTTCCCCACGCCTCCACTACTCGCCTTCAAACAGCCACCTAACCTCAAACAGACCATCGTTTGCAGCAAATTACCCAGCTTTCAGGAGAACAGCGTCCACGACACCACACAACCCTGCCACGGCAAACTCTGCAAGACATGCCAGATCATCGACACAGATACCACCATCACACGAGAGGACACCACCCACCAGGTACATGGTTCATGCTCCTGCGACTGGGCCAACGTTGTCTACCTCATACATTGCAGGAAAGGATGCCCCGGAGCACGGTACATCGGCGAGGCCATGCAGACACTGCGACAACGGATGAACGGACACCGCACAACAATCGCCAGACAGGAGGGTTCCCTCCCAGTCGGGGAACACTTCAGCAGTCAAGGACATTCAGCCTCCGATCTTCGGGTAAGCGTTCTCCAAGGCGGCCTTCGAGACACACGACAACGCAAAATCATCGAGCAGAAATTGATTGCCAAGTTCCGCACCCAGGAGGACGGCCTCAACCGGGATCTTGGGTTCATGTCACACTACACGTAACCCCACCAGTGAAAGAAAGTTATCTGTTTTTAATACAACTGGACATTCTCTCTCTCGCTCTGCCTTTCGGGTCTCTTTCTCACTCTGTCTTTGTGATTTGACCCATTGTGTATTCAGTATCCTGGGATGTAATGTTTTCCGTGGCTAACCTGTCTGAACACCAACGACTCCTTTGATTGCTGTGATCGTCTCCCAGCCGAGGTGTGATGGGGGGCAGTTGGAAAGATTATCTGTAATCACCAGGCATTGTTCTCTGACTATATATGCTATGCGTTTTTAGAACCCTTCACTCACCTGACGAAGGAGGAAAGCTCCGAAAGGTTGTGATTTAAAATAAAACTGTTGGACTATAACCTGGTGTTGTGCAAGTCCTTACATTTCTCTCTGGTGGCTGCTAGGGTTCTATCTAACGTGAGTTTGAATAGTCTCAATCCAAATTAAATGCCATGATGTGGAGATGCCGGTGATGGACTGGGGTTGACAAATGTAAGGAATCTCACAACACCAGGTTATAGTCCAACTGTTTTATTTGAAAATCACAAGCTTTCCAAATCATAATCACAAGGAAAGCTTGTGATTTTCAAATAAAACAGTTGGACTATAACCTGGTGTTGTAAGATTCCTTACAAATTAAATGGGTATGGACTCAGCAGAAATGTGCTGATTCATACTAATTGGCAAGGCGTCTGAACTCTTGTCGCCTGCCTGCAATGACTGGATCAAATTACACATTCCAGAGAACCTGAATTACTCTGCAGCAGACTGGATCAACTTACACATTGCAGACAAAGGGTTGGGTGAGTGTCTTGTGGCCAAATTTGCTGATGATACAAAGATAGGTGGAAAAGCAAGTTGCAATGAGGACACAAAGTGTCTGCAAAGGGATATTGACAGATTAAGCGAATGGGGAAAAATTTGGCAGATTGGAATGTAATGTGGGAAAATGTGAAGTCATCCACTTTGGGAGGAAAAATAAAAAAGCAAAATATTATTTGAATGAAGAAATACTACAAAATGCTGCGGTACAGAGGGATCTGGTTGTCCTCGTACATGAAACACAAAAAAGTCAACATACAAGTGCAGCAGGTAATCAGGAAGGCAAACAGAATATTGGCCTTTATTTCTAGGGGGATGGAGTATAAAAGCAGGGAAGTCATGCTACAACTGTACAGGGTGCTGGTGAGACCACACCTGGAGTACTGCGTACAGCTCTAGTGCCCTTATTTAAGGAAGGACATACTTCATTGGAGGCAGTTCAGAGAAGTTTCACTTGGTTGATTCCGAGTATGGAAGGGTTGTCTTATGAGGAAAGACTGAACAAGTTAGGTCTATACCCATTGGAGTTCAGAAGAATGAGAGGAGATCTTATTGAAACATACAAGATTCTGAGGAGACTCGATGGGGTAGATGTTGAGAGGATGTTACCCCTCATGGGGGAATCTAAAACTAGGGGACATCGTCTCAGAATAAGGGGTCGCCCATTTAAGACGGAAATGAGGAGGAATTTATTCTCCCAGAGGGTCGTGAATCTTTGGAATTCTTTACCCCAAAAAGCTGTGGAGGCTGAGTCATTGAATACATTCAAGGTTGAGTTAGACAAATTTTTGATCAGCAAGGGAGTCAAAGCATATGGGGAAAGGGCGGGAAAGTGGAGTTGAGGTAAAAATCAGATCAGCGATGATCTCATTAAATGGCACAGCAGGCTCGAGGGGCCGAATGGCCTACACTTGCTCCTACCTCTTCTGGTCTTATGTTAATTGCTCTGCTGTTGCCATTTACAGCTCCTCTAGACCCACCTTTTGTTTCTTTACTTGTCCCGTTACCACCCCCCTTTGCCTTGCAGCATCATCCCTTCTGTCATTTAATCACTCCTGCCCTCCACCCCATCACGGACCTTCTCTTTTGTTCTTTCCTCTCCTCCACCCCCACTTTCCCTGGCTCTGTATTTGCTTAAAAACTGTTAAATCTTTAACTTCTTCCAGTTCTGACGAAAGGTCATCGACCTGAAACGTTAACTCAGTTTCTCTCTCCTCAGATGCTGCCTCACTTGCTGAGTATTTCCAGGATTTTCTGTTTTTATTTCAGATTTCCAACCTCCGCAGTATTTTGCTTTTATATCATTTATAATCTCTCCTATTACCTTACAGGGATTCCAAACTGGTCAACAAACTTCAGTACCTCATTTGCCATTAATGCATTTGAATTCAGGGCTCATGCACATGGTGAAGAACAGGGCAGTCAGAGACAGTGGGGCGAGCCTAATAGCATGGACAGCTAGAAGGAAAGCATCAGTAAGAGAAGCTGGACGTCTGGCAAAGGAAAGCAACACTGCTGGGGATGGGGGGAGGAACAGATTATGATGGGTTGGGTCTTCAATTATATTTTCGTCCTGAGGAATTTGATTTGAGAACCAAAGGCTCAAGAGTTAAAAGAGAGTGTTCTAATTAAAATTAATAAAGTTTAAACTTACTGTAAGAAAATGCAGCACAAAAGGGAGAGAGGGAAGCCTGCTCAGATATTTGAATTGCCAAACCTCACTAAAGACTTCAAATTTGAGAGACCTTTGGCCAAAATCATGACAGCATAAATATCCAATTAAAAATGGTTAAATTTTCAAGTCTTGCACTTAAAATTGATAAGTTAACAGTTCTGTGTATCTACATTACCAAAACCCATTTGCACATTTCAACATGACTGATGAGACGGCCACCAACATGACTGATGAGACGGCCACCAACATGACTGAAAAACATCCTGATTGCACTGCCACAATGCCATTTACACAGGTGTCTTGCAGCCTCTAGTGGCTAAAATGGAGTACGACGTCAGCACAGCAGGATCATTGATTGATACCATTTGAAGCTGAACAAGGCCCTCCATTAAAAAAATACTTCCAACCTCAGTTTGTACATCAATCCTCATTAAAGAAATAAAGCCCAAAAATATCTTCGAGCATTCCCTCAAAGAATATTTTTTATTTGTTCATGGGATGTGGGCATTGCTGGCATGACCGGCATTTATCGCCCATCCCTAATTGCCCTTGAGAAGGTGATGATGGGCCTTCTTCTTGAACTGCTGCAGTCATGTGGTGAAGGTACTTCCACAATGCTATTAGGTAGAGAGTTCCAGGATATTGACCCAGCGACGATGAAGGAACGGCAATATACGTCTAAGTCAGGATGGTGTGTGACGTGGAAGGGAACTTGGAGGTGATGGTTTTCTTTTGCCCATTTATGTTGAATGTTTTGAAAAATATCTTATAAACAAATTCTCTGACCACACCTGTTCAGCTGACTGCTCAGCCAGTCCAACAACTTCACTGACAGGTGAAGTGGCTTCTCTAAATTTGGGTTAAGCTGATCGAGAATCACCTGACCCTAGGAATGCCTAAGATAGGCTGGGTACACCGCGCCTCTCTGCAGAAGGTCAAATGAGACTTTCTAACTGTGATTATATTTTTCCAATTTAAAGTGGGAAGTATTCCCCTTAGAATTTCCTTCCTTTTAAGGGTCACAGTGTGAAATGGCAAAGTATCAGTGAATTGAATATTTTATGAATTTTTAAACGAAAACGATACATTTTGAATCAGCGGGCTGCGGCAAATCTGGGCTCGCAGAGGTAGCGGCAGAGCGACAGTTCAGGTCATTTGTTTAAAGGTCAGAACACGGCACATGCACGCTGGGATCTAACAGGCTTTCTGGTGGCAGCAGATTGGAAGCAGGTCAGAGTAAAAAATACTTTGACAAGGTGCCACATATTAGGTTACCTAATAAGATAGAGTCCCGTGGGATTAGCAGGCAGATCTTGGGTTGGATAAGGAATTGGTTGCATTCTCAGATAGAAGGTAGTTGTTAATGGTAGTGGTTCTGTGTGAGGACCGGTTACTAGTGGAATCCCACATGGATCATTGTTAGGGCCATTCTCTTCACTATTTTTATCAATAATCTGGGGGAATTTCCGTAAGTTTGCAGATGATACAAAGATTTGTGTGGGTTTTAGAACCTTAGATGAGAAAAATAGGTTACAGGTAGGTGTAGCTGCGATGGGGAATGGGCTAGTGTTTGGCAAATATCATTTAATACTGAGAAATGTAGTGTTACGCACGTGAGTAAGGCCAATGCCAACCACGTGTTCACCAAGCAGGGTTGCAAGCTTAAGGCAGCTGAGCAGGAGAAAGACCTTGGTGTTATAGTACATGAATCGCTGATGGTTCACGACCAGTAGCGTGAGGCTATTGCAAAAGCTAATGAAGCATTGGCATGTACTGCTTGGATGATTAAATACAAAACAAAAAGTACTATACTCACCTTGGTTAGGCTTTATCTGGAAAATTGAGTCCTTGGAAAAGGTTTAGATGAGGGCCACAAGATTGTTACCTAGTTTAAAGGCTGATAGGATTAGAGAGCTGGGGCTTTTTAGTCTAGGAAAGCGTAGACCTCAAGAGATTTGACTGAAGTCTTTAAAATAATGAAAGGATTAGATTTGGTCCATGTGGATAGACTGCTCAGGATAGATATGTTAAGGTGGACCAGGGGACAGGAGTGTAAGTTAAGTAAGCATAGAATTAGGTTAGATGGCAGGAGGTACTTCTTTTCAGAGAATCATCGACCTCTGGAACAAATTGCCGGCTCATGCAGTGAGTGCGCTGTAAGCATTCAAAAAGAAGGTGGACGAGTTACTGAGTGTGGCCGACATAACTATGTGTAGAAGGTAGGCGGGGTATTGGGGAATGTGTCTCCCAGTCACTGGGGGTTCCTGGAACTTGTTTGATCACCCTCAGGGTTCAGAGAAGAATTTCCTACATTTTTCCCCCCCCTAAATTGGCCTAGTATTTTTTTCCACTCTCCCAGGAGACTGAGTGGTTGGTTGCTAGGAGGCAGGTGGGTGGATGGAAGTCTTGGTGTCCAGAGGTCGTGGTCCATATCGGTACCAACGACATAGGTAAGAAGAGGGATGAGGACCCGCAGGCAGATTTTAAGGAGTTAGAAAAGAGATTAAGAAGCAGGGCCTCAAAGGTAGTAATCTCCGGATTACTCCCGGTGCCACGCAGTAGCGAGTATAGAAATAGGAGGATAGAGCAGATGAATGCATGGCTGAAGAGATGGTGCAGGAGGGAGGGCTGGGGCATTGGGACCAGTTCTGGGGAAGGTGGGACCTGTACAGGCCAGACAGGTTGCATCTCAACGGAGCTGGGACCAATGTCCTCGAGGGGAGGTTCGCTAGTGCTGTGGTGGGGGGGGCGGGGTGGGTTTAAACTAATTTGGCAGGGGGGTGGGCACCAGGATGTAGCATTGGAAAGGAGAAACAAGGGGCACAAAGGATCGGGAAAGAAAGATGGCACTAGAGCAAGTAATAGTGCAGTATTAGGTGGGATCAGAGTGAGAGAGAGTACAAGTCTAGGACTGATTTGCAGTGCATGTTGTGAACAAGGTTGGTGAGCTGCAGGCGCAAATATCCACATGGGTAAGCACGGTTGGTGAGCTGCAGGCGCAAATACCCACATGGGAATATGATGTTGTGGCGATAATGGAGACCTGGCTCAAAAAAGGGCAGCTTTTGGTACTAAATATTCCTGGATACAAGGTGTTCAGGAAAGATAGGGAAGGAAAGAAAGGAGCGGGGTGGTGGCAGTATTGATTAAGTGGAATATTGCAGTACTGGAGAAAGATGATGTCCTGGAGGGGTCAAGGACAGAATCTATTTGGTTAGAGTGACTGGGTGTATTCTATAGGCCACCAACTAGTAGGATGGATATAGAGGAGCAAATTTGCAAGGAAATTACAGAGAGGTGCAAAAGCTATAGAGTAGTGATAACTGGGGACTTCAACTACCCTAATATAGACTGGGAAAATAATAATATAAAGGGCAAAGAGAGGGAGGAATTTTTGAAATGTGTTCAGGATAACTTTCTTGACCAGTGCGTTTCTGGCCCAACGAGGGAGGAGGCATTGCTGGACTTGGTTCAAGGAATGAAGCGAGCCAAGAGGAGCAAGTGTCAGTGGGAGAGCATTCAGGGAGCAGCGATCATAGTATCATAAAGTTTAGAGTAGCAATGGAAAAAGATACGGACCACACTAAAGTAAAAATACTCAATTGGAGGAGGGCCAATTTCAATAGGATGAGAACAGATCTGGCCCAGGTAAATTGGAATCAAAGATTGGCAGGCAAAACTGTAAGTGGGCAGCCTTTAAAGAGGAGATGGTTCAGGTACAGTCTAGGTACATTCCCAAGAGGCAGAAAGGTAGGGCAACTAAAGCCAGAGCTCCCTGGATGACAAAAGAGATAGGGAGTAAGATGAAACTGAAAAAAGGGGCGTATGACAGATGCCAGGTTGATAACACAAGTGAGAACCAGGCAGAATATAGAAAGTTCAGAGGGGAAGTGAAAAAGGAAATAAGAGGGGCAAAGAGAGAGCAGGAGAATAGACTGGCAGCCAACATAAAAGGGAATCCAAAATTCTTCTACAGGCATGTAAACAGTAAACGGGTAGTAAGAGGAGGGGTGGGGCCGATTAGGGACCATAAAGGAGATCCGCTCATGGAGGCAGAGGGGATGGTTGAGGTACTAAATGAGTACTTTGCATCTGTCTTTACCAAGGAAGAAGATGCTGCCAGAGTCTCAGTAAAAGAAGATATAGTTGAGATACTGGTTGGGCTAAAAATTGATGAAGAGGTACTAGAAAGGCTAGCTGTACTTAAAGTAGGTAAGTTGAGTTACTTCTAAAGATGGCCAACCTCCAGCAGCAGCAAGAGACCCAGGAGCTGGCCTCCAAGCGGTTGGACATCCAGAACAAGCGCTTCTACCTGGACGTGAAGCAGAACGCCAAGGGCCGCTTCATCAAGATCGCCGAGGTGGGCGCGGGCGGCAACAAGAGCCGGCTGACTCTCTCCATGGCGGTGGCGGCCGAGTTCCGCGACTACCTTGGGCATTTCATCGAGCACTACGCGCAGCTGGGCCTCTCGGACTCTGACGCTGGCCTGAGCTCCGACGAGCCCCGCCGTGCGCTGAAGAGCGAGTTCCTGGTGCGGGAGAACCGCAAGTACTACATGGACCTGAAGGAGAACCAGCGAGGTCGCTTCCCGCGCATCCTTAAATCGAGGCCCCGGCTTGGGGGGGACGCAAGGCCAGACCATCGCCCTGCCGGCCCAAGGGCTCATCAAGTTCAGGGACGTGCTGGCGAAGCTGATCAACGACTACGGCGTGGACGACGAGCCGTGCGGCCAGTCTGAGTTGCCCGAGGGCACGTCCATCACCGTGGACAGCAAGCGCTTCTTCTTCGACGTGGGCTCCAACAAGTACGGCGTGTTCATGCGAGTGAGGTAAAGCCCTCTTACAGGAACTCCATCACCATCCCCTATAAAGCCTGGTCCAAGTTCGGCAGCACCTTCAGCAAGTACGCCGAGGAGATGAAGGAGAACCAGGACAAACATCGGGACAAGAAGGAAAAAGCAGGAACTAAGTGTCACAAAACATATTTGAAAGTTCTTTATCTGAATGCACGTAGCATTAGTAACAAAATGGACGAGTTAACGGCACAAATAACTACGTATGGGTATGATCTTGTGGCCATTACAGAAACATGGCTGCAGGGTGACAACGACTGGGAATTAAATATGCCAGGGTATTTAACAATCAGGAAGGACAAGCAGGAAGGAAGGGGAGGTGGGGTGGCTATGTTAATAAAGGAAGGAATCACTAATACAGAGAAAAGATATTGGGACAAAGGATCAGGATAATGAAACAGTTTGGGTAGAGATAAGGAATAATAAGGGGCAAAAAACACTCGTGGGCGTAGTATATAGGTCTCCTAATAGTTGCAACTCTGCTCGAAGAAGTATTAATCAGGAAATAGTCGGGGCATGTAATAAGGGAACAGCTATAATTATGGGGGATTTTAACTATCATATTAACTGGACAAATCAAATTGGGCAGGGCAGCCTTGAGGAAGAGTTTATTGAGTGTATTAGGGATGGATTTCTTGAGCAGTATGTAACTGATCCTACAAGGGGGCAAGCAACCTTGGACCTGGTCCTGTGTAATGAGCCAGGATTAATTAATAATGTCCTAGTTAAGGATCCCCTTGGAATGAGTGACCATAACATGGTTACATTCCATATCCAATTAGAGGGTGAGAAGGTTGGTTCTCAAACAAGCATACTGAGCTTGAATAAAGGAGACTATGATAGTATGAGAGCGGAATGGATTAAAGTGGACTGGGAAAATAGATTAAAGGGTAAGGCGGTACATGAGCAGTGGTGTTCATTCAAGGAGTTATTTTACAACTTTCAAAACAAATATATTCCACTGAGGAAAAAAGGGTGTAAAAGAAATGACAGCCATCCGCGGCTAAGTAAAGAAATTAAGGATAGTATCCGACTAAAAACAAGGACATATAAGGTAGCCAAACTTAGTGGGAGGATAGAAGATTGGGAAGTCTTCAAAAGACAGCAAAAAGTAACTAAAGGATTGATTAAGAAAGGGAAGATAGATTATGAAAATAAATTAGCAAAAAATATAAAAACAGATAGCAAGGGTTTCTACAGTTATATAAAAAGAAAAAGGGTAGCTAAGGCAAACGTAGGTCCCTTAGAAGATGAGACCGGGAAATTAATGGTGGGAAACATGGAGATGGCAAAAATGCTGAACAAATATTTTGTTTCAGTCTTTATGGTAGAGGACACTAAGAATATCTCAACACTGGACAAACAGGGGGCTCTGGGGGGGGGGGGGGGGAGGAGCTAAATACGATTAAAATCACCAAGGAATTGGTACTTAGTAAATTAATGGGACTCAAGGCGGATAAATCCCCTGGACCTGATGGCTTACATACTAGGGTCTTGAGGGAAGTGGCAGTGGGGATTGTGGATGCTTTGGTAATAATTTTCCAAAATTCTCTGGACTCGGCAAAGGTCCCGGCAGATTGGAAAACTGCTAATGTAACACCCTTATTTAAAAAGGGTAGTAGGCAGAAGGCTGGAAATTATAGACCAGTTAGCCTAACATCTGTGGGTAAAATTTGAGTCTATTATTAAGGAGACAGTAGCAGAACATTTGGATAAACATAATTTAATAGGACAAAGTCAGCATGGCTTTACGAAGGGGAAGTCATGTCTGACAAATTTGCTTGAGTTCTTTGAGGACATAACGTACAGGGTGGATAAAGGGGAACCAGTGGACGTAGTGTATTTAGACTTCCAGAAGGCATTCGACAAGGTGCCACATAAAAGATTATTGCTCAAGATAAAGAATCACTGGATTGGGGGTAATATTCTGGCATGGGTGGAGGATTGGTTATCTAACAGGAAGCAGAGAGTTGGGATAAATGGTTCATTCTCGGACTGGCAACCAGTAGCCAGTGGTGTTCCGCAGGGGTTGGTGCTGGGTCCCCAACTCTTTACAATCTATATTAACGATTTGGAGGAGGGGACCGAGTGTAACATATCAAAGTTTGCAGATGATACAAAGGTGGGAGGGAAAGTAAAGTAGAGAGTGAGGAGGACATAAAAAACCTACAAGGGGATATAGACAGGCTGGGTGAGTGGGCGGAGATTTGGCAGATGCAATACAATATTGGAAAATGTGAGGTTATGCACTTTGGCAGGAAAAACCAGAGAGCAAGTTATTATCTCGATGGCAAGAGACTGGAAAGTACTGCAGTACAAAGGGATCTGGGGGTCCTCGTGCAAGAAAATCAAAAAGTTAGTATGCAGGTGATCAAGAAAGCCAATGGAATGTTGGCTTTTATTGCTAGGGGGATAGAATATAAAAACATGGAGGTATTGCTGCAGTTATATAAGGTATTGGTGAGACCACACCTGGAATACTGCATACAGTTTTGGTGTCCATACTTAAGAAAAGACATACTTGCTCTCGAGGCAGTACTCGGTTAATCCCGGGGATGAGGGGGCGGACATACGAGGAGAGGTTGAGTAGATTGGGACCCTACTCATTGGAGTTCAGAAGAATGAGAGGCGATCTTATTGAAACATATAAGATTGTGAAGGGGCTTGATCGGGTGGATGCGGTGAGGATGTTCCCAAGGATGGGTGAAACTAGAACTAGGGGGCATAATCTTAGAATAAGGGGCTGCTCCTTCTAAACTGATGAGGGGAAACTTCTTCACTCAGAGGGTGGTAGTTCTGTGGAATTTGCTGCCCCAGGAAGCTGTGGAAGCTACATCATTAAATAAATTCAAAGCAGAAATAGACAGTTTCCTAGAAGTAAAGGGAATTAGGGGTTACGGGAAGCGGGCAGGAAATTGGACATGAATTTAGATTTGAGGTTAGGATCAGATCAGCCATGATCTTGTTAAATGGCGGAGCAGGCTCAAAGGGCCAATTGGCCTACTCCTGCTCCTATTTCTTATGTTCTTATGTCACCCGGTCAGGATGGGATTCATCCTAGGTTGCTGAGGGAAGTAAGGGTGGAAATTGCAGAGGTACTGGCCATAATCTTTCAGACATCCATAGATACGGGGGTGGTGCCAGAGGACTGGAGAATTGCAAATGTTACACCCTTGTTCAAAAAAGGGTGTATGGATAAACCCAGCAACTATAGGCCAGTCAGTTTAACCTCAGTGGTGGGGAAACTTTTAGAAACGATAATCCGGGACAGAATTAACAGTCACTTGCACGAATGTGGATTGATTAACAAATCCATGCTGGCTTTCCCTAAAGGCAAATCGTGTTTATCTAACCTGATAGAGTTTTTTGATGAGGTAACAGAGAGGGTAGATGAGGGCAATGCAGTTGATGTGGTGTATATGGACTTTCAAAAGGTGTTTGATAAAGTGCCGCATGGTAGGCTTATCATCAAGATTGCGGCCCATGGAATAAAGGGGGCAGTGGCAACATGGATACAGAATTGGCTACATGACAGGAAACAGAGAGTAGTGGTGAACGGTTGTTTTTCAGACTGGAGGGAGGTGTTCAGTGGTGTTTCCCAAGGGTCGGTGCTGGGACCACTGCGTTTCTTGATATGTATTCATGACTTGGGCTTGGGTGTACAGGGCACAATTTCAAAATTTGCAGAAAACACAAAACTTGGAAGGGTAGTCAACAGTGAGGAGGATAGTGATAGACTTCAAGAGGATATAGACAGCAAATCTGGTGGCATGGACGGACACATGGCAGATAAAATTTAACGCAGAAAAATGCAAAGTGTTACATTTCGGTGGGAAGAACGAGAAGCGGCAATATAAACTAGAGGGCACAACTCTAAAAGGGTTACAGGAACAGAGAGATCTGGGGGTATATATGTACAAATCGTTGAAGGTGGCAGGGCAGGTTGAGAAAGCGGTTAAAAAAGCAAACGGGATCCTGGGCTTTATAAATAGAGGCAGAGTACAAAAGTATGGACGTCATGATGAACCTTTATAAAACACTGGTTTGGCCACAACTGGAGTATTGTGTCCAGTTCTGGGCACCGCACTTCAGGAAAGAGGTGAAGGCCTTAGAGAGGGTGCAGAAGAGATTTACTGGAATGATTCCAGGGATGAGGTACTTTAGTTACGAGTATGGAGTGGAGGAGCTGGGGTTATTCTCCTTGGAACAGAGAAGGTTGCGAGGAGATTTGATAGAGATATTCAAAATCATGAAGAGTCTAGACAGAATTGATAGAGAGAAACTGTTCCCATTGGCGGTAGGCTCAAGAGCCAGAGGACATAGATTTAAGGTGACATGAGGAAAAGCTTTTTTTTACACAGGGAGTGGTTAGGATCTGGAATGTACTGCCCGAGGGGGTGGTGGAGGCAGATTCAATCATGGCCTTCAAAAGAGAACTGGATAAGTACTTGAAAGGAAAAAATTTGCAGGGTTACGGGGAGAGGACGGGGGAGTGGGGCTCGCTGGATTACTCTTGCATAGAGCCGGCGCAGACTTGATGAGCCAAATGGCCTCCTTCCATGCTGCAACCTTTCTATATGTTGCACCATGACAGTATGGGACAGGCTTGGACCAGGGGGTCTTTTCCTGTCCTTTGTATTCGTATGTTCATAACACATTTCAGATAGAAGATCACTGATCTATCTGGCCAACCCATCCAATTTTTCCGTTTCTTTCCTGCAAGGTATCTCATTTCAATAATGCACCATCTCCTTTCCCCAATCTAAGTCTCAATGCTCTGTCACCTCTCCCCCCACCTAGAGTCCTCAATTCTCTCTGCCCCAAGTTACAATGCTCTTCAACCTCCTCTGCCCACCCCAAATCCACAACACTCTACAACTTCCTGAGTCCCTATGCTTTCACATCTGCTCTTTGTCCCAAGTAGTAATGCTCTGCCACCTGCTCTGTGCCAACTCCAAATGCTCAGCCACCTATTCTCTCTGCCCCAAGTCACAATGCTCAACTGCCATCTCCTTTGCCCAGAATCCCAATGCTCTGCCATCATCTCTCCTGCCTCTAATCCAAATACTCTGCTCCTGGCAAACCCTGCCCAGAATCCAATGGATATGCTAACTCCACTCCCTAGCCAAGTTCCAATTCATTGCCACTTGCTTTCGCCACAATGATTCCCCGACACCCTTTCATTTCTCCCCATCATGGATCCCCTGAAAGCCCTGCTGTCACCTCTCGCTGCTGTGCCATCATCTCTTTCTGGCCTGGGCCTCAATGTTCTGCTATTTCATGCTTCCTGTACCAGCCAAAGCACTCACTCCTCCTCAAAATTCACAACCTCAGCTCCCAGCAAGTAAATCACAGTCCCCTAACTTTATCATTGCAACAAAAGTAACCAATCACACCATTGAATCCCCTACAACTCTAACCTCCCTTTTCTTCTCCATGGCTTTTTTCTCTTTACTAACCTGCTGTGACTTTTCCTCAATTTTCCGAAGTAACATTCTCAATGTTATCCTGCATCTGAAACCTATTTGAGAACATTTCCTGTGAGACTCTACTGTCCTCCCTATCTCACATTACAGTAACTCAAACTCTACTTCCTCTGTCAGCATCGTTCACCACCACTCCATACCTCTGCTAGCAGGTCACCATCCTCAGTTATCTCTCCTAAGAAGTACCAGCCACGTGCTTTGTATACAAAAGTGTCTGAAGCAGTCTCAGGACAAAAGAACTCCTTACATCCAGGGAAGGTAGTGGGTAGAGATAGGGATGGTGTGGGGGTGGGGGGGGAATAAAGAGAAAAACAGGTAGCCTAGGGAAGAAAAAAATTGGGCTGAGGGGGAAACGACAGAGAGAAGAAAAAACTGAACACAAACGAGAAGAGGAGGGAAAAGAAACATAAATGGAGGGAAAGCAGGAAACCATCAGAAGATGCAGTTCTGCATGTGGAACGGATGCCCAGCTTTATAGCCATACATGTGTTAATTCGTCAGTCAATTAACAGACTCACCTTAAGGCTCTTGATGTGTGCTGCAGTCTCTATGATACATTTCTCTGGAGATTTGTCCAGTAAGTATTCAATGACAGCGTCTTTGTTGTACAATCTAAAATGAAAACAATAATTTGTCAGACAGAGCATCAACACCAAATGCTAAGTAACAGATAAAGGACTGCAGTAAAGAGGGGAAAAAAATGAATTGAACAATGAAAACACTGTGCACATTGAGACAAGACCCGTGAAACTCAAGAATTATAGCATCCTTGAAGCTGTTTACACTTCACGATGGGAGAGTGATTACTTTCTTTGTACATAAGATCATATTACTGAGGTAATCCATTTCAGTAGCACTATTGAGTCATTCAACACCAAAGAACCATGGTCTATAATCTGGCCTGTCCATAACCCTTGGCTGGGAATAGAGACCAGGGCTTGCCAGCCAATTCTCTTACACACTTTCAGACCCCCAGAAAAAGCAAACAGGGGTGCAGAAACACTCAATAATGACATATATTCCAATAAGAGACCTGTATCTGCTCCAATTGACCTAATGGGCCTTTCCCCAATCTGGTGCAATGGGGAACTCCCAGGTACAGTCACTATGGGTAGGTTCTGAACCTAGCCCAAGCAAAGCATCACCAGGATAGACCTACTCCTCGACAGATGCCAGATTATGGCCTTTCGATCAGTGGCAAATTCAAGATCATCCAACATGATCCAGTTTGCTAACTCAAAATTAAAAACTTCCCCCAGGACCCCACCAACACTCTGCGAGCCAACTGCCCCCACCGCCCCCCGCCAACAGCACCACACCTACACTCCCCAACAAACTCCTCAAACACATCTCCATTCTTTGTACCATGTTTACTTCCAGATCAAAGGATTGCACAAAGGCCTAAATTTTCCAGTTAGGGGCAGAGATGCCTCTCTGACCTCAGCTGACTTCCTACGTGCTAGATGTAACAAGCTAGGCGCAAGCTCCTGGACCTTTGCTGGGGTAGTTGGGCCAAACTGGGGCTGGAAACTTATTGTGGTGGGTCTTGGAATTTGAGAAAGGCGGCAACCTTTGAGCTGCCTGTAATATCCAAAAACATTTTCTCAAAAATTTCTGCTGCTGCTCCTGGGCCATGCTTCTAGAGCGATTGCACAGGCTCGTCTGTTTAAAAAAACCCTCTACAGCTCCCTCTACTGACCTTTGAACACTTGACACCTGCCTCACTTAATCCCACGTTTTTATGTTTTAAAACTCCTTGGGAGCGGCCTGTGACAGCCTTAGTGATTCTTATTTGTGACGGTATAAATGGATCAATGCACTGTGAGCAGTACTCCCATTCTTGCCGCCATTGCTGGGGAAATTCTATCCAAAATCTCTCTGGTCAAAAATGATAAAACAGGGAAATAATTATAGGGAGGCATCACAGAGAGGTATCGGTAAGTGTATATAGTTTCCCTGCACATCAAAAGCATTTAGGATTATAAGACAATTCTGATGAATACTCTCAACTGTGTTCTCATAGTTTAGCTCCTACCTGCCAAGCTCACAAGCAACTATGGGCTTCCTCAGTGGTGCTTGACTGATAGCACAGTAATTCCAGCGGGCAACCAATTCGGCATTTTTATCAACCTGAAAAAAAACACAAACCAATGAAAATACAGTATGGCAAAAAAAGTGTTTTACAATGGGAGAATGAAATCTATTACATTGCTCAACATGGATTCCTTGCGATCAAGATATGAGACAAGAGGAAGCTTTAAGTTGATTGATTTTAGATCATTTCAATTCAAAGAACTGAAAAATCTAATGCAGGCAAATTGTTCACTGTGGTAAAGGTTCAAATATCAGGGGACACAAAGTTACAAATTAGGAGTAAGAAAGGAAGTCAGACAGAACATATTCAGACAAAGGGTGATAGAGTTGTGAAGTTAGCAGGGAAGGCCACTGTTGGTGACAGTATAAGTTGAAGAGTCAATTGAATGAGAAGGAATTGAGGGATATGGTAAGAAGATAGATAGGTGGTATTAGAAGTTTAGGGTCTTGCTTTTGATGTCCTTTTGGGGACAGTGGTGCTAGTCACTCCCGTAAGTGCTCTGAGCATCTTATATTAAGGGGTATGCTCGTACAGCCCAATATTCAACTGTAAGCTAGTGTAACCCAGGGGTGTACCAGTTGTAATACATTGTAACCTGAATTGGATACTTGTGTCTTTTGCATTTTGTGCTCCTTCAATCTCTCTGAAGACAGCTCATTAAACTGCTTTGTTTCATAGCACATGGTTGAATTCGAAGAGTACAACTTGCCATTGCATAATTATATAAAACAATGAACATGTCATACTTCTCCAGATGGGTCATGTTGCTTAACTTAAAAAAAATCTAACTACACCTCTGCATTCTAAAATTCTCTAAGCCTTTTCTAGGCCTCACTACCCTTGTAGCTTTCTGATAAAAACTTGACTGACTTTGCAGTCTTTTCTGGACCTTACTGGCTGCCTGTGTGTCTATTTTTTTTCATCTCCCTCTGTTCACAGCCAGAAAGAACCAGAGACTCAACATAATGGGTGAGCAGTATTTATCCTAACTCGCACCAAGTCCCGTTCACCCATCACCCCTGTGCTCACTGACCTACATTGGCTCCCATCCGGCTACGCCTCGATTTTAAAATTCTCATCCTTGTTTTCAAATCCCTCCATGGCCTCACCTCCTCTGTAACCTCCTCCATCCCTACAACCCTCAAAGATATCTGCACTCCTCCAATTCTGGCCTCTTGCACCTCTCTATTTTCTTGTCTCCACCATTGACGACCGTGCCTTCAGCTGCCTAGATCCTTATCTCTGGAATTCCCTCCCTAAACGTCTCCAGCTTCTCTACCTCTCTCTCCTCCTTTAAGACACTCCTTAAAACCTACCTCTTTGACTAAACTTTTTGGTCACCTCTCCTTATGTGGCTCGGTGTTGAGTTCTGTTTGATAACACTCCTGTGAGGTGCTCGACATGTTTTACTACATTAACGGTGCTATATAAATGCAAGTCGTTGTTGTTGAATAATAGCAGGACTTAAAGGGTTAAATTATGAGGACATGTCGCATAAACTTGGTTTGTATTCCCTTGAGTTTAGACAATTGAGGGGTGATCTAATCAAAGTCTTCAAAATGATAAAGGGATTTGATAGGGTAGATATGGAGAAAGTATTTCCTCTGGTTGGGGAATTCAGAACAAGGGGGCACAATCTTAAAATTACAGCTCGACCATTTAGGAGTGAAATCAGAAAGCACTATCACACCAAGGGTAGTAGAAATCTGGAACTCTCTCCCTAAAAGGCTGTGGATGCTGTGAATTGAAATTTTCAAGACTGGGATAAATAGATTTTAATCCAAGGGATTATGGATCAAAGGTGGCTAAATGGAGTTGAGATACAGATCAGCCATGATCTAATTGAATGACGTAATAGGCTCGAGGGGTTGAATGGCTCCTGTTCCTATGTTCCAGCCATTCTAATCTGCAGTTTCACACTAGATCCACATACGTTGCCCAACTCTCTGGCTTAGTAACCAGTTACATCTGCATTATCCCTGCTTCTCAGCATTTTAAAAACTATTTCATGACCCTTCTCTGTCTTCGTTTCTCCAATTAAACGGTTCTTTTCTGAGTCTCTTTTGATAGCTTACAGCTCTTCGGTTCTGAGATTATCATCATCACTCCTTTCTAAGCACCTTCCAATGTACCAACATATTCAAATATAGCTTTGTTTTATAACTCCAGTTTTGCCGGCTACAATTCATATTCCACAGCTTCCCAACCAAGACAGGTAGTGTGGTATAATGCAGTGGAGAAGATGAAAAATAGGCACGACCGGTCTGGGGGGCAGCGAGCAGTGAAGTTTTACAGGGGTCTGCTCTAAGTGTTGTGCTGTTTACAACACTCACAATCAATTCAACAGACCTAAAATATCTTCAAAAGCCTTGCATACAGAATTTCATTTGGCTTCTGAAAATTCAAGTAAATTGTATACTGTTGACCTATAAATAAATTTCAAATTTCTGAGGTGTAGCCTATTACTTTAAAAACTATTTGACTATACCTAATATATTGAACACTGATAAAATCCAGTAAAGAGTCAAAAATGCTCCCCAATGACAATGTTGAACAAACTGATGATAAATTTCCAATTCATTGCTCTCCAGTTTTATGATCATCAGGAAAACATTCTCTATTTTCCAGCCCTCAGATACAGCCACTTATATTTATAGAACTCCAGAAATATTCAGAGATTTACCTATTTCCTCTCTTTGCCTAAAGGGCCAAAGGGTTCAAAGTCACCCGGTCCAGATGCCCTGCACACGTAGAGCAGGTAAAATCCCACTATTTAATGAAAAATAGGAGATTTTTTTCCCCTTCAAAATAAACAACCTGCTAACAAAATAGCAGGGTGGGTGGCTTTGAAACATTATATTTCTGAGAATGCAATTTGTACACCGACTCATTAATTACATAGGAAAAAAAAACACTTTCCCCCATTTTTCATTGAGAAATTTTATCTCCCGAATGTATTATCTTCCCAATACATGCTTTTCTGACCTTTACCCATGAACTGATGCACAAATCCGTGCTTGGACCAAGCATGGTAAATTTATTTGCTTAAACCACATTAGGATTTATCCATATAACAAAAATTAGAATCTTGAGTGCTAGGTTTGGCAGTTAACATAGAGTTACATAGAACATACAGCACAGAAACAAGCTATTTGGCCCAACAGATCCATGTCAGTGTTTATGCTCCACATGAGCCTCCTCTCTCCCTACTTCATCTAACCTTATCAGTATATCCTTCTACTCCTTTCTCCCTCATGTATTTATCCAGCTTCCCCTTATATACATCTATGCTAGTCACCTCAACTACTCCTTGCGGTGGTGAGTTCCACATTCTAACCCCGCTCGGTGTAAGGAAGTTTCTCCTGAATTCCCTATTGGATTTATTAGTGACTATCTTATATTTATGGCCCCTAGTTCTGGTTTCCCCTGCAAGTGGAAACATTTTCTCTATCTCTTTCTCTAAAGACCTCTACCGGGACACCCTCAGTCTTTTTTCTAGAAAAAAAAGAGCCCCAGCCTGCTCAATCTTTCCTGATAGGTATAACCTCTCAGTTCTGGTATCATCCTAGTAAATCTTTTTTGCACCTTCTCCAGTGCCTCTAAATCCTTATTATAATGTGGTGACCAGAACTGTTCACAGTGCTCCCAAGTGTGGTCTGACCAACGTTCTATACAAGTTTAACATAACTTCTCTGCTTTTCAATTCTATCCCTCTAGAAATGAACCCCAGTGCTTGGTTAGCTTTTTTTAATGATCTTATTAACTTACGTCACTACTTTTAGTGATTTGTATATCTGTACCCCCATATCCCTCTGCTCCTCTACCCCATTTAGGCTATTATCCAAGCAGTACGTTGCCCCCTTATTCTTCCTACCAAAATGTAATATCTCGCACTTATCTGTATTGAAATTCATTTGCCAATTACACACCCATTCTGCAAGTTTATTAATGTCATCCTGTATTTTTTTGCAAGCCTCCTCGGTATTAACTATACCTCCCAATTTGGTTTTGTCCGCAAATTTTGAAATTGTATTTCCGATACCAGAGTCCAAATCGTTTATGTAACAGTGGTCTCAGTACCGATCCCTGTGAAATACCACTTCCCACCTTTTGGCAATTTGAGTAACTACCTTTAACCCCTACTCTGTTTTCTATTTTGTAGCCAGCTTGCTATCCATTCTGCTACTTGTCCCCTGACTCCACCTTAGTCATGAGTCTACAATGTGGTACCTTATCAAAGACCTTTTGAAAATCCAATTATATTACATATACTTCATTACCCTTGTCTACCCTTTGTGTTACTTCTTCAAAGAATTCAATAAGGTTGGTCAAGCATGACCTTCCCTTTTGAAATCAGTGGTGACTATTCTTCATTATATTTTTTGGTTTCTAGATGTTTTTCTATTACATCTTTGAATAAGGATTCCATTATCTTTCCTACCACCGACGTTAAGCTAATTGGTCTATAGTTTTCTGAAATTGTTCTATCTCCTTTTTTAAATACAGGAATCACATTAACTGTCCGCCAGTCCTCTGGCACTATTCCCTTTCCTAGTGAATTTTTATACATGTGTAATAGTGCCTCTGCTGTCTCTTCCATAACTTCTTTTAATATGCATGGATGCAATCCATCCGGACCAGGGGTTTTATCCTCCCTAAATTTGATTACTTTATCTATTATCTCTCCCCTTTCTATCTTAAATGTCTGTGGAGCAGCAGTAAACAAATGCAATTATGCAGCGCCTTTAGTGTAGAAAAATGTCCCAAGGCGCTTCAGAGACATAGAGAGGAGAAAAGGAAACCGAGTCAAGGAAGGAGGGTAATCAAAAATTTAGTCAAAGAGGTGGGTCTTAAAGGAGGAGAGGAAAGTGGAGAGTCAGAGGGGTATAGGGAGGGTATTGCAGAGCATACGACTGGGCGGCTGAAGGCACAGTCCCCAACAGTGGGGCGGAGGGATGCACAAGAGATCAGAGCCAGAGGTACAGAATGTTTTGGGGAGGCAGGCTGGAGGAGGTTAGGGAGACGTGGGACCATGAAGGGATTTTAAAGACGAGGATGAAAATTTAAAATTTGAGGTGCTGGAAAACCAGGAGCCAATGCAGGACTTGGTGTGGGATAGGATCCAAGCAACAGAATTTTGGATGAGCTGAAATTTAGAGGGTGGAGGATGGGAGACCAGCCAGGAGAGCATTGGACTAGTCGAGTCTGGAGGTTACAAAGGAATGAAGAAGGTTTCAGCAGCAAACAGACTGATGCAAGAGCAGAGGCAGGTAATGTTATGGAGGTAGAAGTAGGCGGTCTGTGATGGAGACGATATGGGATCAGAAGCTCAGCACAGGGTCAAATATGACACCAAGGTTGCAAACATTCTGGTTCAGCCTGATAAAGTGGCTGAGAAGGAGAGGAGCCACCGGGGAGAGCTTGTGGTTGGAGATGAAGATGATGGCTTTGGTCTGCCTAATGTTTAGCTGGAGAAAACTATGGCTCATCCAAGACTGGATATCAGACAAGCAGTATGACAACTCAGACACAGTGGAGGGGTCGAGAGAGATGGTTGAGAGGTCGAGTTGAGTGTCGTTAGTGGATGGTGTCAGCTTGTGACTGGGGTGGCTAAGGATAGATTCTTCAGGGGTTCCTGAGCTAGCAGTGCAGGAGCGGGAGGAGAAGCCATTGATGGAGATGCTTTGGCTACGATTGGATAAGTGAGGGTGGAACCAAGCGAGGGCAGTCCTACTGAGTGAGGCCACAAAAGAGAATTGTTGGAGGATAATGGTGTAGTAAACCATATCAAAGGCTGCAGAGACATCAAAAATGGATAATGCACCATGACCATGGTCACGGTAATAGACAATGATATTTGTGACTGTGGTTAGGGCTGTTTCAGTACTTTGGCAGGATTAGAAACCTGATTGGAGCGATTCAAACGGAGAGCTGCGGGAAGCATGGGAATTGGGGGGCATTCAAGGATTTGGGTAGGAAAGGGAGGCTGGAGATGGGGTGGTAGCATGCAAGGACAGAGGGGTCAAGGGGGGGGGGTTTGAAGAGGTGATGATAGCAGCTTTGAAAGGAAGGGGTACAGTATCTGAGGAGAGGGACCACTTGCAATGTCAGCTAGTATGAAAGCTAGAAAGGGAAGTATGTTGGTCAGTTGTTCTTTTTTAAAAAACGAATTCATTCTCGGGATGTAGGCGTCACCAGCAAGGCCAGCATTTATTGCCCATTCCTAGCAGGGATGAGGTCAGGGGAGCAAGAGGTGGATCTAATGGAAAAGATGAGTTTGGGGGGGGGGGGGAGCGGAGACATGACAGGAGGGAGAAGAGAAAACAGAGAAATGTGGGTTCAGGGCTAGGACAGCGAGGACCTTGGGGGAGGTATTTTTTATTTCAAAATATACTTTATTTCATAGAATTTAAAAGGTACACACAGGTCAACGTAAATATCACAATTCCAAACCAGTACAATTCAAACCAAGAACACTACAGATCGTACACAAAGTGATCCCATTATTACAATTCAAACACAGTATTTATTATAACTCATGGTGTACAATACAAGGTGGGGTGGCCTTTCCCCATAGAGCCCTTGCGTAGGCCACACCTCGCCTCAGTGCGTCCCGCAGCACGTACCCCTGGACCTTGGAGTGTGCCAGTCGGCAACACTCGGTTGTGGACAGTTCCATCAGCTGGAAGACCAGCAGGTTTCGGGCAGACCAAAGGGCCTCCTTCACCGAGTTGACGGTCTTCCAGCAGCAGTTGATCTCTGAGACGCACACCGAGACAGATAACAGTCTGTAGAGCACAGTGTCCTGTGTTACCGAACTGTTTGGGAAGAACCAGGACAGATACCAACTGTCTCTCTACACTCTCTGAGCAAAAGGGCAGCCCATCAGGGGATGGAAGATGGTCTCCTCCCCGCCACAGCCTCGAGGGCAGATCGCAGTGGCGCTGAGGTTCCGTGCATGTTGGAAGGACCTCACCACCATCCAGGCTACATCCTGGTGCCTGGTCAGTTCCGGCGATGAGACATTCTGCCAAATGGCGTCGACCATATGGTCGGGGAAGAAACCGATCAAGTCCACCCTCTCCGTTCCTTGCAGAACTCTTAGAACGTTTTGTGTCAATCACTGTCTGATGGCCTTATGGTCGAAGGGAACTGCTCCACCTGGGACAGGTTGGAGGGGGAAAACGGAACGGTCCAGCTGGACAGGATGTCCTGCGCCTGCTCAGCCAGCGTGGCCACACCCAGCCTTCTCAGTGTGTTGGACAGGTAGAAACTCAGCACGTAGTGACACTTGGTGTTTGTGTACTTTGGCTCTACACATATCCTGAGGCAGCCACGCACAAAGGTGGCCATCAGGATCAGAGCAGCATTGGGGATTCTCTTCCCCCCTTTGTCTGGGGGCTTGTACATGGTGGCCCTGCGGACACATTCTACCTTGGACCTCCAAACAAAGTGGAAGATAGCTTGGGTGATTGTGACGGCGGAGTTATGGGGAATGGGCCAGACCCTGGCCATGTAGAGCAACACTGCGCGTTGGAGGTTTGACGGTGGGCATGGGGAAGCAGCGGAGCAGCTGAATGATCTCCATCTTACTGTCAAAGAGGCCCTCCCACTTGTCATTGGAGGTGGGGGTGGAAGGTGCAAAGGACAGGGTCTGAGTTCTCATACAGCTTGTCTGATATCCAATCTTGGATGTGTGCAGTTTTCTCCAGATAAACATTAGGAAGACCAAAGCCAATGTCTTCAGCCCCAACCAAAAATGATCCGAGTAGTGGGTGGTTTTGGCATTGAAGAGTGAGCCCCAATAGCGCTTGATGTGGTCCAGCAAGATCAGGTGATGGATGGATGATTATGCGCCAGATAAGCTCAAGTCTGTGCCCTTTGAACTTAAGGGAGCGGAGATAGGAGCCACACCAAGGGAATGACCCAGATGAGAGGGACTAAAGGTTTTGCTGGTGACAAGAGCATCAAAAATAGTAGTGAGGGAGTGGTTGACTAAACAGACAGCTGCAGAAGCATCGCAGTAAATGAAGTGCCAAAGCCTAGGCAGTTGGGAGTTTCAAAATGCAGTTGTAAATGACGTGAGGGAGTTTGTTTTTCCAGTTGTGGGCGCAGAAGTGGGGTGCAAGGAGGTAGTGGGATTTGGATGGTGAGGGGCACAAGGAAGTTGTTGAAGTTGCCTTTGTGATCAGTGATCGAGACAATGGGATTAGAGGCCACAGAAGATGTCATGGTCAAGGAGGTGGCCATGAGCTGGTCTCGGAGGTGGCCATGAGCTGGTCTCATGAAGGGTCTAGACAGGGTAGATAGAGAGAAACTGCTCCCATCGGTGAAAGTGTCAAGAACCAAAGGACATAGATTTAAGGTGATTGGCAAAAGAAAAAAAGATGACATGAGGAAAAACATTTTTCCACAGCGAGTGGTTAGGATCTGGAATGCACTGCCCGAGGGGGTGGTGGAGGCAGATTCAATCATGGCCTTCAAAAGGGAACTGGATAAGTACTTGAAAGGAAAAATATGCAGGGCTATAGGGATAGGGCAAGGGAGTCGGACTAGCTGGATTGCTCTTGCATAGAGCAGGCACAGACCTGATGGGCTGAATGGCCTCCTTCCGTGCTGTAACCTTTCTATGATTCTAAGAGCTTATATGGATGGAGAGGTGTTGGGAGGACAGGAGGGCAATGACTGGATAGGAGAAAGGGCAAGGTTGGAGACTGAAATAACTGAGGATAAGGAATCGCTCAGTATAGAAGCCAATGAAAGGAGAGAAGATATCTCCAGGAGAAATGAAGTGCAGGGCTTAGGGGGTTGTAGACACCAAGGATTTTAAAGGAGAGGTGAGGAGGTGAAACAAGGTGAGGTACTTGAAGTGAAGAGAAGGTGCCAGCAGAAGGAAGAGACCAAGGTATGACTTGGTGATAAAGGTCACACCACAGCAATTAGGGTAGGGTAAGTGGTGGAAAGATGATCTGTTGGCAGATGGGGTGAGCGGGACAGGAAGGAGGATGGCAATGTTAGCTCCCAGCGGGTACACTAAGCGGGATGTTGGCAAGAGAGGAGGATGGGGCAATTGGAGCTGCTCCTAAAGTGGCAGTGACAGATGGTTTGATCGGTCCTTTGGAGAATGCCAAGAGTGGTATAGAGGGTACCTATGGGCTTATTCAAGGAGGATTCAAGCCTGGGATGGCACAAGAGAGTTGGAAGGCAGGAGTAGAAATGGGTTGGGTAGAGATTGGAGGAGGCAAAGTGCCTGTGATGGGAGAAATGAAAGATGGTATGACTAGGTGACAGAAGGAGACAGGAGAGAAGGGGTCGAGAGGAGCCAAGAGGAAACAAAGGGAGATTGAAGTAATGAGCTCGGGCTCCGTTGTGGCAGCCAAAACATGCATGCAAATAGAAACGGAGAGAATTTGGGTTGCATAAACATACCAGAGATTAGAAAAGAAATGTCCTGGTCATAAACAGAGCATCTTCCCCCCCGCCCCCCCCAATTGAATCAGATGGGTTAAAAATGGTAGAATATTTGATTAACCAACTGTCACCCCACAGGAGCAAAACTTCACTGAACATAGGAACAGGAGTAGGCCATTCAACCCCTTGAGTCTGTTCCGCCATTTAATTAGATCATGGCTGATCTGTACATCAACTCTAATTACTCGCCTTTGATCCATATCATTGGATCAACAACCTCAAACACTGAAGCACTCCGCAGAGCAAAGCTCACACATTCAAAAGAAATTGTCCTTTTTATGAGTCTCTCTCTGCAGGTTTAGTGGTAAAGGCACTGATCCCCAGTCTATCCTGATTGTTTAGTGGGTAAAGGCACCAATCCTTGGTTGCGATGATTTCCTAATGGTCTATTGGGTAAGGATACCGATCCACAGTCTATGCTGATTCCTCGATGGTTTACTAAGTAAAGATACTGATCCCTTGTCTGTGCCTAGTCCTAATGGTTGAGCGGGTAAAGGCACAACCCCTGGTCATTGCTGAGTCCACAAAAGGCTACATTTTATTGCTAGATCAGTTGAGTGAGTGCAAGTCAGATAACATGCTAAAACTGTACAATACCCTGGTCAGAGTGCACCTCAAGTACCGAACACAGTTTTAGTCATTACAACATAGGGCAAACATCCAAAGGAGGCAGTGCAGAGAAGTGCCACAAGGCTGATCTCTAGCACCAAAGGACTGAGTTACAAGGAAAGACTAGAGAAACTGGGGACTTAAAAGGAGGCAATGTGAGGGGACCTTACAGCAGTACGAAAGATATTAAATGGCCTATGTAAGTAAATCTGGAGCACTACTTTGAGGATGCCAGTATACTAGAACAAGGGGGTACGGGTCAAATTAGTGAAAAGGTTTAGAGCAGATATCAGAACTTTTTCAGGCAAATACAAACTTAGAACAGCCTTCCAGGTAGGGTAGTGGAGGCAAGAACCTGAGCTTCATTGAAGATGACATGATGGAAAGAATGTAAGTTATTTTAGTTCTCAATGAATGAGCTAAGATATGCTCCCTCATCTGTATATATCATGTGTGAACACCACAGTACCCGGTTCACTATAAAGTTTACAAGCACTACCACAATTGCTACCATCAAGTGGTTTCTTTTGGCAATATCACACGATTCTGAATCAAGGGCCATTTGCTATCCAATATTTTAGGAAACTTCCATGGTGCTAAAGTGCTACATGCACTTTTGTGCCAAGTGTGACCTGGAAAGGGGGGAAGGGGTGAGAGAGGACACAGCAACACTTTCTCTGCAATGGATGCATTGGTACTGTAACAAATATTTACAAAGATGATAATTTCAACAACAACAACTTGCATTTATATAGCATCTTTAATGCAGTAAAGCATCCCAAGGCGCTTCACAGGACCGTTACCAAACAAAATTTGACACCGAGCCATATAAGGAGGTATTAGACAAGTGACTAAAAGCTTGGTTAAAGAGCTAGGTTTTAAAGAGCATCTTAAAAGGAGGCGAGAGAGGTAGAGAGCCGGAGAGGTTTAGGAAGGAAATTCTAGGCCACCAATGGTGGAGCGATCAAAATCGGGGATGTACAAGAGGCAAGAATTGTAGGAGTGCAGAGATCTAAAAGGGTTGTGCGGCTGGATGAGATTACAGAGATAAGGAGGCGTGAGGCCATGGAGGGATTTGAAAACAAGGATGAGAATTTTAAAATTGAGGCATTCACAGACCAGGAGCCAATGCAGGTCAGTGAGCACAGGGGTAATAGGTGAATGGGACTTGGTGCGAGTTAGGATACGGACAGCAGAGTTTTGGATAAGCTCAAGTTTATGGAGGGTGGAAGATGAGAGGCCAGCCAGGAGAGCATTGAGGTAGCCAGCCTAGAGGTAACAAAGGCATGGATAAGGGATTCATCAGCGGATGAGCTGACGCAGGGGCAGAGACGGGCAATGTTACGGAGGCGAAAGTAGGCAGTCTCGATGATGGAGCAGATATGTGGAAGCTCATCTCAGTCAAATAGGACCCAAGGTTGTGAACGGTCTGGTTCAGCCCCAGACAGTGGCCAGGGAGAGGGATGGAGTCGGTGGCTAGGGAACGGTGATTGCGTCGGGATGAAAGACAATGACATTGATCTTCCCAATATTTAGTTGGAGGAGATTTTTGCTCATCCGGTACCAGACAAGCAGTGCAACAAATGACAGCGTGTGGAGGGGTCGAGAGAGGCGGTGGTGATGAGGTAGAGCTGGGTGTCGTCAGTTTGCATGCGGAATCTGACGTATTTTTGGATGATGTAGATGAGAAATAGGAGGGGGCCAAGGATAGATCCTTGGGGGGACTCCAGAGGCAACGGTGCAGGAGCGGGAAGAGAAGCCATTGCAGGTGATTTTCTGGCTATGAATGGATAGATAAGAATGGAACCAGGCGAGCGCAGTCCCACCCAGCTGGACGACAGGAGAGGCGCTGGAGGAGGAAGGTGTGGTCAACTGTGTCAAAGGCTGCAGACAGGTGGAGAAGGATGAGGAGGGATAGTTTACCAGGATAACAGTCACATAGGATGTCATTTATGACTTTGATAAGGCCCGTTTCAGTATTGTGGCAAGGACGGAAACCTGATTGGAGGGATTCAATCATGGAGTTGAAGGAAAGATGGGCATGGATTTGGGGAGCGACAACATGTTAAAGGACTTTGAAGAGGAAAGGGAGGTTGGAGAAGGGTCAGTAGTTTGCAAGGATAGTGGGGTCAAGGGAGGGTTTTTAAGGAGGGGGTGATGATGGCAGATTTGAAGGGGAGGAGGACAGTTCATGAGGAGAGGGAACCGTTAATATCAGCTAACATGGGGGCCAGGAAGGGAAGTTGGGTGATCAGCAGTTTGGTAGGAATAGGGTTTTTGGGAGCAGGAGTTGGGTCTCATGGTCAAGATGAGCTCGGAGAGAGGAGATAGGAGAGAAACTAGAGAAAGATGAGAGTTCAGGGCTAGGGCAGGGGGGGACCTTAGGGGAAGTTTGGCTTGGTTGGCTAGGGGAAGGGAGGGAAGCGGCAGAGACAGCTGAGCGGTTGGCCTCAATCTTAATGACAAAGAAGCCCATGAGTTCCTCGCACGTGTTATATTAAAGGGAGATAACAAGCAAGTTGTTGTCCTCCTTGATGGTTTCAAAGCAGCAGTGGTACGGACTTGGGAATAAATCATTCTCCCCTGGGCCATAGATGGATGCAAAAACGGAGTGTCAAGAAAGAGGAATAGGAGGCAAAGGAATTAGAGAGAACATTTCATGTTCAACAATTCTTTTTTGCCATTCAAAAGTTATTTTGAAGAATTTCTGGAAAATTGGGGAATGGGTGCATTTATACAGGACAGATTGTGTTGAAAAAAAACACCCAAGAAAGAATGGCCCAAATCTTTAAAAATTCACTCAGCAAAGTCAAAAAGTTTCAAACAGAACTGCCCTGTCAGTGGAAGTGAAAAAAGTTGAACTTAATGAGGTGTGTTTCCAAGTTAATAGGAGGAAACTTTAGGAGTAAATATTTCCAACATTTCTACAGATCATTTATATGGGCAGAGTTTCCGGTGAGCACAAGTGACCAAAAGCTTGATCAAAGAGGTAGGTTTTAAGAAGCATCTTAAAAGGTAGAGAGGTTGAAGGAGGGAATTTGAGCTTAGAGCCTAGATGGCTGAAGGTACAGCCGCCAATGGTGGAGCAAAGGAAGTGGGGGGCGCACAAGAGGCCAGAGTTGGAGGAACTCAGAGTTCGTGGAGGGTAGTCTGGCTGGAGGAGGTTACAGAGATAGTGAGGGGCAAGGCCATGGAGGGATTTGAATATGAGGATGAAAATTTTAAAATTGAGGGATTGGAATAGTTGAGTCTGGAGGTAACAAAAGTACGGATGAGGGTTTTAGCAGCAGATGGGCTGAGGCAGGGTGGTGACGGGCGATATTACGGATGTGGAAGTAGGCAATCTTTGTGATGGAGAGCATATTGGGTCGAAAGCTCAGCTCAGGATCAAAAAGGACACCGAGGCTGCGAACATTCTTGTTCAGCCTTAGAAAGTGGCCAGGGAGGGGGATGGAATCAGTGGCTTGGGAACAAAATTCATGGTGGGGGCCGAAGACAATGGCCCAATGTTTAATTGGAGGAAATTTCGTCTCATCCAGGACTGTATGTCAGAAAAGCAGTCCAACAACACAGGCAGTGGAGGAGTCGAGAGGTGGTGGTGAGGTAGAGCTGGGTGTTGTCTGCGTACATGTGGAACCTGATGTTTTGAATTTTGATGATGTCACCAAGAGGCAGCATGTAAATGAGAAATAGGAGGGGGGGGGGGCCCCAAGGATAGATAGTTAAACTCCACAGCTACGACAGCATCAAGAAACCAACTTTTTTATGGATCCCAAAGCAGAAAATGCTGGCTTCTTTCAATAGGCCCTTCAATGTGTAACAAAATGGGGAGATCAGCATTTAGAGATTGTGTGTCATCCCAGAGCCCAAGAAGAGTTTACAAGAGCTTTAGCATTCTGTACACTTTAAAACAAAAACTGATATGTAGACCCAGGACAAACTCCTTTTTCAAATATCTACATTTTATTTATTTTGGCACAGGACAAAGCATTAAAGGGCTCATGAATTACAATGCAATGGACAATAACACAAACATTTCTATATTAAAGTATGCAGGACTACTGTAAATATGGTGTATACAGGGTACATCAGAGTTTAATAACACTTTCAGTCATTGGGGAAAGAAGTTGATGGAAAACAGATCAATTGTACAAGCAGCTGACTTGAATTGTGAGAGTATGTGACCAAGGTCAGAGAATCAGTGCGACCTATTATAGCCATATCGCGACCTGCGCTCCGTGGGCATGGCTCCCCGCAGAGCCCTGAATTTACCTTAACATTCAACAACAACTGTATTTATATAGCGCCTTTAACTTGGTAAAGCGTTAAACATTCCAACACTAGATACACAACAGCAGAGCAGAGTTTAGAGAACAGGACTGAGACCTGGTTAATCATAGATATCACAGCAGAGGAAGGCCATTGGCCTATCCCAGCAGTGCTAGCTCTTCAATTGTAGCTATCAACTCTAATCGCATTGCCTTGTCCTTTCCCCATATCTTTTTGAATCTTTCCTTTCCAAATACTTATCCAATTCTCTTAAACAATGTTATACTCTGCCTTAATAGCCACTAGAGGCAAAGTTTAGGAATGTATAGGACTAGAAAAGAGAATTGCAGTCCATCTGGCCAGCTCCATGTTCTAACAACCCTTTGAATAAAATTCTTCCAACCATCCCCATTGATTCTTCTAGAGATAATCTTCAGTGTGCACCTCGCAAAACTCATTCAACAACCAATGGAAACAATCTTTCACTATTTATGCTCTCAAAACCTTTGACAATTTTGAAAAGCTGTTAGATTTCCCTTAACCTTCTTTGTACCAGTGAGAAAAGCCCCTCATCCTCACATCATTCAACTGAATCTTCACTGTACCTTTTCCATGGCTCTAATAACCTATATAAGGATGCTCAGAACTGCATGCAATACAACAGTGGAGTTATAACCGGACTCTGGCTCCCATCCTTCCAGGTTACTCAGTGAGGTGGAAAAACCCACACAACAGTGTGAGTCCTGTCCATGCAACAAGTTAAAATGAGAGAGTGCCAGGTGGAAAATATGAAACCAAGAGCACTGAGCTCACCAACATTGCCATCCAGACTCAGCACCTGGACCAGCACCAGGGTTGGTGTGGACTTTCTGGAAACTTCGAAAATGTAAACTAAACACAAAAAGTCCAATTCATAGTATCATAGTAGGTACAGCACAGGAGGAGGCCATTTGGCCCATCATGCCTGTTTCAGCTTTTTGAAAGAGCTATCCAATTAGTCCCATTCCCCTGCTCTATCTCCATAGCCCTGTAAATTTTTCCCTTCAAGTATTTATCCAATTCTCTCTTGAAAGTTACTGTTGAATCTGCTTCCACCACCCTTTCAGGCAGTGCATTCCAGATCTTAACAACTCGCTGCGTAAAAAAAGGTTTCCTCATGTCACCTCTGGCTTTTTTGCCGATCGCCTTAAATTTATGTCATCTGGTTACCGACCCTTCTGCCACTGGAAACAGTTGCTCCTTATTTACTCTATCAAAACCGTTCATAATTTTGAACATCTCTATCAAATCTCCCCTTAACCTTCTCTGTTCCAAGGAGAACAACCCCAGCTTCTCCAGTCTCTCCACATAACTGAAACCCCTCATCCCTGACACCATTCTAGTAATCTCCTCTACGCCCTCTCTAAGGCCTTGACATCCCTCCTAAAGTGTGGTGCCCAGAATTGAACACAATACTCCAGCTGAGGCCTAAGCAGTGTTTTAGGAAGATTTAGAGTAACTTCCTTGCTTTTGTACTCTATGCCTCTTTATAAAGTCAACTTTTTCTGCCACCGTCAAGGATCCACGCCAAAAGCGGTGAGAAAACAGTGAGAGCGGCGGGGATATACAGCGTGGTGGCAGCAGAGGCCTGGGTATAAAAGAGCAGTAGAGAGATCACAGTGGGAATATAAAACGTGACAGCCCGGGGGCCCGGTATAAAGGAGCAGCGGAGAGAGCACAGCTAGCGAGGCGGGGATATAAAGTGCAGCGGCCCGGGGCCAGGTTTAAAGGAGCTGCGGTGAGAGCACATCGAGAGCAAGGGGGGGGGGGGGGGGGTGGGTATAAAGCTCGGGGCCCAGTATAAAGGAGCAGCGGAGAGAGGACAGCGGGGGGGTGGGGGATATAAAGCTCGGGGCCCAGTATAAAGGAGTAGTGGAGAGGACAGCGGGGGGGGTGGGGGATATAAAGCTCGGGGCCCAGTATAAAGGAGTAGTGGAGAGAGGACAGCGGGGGGGTGGGGGATATAAAGCTCGGGGCCCAGTATAAAGGAGTAGTGGAGAGAGGACAGCGGGGGGGTGGGGGATATAAAGCTCAGGGCCCAGTATAAAGGAGTAGTGGAGAGAGGACAGCGGGGGGGTGGGGGATATAAAGCTCGGGGCCCAGTATAAAGGAATAGTGGAGAGAGGACAGCGGGGGGGTGGGGGATATAAAGCTCGGGGCCCAGTATAAAGGAGTAGTGGAGAGAGGACAGCGGGGGGGTGGGGGATATAAAGCTCGGGGCCCAGTATAAAGGAGTAGTGGAGAGAGGACAGCAGGGGGGTGGGGGATATAAAGCTCGGGGCCCAGTATAAAGGAGTAGTGGAGAGAGGACAGCGGGGGGGTGGGGGATATAAAGCTCGGGGCCCAGTATAAAGGAGTAGTGGAGAGAGGACAGCGGGGGGGTGGGGGATATAAAGCTCGGGGCCCAGTATAAAGGAGTAGTGGAGAGAGGACAGCGGGGGGGTGGGGGATATAAAGCTCGGGGCCCAGTATAAAGGAGTAGTGGAGAGAGGACAGCGGGGGGGTGGGGGATATAAAGCTCGGGGCCCAGTATAAAGGAATAGTGGAGAGAGGACAGCGGGGGGGTGGGGGATATAAAGCTCGGGGCCCAGTATAAAGGAGTAGTGGAGAGAGGACAGCGGGGGGGTGGGGGATATAAAGCTCGGGGCCCAGTATAAAGGAGTAGTGGAGAGAGGACAGCGGGGGGGTTGGGGATATAAAGCTCGGGGCCCAGTATAAAGGAGTGGTGGAGAGAGGACAGCAGGGGGGTGGGGGATATAAAGCTCGGGGCCCAGTATAAAGGAGTAGTGGAGAGAGGACAGCGGGGGGGTGGGGGATATAAAGCTCGGGGCCCAGTATAAAGGAGTAGTGGAGAGAGGACAGCGGGGGGGTGGGGGATATAAAGCTCGGGGCCCAGAATAAAGGAGTAGTGGAGAGAGGACAGCGGGCGGGTGGGGGATATAAAGCTCGGGGCCCAGTATAAAGGAGTAGTGGAGAGAGGACAGCAGGGGGGTGGGGGATATAAAGCTCGGGGCCCAGTATAAAGGAGTAGTGGAGAGAGGACAGCGGGGGGGTGGGGGATATAAAGCTCGGGGCCCAGTACAAAGGAGTAGTGGAGAGAGGACAGCGGGGGGGTGGGGGATATAAAGCTCGGGGCCCAGTATAAAGGAGTAGTGGAGAGAGGACAGCGGGGGGGTGGGGGATATAAAGCTCGGGGCCCAGTATAAAGGAGTAGTGGAGAGAGGACAGCGGGGGGGTGGGGGATATAAAGCTCGGGGCCCAGTATAAAGGAATAGTGGAGAGAGGACAGCGGGGAGGTGGGGGATATAAAGCTCGGGGCCCAGTATAAAGGAGTAGTGGAGAGAGGACAGCGGGGGGGTGGGGGATATAAAGCTCGGGGCCCAGTATAAAGGAGTAGTGGAGAGAGGACAGCGGGCGGGTGGGGGATATAAAGCTCGGGGCCCAGTATAAAGGAGTAGTGGAGAGAGGACAGCAGGGGGGTGGGGGATATAAAGCTCGGGGCCCAGTATAAAGGAGTAGTGGAGAGAGGACAGCGGGGGGGTGGGGGATATAAAGCTCGGGGCCCAGTATAAAGGAGTAGTGGAGAGAGGACAGCGGGGGGGTGGGGGATATAAAGCTCGGGGCCCAGTATAAAGGAGTAGTGGAGAGAGGACAGCGGGGGGGTGGGGGATATAAAGCTCGGGGCCCAGTATAAAGGAGTAGTGGAGAGAGGACAGCGGGGGGGTGGGGGATATAAAGCTCGGGGCCCAGTATAAAGGAATAGTGGAGAGAGGACAGCGGGGGGGTGGGGGATATAAAGCTCGGGGCCCAGTATAAAGGAGTAGTGGAGAGAGGACAGCGGGGGGGTGGGGGATATAAAGCTCGGGGCCCAGTATAAAGGAATAGTGGAGAGAGGACAGCGGGGGGGTGGGGGATATAAAGCTCGGGGCCCAGTATAAAGGAGTAGTGGAGAGAGGACAGCGGGGGGGTGGGGGATATAAAGCTCGGGGCCCAGTATAAAGGAATAGTGGAGAGAGGACAGCGGGGGGGTGGGGGATATAAAGCTCGGGGCCCAGTATAAAGGAGTAGTGGAGAGAGGACAGCGGGGGGGTGGGGGATATAAAGCTCGGGGCCCAGTATAAAGGAGTAGTGGAGAGAGGACAGCGGGGGGGTGGGGGATATAAAGCTCGGGGCCCAGTATAAAGGAGTAGTGGAGAGAGGACAGCGGGGGGGTGGGGGATATAAAGCTCGGGGCCCAGTATAAAGGAATAGTGGAGAGAGGACAGCGGGGGGGTGGGGGATATAAAGCTCGGGGCCCAGTATAAAGGAGTAGTGGAGAGAGGACAGCGGGGGGGTGGGGGATATAAAGCTCGGGGCCCAGTATAAAGGAATAGTGGAGAGAGGACAGCGGGGGGGTGGGGGATATAAAGCTCGGGGCCCAGTATAAAGGAGTAGTGGAGAGAGGACAGCGGGGGGGTGGGGGATATAAAGCTCGGGGCCCAGTATAAAGGAGTAGTGGAGAGAGGACAGCGGGGGGGTGGGGGATATAAAGCTCGGGGCCCAGTATAAAGGAGTAGTGGAGAGAGGACAGCGGGGGGGTGGGGGATATAAAGCTCGGGGCCCAGTATAAAGGAATAGTGGAGAGAGGACAGCGGGGGGGTGGGGGATATAAAGCTCGGGGCCCAGTATAAAGGAGTAGTGGAGAGAGGACAGCGGGGGGGTGGGGGATATAAAGCTCGGGGCCCAGTATAAAGGAGTAGTGGAGAGAGGACAGCGGGGGGGTGGGGGATATAAAGCTCGGGGCCCAGTATAAAGGAGTAGTGGAGAGAGGACAGCGGGGGGGTGGGGGATATAAAGCTCGGGGCCCAGTATAAAGGAGTAGTGGAGAGAGGACAGCGGGGGGGTGGGGGATATAAAGCTCGGGGCCCAGTATAAAGGAGTAGTGGAGAGAGGACAGCGGGGGGGTGGGGGATATAAAGCTCGGGGCCCAGTATAAAGGAGTAGTGGAGAGAGGACAGCGGGGGGGTGGGGGATATAAAGCTCGGGGCCCAGTATAAAGGAGTAGTGGAGAGAGGACAGCGGGGGGGTGGGGGATATAAAGCTCGGGGCCCAGTATAAAGGAGTAGTGGAGAGAGGACAGCGGGGGGGTGGGGGATATAAAGCTCGGGGCCCAGTATAAAGGAATAGTGGAGAGAGGACAGCGGGGGGGTGGGGGATATAAAGCTTGGGGCCCAGTATAAAGGAGTAGTGGAGAGAGGACAGCGGGGGGGTGGGGGATATAAAGCTCGGGGCCCAGTATAAAGGAGTAGTGGAGAGAGGACAGCGGGGGGGTGGGGGATATAAAGCTCGGGGCCCAGTATAAAGGAGTAGTGGAGAGAGGACAGCGGGGGGGTGGGGGATATAAAGCTCGGGGCCCAGTATAAAGGAGTAGTGGAGAGAGGACAGCGGGGGGGTGGGGGATATAAAGCTCGGGGCCCAGTATAAAGGAATAGTGGAGAGAGGACAGCGGGGGGGTGGGGGATATAAAGCTCGGGGCCCAGTATAAAGGAGTAGTGGAGAGAGGACAGCGGGGGGGTGGGGGATATAAAGCTCGGGGCCCAGTATAAAGGAGTAGTGGAGAGAGGACAGCGGGGGGGTGGGGGATATAAAGCTCGGGGCCCAGTATAAAGGAATAGTGGAGAGAGGACAGCGGGGGGGTGGGGGATATAAAGCTCGGGGCCCAGTATAAAGGAGTAGTGGAGAGAGGACAGCGGGGGGGTGGGGGATATAAAGCTCGGGGCCCAGTATAAAGGAGTAGTGGAGAGAGGACAGCGGGGGGGTGGGGGATATAAAGCTCGGGGCCCAGTATAAAGGAATAGTGGAGAGAGGACAGCGGGGGGGGTGGGGGATATAAAGCTCGGGGCCCAGTATAAAGGAGTAGTGGAGAGAGGACAGCGGGGGGGTGGGGGATATAAAGCTCGGGGCCCAGTATAAAGGAGTAGTGGAGAGAGGACAGCGGGGGGGTGGGGGATATAAAGCTCGGGGCCCAGTATAAAGGAGTAGTGGAGAGAGGACAGCGGGGGGGGTGGGGGATATAAAGCTCGGGGCCCAGTATAAAGGAGTAGTGGAGAGAGGACAGCGGGGGGGTGGGGGATATAAAGCTCGGGGCCCAGTATAAAGGAGTAGTGGAGAGAGGACAGCAGGGGGGTGGGGGATATAAAGCTCGGGGCCCAGTATAAAGGAGTAGTGGAGAGAGGACAGCGGGGGGGTGGGGGATATAAAGCTCGGGGCCCAGTATAAAGGAGTAGTGGAAAGAGGACAGCGGGGGGGTGGGGGATATAAAGCTCGGGGCCCAGTATAAAGGAGTAGTGGAGAGAGGACAGCGGGGGGGTGGGGGATATAAAGCTCGGGGCCCAGTATAAAGGAGTAGTGGAGAGAGAGAGCGAGCAAAAAATAATCAAGGAGTGATGTCACAGGACAGCAGGTAGGTGATTGGTTGGTGAATGTTACCATTTTCTATTGCTCTCTAAGCGAGGGCAGTGGTTTAAACTAAGAGCTGGGAAACTATATTACTTTATTAAATTAACAAACTTGATAAACTAATTAGTTAATGAAAGTAAAAATATCGAGTGAATAAAATCTTTAACTAATTAAATATATAAAACAAGGTTAGATCGAGATGGCAGGGCAGGTGATGTGTCGTAACTGCAGCATGTGGGAGTGCTTGGAGAGCAGTGAGATCCCGAGCAAGCACATCTGCAATTAGTGTCTGCAACTCGAGGAACTTCGGCTCAGAGTTGTTGAGCTGCAGTCCGAGCTGCAGACATTGTGATGCATCACTGAGCTGGAGAGTTAATGGAACACTTTGATCCAGGAGGCAGTCACATCCCTCAGGTTAGGTAGAAGTTTAGAGTTGATCAGTGGTCAGGGACAGAAGGATGTGACAGCAAGTCAGGCAGGTATGGGGACCCAGGATCCAGTGATGGAAGAGCCTCAGCCCTTGACCATGTCCAACAGTTACATGCTACCTGTATGGATGAGTACAAAGACTGCAGGGAGGATGGGCAAACTGATGACGCCACCGTGGTACAGGAGACCATTCAAAAGGTCGGGGGGGGGGGGGGGGGGGGGTGGGAAGTAAAAAGGAATATGGTCATGGTAGGGGATAGATACTGGTCTCTGCAGCTGCAATCGGGAGTCGTGAAGGCTGTGTTGCCTGCCTGGTGCCAGGGTTAAGGATATCTCCTCATGGCTGGAGAAAAACTTAAAGCATGAGGGGAAGGATCCAGTTGTCGTGGTCCACATAGGAACCAACGACATAGGTAGAACTAGGAATGAGGTTCAGCTGGGGGAGTTTGAGGAGCTAGGATCGGAATTAATAAGCAGAATCTCAAAGGTAATAACCTCTGGATTCCTACCTGAGCCACACACAAATTGGCATAGGGTCAAACAGATCAAAGAGTTAAATGCAAGGCTCAAAAAGTGGTGTGGGAGACAGGGGTTTTGATTCATGGGGCACTGGCACCAGTACTGGGAAAAGAGGGAGCTGTTCTGTTGGGACGTGCTCCACTTAAACCAGGCTGGGACCAGTGTTCTGGCAAATCGAATAACTAGGGCAGTAGACAGGGCTTTAAACTAAAAGTGTGTGTGTGTTGTGGGGGGAGGAAAGAGGGTTCAGGTGAGGGTAAATTTATAAATCTGAAGAGAAAAGTCAAGGCCACAGATTAAAAGATAAGATGGTAGATAAGCAATGGCGAACATTTAAAGAAAGATTTCATAATTCTCAACAAATATACATTCCATTGAGGAATAAAAACCCCACGGGAAAAGTGATCCATCCGTGGCTAACTAAAGAAGTTAAGGAGGCTTATAATGTTGCCAAGAGTAGTAAGCCTGAGGATTGGGAAACCAGCAAAGGATGACCAAAAAATTGATAAAGAGGGAGAAAGTAGAATATGAGAGTAAAATAGCAAGAAATATAAAAACAGATTGTAAGAGCTTCTACAAGTATATAAAAAGGAAGACAGTAGCAAAAGTAAACATGGGTCCCTTAGGCTCAGACAGGAGAAATTATAATGTAATAAGGTAATGGCAGAGACGTCAAACAAATATTTTGTATCTGTCTTCACAGCAGAAGACACAAAAAACATACCAGAAATAATGGAGAACTAAGGGTCTAATGAGAGTGAGGGACTTAAAGTAATTAGTATTAGTAAACATAAAAACATAAGAAATAGAAGCAGGAGTAGGCCATCCGGCCTCTCGAGCCTGCTCTGTCATTCAATAAGATCATGGCTGATCGTCTACCTCAACGCCATTTTCCTGCACCATCCCCATATCCCTTGATGCCTTTAATATCTAGAAATCTATCGATCTCTGTTTTGAATGTACTCAATGACTGAGCCTCCACAGCCCTCTGGGGTAGAGAATTCCAAAGATTCACCACCCTCTGAGTGAAGAAATTTCTCATCTCACCCCTAAATGGCCTACCCCTTATTCTGAGACTGTGACCCCTGGTTCTAAATTCCCCAGCCAGGGGAAACATTCTCCCTGCATCTACCCTGTCGAGCCCTGTAAGAATTTTGTATGTTTCAATGAGATCAGCTCTCATTCTTCTAAACTCTAGAGAATACAGGCCTAGTCTACTCAATCTCTCCTCATATGACAATCCCACCATCCCAGGAATCAGTCTGGTGAATCTTCCTTGCACTTCCTCTATGGCAAGTATATCCTCTCTTAGGTAAGGAGACAAAAATTGTACACAATACTCCAGGTGCGGTCTCACCAAGGCCTTATATAATTGCAGTAAGACATCTTTACTCCTGTACTCAAATCCTCTTGTAATAAATGCCAACATACTATTTGCCTTCCTAATTGTTTGCTGCACCTACATGTTAGCTTTCAGTGACTCATGTACAAGGACACCCAGGTCCCTTTGAAAATCAACATTTCCCAATCTCTTATCATTTAAAAAATACTCTGCATTTCTGTTTCTCCTACCAAAGTGGATAACTTCACATTTTTCCACATTACATTCCATCTGCCATGTTCTTGCTCATTCACTTAGCCTGTCTATATCTCCTCGAAGCCTCTTTGCATCCTCCTCACAACTCTCATTCCCACCTAGTTTTGTGTCATCAGCAAATTTGGAAATATTACATTTGGTCCCCTCATCCAAATCATTGATATAGATTGTGAATAGCTGGGGCCCAAGCACCGATCCCTGCGATACCCCACTAGTCACAGTCTGCCAATCTGAAAAAGGCCCGTTTATTCCTACTCTCTGATTTCTGTCTATTAACCAATTCTCAATCCATGCCAGTATATTACTCCCAATTCCATGTGCTCTAACTTTGTTCACCAACCTCCTGTGTGGGACCTTATCAAAAGCCTTCTGAAAATCCAAATACACCACATCCACTGGTTCCCCCTTATCTATTCTACTAGTTACATCCTCAAAGAACTCCAATAGGTTTGTCAAACATGATTTTCTTTTCATAAATCCATGTTGACTCTGCCAAATCCTATTATTATTTTCTAAGTGTCCTGCTATCACATCCTTTATAATAGATTCTAGCATTTTCCCTACTATTGATGTCAGGCTAACAGGTCTGTAGTTCCCTCTTTTCTCTCTCCCTCCTTTCTTTAATAGCAGGGTTACATTTGCTACCCTCCAATCTGCAGGAACAGTTCCAGAATCTATGGAATTTTGGTCGATGACAACCAATGCATCCACTATCTCTATAGCCACCTCTTTCAAAACCCTGGGATGTAGATCATCAGGTCCTTGGGATTTATCAACTTTCAGTCTCATTAATTTCTCTATTACTATTTTTTTTACTAATACTAATTTCTTTCAGTTCCTCATTCTCACCAGACCCTTGGTTCTCTAATATTTCTGGGAGGTTTTTTTGTGTTTTCTTCCGTGAAGACAGACACAGAGTATTTGTTTAATTTCTCTGCCATTTCCTTATTCCCCATTATAAATTCTCCCGTCACTGTCTGTAAAGGTACCACATTTGCCTTCGCCAGTCTTTTCCTTTTTACATACCTAAAGAAAAAGTATTGGGGAAATGAATGGGACTAAAAGCCAACAAATCCCCTGAACCTCATGGCTTACATCGCATTTTTTGTGATCTTCCAAAATTTTCTAGATTCTACAACAGTCCCAGTGGATTGGAAGGTAGCAAATGTATCAGCGCTATTCAAGAAAGGAGGGAGAGAGAAAATAGGGAACTATAGGCCAGTTAGCCTGACATCAGTAGTCGGGAAAATGCTGGAATCTATTCTTAAGGAGGTGATAACAGAGCACTTCGAAAATCATAATATGATTAGGCAGAGTCAATGTGGTTTTATGAAAGGGAAATCGTGTTTGGGAAATCTATTAAGTTTTTGAGGATGTAACTAGTAGAGTAAAGAAAGGAGAACCAGTGGATGTTGTATATTTGGATTTTCAAAAGGCATTCGATAAGGTGCCACACAAAAGGTTGTTACACAAGATAAGGGCTCATGTGGTTGGGGGTTATATATTATCATGGATTGAGGATTGGTTAACGGACAGAAAACAGAAAGTAGGAATAAATGGGTCATTTTCAGGTTGGCAGGCTGTAACTAGTGGGGTGCCGCAAGGATCAGTGCTTGAGTCTCAGCTATTTACAATCTATATTAACGACTTAGATGAAGGGACCGAGTGTAATGTATCAAAGTTTGCTGACAATACAAAGCTCGGTGGGAAAGTAAGCTGTGAGGAGGACACAAAGAGTCTGCAAAGAGATATAGATAGATTAAGTAAGTGGGCAAGGTGGCAGATGGAGTATAATGTGAGGAAATGTGACGTTATTCACTTTGGTAGGAAGAATAGAAAAACAGAATATATTTCAAATGGTGAGAAACTATTAAATGTTGGTGCTCAGAGGGATTTGGGTGTCCTTGTACGTGAAACACAGGAAGTTAACATGCAGGTACAGCAAGCAATTAGGAAGGGAAATGGTAGGTTAGCCTTTATTCCAAGGGGGTTGGAGTATAAGAGTAAGGAAGTCTTGCTGCAATTCTTCAGGGCTTTGGTGAGACCTCACCTGGAGTACAGTGTACAGTTTTAGTCTCCTTACCTAAGGAACCCTGTGTGAGAACCTCTCTGGATACATCGAGGGCATCCTGAAACCTATCGTACAGGGAACCCCCAGCTTCTGTCGCGACACTACAGACTTCCTACAAAAGCTCAGTACCCACGGACCAGTTGAACCAGGAACACTTCTCACCATGATGGACGTCTCGGCACTCTACACCAGTATCACCCACGATGACGGCATCGCTGCGACAGCATCAATACTCAACACCAACAACAGCCAATCTCCAGACGCCATCCTACAACTCATCCGCTTCATCCTGGATCACAATGTCTTCACCTTCGATAACCAGTTCTTTACCCAAACACACGGAACAGCCATGGGGACCAAATTCGCACCCCAATACGCCAACATTTTCTTGCACAAGTTCGAGCAGGACTTCTTCACTGCACAGGACCTCCAACCAACACTATACACCAGATACATCGACGACATTTTCTTCCTATGGACCCACTGCGAGGAATCACTGAAGAGACTACACGATAACATCAACAAGTTCCATCCCACCATCAAGCTCACCATGGACTACTCCTCAGAATCGGTTTCTTTCTTGGACACACGAATCTCCATCAAAGACCTGCACCTCAGCACCTCGCTCTACCCGCAAGCCCACGGACAACCTCACGATGCTCCACTTTTCCAGCTTCCACCCTAACCATGTCAAAGAGGCCATCCCCTATGGACAGGCCCTGCGAATACACAGGGTCTGCTCAGACGAGGAGGAACGCGATGGACACCTACAGACGCTGAAAGACGCCCTAGTAAGAACGGGATATGATGCTCGACTCATCGATCGACAGTTCCGACGGGCCACAGCGAAAAATCGCATAGACCTCCTCAGAAGACTAACACGGGACGCAACCAACAGAGTACCCTTCGTCGTCCAGTACTTCCCCGGAGCGGAGAAACTACGCCATGTTCTCCGCAGCCTTCAACATGTCATCAATGACGACGAACACCTCGCTATGGCCATCCCCACACCTCCACTACTCGCCTTTAAACAGCCACGCAACCTCAGACCATCGTTCGCAGCAAATTACCCAGCTTTCAGGAGAACAGCGACCACGACACCACACAACCCTGCCACGGTAACCTCTGCAAGACATGCCAGATCATCGACCATCACAGATACCACCATCACACGAGAGGACACCACCCACCAGGTGCATGGTTCATACTCCTGTGACTCGGCCAACGTTGTCTACCTCATACGTTGCAGGAAAGGATGCCCCAGAGCATGGTACATTGGCGAGACCATGCAGACGCTGCGACAACGGATGAACGGACACCGCGCAACAATCGCCAGACAGGAGAGTTCCCTCCCAGTCGGGGAACACTTCAGCAGTCAAGGACATTCAGCCACCGACCTTCGGGTAAGCATACTCCAAGGCGGCCTTCGAGACACACGACAACGCAAAATCGTCGAGCAGAAATTGATAGCCAAGTTCCGCACCCATGAGGACGGCCTCAACCGGGATCTTGGGTTCATGTCACGCCACATGTAACCCCACCAGCGAACAAATGTTATCTATTTTTAATATAACGGGTCATTTGCTGTCTTTTCTATGTTTCTGCCTCTCTCTCTGTTTTTTTTTGGTGGTTTGTATATTCGGTGGCCTTTTAGGTAACACCTCTCTGTCTGCACACTGTGATTGCCTTGGCAACGGGCAGTTGGAAAGACTATCTGTAATCACCAGGTATTGTTCTGTGATTTATAAATGCGAAGGGTTCGAGGATTTCATTTCCACAACATTCACCTGAGGAAGGAGGAAGCCTCCGAAAGCTTGTGAATTTCAAATAAAATTGTTGGACTATAACTTGGTGTTGTAAAATTGTTTACAATTGTCAACCCCAGTCCATCACCGGCATCTCCACATCATACCTAAGGAAGGATACACTTGCCTTAGAGGCAGTGCAACGAAGGTTCATTAGATTAATTCCTGAGATGAGAGGGCTGTCCTATGAGGAGAGATTGAGTAGAATGGGCTTATACTCTCTGGAGTTTAGAAGAATGAGAGGTGATCTCATAGAAACATAAGATTCTGAGAGGGTATATGCTGAGGGGCTGTTTCCCCTAGCTGGAGAATCCTGAAGAAGAGGGCATCGTCGCAGGATAAAGGGGTCAGCCATTTAGGACTGAGATGAGGAGGAATTTCTTCACTCAGAGGGTTGTGAATCTTTGGAATTCTCTACCCCAGAGGGCTGAGGATGCTCAGTCGTTGAGTATATTCAAGGCTGAGATCGATAAGTTTTTGGACTCTAGGGGAATCAAGGGACGTGGGGGTCGGGAGGGAAAGTGGAGTTGTGGTAGAAGATCAGCCATGATCTTATTGAATGGCAGAGCTGGCTCGAGGGGCAAATGGCCTACTCCTGCTCCTATTTCTTACGATCTTACCCCCAGGTCTCTCTGTTCCCGCACCCCCTTTAAAATTGTAACATTTAGTTTATTTTGCCTCTCTTCATCCTACCCCTTCTCTCTAGCCCAGCAGCATCTGTGATTCAGGCTGTCAGTGAGCTCCCATCACTGGCAAAACAAACCTCTCCCATCTGTGTACTCGACTAAAGCTAGCAGCCCTCACCTTATTTACTACGGGCTGCTCGGACTAGGAAACTGCGCTGAAAGCCTGAGGTGACCAGGCCTTGCCAAACATTACAAACCGGCTCCGAGGAACTGGCAGCTAGCAGGGGACAGTGTAGTTGTTCCTCACCTGCTCCACCTTCTTGGGGCCCTTCACCAACTCGTGCCGCTTGGGGATAGTGCCGCCGTCGCAGCCCATCGCGTCCCGGGGACTCAATCCGAACTCGAGCAGAAAGACCAACGGCTCGAACCAAAACTCAACCAGACTGAGCGCATGCGTACTCCGCCCACTCGCGCCCCTCCCCCATACATCGTCACGCCCCTCCCCCATACATCGTCACGCCCCTCTCCCTCCGCCACGCCCCTCTCCCTTTAACCCCCAGCCTCTGGCTGGCCGAGTCCAGTTACTATGGTCAGTCCCCTGCGGTGTGTGGAGGATGCAAACTGAAAAACGTGAGGTTCTCTTTTCGTGGTGTCTTCATCTTTCTTTAAGCATATGGAACGCACCCTACTCTCAGGCCTTGCAGGGTAGTTCTTATTTCTTGTCAAATCAACTGAGCTTTGCCCCTGTATAGTGTGCAAGGGAGGATGAGGTCATAAATGGGCTGAAAGGGAAATCATCCAATTTTTCCAGCAAAATGGCTCACTACATCATAAATGAATTCCTACACGATTAAGACTACTGAAGCCATGTCACCTCTCTGATTAAATGCCCTCTCTCACTCTCCCTTTGCATTATATACTTTCTTGTCTCATCAGGGCGTTGCTCTTGGGGGTTTTCTCTTATGCTTTCCTCCATGCTATAAATATACATTGCCACACACCCTTCCATGTTGTAACTTCTATATATTTTCTATGTGATGTTCACTGAGGATTTTGACACCGACACACCTGGTGGAGGTGTATTGGCAGGTTCTGTCTGTCTCTCAGTGAGACACGGTGGCAGAAAGGACTAGTGACACAGGCATAGCGTGGAAAGATGGCGCTCAAACAGCTGGGAGCTGGGAGCTGGGAGCCTCCCACCCCATCCTCCCTCCATCCACTACCCTCCCCACCACCTGGTAAGTGGAAGTGCCCCACCCCATTCTCCCTCCACCACCTGGGAGATGGGATCCCTACCTCATCCTCCCTCCCACCTTCCATCACCACCTGGGAGATGGGAGATGGGAGCCCCCCCCCCTTCATCACCACCAGGGAGATGGGAGCTCCCCCCCCCTCCATCACCACCTGGGAGATGGGAGCCCCCCTCCCCCCTCCCCCCTCCCCCTCCCGCTCCATCACCACCTGGGAGATGGGAGATGGGAGCCCCACTCCCCCTCCATCACCACCTGGGAGATGGGAGATGGGAGCCTCCCTCACCACCTGGGAGATGGGAGCCCCCCTCCATCACCACCTGGGAGATGGGAGCCTCCCTCACCACCTGGGAGATGGGAGCCTCCCTCACCACCTGGGAGATGGGAGCCCCCCTCCATCACCACCTGGGAGATGGGAGCCTCCCTCACCACCTGGGAGATGGGAGCCCCCGTCCATCACCACCTGGGAGATGGGAGCCTCCATCACCACCTGGGAGATGGGAGCCCCCCTCCATCACCACCTGGGAGATGGGAGATGGGAGATGGGAGCCCCCCACCCCTCCATCACCACCTGGGAGATGGGAGCTCCCCCCCCTCCATCACCACCTGGGAGATGGGAGCCCCCCTCCCCCTCCATCACCACCTGGGAGATGGGAGCCCCCCTCCCCCTCCATCACCACCTGGGAGATGGGAGCCCCCCCCTCCATCACCACCTGGGAGATGGGAGCCCCCCGCCTCCATCACCACCTGGGAGATGGGAGATGGGAGATGGGAGCCCCCCCCTCCATCACCACCTGGGAGATGGGAGCCCCCCCCCCCTCCATCACCACCTGGGAGATGGGAGCCCCCCCCCTCCATCACCACCTGGGAGAAGGGAGCCCCCTCCCTCCATCTCCACCTGGGAGATGGGAGCCCCCCCCCTCCATCTCCACCTGGGAGATGGGAGCCCCCCCTCCATCACCACCTGGGAGATGGGAGATGGGAGATGGGAGATGGGAGATGGGAGATGGGAGATGGGAGCCCCCCCCCCCCCCCCTATCACCACCTGGGAGATGGGAGCTCCCCCCCCTCCATCACCACCTGGGAGATGGGAGCCCCGCCCCCTCCATCACCACCTGGGAGATGGGAGCCCCCCCCCTCCATCACCACCTGGGAGATGGGAGATGGGAGATGGGAGCCCCCCCCCATCACCACCTGGGAGATGGGAGCCCCCCCCTCCATCACCACCTGGGAGATGGGAGCCTCCCTCACCACCTGGGAGATGGGAGCCCCCCCCTCCATCACCACCTGGGAGATGGGAGCCCCCCCCTCCATCACCACCTGGGAGATGGGAGCCCCCCACCCCTCCATCACCACCTGGGAGATGGGAGCTCCCCCCCCTCCATCACCACCTGGGAGATGGGAGCCCACCCCCCCCCCTCCATCACCACCTGGGAGATGGGAGATGGGAGATGGGAGCCCCCCACCCCTCCATCACCACCTGGGAGATGGGAGCTCCCCCCCCCTCCATCACCACCTGGGAGATGGGAGCCCCCCTCCCCCTCCATCACCACCTGGGAGATGGGAGCCCCGCCCCCTCCATCACCACCTGGGAGATGGGAGCCCCCCCCCTCCATCACCACCTGGGAGATGGGAGCCCCCCTCCCCCTCCATCACCACCTGGGAGATGGGAGCCCCGCCCCCTCCATCACCACCTGGGAGATGGGAGCCCCCCCCCTCCATCACCACCTGGGAGATGGGAGCCCCCCCCCTCCATCACCACCTGGGAGATGGGAGCCCCCCCCCCTCCATCACCACCTGGGAGATGGGAGATGGGAGCCCCCCCCCTCCATCTCCACCTGGGAGATGGGAGCCCCCCCCTCCATCACCACCTGGGAGATGGGAGCCCCCCGCCCCCTCCATCACCACCTGGGAGATGGGAGCCCCGCCCCCTCCATCACCACCTGGGAGATGGGAGCCCCCCCCCTCCATCACCACCTGGGAGATGGGAGCCCCCCCCTCCATCACCACCTGGGAGATGGGAGCCCCCCCCTCCATCACCACCTGGGAGATGGGAGCCCCCCCCTCCATCACCACCTGGGAGCTGGGAGATGGGAGCCCCCCCTCCATCACCACCTGGGAGCTGGGAGATGGGAGCCCCCCCCCCTCCATCACCACCTGGGAGATGGGAGCCCCCCCCCTCCATCACCACCTGGGAGATGGGAGCTCCCCCTCCATCACCACCTGGGAGATGGGAGCCCCCCCCTCCATCACCACCTGGGAGATGGGAGCCCCCCCTCCATCACCACCTGGGAGATGGGAGCCCCCCCCTCCATCACCACCTGGGAGATGGGAGATGGGAGATGGGAGATGGGAGCCCCCCCCCCCACTCCATCACCACCTGGGAGATGGGAGCCCCCCCTCCATCACCACCTGGGAGATGGGAGCCCCCCTCTCTATCACCACCTGGGAGCTGGGAGATCGGAGATGGGAGCCCCCCCTCCCTCCATCACCACCTGGGAGATGGGAGATCGGAGATGGGAGATGGGAGCCCCCCCCCTCCATCACCACCTGGGAGATGGGAGATGGGAGATGGGAGCCCCCCCCCTCCCTCCATCACCACCTGGGAGATGAGAGATGGGAGATGGGAGCTCCCCCCCCTCCATCACCACCTGGGAGATGGGAGCTGGGCGATGGGAGCCCCCCTCCCCTCCCCCCTCCCCCCTCCCCTCCCCCCTCCCCTCCCCCCTCCCCTCCCCTCCCTCCCCCCCTCCCCCACCACCTGGGAGATGGGAGCCCCCTCCCCCTCCCGCTCTCCCCCCCTCCCCCCTCTCCCTCCCTCTCCCCCTCCTCCCCCTCCCCCACTCCCCCCTCCCCCTCCCCCACTCCCCCCTCCCCCACTCCCCCCTCCCCCTCCCCCACTCCCCCCTCCCCCACTCCCCCCTCCCCCACCACCTGGGAGATGGGAGCCCCCCCCACCTCCATCACCACCTGGGAAATGGGAGCTCCCCTCCCCCTCCATCACCACCTGGGAGATGGGAGCCCCCCTCCCCCTCCATCACCACCTGGGAGATGGGAGCCCCCCTCCCCCTCCATCACCACCTGGGAGATGGGAGCCCCCCTCCCCCTCCATCACCACCTGGGAGATGGGAGCCCCCCTCCCCCTCCATCACCACCTGGGAGATGGGAGCCCCCCCCCCCCTCCATCACCACCTGGGAGATGGGAGCCCCCCCCTCCATCACCACCTGGGAGATGGGAGCCCCCCCCTCCATCACCACCTGGGAGATGGGAGATGGGAGCCCCCCCCCCTCCATCACCACCTGGGAGATGGGAGATGGGAGCCCCCCCCCCTCCATCACCACCTGGGAGATGGGAGATGGGAGCCCCCCCCCCTCCATCACCACCTGGGAGATGGGAGATGGGAGCCCCCCCCTCCAGCACCACCTAAGAGATGGGAGCTTCCCCCCCCCTCCATCACCACCTGGGAGATGGGAGATGGGAGCCCCCCCCTATCACCACCTGGGAGATGGGAGATGGGAGCCCCCCCCCATATCACCACCTGGGAGATGGGAGATGGGAGCCCCCCCCCCTCCATCACCACCTGGGAGATGGGAGCCTCCATCACCACCTGGGAGATGGGAGCCTCCATCACCACCTGGGAGATGGGAGCCCCCCTCCCCCTCCCCCTCCATCACCACCTGGGAGATGGGAGCCCCCCTCCCCCTCCATCACCACCTGGGAGATGGGAGCCCCCCTCCCCCTCCATCACTACCTGGGAGATGGGAGCTCCCCCCCCCTCCATCACCACCTGGGAGATGGGAGCCCCCCTCCCCCTCCATCACCACCTGGGAGATGGGAGCCCCCCTCCCCCTCCCCCTCCCCCTCCCCCTCCATCACCACCTGGGAGATGGGAGCCCTGCCCCCTCCATCACCACCTGGGAGATGGGAGCCCCCCCTCCATCACCACCTGGGAGATGGGAGCCCCCCCTCCATCACCACCTGGGAGATGGGAGATGGGAGCCCCCCCCCTATCACCACCTGGGAGATGGGAGATGGGAGCCCCCCCCCTATCACCACCTGGGAGATGGGAGATGGGAGCCCCCCCTCCATCACCACCTGGGAGATGGGAGATGGGAGCCCCCCCTCCATCACCACCTGGGAGATGGGAGATGGGAGCCCCCCCTCCATCACCACCTGGGAGATGGGAGATGGGAGCCCCCCCTCCATCACCACCTGGGAGATGGGAGATGGGAGCCCCCCCTCCATCACCACCTGGGAGATGGGAGATGGGAGCCCCCCCCCCTATCACCACCTGGGAGATGGGAGATGGGAGCCCCCCCTCCATCACCACCTGGGAGATGGGAGATGGGAGCCCCCCCTCCATCACCACCTGGGAGCTGGGAGATGGGAGCCCCCCCCCTATCACCACCTGGGAGATGGGAGATGGGAGCCCCCCCTCCATCACCACCTGGGAGCTGGGAGATGGGAGCCCCCCCCTCCATCACCACCTGGGAGCTGGGAGATGGGAGCCCCCCCCTCCATCTCCACCTGGGAGATGGGAGCCCCCCCTCCATCACCACCTGGGAGATGGGAGATGGGAGATGGGAGCTTCCCCTCCATCACCACCTAGGAGATGGGAGCTTCCCCTCCATCACCACCTAGGAGATGGGAGCTCCTCCCCCCTCCCTCCCACCTGGGAGATGGGAGCTCCTCCCCCTCCCCCTCCCCCACCCGGCGCGAGCAGGTGATCCAGTGACCGTCTCACGCGACCCTGGCAGTTACGCGCGTGCGCAGCTGGTCTTGGCGGGAGTTGGTTGGCTGGGGCGCGGGCGGTTCTGTCCACGGCAGCGCGAGCCTGGCCCTCCATCGCGGTTGGTAATGGAGCCCTTCGTTGACGTCGCTGACTTCGGGGCGGTGGAGCGGCACCGAGCGATTCTGCTGCAGTCCTTGCGGGTGGGGACTGAGCTTCGCGGCGGTGGGCAGCAACTGGTGCGGGCGGAGCCACTGGGCAGGTACGGGCCCGGGCCCGGGCCACTCTTTCCCTCCAGTATTGCGGCATTCCCCTTCTGATCCCCACACGACTTTTCTCAAATCGCCATGCGGCCGACCTGCATAATTGACGTCGCAATAACTTGACACCAGAGCCCCACCCCGCATCGTGCTATTGACACGATTTAAGGGTTGGGTTAATGGTTACGATTATGGTTTATTGTTAGGGGGTTGGGGGGGTTACAGTTTATGGTTAGTTTTAGGGGTTAGGATTAGAGTTTATGTTTAGGGTTTGTAGTTAGGTTAGAAACCATGATTGCCAATGCGTTGTCAATAGCAGAACCCGGAGGTTGGACTGATTGGGTCAGGACTGTCTGAACTGCTCTTAATTTGGTTCTTCAAGCACAGATTCACCTGTCTTTCAAGCCCTTCAGTTCATGTGAAATGAAACTTCTGAGATGTACCTTGGCTCAGTTGGTATCAGTCTCGCCTCTGAATCAGAATGTGGTCTGAAGCCCCACTGTAGGACGTGAACGCATAATCTCGACTAAAGCTCGAATGCAGTACTGAGGGAATGCTCCATTTTTGGACGTGCCACCTCGCAAGTGAAATGTCAAACCGAGACCCTGTCTGCCTGTTCAGGTAAATGCAAAAGATTCCATGACACTATTTGAAGAAGAGCAGGGCATTTTATCTTGAAGAAGAGCCTGGTGTCCTGGCCAATTAAAAGCCCCAGATTATGTGGTCAGTTGTCTTCTTTACTGTTTGTGGGCCCTTGCTTTGTACAAAGTGGCTGCAGTGTTGGCTTACATAACATTTGTGACTGCAGTTACTATATTGACTGTGAAGTGCTTTGGGACATCCCGAGGACACGAAAGGTGCTGTATAAATGCAAGTTCTTCTGTAAATCATTTTTTTCTAACTGCCCCTTTAATTCTTTTTGTAATTATCTTAAATTTGTGCTCTTACGCTACTGTTTCACTGTTACCAATTCAGGTCTGCCCCAGATACCTTCTTGGGTTGGCTGGTGGCGCTAGTTGCTACCTTTGCAGTCAGAGCAACTTAGTTTTATGGGAGTTACTGCACCCTGCCCAATATCTTCATGTACGATTGTAAACACCAAGGATGTAACAATGGCAACCCCTTGCATTTTGGACAGGATGCACTTGCCCATGTGTATCTTTTCAATGTCTCCTGCAACGGACCGAGTTAACGCTGGGAGAGGCGAAGTTCGGTTTGATTTGTTGAGTTGCTTTATTCCTCACTACGCCAATAGTTAGGAGGACATTCACTTAGTTCAATCGATACAACTTATCTCTGGGTAATAACATAAAAATATTGAACCCACAGTGGTGAATCATCTACTTGAGTTAAGCAGACTAACTCAATAACAGTAGCCTGAAGATAAAAGAAATAGGAGATGATGGTGGGGAATAACAACAACTTGCATTTATATAGCACCTTTAACGTAGTAAAACGCCCCAAGGTGCTTCACAGGAGAAAAAAACTTCATACTGAGCCACATAAGAAGGTATTAGGGCAAATGACCAAAAGCTTGGTCAAAGAGGTAAGTTTTAAGGAGCGTCCTAAAGGAGGCGGAGAGGTTTAGGGAGGGAATTCCAGAGCTTAGGGTCTAGGCAGCTGAAGGTACGGCCGCCAATGGTGGAGCGATTAAAATCGGGGATGCGCAAGAGGCAAGAATTAGAGGAGCGCAGAGATCTTGGAGGGTTGTAGGGCTGGAGGAGTTTACAAAGCTCGGGAGGGGCGCGGCCATGGAGGGATTTGAAAACAAGGATGAGAATTTTAAAATCGAGGCATTCTCAGAGCAGGAGCCAGTGTAGGTCAGCGAGCACAGGGGTGATGGGAGAATGGGACTTGGTGCGAGTTAGGATGGCAGCAGAGTTTTGTATGAGCTCAGGTTTATGGAGGGTGGAAGATGGGAGGCCAGCCAGGAGACTATTGGAATAGTCCAGTCGAGAGGTAACAAAGGCATGGGTGAGGGTTTCAGCAGCATATGAGCTGAGGTAGGGGCGAAGACGGGCGATCTTGGTGATGGAGCAGATATGTGGACGGGTAACATGAACAATTAGGGAACAGATAAAGTTATAGAACATCAGTATAAAATAACTGTTAAAAATACAGCAAGTGGAACGATTAATAAAAACAAATTAAATTGCCTGTACAGCAATGTGCACAGCATCCCAAACAAAACGGGGAAGCTGGAGGCAATAACTCGTAAAGAAGAACCAGATGTAGGATGGATAACTGAAACATGGCTGCATAAAGAACAGGATTGGCAGTTAAATATTGCAGGATATCACGTATTTAGAAAGGATAGAGAAGGAAAAGGGTTGGGGATGCTGTACTTATTAGAGACAACATAATAGCAGTAGAAAAAAGGGACATAACTAATATTAAGATAGAAGCAGAATCCATGTGGATTGAGATAATTGATGATAAGGGATTGATCGGGGTATTCTACCGACTAGCTAATAGTGGAAGGGAAGTGGAGAAAGAAATACAAAGGCAAATCTATGAAATATGAATAAAAGACCTAATAAAGGTCTTTAAAATTATGAAGGGGTTTGATAGGGTAGACGAAGAGAAGGTGTTTCCACTTGTGGGGGGATCTAAAACTAGGGGCCATAAATATAAGATAGTCACCAATAAATCCAATAGGGAATTCAGGAGAAACTTCTTTACCCAAAAAGTGGTAAAAATGTGGAACGCGCGACCACAAGGACCGCCTACTTCCACCTCCTTGGGGCGACTAGCATAGATGCATTTAAGAGGAAGCGGGAGAGGGAGAGAAAGGAATAGAAGGGTATGCTGATAGGGTTTGATGAAATAGGGAGAGAGGATGCTCGTGTGGAGCATAAATGCCAGCATAGACCTGTTGGACTGAATGGCCTGTTCCTGTGCTGTAAATTCTATGTAACTCCTCTGCTTTTTGTCCTACAGCCCAGGCCAGTATCTGTCTCTGCAATTTCCAGTCTTTCATACCTCCTCACAGCCCTTTGATGCCTGGCTGGCTTTTTGGTGCCTTATGTTCTGCTTTTAAAAGTCTCTCTCGTGTCAAAATGCCCCCTTACAGACCAACAGAGATCAAAGAGTTTTTCAACACAATGGTGAGAGGTGTCTTTCCGAATACCCAGACAAACTAACAAATTGCTTATTATGTGGAGATGCCGGTGATGGACTGGGGTTGACAATTGTAAACAATTTTACAACACCAAGTTATAGTCCAGCAATTTTATTTTAAATTCACAAGCTTTCGGAGGCTTCCTCCTGCGTCAGGTTTAGTCTCTGGAAGAAGCAACTTCCAACTACTATATTCAGCACCTTTTGTCAAGCTGCCTTTTATTAAACTGGTGAGAATACACATTGCTTTTAAAAGTTCAGCATTAGAAATAACTTTTTTTCCATCTCCTGTCTGTGAGAAAATGCTCCGAAAAATCCTGACGTGTCACTCGCCAATCTAAAGGAATAATCTATCTCTTTGTACCTTGTCATAACTGCTCATTATCTTGAAGCCCTCTATCAAGTCACCCCTTAACCTTCGTAATTCTAGTATATAAAAAAAATCCCTAACTCCTCAGATCTCTCTTCAGCCTTTTGTACCTGGTAGCATCCTAGTGAATCTACATTGTACCTTTTCCATTGTTTTTTGTCCTTCCTGAAACTCCACAAAGCTGTGCACAGGATTCCACCTGTGGCCTAATTAAGGTCTTACACATATTCAACATTACTTAGAATGTACAACACAGAAACAGGCCATTCGGCCCAACAGGTCCATGCCAGTGTTTATGCTCCACACGAGCCGCCTCCCTCCCTACTTCATCTAACCCTTTCAGAATAACCTACTATTCCTTTCTCCCTCATGTGTTTACCTAGCTTCCGCTTAAATGCATCTATGCGAGTCGCCTCACCTACTTGTGTCAGCGAGTTCCACATTCTAACCACTCTCTGGGTAAAGAAGTTTCTCCTGAATTCCCTATTGGATTTATTAGTGGCTATCTTATATTTATGGCCCCTAGTTCTGGTCTCCCCCGCAAGTGGAAACATTTTCTCTACGTCTACCCTATCAAACCCTTTCATAATCTTAAAGACCTCTATCAGGTCACCTCTCAGTCTTCTCTTTTCTAGAGAAAAGAGCCCCAGCCGGCTCAATCTTTCCTGATAGGTATAACCTCTCAGTTCTGGTATCATCCTAGTAAATCTTTTTTGCACCTTCTCCAGTGCTTTTATATCATTTTTATAATATGAAGACCAGAACTCTTCACAGTACTCCAAGTATGGTCTAACCAAGGTTCTATATAAGTTTAACATAAATTCTCTGCTTTTCAATTCTATCCCTCTAGAAATGAATCCCAGTTCTTGGTTTGCATTTTTTATGGCCTTATTAACCTGCATCATTACTTTTAATGATTTGTGTATGTGTACCCCCAGATCCCTTTGCTCCTCTACCCCATCTTATTTTCCAAAGAAGATGTGGCCTCCTTATTCTTTCTACCAAAATGTAACACTTCTCACTTATCTATATTGAAATTCATTTGCCAATTACACACCCATTCTGCAAGTTTATTAATGCCTTCCTGTATTTTGTCGCAATCCTCCTCAGTATTAAGTGTACCCCCCAATTTGTCATCCACAAATTTTGATTCCCGAGTCCAAATCGTTTATGTAAGTATTGAACAACAGTGGTCCCAGCACCAATCCTTGTGGAGCACCACTTCCCACCTTTTGCCAGTCTGAGTAACTACCTTTAACCCCAACTCTCTGTTTTCTGTATGTAGCCAGCTTGCTATCCATTCTGCTACTTGTCTCCTGACTCCACACGTTCCGACCTTAATCATGAGTCAACAATGCGGTACCTTATCAAAGACCTTTTGAAAATCCAAACATATTACATCTACTGCATTACCCCTGTCTACCCTTTCTGTTACTTCTTCAAAGAATTTAATAAGGTTGGTCAAGCATGAACATAGGAACAGGAGTAGGCCATTCAGCCCCTCGTGCCTGCTCCGCCATTTGATAAGATCATGGCTGATCTGTGATCTAACTCCATATACCTGCCTTTGGCCCATATCCCTTAATACCTTTGGTTGCCAAAAAGCTATCTATCTCAGATTTAAATTTAGCAATTGAGCTAGCATCAATTGCCGTTTGCAGAAGAGAGTTCCAAACTTCTACCACCCTTTGTGTGTAGAAATGTTTTCTAATCTCGCTCCTGAAAGGTCTGGCTCTAATTTTTAGACTGTGCCCCCAGTTCTAGAATCCCCAACCAGCGGAAATAGTTTCTCTCTATCCACCATATCCGTTCCCCTTAATATCTTATAAACTTCGATCCCCTTAACCTTCTAAACTCTAGAGAATACAACCCCAATTTGTGTAATCTCTTCTCATAACTTAACCCTTGAAGTCCGGGTATCATTCTAGTAAACCTATGCTACACTCCCTCCAAGGCCAGTATGTCCTTCCGAAGGTGCAGTGCCCAGAACTGCTCACAGTACTCCAGGTGCGGTCTAACCAGGGTTTTGTATAGCTGCAGCATAACTTCTGCCCCCTTGTACTCTAGATATAAAGGCCAGCATTCCATTAGCCATCTTGATTATTTTCTGCACCTGTTCATGACACTTCAATGATCTATGTACCTGAACCCCTAAGTCCCTTTGGACATCCACTGTTTTTAACTTTTTACTCCTTTTGAAATCTGTGCTGACGAGTCTTTATTATATTTTCGGTTTCTAGATGTTTTTCTATTACATCTTTGAATAAGGATTCCATTATCTTTCCTACCACCGATGTTAAGCTAATGGTCTATAGTTCCCTGAACTTGTTTTATCTCCCTTTTTAAATATAGGAATCACATTAGCTGTCTGCCAGTTCTCTGGCACTATTCCCTTTTCTAATGATTTTTTATATATATCTAATTGTGCCTCTGCTTTCTATTCCCTAACTTCTTTTAATATGCATGGATGCAATCTATCCGGACCAGGGGTTTTATCCTCTCTAAGTTTGATTAGTTTTTCAATGATCTCCTTTCCATCCTAAATGTCTTCATATCTTTTTTGGTCTCTTCTAATGCCATGCCCACCTTGTTAGTCTGCCTGGTAAATACTGAGGCAAAGTAATAATCTAATATTTCTGCCATTTTGTTGTCGTTACCTGTGCATTTATTGTGTGTATCCCTTAGTGGCCCTATCCCTGTCCTAATTTTTCTTTTGGCATTTATGTCTGTAAAATACTTTACTATTTATTTTTTATATTCCTTGATAATTTAATTTAATTGCTTCTCTTTGCCTTCCGAATTGTTTATTTGGCTTCTTTCCTAAACTTTTTGTATTCCCTTTTGTCATCTTCTCCTTTGGTGTCTGTGTACTTAGTGTGTGCCTTTTACTTTACTTTCTGCTCTTATTTCTTTATTCATCCATGGTGTATCATTATTGGCTAGTTTGTTCTTGCTTTTTAGTGGATATATTTTTTCTGGACTGTATTGATCACCGTTTTAAATGTTTCTCACTGCTGTCCTATTTCTTTGTTTGTCAGTAAATTTTTCCGGTTTATTTTCCCTAGTTCCATTCTCATCCCCTCAAAATCAGCTTTTTTTCCCAATTTACTACATTTGTTGTTGTTTTACTTTTGTCCTTTTTAAACTTTATTATGTTGTGATTGCTATTGCCTAGATGTTCCCCAATGCTTACTTCTCTTGCCTGTTCTGGATCATTTCCCATTACTAGATCCAGCAGTGCTTCCTCTCTTGGGCTTTTTACATACTGGGTAAGAGAGGAGTCCTACACACCTTGTAAAATCTCCAGTCCCTGTACCCCTTTACCTATCTCTTCTTGCCAGTTTATTTGGGGATAGTTAAAATCCCCCATGATTATTATTCCATGTCCTTTACTCATGTCACATACTTGCTTACATATTTTTTCCTCCACCTCCTTTCCACTATTAGGTGGTCTGTAGTATACCCCTATTAGTGATCGATCCCTTCTCATCTTTTATTTCAATCCATATGGATTCTGTTTCTATCCTTCTGTTAGTTATGTCCCCTTTCTCTACTGCCATTGTGTTATCTCTAATTAGTACAGCTACTCCACCCCCTTCCTTCCCTATCCTTTCTGATTATATTATAACCTGCAATATTTAGTTGTCAGTCCTGTTCTTTATATAGCCACGTTTCAGTTATTCCTACAACATCCTCGCTACAGATTATTGCCTCCAGTTACCCTGTTTTATTTTAGATGCTGTGTACATTGCTGTACAGGCATTTTAATTCATCTTTAATCATTCCTTTTATACTTCTGTTTTATAAGTGTATTTTTTCCTTGACCATTTATATTATCTTTATTCCTTACCCTGGTCTGACCTTTACACTCATCTCCTGTTTCATTTATCTTTAGGCTTCTGTTATTGCTACCACATCCTTCCCCCTGCCCCCCATCTTGCTAGTTTAAAGCCTATTTTTCCTTTCCGCTCAGACTCTGGTCCCATTCCGGTTCAGATGAAGCCCGTCCCAGTACTGGTGCCAGTGTCCCATGAAATGGAACCCCTCCTTCCCACACCACTCTTTCAGCCATGCATTCACCTTTCTGACCTGCCTATGCCAATTAACATGTGGTTTGGGTAGTAATCCTGAGATTGCTCCCAAGAGGTCCTGTTTTTTTAATTTAGTTCCTAGCTTCTGATATTCCCTGAGCAGGACCTCCTCCTTGTTATTCCTTATGACATTGGTGCCAACATGGACCACGACAACTGGATCCTCCCCCTCCCTTTCCAAGTTCCTCTCCAGTTGCTCTGAGATGTCCCTTACCCTTGCACCAAGCAGGCAACACACACACCTGGACTCATGGTCGCGACTGCAGAGGACGCTGTCTATCTCCCTGATTATAGAGTCCCCTATGACTACAACCTATCTATTCTGAAACTTCGCCCGCCCGCCCACCCCCCCCGACTTGGACTGCCTCATGCTCCATGGTGCCACGATTAGCATTCTGGGCATCCTCTCTGCAGCCTTCATCCTTATCCTCACAGGCATTAAGCACATTGTACCTGTTGGATAGGACCAATGTCTGCGGGACCTCCTTCTCTACCTCCCCCTCCCTTGTGTGTCGGAGTGTCTCTATCTCTCGCGCTCCAACTCAAAGACCCTGAGCCGGAGTGTCTCAATCCAGAGACATTTACTGTAGATGTGACAACCCGGGACAGTCTCGTTGTGCACAAACTCCCACATATTACAGTCCCGACACACAGCCTGTACTGCCATTTCTGGTTTTTAATTATTTATTTATCAGTAGCTTATTTCTAGAACTAATAGAATCACTTGAGATCTAGATTATATTTAGTAAATAGATTTAGCTTGATTTTGAAATAATTAGTAATTACTTAGTCTTTTTTTATTTTATGTAGTTTTTAAAATTTAAGTTTTAAAAGTTGATAAATTAGTTAATGGTTCCTTGGTTTAACTCAATTAGCACCCCCTTCCCACTCTGCACCTAATTCCCACAGTAACCTTCTTGTTTTTGTATTCTCTGCCTCTAGATTTTTAAAAAAAGGTTCCATTTGTGGTTTAATGGCCTTATCTACTTGCACTACAACTTTTAATAATCTGTGTATTTGCACTCCACTTGACATCTTGCCATTTAAGGTGTATTTCTTTTCCCTATTTTTACTTAGAAAATTTAGCACTCACAGGGCAGATAATCAAAAAAAGGAAGCTAGGACAAATAATAGTGGAAGCAAAAACCATAGGGTAATCCACCAATCCCACATTCACATGCTCGGATGGAACGCAGGTTGGAGAATGTTTTACTCCTGTCTCTGACCCTCACTCCATTTGAGCGCGCATTCCCATTGGAAGCGTAAGATCAGTGAATTTATTCACATATTTATAGAGATACGACATTAGACTGATAAAATTACTTCAGAAGGGAGTTTCATTTCGCTATCTCGGGAATGCAAAATTTGATTTTCCGCTTAAAATCAAATTGCAAAGCCCAGAGATGTGTCATTGTTAGCCACATGGAATCATGTAATGTTATATGGTGAGTGTGGCCCACTCCATATTACACTAATCCCACTAACAACACTGCCATCCAGCCTGTGTCCCATCACCTGGAACATTCATATGTCCCTTCTTAAAATAAATTACACAGTACATTCCAAAGAAGGTGCAACCAGTTTATTTCCTACTCAAGTGCCATATCTCTGCCTTTAATGCTTTAGTTCCCTAGTGTTTGCCATTGGTGAACATGTACAACAACAAAATCTTGCATTTATATAGCGCTTTTAACGTAGAAAAATGTCCCAGGTGATTCACTGAAGCGTAATCAGACAAAAGTTGACAGTGAATCAGAGGAGGAGATATTAGGAGGGGTAACCAAAAGGTGGTCAAAGAGGTGGATTTAAGAAGGAGAGGGAGGTGGAGAGGCGAAGTTTAACGAGGGAATTCCACAGCATCGGGCCTGCACAGCTGAAGGCACGGTTGCCAATGATGGGATGAAGGCAGTGGAGGATGCACAACAGTTGGAGGGACGCACGGTTCTCTGGGAGTTGTAGGGCTGGACAAGATTACAGAGATATGGAGAGGCAAATCTAAGAAGGGATTTAAATATGAAGATGAGATTTTAAAACTTGAGTCGTTAGGGGACTGTAGGTCAGCGAACATGGGGATGATGGATGGGCTGGACTTGGTGCAGGATTTTTTTTTTATTCGTTCATGGGATGTGGGTGTCGCTGGCGAGGCCAGCATTTATTGCCCATCCCTAATTGCCTTTGAGAAGGTGGTGGTGAACCGCTGCAGTTCTCCCACAGTGCTGTTAGGTAGGGAGTTCCAGGATTTTGACCCAGTGACGATGAAGGAACGGCAATATATTTCCAAGTCGGGATGGTGTGTGACTTGGAGGGGAACGTGCAGGTGGTGTTGTTCCCATGTGCCTGCCACCTTTGTCCTAGGTGGTAGAGGTCGCGGGTTTGGAAGGTGCTGTCGAAGAAGCCTTGGCGATTTGCTGCAGTGCATCCTGTACACTGCAGCCACAGTGCGCCGGTGGTGAAGGGAGTGATAGTTTAGGGTGATGGATGGGGTGCCAATTAAGCAGGCTGCTTTGTCCTGGACAGTGTCTAGCTTCTTGAGTGTTGTTGGAGCTGCACTCATCCAGGCAAGTGGAGAGTATTCCATCACACTCCTGACTTGTGCCTTGTAGATGGTGGAAAGGCTTTGGGGAGTCAGGAGGTGAGTGACTCGCCGCAGAATACCCAGCCTCTGACCTGCTCTTGTAGCCACAGTATTTATGTGGCTGGTCCAGTTAAGTTTCTGGTCAATGGTGACCCCCAGGATGTTGATGGTGGGGGATTCGGCGATGGTAATGACGTTGAATGTCAAGGGAAGGTGGTTAGACCCACTCTTGTTGAAGATGGTCATTGCCTGGTACTTGTCTGGCGCGAATGTTACTTGCCACTTATCAGCCCAGTCCTGGATGTTGTCCAGGTCTTGCTGCATGCGGGCATGGACTGCTTCATTATCTGAGGGGTTGCGAATGGAACTGAACACTGTGCAATCATCAGCGAACATCCCCATTTCTGACCTTATGATGGAGGGAAGGTCATTGATGAAGCAGCTGAAGATGGTTGGGCCTAGGACACTGCCCTGAGGAACTCCTGCAGCAATGTCCTGGGGCTGAGGAGATTGGCCTCCAACAACCACTACCATCTTCCTTTGTGCTAGGTATGCTCCAGCCACTGGAGAGTTTTCCCCCTGATTCCCATTGACTTCAGCTTTACTAGGGCACCTTGGTGCCACACTCGGTCAAATGCTGCCTTGATGTCAAGGGCAGTCACTCTCACCTCACCTCTGGAATTCAGCTCTTTTGTCCATGTTTTGGTTGAATTGAAATTTATGGAGGAAAGGAGGCCGGCCAGCATGGTATTGGAATAGTAGAGTTTGAAGGGAACAAAGGCATGGGTGAGGATTTCAACAGAAGATGGGCTGAGGCAGGGGCAGAGGCTGGTGATATTACAGAGGTGGAAGTAGATAGACTTGGTGGTGGAGAGGATATGGCTTTGGAAGCTCAGCTCGGGGTCAATCAGGACACCAGGGTTGTAAACAGTCTGGTTTAACCTGAGATAGTGACCAGGGAGATGGATGGAATCAGTGACAAAACACGGAGTTTGTGGTGGGGGCCAAAGGCACAAGCACTCGACACCTTGCAAACTGCGGCTCACATTCTTTCACCTCTTGCATGCCTGTACAGATGTCAGAGCTGCACTGCCATGTATTCTGCCATTCCATGCAGGGAGCTGTGTACATTCTCAAGCATGAAGTGCTTCTGATTAATAAGTTCAGTTGTGTAAGGTATGAGTCTGTGGATCCTGCAGCAGATGCATGTCTGACCCTCTTGTTGCTGAGAATCTTCAGAGCTCCCTGCATGGAATGGCAGAGAGTACACAACAGTGCAGATACAACATTGTGCAGGCATGCAAGAAATGCTCTGGTTGTTGTTCCAGCTGCTTCTACTTCCACTTGTTCCTCCTTAGTTGTGCTTGGTGTCTTACCTTCTGACACTCTACCAGAAGACAGAGGTGAAAGAATGTGAGCTGGAGTTTGCGAGGTCTTAAGTGCTTGATCAATGCTCATGTACAGTGCTTATCTCCTTTAGGAAAGATATCATTGGGAGGCCCTTACATACAGTGAAAATAAGCTTCTATAAGCATGGAATATTTGGAGCAAAGTTCTGTGCACAGTGGAAAGGCCAATAGTGCCATGTTGCTGCTAGGCAACCATGTTACTGAGCGAGTGAGCAGGAAGGGCAAGCAAGGAATAATTGAAGAGAACACTTACCTTGTTAGGATGGCACAAAGCCGCCAAACATTCTCTCATGCACACTCTCCATGGCTTCCCGAGATTCATAGGGCGAGCACCTCATGTCAGATTAGGTTGAACAGGTTCTCTCTCTCTCACTGTTTGTGGGTTGCCCTCTTAAAAACAGATAGTTTCAGCATGTAGAAGTAAAATGAGTTGTGATCCCATCAGTCCTTATGTTCCTTCTCAAGGGCACTTGGTTCCAGTGTGTAACAGAGCATTTTAACCTCATATAATTCTGCATTTGGAAAGTAATTGAACACTGAAGCAGTTGTAATTCTTTTAAGTAACTGCAATTGCAAGATTCAGTTGCTTTCAAAGTTAGACTGAAATCAAGGCAAGACAAATCAACCCCACGGCAGTACCTCAGCACTCCTGATTATAGGTACAAAGCACAGCAATGGCAAGGTAGCTTAATCTGATATTCCTCAGGACCGATTGAAAACATAGGCTCAATTGTGCAAGTGTGAACCCTTCAGGAGACTACTGCTCACTTCTCGAGAGAGTTGACACACAACTGACGTTACATTAGGCGTATCAAAGTGCCCTCCACTGTTTTAATCCTTCTCATTGTAATTAAATATTTTTTACTAATTTAAAAGTCAATTAATCACAGACTGCTCAACAGTGAACTATGGAATACAGAACCGATTCTTCATATAAGTTCTTAGCAATGCACTAGTTAGCACTTTTGAGTTGTCATGCCTTACTTACAGCATTCCAATTTCAATATTCCAATTTCCCTGCTGAGTGTCGTTTCTGTACAGCAAAGTTACTCATTTATATCACCTCTCTTTCAGCTCTGATGTGCTTAAAGCAATCGAAAACATCATCAAAGAGACACTCGCATATCTTGCGAAAGGAGAGGCCCCAGTTATCACTTTCGATAAAAGATCATCCTGGGAAAATATTCGGTATGTTTTTATCATATTCATGCGATGCTCCAAGTATTAAATGCACATCTGAAAAATGAAATGTCGCACTGATTTTGGACTTCTGCTTAATGAGCTCTAATCAATAAGCCACTTTTTTGCAGTAAACACATTCTGAACTAATTACTTTATCTTTCTTTAGAAAATGTAATCAAAAGTGAAATGAAATTTGTACATTACAAAGAGAATAGTAGTAATTATGGGGTTGTAATGTATACAGACAGCATGCAAATGAGGAAGAGGGGGTAGGTGTTAAGCATGGATCTTTGGGGATTTCTCAAGGTGACACTGCAGGGATGGGAAAAGAAGCCATTTGTAGAGATGCTCTGGCTATGATCAGATAGATAAGAGTGGAACCAAGTAAGGTCCATTCCATCAAGCTGGGCAACGAAGAAGTGACGTTGAAGGAGGATGGTGTGTTTTCTGCTTCATATTACTCTCTATCCCTTTCGTCATCCAGGGAGATCTGGCTTTGGTTGCCTTATCGTTCCATCTCGTGGGAATATACCTAGACCGTACCTGAACCATCTCCTCTTTAAAGGCCCCCCATTGTTCGATTCCAGTTTTGCCTGCCAATCTTTGATTCCAATTTACCCGGGCCAGATCTGTTCCCAACCCACTGAAATTGGCTCTCCTCCAATTAAGTATTTTTACTCCAGATTGCTCCTTGTCCTTTTCCATAACGAATCTAAACCTTATGATACTCCTGCCCTAGAACTAGTTCCAATGCCCCAAGAATCTGAAGCCTTCCCTCTTGCACCATGTCTCTAGCCATGCATTAATCTGCTTTATCTTCCTATTTCTTTACTCACTAGCACATAGCACTGGGAGTAATCCAGAGATTGCTTCCTTTGAGGTCCTGCTTTTTAATTTTCTCCCTAGCTCCTGAAACTCTGACCACAGGACCACATCCCTTTTCCTTCCTATGTCGTTGGTACCACGTGGACCACGACTTCTGATTGTTTCCCTTCCCCCCCATAGAATGTTCTGCACCCTCTCCATGATGTCCTTTATCCCGGCACCAGGGAGGTAACACACCATGCGGGACCCATGTCAGCAGTCACAGAAATACCTGTCTGTGCCCCTGACTATCAAATCCCCCATGATTACTGCATTTCTACACTCACTGTCTCTCCCCACCTCCCCCCCCCCCCCCCCCCCCCGCCATGCAGTTCTTTGTCCCATGGTTCCATGCTCAGAACTGCACTCGTTCGCGGCGCTGTCACCCTCACTGGTAACTGGTTTGAGAGTGCAACACACCCAGAAGATTCCTGCACTGCCTGCCTCTTTATACCCTTTTCACCCACTTGCTATCCTGAACTCTCTGGGGCTGCAGGGTGACTACCTCCTGGAACGTACAATCCAGGAAACCTTCAGCCTCCCTAATGCTGTGCAGTGACTTCAGCTGCCCCTCAAGCTCAGAAACTCTCAGCTTGAGATCAAGCAACTGGAGGCATTTCTTGCACATGTGGCCCTCCAAGACACATGAAGCGTCCTGAAATTCCCATGTGGTGCAGGAAATGCAGGCAACGAGTCTCAGCTGCCCGTCCATTATATTTAGAAACTTTTTTTCTAAACTCCCTTTAGATACTCGGTTATTATTAATTTACTTACTGTTTGCTTACCCTGATTAACCTACCCTTTTATTTCGGGTCTCTCAGAACTCTTCCTCTCTGTTCACTGTGATGTCACTCTCTCTGTTCTTAGTAAATGGGGAAAGGGCTCCTCCCCTGGTGCTCAGCGTCGCTTCTCTCGACTAAATTATCTATTTATTTATAGGTAATTACTGTTTAGTCTGTTTTGGTTTCTGTTTGCTTTTTTTAAAAAAGTACCTCCTTCCCGCTCTACCTAATTTCCACTCTCTCCAAATTTTCAAGTTCTATATAAGTTTCAAGGTTCTATATAAGTTAACATAACTTCCCTGCTTTTGAATTCTATTCCTCTAGAAATGAACCCCAGAGCTTTGTTTGCATTTTTGTGGCTTTGTTAACCTGCGTTGTTACTTTTAATAATTTCTGAATCTGTAACCCTACCCCAAGGAGTCATGTAAGTGTTTACACAGCTAAACAAGCTTTTGTGTCTTTGAAATCCTAAGAGATATCTTGAAGGAAGAGGCTAGACACTCTGAGGAACAAGCAGGCTCATCAAGATCCATAACTTTTGTCCCATCCATCACCAATTCCATCATGGTATTCTACCTGCCCCAGCACCAGTCCAGATACACCCCCACTCAGGAAGAAGTAGTTAATGAGTCAGAAAGGTTTTTACTGGGTGAAGCACTGTGCACTAATGAGCATGAGGACCTGGGAGTGGAAGAGAGGGAGCGTGACGTTCCTCCCTGGAGTGTGGAGACGCCTTAGCTGAGGAGACGAGGGACCCAGATTTCAGAGGTCCAGTCTTAAAAAAAAAAAAGCCTGTGATTCGGGAACACTGATCTCAGGTGTCGGCATTGGAGATGGACCATATAGACTTCAGAATTCATTTCTGTAGATATTCGCAACTTAGTGGACTTGGATGATGACATGAGAGTACTACTGTATTATGGAGGCACGGTACAGAAGCCTTTGGGAATGCAGGTCTTTGTGTTGCAGTTGGTGACAGGGACAGGGAACGTATTTTAGGGAAGAGGGGAGTTTTATTCAGTTTCTCAACTTTCTCTTACTAAAAGCACTCAGCTATCAATTCCCGCCTCCTTTCTCCAGCTGCAAGCCGATGGCTCTCCTGCTCAACCTCCTCTCCTTCCTGTTCACCCTTCTTCATTACCATCGTCTCCTGCAATAATACGCAGAACGCAGCAAGCAACAATGATTTTGGGCATCTCTCCCCTTCCCCAACTGAGATAGACTCCAGACCGCTCTCTCACCACTTTCCTTATGTCGGGGACTGTTCTCTCGGGTCCCTGGCAGCGGCCTTCTGTCACCCGAAATCCTGACGCTGCCCGCCAGCCAGATAGCGATTCCTACAGGGTTCGGGTGGGAGTCTGACTTCCCACGTAGAAATGAGGCCCTGGAGTTAAAATTGCACAGGCCTCACGCCAACGACGTCATGAGGGCTCCCCGCCTGTCCAATTCACACTATTGTTACTCCGGATCATGCAAGTCCCGCACAGTGTGGAACCCGCCAGTGAAACCGAGTTAAAATCGAGGCTTGCATCTCAGTGACTCTTCCTCCAGTTTCCCTTTGGTCCATGTGGTAACAAGTTTAAAATAAATGGGTTAACAGCTGCATTGCAATTACGCAGGAAAGGAATTTGGTAGAAGCAAGTTAAGTGTTTGTACAAAATAGCACTGATCATAATTCCTACCCCTTTATCTTTCAAGTTAGCAGTATTTCTGACAAAAATATTTGTTCTTCCAGTGTCCATATATAATTTGGATATCCAAGCTTTTTGTCTAGTCAATACCTATGCTAAACCATGGAGCCTCGGGGGCATGTAGAAAATTTAAATCTATGTTCTCAATAATTTGCATATCTTAAGTTGCGGGTACTAACAGATCTTGGCATTCTAATTTAGGATTTATCTACTGATTAGGCAACAGCACCAAGAACTGCCCTTTCTATATCTCCAGCTCACAAAATTCAAACCTGCAAATAAGAAATAGAAGTGCAAATAGGAATAAGTTGCATGGACTTCAAGGACCAGATTGCCAGGATTGAGGATGACATATGCCCCATGGGCTGTAGTTTGGACACCCTGATCTATAATATCACTCTTCAGATTACAGAAGTACTCAGTGGTATTTTTCCAAGGAGTAGAATTTACTGTGTCTCAACAAGTTGCACCACATGTGGTGAATCTCCATGTGATAAGATTCTTATTTTACCTCTTCCACCATGGACAGGGGTCAAGAACATCATCACAAGAAGGGGAGGGGCAACTAAACGTTGGGATTAGCAAAAGGCCGGAAGCTGGTTTTTTTGTATAGCATAGGGAGTCTACAGAAGGGTTAAAAAGGAGGCAGTAATGAAAAGCAAAGCCTAATGTAGTTACATGTTTCATATTGACAGGTTTGATGGCAATGTTGGTTTACAGATGGTATCTGACTGTACTATGAGTAAGGTGAAGTGTGAGTGCTCCAAATCAATCCATAGGTTTGGTAAGTAATTATTTCAGTGATTGCTATTCATATAAGTATATGTTTTATTTTGTATTTAACATACATTTTTTTGCCAATTATGTTCTGCCAGTTTTCTCCTCTCTTTGGCAGTAGTTGACTCCTTGTTGAGTTCATATTCCATGGGCATCAGTCGCCCTCTGGTAGTCCATTATGTGTGATCTTAACGATGAATTTTGACAGGCTGTTTGATCTTGGGAGTTCAATGCATCACAGCCACATCCTATCCCTATCCTCACCTGACATCCACAATGCAGCGGTCCATTGATGGAGATCAGGAGATGGAATCTGCCTAATTTCCCCAGGGACACTGATTATAATTCCATTGTTCCTACTGCTGCTGTGGCTCAGAATAGCTAACTCAACACAGAATGGAGATCAAACCTTTGGCCTTCCTAGTCCATTTGTATAACATCTTTGACATAGAAAAAGTCCCAAGGTGACTCAACAAATATCACAGGTCATTCATTTTGTGGGATCTTGCTATGCACAAATTAGCTGCCACTTTGCCTAGGTAACTATCAATGCACACTAAAAACAAATTCTTTATCCTTGGCACCCCAACTCACCCTTATTTAAATGTTGCTCCTTGGCAACATCATCCACAGACAAGGGGGTCAACTTCCAAATGTACGCTGATGACAACCAGCTCTACCTCTCCACCATCTCTCATCCTCTGCATTCCCTCTGTGGTGTGTGAGACTGTTTGTCTGACATCCAGGCTTGGATGAGCCACAGTTTCCTCCAGCTAAAGATTGGGAACATTTAAGCCATTGTCTTCATCCCCAACAACAAACTCTGTGTCCTTACTTCCGATCCAGTGCTACTCCTCGACCACTATCTCAGGCTGAACCAGACTGTTTACAAACTAAGCGTCCTATTTGACTACAAGCTGAGTTTCTGAACCAATATCTTCTCCATCACAAAGATCACTCACCCATTGCTCATGTGTGAACATTTCAGGTTCCCCACCACCTCAAATTTAACATTCTCATCTCCGAGTTTAAATCCCTTCTTGGCTCACACCTCCCGATCTCTCTGACATCCTCTAGCCCAAACCACCACCCATCCCCCCCCCCCCCCCCCCCCCACACACACACACACACACACACACACACACACACACACACACTGTAAACTCACCAATCTTCTGATTCTGGCCTCTTGTGCCTACTCCCTTCCTTTGCCCCACATGGCGGCCCTTCTTTCAGCTGTTTCCGCCTTTCCATCAGGTAAGAACGACAGGTTTCTTACCCTGAAGGACATTTGTGAACCATTTGGGTTTTTACAACAATCCGACAGCTTCATGGTTACTTTTAATGACACCAGCTTTTTATTTCAGATTTTTAAAAAATGAATTCAAATTCTCAAACTGCCAACATAGGCTTTGAACTCACATTCTCTGGATTACTAGTCTATTAACATAAACACTCGCTACTGTACCCACACCAGTAACATATGCTTGTCTCAAAGATTAAGCCACCCATGTCAAATAATATTAATGTAGGGCAGCCAGGTATCCTGCTCCCAGGTCAGTGCTCTCTATCCAGCGACTAGAATGTGTTCAGGACTGGTCTGGAGTGCCTTCCCTTGATAACAGGTGAGATTGGGAGGCTGTTGTGTGGGGAACGGTGGGGGTGGACCTGTTTTCTGCCACTACATGACAGGCAGAAATGATAGGTTTCTGAAGGCGGTACGTGGTACTAATAACTTTTTCCATTGCAGCTCTAATACTTAAGACCCTGTCGATGATCTACAAGCTGGTGCAGACCAATACTTATGCAACTAAAAGGTGACCGAAACGTTCGGACAATATATTAATATAATTGTGACAGGAGGTAGCAAATGTATGTCTATAGTGGAGTTGGTACTGAATAATATACATTACTCACCATGATTTGTTGTAAATTGGCATGGTAAGATCAACAAAAATTGGAAACCAATATCGCAGTCACTCAGCATTAGCCCCGTCTGTGGGATTGAAACTCTTCTGTGTACTATTAGAATAATAATTAATGACTTTAATAATATAACCCACACAGGAATTTAATAAATGTATCCATCCACTTTGGCTCTGCACAAATTGGCTCCATGTTGTCCCTTCATTACATTAGTTATTCCTGTTTCTGGGGAATGATTTCCTCTAGTTGTTATGTGATAGCGATATCACAGCAGGAAGATTTTCTCTGTTATTTCTAGCAGAATCTGAGGGTGTAATCTGTGTAAATGCTGATGGTTGGTTGGCACCAGAGATGAAGGAACTTCAAAGTAAATCAAGTCCGTTGACTGTATTTTTCAGAGACTTATCTGTCATATTGTGGTGTACAAATGTGTAATGTTTTACAAGAAAAATGAGCTGGGGTCAGGAATGATCTGAGTAGTACACCTCCAGTGGCTCAATGCTGATTGATGTAGCTGTGAGTCAGTTAGACCAGAAACCTTTTAGGTTAACCTCTGGTCTACTAAGGTATCTGGGGGGTAATTTTAACCCCCAAGAACGGATGGGTTGGGGGCGGGTGGGAGGTTAAAGCGCCAGCTTTTTGGAGCGGGACCTCATCCCGGCTGTAATGCGCCCACTTCCGGGTTTGACCCAGGAGCATTAGGATGCGCAACAGATACCTGGAAATCCCGCCAGCACTTAAAACCAGCGGGCTGATATTTAAAGGGCTGATTTAAATACTTTGTAGAATCATAGAATGGTTACAGAATAGAAGGAGGCAGTTCGGCCAGTCGAGCCCATGCCGACTCTCTGCAAGAGCAATCCAGCTAGTCCCACTCCCCCGCCCTTTCCCCGTAGCCCTGCAAATTTTTTCCCTTCAAGTACTTATCCAGTTCCCTTCTGAAAATTTACAGTGATTAACTTTTTGTGGATTCTGCAACAGAATCAAATTTAACTTCTCCTGAACGTATCTACTGTGGAACATAGGAGTAGGCCATTTAGCCTCTCGAGCCTGTTCCGCCATTCAATGAGATCATGGCTGATCTGTGACCTAACTCCATATACCCGCGTTAGCCCCATATCCCTTAATACCTTTGGTTAACAAAAATCTATCAATCTCAGATTTAAAATTAACAATTGAGCTAGCATTCGCTGCCGCTTGCGGAAGAGCGTTCCAAACTTCTACCACCCTTTGCTTGTAGAAGTGTTTCCTAACTTCACTCCTGTAAGTCCTGGCTCTAATTTTTAGGCTATGTCCCCTAGTCCTAGACTCTCCAACCAGCGGAAATAGTTTCTCTCTCCCTACCTTATCGGTTCTCCTTAATATCTTGAAAACTTCAATCAAATCACGCCGTAATCTTCTAAATTCCAGGGAATACAACCCTAGTTTGTGTAATCTCTGCTCGTAATTTAACCCTTGGAGTCCAGGTATCATTCTAGTAAATCTACGCTGCACTCCCTTCAAGGCCAATATATCCTTCCTAAGGTGTGGTGCCCAGAACTGAACACAGTACTCCAGGTGTGGTCTAACCAGGGCTTTGTATAGCTATAGCCTAAATTTTACCCCCTTGTATTCTAGTCCTCTAGATATAAAGGCCAGCATTCCATTCGCCTTTTTGATTATTTTCTGTACCTGTCCATGACATTTTAATGATCTATGTACATGGGCCCTCCACTGTTTCGAGCTTTTCAAAATTTAGAAAGTACTCTGATCTATCCTTTTTAGGTCCAAAGTGGATGACCTCACACTTGCCTGCATTGAAATCCATTTGCTACAGTTTTGCCCATTTACTTAATCTATTAATATCTCGCTGTAATTTTATGCTTCCATTTACACTGCTTACAATACTGCCTATCTTTGTGTCATCAGTAAACTTGGATATGTGGCTCTCTATCCTGTCATCTAAGTCATTAATAAATACAGGGAATAGTTGGGGCCCCAACACAGATCCCTGTGGGACACCACTAGTCACATACTGCCAATTTGAGTACCTGCCCATTATCCCTACTCTGTCTCCTGCCACTGAGACAATTTCCTAACCATGTCAATAATTTGCCCTCAATTCCACAAGCTTCAGCTTTAGCTAACATTATGAGGGACATAGGTTATGTTATGAAGGACTTTATCGACTGCCTCTGGGAGTCCATATGAACAACATCCATAGACATTCCCCTGTCCACTAGTTTAGTCACCGCTTCAAAAAATTCCATCAGGTTAATTAGCCATGACCTACCTTTACAAATCCATGCTGGCTCTCTCTGATCAGCTGAAAAATTTCAAGGTGTTCAGTCACTCTATCCTCAATTATAAGCTCTAGTAGTTTCCCGACAACAGATGTTAGGCTAACTGGTCTATAATTCCTGGTTTCCCTCTCTCACCTTTGTTAAATAGCGGAGTGACATGTGCAATTTTCCAATTTAAAGGAATGGTTCCTGAATCGAGAGAACTTTGGAAGATTATAGTTAAGGCTTCTGCAATGTTCTCACCTACTTCCTTTAAAACCCTTGGATGGAAACCATCTAATCCAGAGGATTTGTCACTTTTTAGTGCCATTATTTTCTTCATTACCGTTAATTTGCTTATGTTAATTATGGTGAGTCCCCGCCCCTGATTCAAATTTAGTTTCCTGTGGTGTCTGGCATGCTATCCTCTTCCTCTACTGTAAATACTGACGCAAAGTAATTATTTAACATGTCCGCCATTTCCTTATTTTCATTTACAAAATCACCATTATCAGTTTTTAAGGAGCCCACATTGCTCTTGAATACCCTCTTTTTCCTAATATAATTGTAAAAATTTTTGTGTTGATTTTGATATCCCTTGCAAGTTTCTTTTCATACTCCCTTTTTGTAGCTCTTACTATCTGTTTTGTCACCCTTTGCTGTTCTTTGCATCTCTCCCAGTCGCCAGGATCTGTGCTATTTTTTGCATTTTTGTATGCTTTTTCTTTTAGTTTTATGTTGTTCCTTACCTCTTGTCATCCATAGCTGCTTTTTTTGTTGAGTGGTTCTCTTGCCCTTAGGAGCATAAACTGGTTCTGTATCATGTTAAATTCTTCTTTTAACATTTCCCACTGATCTTCTGTCGTTTTACCCATTAACAGATTTGCCCAGTTTACCGTGAACACTCTCTGGCTCATCCTGTTGAAGTCGGTCTTACCTAAATTTAGAATCTTAGTAACTGATACGGGTTTCTCCCTTTCAAACACAACGTTGAACTCGATCGTATTATGATCGCTATTAGATAAATGTTCACGTACCGTTAGGCTGTTAACTAAATCTGGTTCATTACTCATTATTAAATCTAATATAGCCTGCCCCCTTGTTGGTTCTAGGACATATTGTTGCAGAAAGCTGTCCTGAACATACTCAAGAAATTCACTAACTTTCTGACATGAGCTCGTCTGCTTATCCCAATCAATATGAAAGCTAAAATCCCCAATTAAAACCACTCTGCCTTTGCTACAGTGGCTTCTAAAACACGCCATAGAAACGGAGGCAAGATGCAGCTGAAGCCCATTTGACCCTTTAAATCAGTGATTGACACATCTCAATAAAAGGTGAGGTGTTGCAGCTGAGCACCCAGTTCTGTGGACAAGCCTTTGGCTGGGAGTTCTTTGTGTTTAGACTGAAATTTCTTTGTTGAGATTGGGAATTCTTGTGTTCGCACAAATGTACCTACATTTGGGAGCCCCTCAAACTGACAACATCAGGATGGGGGCACAATAGATGTATTCCATGGTACATCTGAGGAGGAGGCACATCACCATTCACAGCAGGCACGGCGTGCAGTTCTGGGATGGGCAGGTGCACAAGACAGAGGTGCGCCACAAGGACCTGCTGATGTGGCTCGGTGTCAAATTTTGTTAGATAACGCTCCTCTGAAGCACCTTGGGACGTTTTACTACATTAAATGCGCTATATAAAAGCAAGTTGTTGTTATTGTTGCAAGGGACCTGGGAAAAAAATCATAGGGGAGTTAAAAAAAAAAAAAATGTTTTTTGTTTCAATTTCTTTGAACACTTTCGTTTTGGTTATTAAAGTTGGAGATGGAGGAAAAAAGGCTGTTTGACTGACAGTCAAGAATCATCCAGATGGGTAATGGAAGTCATTTCGGTTTCCAATTGGCATGGGAAGGCAGTGCGCCATGAGGGTGACCAGTGTTGGGGGCAGGGCAGTTGGGGGTGAGAGGTCATGCGATGAAACCTCCAACCAGAGTTGGCAACTCTACCCATGGTATAGCTGAGATCTGGAATTCAGTATCTGGAAGCTAAGGGGCACAAAACCTATGGCCTACCTCAACGTAAGGAATCTTACAACACCAGGTTATAGTCCAACAGTTTTATTTGAAAATCACAAGCTTTCGGAGATTATCTCCTTCGTCAGGTGAGTGATCTGACTCACCTGATGAAGGAGATAATCTCCGAAAGCTTGTGATTTTCAAATAAAACTGTTGGACTATAACCTGGTGTTGTAAGATTCCTTACATTTGTCCACCCCAGTCCATCACCGGCATCTCCACATCATGGCTACCTCAACGTGGCAGTGTGGTGTGGCTGTAATGCATTGCACCAGTGACCTTAGGTAAGAATCTTACCTAAATGAAGGAAGTAGTTTAGATTGAAAGTGCTCTCCCTACACTCATTTTGTCTTAACATCTGGACATTGGAGACCCCCCCCCCTTCCATAGCATTAATAAGATGCACCTGATTGAGTTTGGCTCAGTTTCACAAGCTCAGGGCATTCTCAAGGGGGAGGGTGAGCAGGCAGAGGTCGTGGTCCACATTGGGACCAACGACATAGGTAGGAAGGGAGATGAGGTCCTGCATCAAGAATTTAGGGAGCTAGGTAGCAGATTAAAGAGCAGGACCTCAAAGGTTGTAATCTCTGGATTACTCCCAGTGCCACGGGCTAGTGAGTATAGAAATAGGAGGATAGAACAGATGAATGCGTGGCTAAAGAGTTGGTGCAGGAGGGAGGGTTTCAGTTTCCTGGATCACTGGGCCTGCTTCTGGGGAAGGTGGGACTTGTACAAGTCGGACGGGTTGCACCTGAACCAGAGCGGGACAAATATCCTTGCGGGGAGGTTTGCTAGCACTGTTGGGGGGGGTTTAAACTAACTTGGCAGGGGGATGGGATACAGAGTGGAGCTACAATAGGGGGTGATGTGCAGCCAAATATAGAGAAAAAAAACAAGTCAGCTTGGAAGACAGGGCAAATATGTGAGGGCAAGGCTGGATGGCATCTATTTTAATGCAAGGAGTCTTGCGAATAAGGTGGATGAACTGAAGGTGTTGATAAACACATGGGAGTATGATATTGTTGCTGTCACAGAGACATGGTTGAGGGAGGGGCAAGACTGGCAGCTCAATATTCCGGGGTACAGAATCTTCAGGCGAGACAGAGGGGGAGGTATAAGAGGAGGGGGGGTTGCAATATTAATTAAAGAATCAATTACTGCCATAAGGAGGGATGATATATTAGCAGGTTCCTCTAATGAGGCCATATGGGTGGAGCTTAAAAACAAAAAGGGGGCAAGCACTTTGATGGGAGTGTACTATAGGCCCCCAAACAGTCAGGGGGAGATAGAGGAACAGATATGTAGGCAAATCTCAGAAAATTGTGCAAATAATAGGGTAATAATAGTGGGGGATTTCAACTTCCCCAATATTAACTGGGATACTCAGAGTGTAAAAGGCTTAGAGGGTACAAAATTCTTAACGTGCATCCAGGAGAGCTTTTTGAGCCAGCATGTAGAAAGTCCTACAAGAGAGGGGGCGGTACTGGACCTAATTCTAGGGAATGTGGCCGGCCAAGTGGAAGAAGTGCTAGTAGGTGAGCACTTTGGTGACAGTGACCATAATTCGGTGAGATTTAAGGTGGTCATGGAAAAGGATAGGGAGGGGCCGGAAATAAAGGTTCTAAATTGGGGGAAGGCCGATTTTAATAGGATAAGGCAGGATCTGGCCAAAATGGACTGGGATCAGCTGCTTGTAGGAAAATCCGCATCGGAGCAATGGGAGTCTTTCAGAAGGGAGATTGAGACCATACAATGGCAACATGTTCCCGTAAAGGTCAAGGGTGGTTCCAAGAACTCCAGGGAACCTTGGATGTCAGGGGATATACGAGAATGGATTAGGAAAAAAAGGAGGGCTTTTGGCAGATACAAAAGGCTAAAGACGGAGGAAGCCCTAGAGGAGTACAAAAAGTGCAGGGGGATACTTAAAAAGGAAATTAGGAGATCAAGGAGGGGCCATGAAATAACACTGGCGAGCAAAATAAAGGAAAATCCTAAGATGTTTTATAAGTATATTAAGGGTAAGAGGATGACTAGGGAAAAAATAGGGCCCATTAGGGACAAAAATGGCAATCTGTGTGTGGAGCCGGCAGATGTAGGAGGAGTTCTAAATGAATTTTTTGCATCTGTTTTCACTATGGAGAAGGACGATGTAGACATAGAAATACGGCAGGGGGACTGTGATATACTCGAACATATTAACATCGAGCGGGAGGAGGTATTGGCGGTTTTAGCAGGCCTAAAAATGGATAAATCCCCAGGCCCGGACGAAATGTATCCCAGGCTACTGTGTGAGGCAAAGGAGGAGATTGCGGGGGCTCTAACACATATATTCAGAACCTCTCTGGCCACAGGGGATGTGCCAGAGGACTGGAGAACCGCTAATGTAGTACCATTATTCAAGAAGGGGAGTAGGGAAAAACCGGGGAACTACAGGCCAGTGAGCCTAACATCAGTGGTAGGAAAATTATTGGAAAAAATTCTGAAGGACAAAATTAGTCTCCACTTGGAGAAGCAAGGATTAATCAGGGATAGTCAACATGGCTTTGTCAAGGGAAGATCATGTCTGACTAATTTGACTGAATTTTTTGAGGGGGTGACGAGGCGTGTGGATGAGGGTAACGCAGTGGATGTGGTATACATGGATTTCAGTAAGGCCTTCGATAAAGTCCCGCACAGGAGACTGGTCAAGAAGGTACGAGCCCATGGAATCCAGGGTGCCTTGGCACTTTGGATACAAAACTGGCTTAGTGGCAGAAGGCAGAGGGTGATGGTCGAAGGTTGTTTTTGTGACTGGAAGCCTGTGGCCAGTGGGGTACCACAGGGATCGGTGCTGGGTCCCTTGCTGTTTGTGGTCTACATTAACGACTTGGATATGAATGTAAAAGGTATGATCAGTAAGTTTGCTGATGATACAAAAATTGGTAGGGTGGTAAATAGCGAGGAGGATAGCCTCAGTCTGCAGGACGATATAGATGGGTTGGTCAGATGGGCGGAACAGTGGCAAATGGAATTTAACCCGGAAAAGTGCGAGGTGATGCACTTTGGAGGGACTAACAAGGCAAGGGAATACACAATGAATGGGAGGACCCTAGGCAAGACAGAGGGTCAGAGGGATCTTGGTGTGCAAGTTCACAGATCCCTGAAGGCGGCGGAACAGGTAGATAAGGTGGTAAAGAAGGCATATGGGATACTTGCCTTTATTAGCCAAGGCATAGAATATAAGAGCAAGGAGGTTATGATGGAGCTGTACAAAACACTGGTTAGGCCACAGCTGGAGTACTGTGTGCAGTTCTGGTCGCCACACTACAGGAAGGATGTGATCGCTTTGGAGAGGGTGCAGAGGAGATTCACCAGGATGTTACCAGGGCTGGAGCGCTTCAGCTATGAAGAGAGACTGGGAAGATTGGGTTTGTTTTCCTTGGAGCAGAGGAGGCTGAGGGGGGACATGATTGAGGTGTACAAAATTATGAGGGGCACAGATAGGATGGATACTAAGGAGCTTTTTCCCTTCGTTGAGGGTTCTATAACAAGGGGACATAGATTCAAGGTAAAAGGCGGGAGGTTTAGAGGGGATTTGAGAAAGAACTTTTTCACCCAGAGGGTGGTTGGAGTCTGGAACTCACTGCCTGAAAGGGTTGTGGAGGCAGGAACCCTCACAACATTCAAGAAGCATTTGGATGAGCACTTGAAATGCCATAGCATACAAGGCTACGGACCAAATGCTGGAATATGGGATTAGAGTAGACAGGGCTTGATGGCCGGCGCGGACACGATGGGCCGAAGGGCCTCTATCCGTGCTGTATAACTCTATGACTCTAAGACATGTCTACCTTGAAACACCTGAGAGCATTTCATAGGTAAAGCAGCTGTACTATGTCACCAATGCAAAATTAGCCTTTGACAGCAGTATGTTCATTTTTATTTCAGAGACCTGTACTATAACGATACACAGTTGTTTGGCTCACAAATCATTCTCGATGGTATTATCAATGATATATGCTGTATGCTAAAAGTGCCACGCAGATGTCTTCACGTAGTAAGTACTCACAGCTCACGTATTCCTTTTCCTGCAAAACATAGTGATGTACATTTTAAAAAATAGCCACAGTTATGATGGTCTTGTTTACAAAGGCTAGGCTGAGCGGATATTGATATCAACCACATTTAATCAAATATAGTGCATCTTCCACAGGAAATGAATTTGCCAACGTTGAGTGGGAGGGGAGAAAATCTGGATGCAATTCTAAATTAACCCTTGTTACAGGGCAATCATAGCATCTGTAGAGAACAGTAATTCAGTTATACAACTTCTATAACTGTCTAATCGTTATCAGAGATGGTTCCCAGGTTATGGAATAATTTCTGCTTATAACATTTAACTAATTTTGCATCCAGTTTTAAAAAAAAAATTAACTCATGGCTGTCGCTAAAAATAGTACGTTCTGAATACAGCAGGGTTTCTCCATTTGAGTGTTGTGTGCATTTTTTTTACATAAAGCTGGCAAATTCTTTTCTAGCGCTAGTGGGTAAATTTTGTGAAAACATGGATAGGTCAGACTTTCCTTTTATATATGTGGAGAGTTTGAGAGTATAGTAATTTACTTGTCGTTTGGATGAATGGATATCTGAACCAGAGTGCTGTCATATACGCAAGCATAATGTAGCAGTGCTCCAAACGCTATACAGTAAAACCTATATATAAACGGACACCTATTGAGAGACATGGATAACTTATATGGTAAAATATGCAAGACGCACTCTGAAACCAGGGACACTCGCAAATTACGAACTACGGACAGCCTTCAATGCACCAGCCCTTTTACAACTTAATACACGGGACACAGCCTGTTGCAAAGGGGTACAGTAGCATAGTGGTTATGTTACTGGGCTAGTAATCCAGAGGCCTGGACTAAAATCCAGAGTCATGAGTTCAAATCCCGCCACGGCAGCTGGCGAATTTAAATTCAATTAATTAATTTTAAAAAAATTCAATTAATTAAATAAAAATCTGGAATTAAAATACTAGTATCAGTAATGATGGCCATGAAACTACCGGATTGTTGTAAAAACCCATCTGGTTCACTAATGTGAGTCACATATAGGCCGCCCTTACCCGGACTGGCCTATATGTGACTCCAGACCCACAGCAATGTGGTTGATTCTTAATTGCCCTCTGAAATGGCCTAGCAAGCCACTCAGTTGTAAAATCTCGCTACGAAAAGTCATAATAAGAATAAAACCGGACGGACCACCCGGCATCGGACCACGAGGCACCGGACACGACAACGGCAAAACACCAAGCCCAGTCGACCCTGCAAGGTCCTCCTTACTAACATCTGGGGACTTGTGCCAAAATTGGGAGAGCTGTCCCACAGACTAGTCAAGCAACAGCCTGACATAGCCATACTCACAGAATCATATCTTTCAGCCAACGTCCCAGACTCTTCCATCACCATCCCTGGGTATGTCCTGTCCCACCGGCAGGACAGACCCACCAGAGGTGGCGGTACAGTGATATACAGTCAGGAGGGAGTGGCCCTGGGAGTCCTCAACATTGACTCTGGACCCCATAAAATCTCATGGCATCAGGTCAAACATGGGCAAGGAAACCTCCTGCTGATTACCACCTACCGTTCTCCCTCAGCTGATGAATCAGTCCTCCTCCATGTTGAACACCACTTGGAGGAAGCACTGAGGGTAGCAAGGGCACAGAATGTACTCTGGGTGGGGGACTTCAATATCCATCACCAAGAGTGGCTCGGTAGCACCACTACTGACCGAGCTGGCCGAGTCCTGAAGGACATAGCTGCTAGACTGGGCCTGCGGCAGGTGGTGAGCGAACCAGCACGAGGGAAAAACTTACTTGACCTCGTCCTCACCAATCTCCCTGTCGCAAATGCATCTGTCCATGACAGTATTGGTAGGAGTGACCACCGCACAGTCCTCGTGGAGATGAAATCCCGTCTTCGCACTGAGGACACCATCCAACGTGTTGTGTGGCACTACCACCGTGCTAAATGGGATAGATTCAGAACAGATCCAGCAGCTCAAAACTGGGCATCCATGAGGCGCTGTGGGCCATCAGCAGCAGCAGAATTGTATTCCAGCACAATCTGTAACCTCATGGCCCGGCATATTCCTCACTCTACCATTACCAACAAGCCGGGGATCAACCCTGGTTCAATGAAGAGTGTAGAAGAGCATGCCAGGAGCAGCACCAGGCGTACCGAAAAATGAGGTGCCAACCTGGTGAAGCTACAACTCAGGACTACATGCATGCTAAACAGCGGAAGCAACATGCTATAGACAGAGCGAAGCGATTCCACAACCAATGGATCAGATCAAAGCTCTGCAGTCCTGCCACATCCAGTCGTGAATGGTGGTGGACAATTAAACAACTAACGGGAGGAGGAGGCTCTGCAAACATCCCCATTCTCAATGATGGCGGAGTCCAGCACGTGAGTGCAAAAGACAAGGCTGAAGCATTTGCAACCATCTTCAGCCAGAAGTGCCGAGTGGATAATCCATCTCAGCCTCCTCCCGATATCCCCACCATCACGGAAGCCAGTCTTCGGCCAATTCGATTCACTCCACGTGATATCAAGAAACGGCTGAGTGCACTGGATACAGCAAAGGCTATGGGCCCTGACAACATCCCAGCTGTAGCGCTGAAGACTTGTGCTCCAGAACTAGCTGCGCCTCTAGCCAAGCTGTTCCAGTACAGCTACAACACTGGCATCCACCCGACAATGTGGAAAATTGCCCAGGTATGTCCTGTCCACAAAAAGCAGGACAAATCCAATCCGGCCAATTACCGCCCCATCAGTCTACTCTCAATCATCAGCAAAGTGATGGAAGGTGTCGTCGACAGTGCTATCAAGCGGCACTTACTCACCAATAACCTGCTCACCGATGCTCAGTTTGGGTTCCGCCAGGACCACTCGGCTCCAGACCTCATTACAGCCTTAGTCCAAACATGGACAAAAGAGCTGAATTCCAGAGGTGAGGTGAGAGTGACTGCCCTTGACATCAAGGCAGCATTTGACCGAGTGTGGCACCAAGGAGCCCTAGTAAAATTGAAGTCAATGGGAATCCGGGGGAAAACTCTCCAGTGGCTGGAGTCATACCTAGCACAAAGGAAGATGGTAGTGGTTGTTGGAGGCCAATCATCTCAGCCCCAGGGCATTGCTGCAGGTGTTCCTCAGGGCAGTGTCTTAGGCCCAACCATCTTCAGCTGCTTCATCAATGACCTTCCCTCCATCATAAGGTCAGAAATGGGGATGTTCGCTGATGACTGCACAGTGTTCAGTTCCATTCGCAACCCCTCAGATAATGAAGCAGTCCGAGCCTGCATGCAGCAAGACCTGGACAACATCCAGGCTTGGGCTGATAAGTGGCAAGTAACATTCGCGCCAGATAAGTGCCAGGCAATGACCATCTCCAACAAGAGAGAGTCTAACCACTTCCCCTTGACATTCAACGGCATTACCATCGCCGAATCCCCCACCATCAACATCCTGGGGGTCACCATTGACCAGAAACTTAACTGGACCAGCCATATAAATACTGTGGCTACGAGAGCAGGTCAGAGGCTGGGTATTCTGCGGCGAGTGACTCACCTCCTGACTCCCCAAAGCCTTTCCACCATCTACAAGGCACAAGTCAGGAGTGTGATGGAATACTCTCCACTTGCCTGGATGAGTGCAGCTCCAACAACACTCAAGAAGCTCGACACCATCCAAGATAAAGCAGCCCGCTTGATTGGCACCCCATCCACCACCCTAAACATTCACTCCCTTCACCACCGGCGCACTGTGGCTGCAGTGTGCACCATCCACAGGATGCACTGCAGCAACTCGCCAAGGCTTCTTCGACAGCACCTCCCAAACCCGCGACCTCTACCACCTAGAAGGACAAGGGCAGCAGGCGCATGGGAACAACACCACCTGCACGTTCCCCTCCAAGTCACACACCATCCCGACTTGGAAATATATCGCTGTTCCTTCATTGTCGCTGGGTCACAATCCTGGAACTCCCTTCCTTAACAGCACTGTGGGAGAACCGTCACCACACGGACTGCAGCAGTTCAAGAAGGCGGCTCACCACCACCTTCTCGAGGGCAATTAGGGATGGGCAATAAATGCCGGCCTTGCCAGCGACGCCCACATCCCGTGAACGAATAAAAAAAAAGCTGCTGTATCTGCAACTTTCACTGAGTTGGGATCACTGGCACTTCCCCTTGCAGCTTGCTTCCTTTCTGCCCCCAAATTCTCATGAGGTCAGTGTATGCCGGTCAGCGCGAGGCAGCACCAGGTTTTGTGAATGAAATGGCTTTTGTGGAATGGGGAGCTCTTTACCCTGCATGCATAGCGGCAGAGAAACCGCTCTATCTCTGGGATTGAATGCTTGCACGGCTCTATCTCAGGGATAGAGCAGTTTCTCCACCGCTATTTATGCTGGGTAAAGAACTCCCCATTCTACTGAGAATCTTTACAGTACATACAATAACTATTTTGAAAATAAGGACACCTACAAAAACAGGACACCTGATGCCAGTCCCTAAGGTGTCTGTAATTTACAGGTTTTGTTGTATAGTCAAGCATTGGGGTATTCTGATGCACAAACATATCCCTAGAGCTGTATTACCCACGGCTTTTTGACTCAAATTACTAAAAAGTGGAAATGAGAATTATGCGCTCAAGAAATACCTTTTATGATAAAAACAGATTATCTGATCATTATCACATCACTGTTTGTGGGATCTTGCTGTGCGCAAATTGGCTGCTGCATTTCCTATATAACAGTGACTACACTTCAAAAGTACTTCATTGGCTGTAAAGCGCTTTGGAAAGTCCTGAGGTCGTGAAGGATGCTATATAAATGCAAGCCTTTCATAAAATATTAATTTTTTCCCCATTTTTTAGCTCTCTACATCTAAAGGCTGTATTGCGGGTGATCTATGCTATACTGAAGAAGATGGCAAAAGAGTGAACTGTGCTTGCAATTCTACTGTATGTACCAGGTTTATTTCAGAACCTACCAAATTACTCTGCATAGGGAATGATGCAGGTGCATAGGGAATGATGCAGGAGCATAGGGAATGATGCAGGAGCATAGGGAAGATACAGAAACGGAATGATGCAGGAGCGTAGGGAATGATGCAGGAGCGTAGGGAATGATGCAGGAGCGTAGGGAATGATGCAGGAGCATAACGAAGATGTATGAGAATAGGGACTGATGCAGGAGAATAGGGAAGATGCAGAAATAGGGAATGATGCAGAAACGTAGGGAATGATGCAGGAGCATTGGGAAGATACAGAAACAGGGAATGATGCACGAGTGTAGGGAAGATGCAGGAACGTTGGGAATGATGCAGGAGCATAGGGAAGATACAGAAACGGGGAATGATGCAGGAGCATTGGGAATGATGCAGGAGCATTGGGAAGATACAGAAACAGGGAATGATGCAGGAGCGTTGGGAATGATGTGGTTGTGTTTTTAAAATTAACTAAATGAAATACCTGATTTTTTTCCTTTAATTCCCCAGGCTGTTCTCGTGCCATCCAATGTGGACGGGATAAAAAGTATCCTTTTATATTTTGTGGAAAAGTATTTTTTTGGTTGTGTATTCCAGCATACGATTGGAGTATAACGTATTTATTTCAGTCCCAGTATATATTTTTAAAGATTCTCCCCTGGAGAAAGATGTGCAGGCATGAGGAAGCAGGGAAATTGGAGGAATCTAGGCCACTCTGGTGCATCTGTTTGTCAGTTTCAGAGCAGCTTTATCAGAGGCTGGGAAGCAGGACACACAGCCATCTTTGTCCACAGATTCCATTGGATATAAGAAAACCAAGGGAAATTAGGAGACAGTCATGTGACCACCGAGGCCATCCCAGTGTTGCTGTCCTTGTGCCAGGCAGTCTAACCACTAATCTTGCAGCAGATAGGTGGCTAAAAGTTATAAGTAATCAAAATAACCCACTTATATTAAATTATTTTAGTGAATATTGTTACACTTTTACAGCCTTAGCTGAGGATATTACGGAGTGTTGTGTACTGAGTTGGAAGTGCCATAACTTGATCATTGATGTATCAGTTCAATCGGATCTCAGGTGATTCAAAAACCAAGACCTTAAGATTACACTGTGGGATATCAGCGTACTTTCTTTTCTTCTCTCACTATATTTTTGCCCTTCTCTCTTTCCGTGTACAAATATATATGTTAAATTTTGTTTGATAATGCTCCTGTGAAGCACCTTGGGACGTTTTACTACCTTAAAGGCGCTATATGAATGCAAGTTGTTATTGTTGTTATAAGAACATTTCAAATGAATTTCTTTTGTCTGTTTCAACAGAGGCATTAATCCATTTATTTTAAAAGAAAGAAGAGGTAAAACAAAGGAAAGAAATCTAAAAGGAAAGAGACAGAAAGAAATGAGGAAAAGAGAGAAGCAGGAGGGCGAGGGGGAACAGTCAAAAGCCAAGAGAGATAGAATAGAACAAAAAGACAAAGCAAAAAAGAGAAAGAGGAGACTAAGAAAAAAAGTGAGAAAAGAAATGACAGTACGCCAATATCACAGAGCATAATTGCAGGGCGGAAAGAATTCATTAGCACAGTATTGTGTGGAAAGTCCTGTCCTTGATATCTGGCTGGAAGCCTCACATGTTCATATCGCAATTCCTCTGTACACTACTTTAATGCAGGTGTTAACATATTCATTTTAATTGAATTAATGCTAAAATAGAGGACCAGAAATGGTAAGTGTTCATCTGCTAATACCGCCAATAGTAATTTCTAGGCTTGTATGTTAATTCACCTTAACTTTTAAGATGTGAATTCTGCTGCTAAATTTGTGCTTGTTGTGGAAAAAGATGCCACCTTCCAGAGGCTATTGGATGATGACTTTTGCACCAAATTGTTCCCGTGTATTATTATAACCGTAAGTGCCAGAACATTTCTGTTATTCTATTGTTGAGGAATCAAATTCTTGCAGTAAGCCTGGCAATTATTGTTTCAGCACTCTTAAAGGGCTAACCCACTGTTAATTAATGTTTCTGAGTATCATTAAGCACGCTCATCAATCCTTCATTTAACTATTTTCTGGAGTTGCACTAAAATGTGCACTTTAACACCCGCACACCAGACCATCCAAGAAAGCAGCAGGATCAATTGTTGCAAATGAACACCTGTTAACTACAATAACGAGCCATTTAAACCCCTGAGAGAGATCAGGAAAGAACTCAGCAATTTTCCTCAAATGAAACCTTCCTGAATAAGGAAAGCAAGGGGGATGCAATCTAATGGATGGATAGCCAACTTCCCCCAACTTAAGCACTTGGTGCAGCAGGCATGTGAGGAGGTTGCAGAAAGGTTTACTATTGTATGCAGAACTCCCAGGATGTAGAAGCTTATTAGAGAAAAGATATCAGCCCTAGAGGGATCTGCTAAGGTAAGCCAACAATACTGTTATGCATGATGGAAACCTGCCGCAATGTGCTTTCAATACCTCTGTACTTGCAGGACGCGATGGGGTCCAGTTAGCAAAAATGGCAGTACACGGATGATGGCCTAAAATAATTTAAACCCTTGACCCCCTATCTGAGGAGGTCACGTTTGCCATTACTGAACACAAACAAGAATGTTGATGGAATGGGGGATGATGAAGGAGTGGGAGAAGATAAAGCCGGAGGCTTCCTCCTGAGATCATAGCTAGTACCATAATGTCATGTCATGTAATGTGTTACCGAGTGACTGGCACACAGGTACACACTCAACTTGAATAACATCACAGAGAGTATCATGCATGAACGCCTCTTCAAATGTGGTGGGCCTTTAAATTTCTTAAGGTCACCACCTGTACAAGGCTTTTCCCTCTGATTAAAGCTGGGTAATTGAGGCACTTAGTTAATCAGAGAGAGCCAGCATGGATTTGTGAAAGGCAGGTCGTGCCTGACAAACTTGATTGAATTTTTTGAAGAGGTGACTAAAGTAGTGGACAGGGGAATGTCAATGGATGTTATTTATATGGACTTCCAGAAGGCATTTGATAAAGTCCAACATAAGAGACTGTTAGCTAAGATAGAAGCCCATGGAATCAAGGGAAAAGTACGGACTTGATTAGGAAGTTGGCTGAGCGAAAGGCGACAGAGAGTAGGGATAATGGATAGGCACTCACATTGGCAGGATGTGACTAGTGGAGTCCCGCAGGGATCTGTCTTGGGGCCTCAATTATTCACAATGTTTATTAACGACTTAGATGAAGGCATAGAAAGTCTCATATCTAAGTTTGCCGATGATACAAAGATTGGATGAAAACATAAAATTACAAAGGGGTATTGATAGATTAGGTGAATGGGCAAAACTGTGGCAAATGGAATTCAATGTAGGCAAATGTGAGGTCATCCACTTTGGACCAAAAAAGGATAGAACAGGGTACTTTCTAAATGGTAAAAAGTTAAAAACAGTGGATGTCCAAAGGGACTTAGGGGTTCAGGTACATAGATCATTGAAGTGTCATGAACAGGTGCAGTAAATAATCAAGAAGGCTAAAGGAATGCTGGCCTTTATATCAAGAGGATTAGAGTACAAGGGGGCAGAAGTTATGCTGTAGCTATACAAAGCCTCGGTTAGACCACATCTGGAGTACTGTGAGCAGTTCTGGGCACCGCACCTTCGGAAGGACATATCTGCCTTGGAGGGAGTGCAGAGTAGGTTTACTAGAATGATACCCGGACTTCAAGGGTTAAGTTACGAGGAGAGATTACACAAATTGGGATTGTATTCTCTAGAGTTTCGAAGGTTAAGGGGTGATCTGATCGAAGTTTATAAGATATTACGGGGAACAGATATGGTGGATAGAGAAAAACTATTTCCGCTGGTTGGGTATTCTAGGAGTAGGGGGCACAGTCTAAAAATTAGAGCCAGACCTTTCAGGAGTGAGATTAGAAAACACTTCTACACGCAAAGGGTGGTAGAAGTTTGGAACTCTCTTCCGCAAACGGCAATTGATGCTAGCTCAATTGCTAATTTTAAATCTGATATAGATAGCTTTTTACCAACCAAAGGGATATGGGCCAAAGGCAGATATATGGAGTTAGATCACAGATCAGCCATGATCTTATCAAATGGCGGAGCGGGCTCGAGGGGCTGAATGGCCTACTACTGTTCCTATGTTCTTAAAATTTTGTTCTTTTCTGTTTTCTTAGGAATGGCAGAACAAAGTCAGACTACAACCTGTTTCCACGAGGGACCTCACATAAACACTTCTGCCAAATACCAACACAGCTACACACACCACAGAGGATATAGACGGCAAGGTTGTGAAGGGTACACACGATGTACCAGAGTGCACGGATGAGGAGCAGTAACTCATGTTGCCTGCTCAAGGACATGCACTATGGCTTCTGTCTCTGCTGCAGCACCTGGGGATTCAGACAGATCTCACAGGGCTTGCTTACAAACAGCGGAGAATCATCTATGTGACTTACTTGTGTCCAAGCGTAACACACAACACAAATGGGGAGGAGCATGAAGGACCCCTCTACCCACATTTGCAAGATCATGGTTGTCAGCAGTATAATCTATCATGGGGTGTGTGGCAACTCGGCATTGGCATCAGATCCCTTTGTGGCACAGTGAGGGTATCCCTTGTGAATGTTCACCACTGCTGTAGGAGCCCGGGTCTCAAATAGTGAGAATGCAGTTTTAGATGGTCTCCAAATGCTGGGAGATTGGATGCAGACTACCTTGAGGTAGGGATTCACAGACAATAGCTCCCAAAGGTGTGTTCTGCGCCAGATCAGTAAGCATGTTGAAAAAATATCCAGCGGCTGCGGCACGCCTGTAATGTACAGATCAGGCAGCTGGCTCTCAAGACAATGCACATCCAGGCCATTAAACATCTCTGCACAAGTTATAGTAGAGTTGTCAGAAAACAGGCAGAACGAGACAACAGTACTGGCCTCGACTGACTGACTGAGATAGAGGGCCATTGCAATGCAGACCACAACGAAGTCTAGGGACACACAACCCAGCAGGTTGTCAATGAAATCCTCCAGCCAGCCAGCAGACTTACTGCTTCTGTATGGGAATCACTTAGAAGTACTGTACTAAGTTAGCTGTTAGACATCACATACAGTCCAATACCACAAAGGAGAAACATTGTAAAACACAATAACTAGAGTCACACGCCACACATTTGAATGAATGCATTGCACTGATTCAAACATAATGCTGAGTATTTATATACCGTTGATTCTAACAGAGAACAAGAACAACAAAAGATGGAAATAGATGGTATTTGAGGTATTTCATAGGGAAGTGCAGGCGGAGGTAGTTTGGAAAGGTTAATTTGCAGATGTGGATTCCAAGTCTAAGAAATAGTGAAGCTCTGGCACTCATTAGTACCTTGCTGCATCAGTGGTTCAGCAGCTAATTCCTCATTGCCACTTTCACCCTCTTGTTCTGCCTTGGCATCTGCATCTTTTCTTCAACTTCCAAAGTAAGGCCTCTTTAGAATCGTAGAATTTTACAACACAGAAGGAGGCCATTTGGCCCATTGTAGCTGTGCCAGCTCCATGAAAAAGCTATCCACTTAGCTCCTTTCCCCACGTACTTTTAAATTTTTATTTTTCAAATATTTAACCACTTTTCCTTTCAAAGGTTATTACAGATTCTGCTTCTGGTAGGGCATGTCATATCCTAACAACCTTCTGCTTAAAAAGAAATTCTTGTAACTTCTCTCTTCATTCTTTGCGGGATGAAGTTATGGAGCATGTAACAGATAAGTCTCATTTCATATAGGATCCTTACTGCCAAATGAGAGGAAACGTTCATCCCATTACTCTGGGCCAGGTTTCAGCCTCATTCCAAAAATCTACAGTTGGAATAGAGAGAGTACTTCTGGTATTCTAGGGTTACAGGCCAGTAATATCAGGAGCGCAGCATAGCATACAATTCCCACTTGGATTTTGCATACTGCCGTATTGCTGTTCAGAGGAAATGGCTCCTTGGTGTTACAGTGCTAACGACATGTATCAGGTTTGTTCAGATTATTATTGCCAACATAGGGGCTGAAATTACACTCAAGTTTTAATATGCATTTGCACATTTAGCTGATAATATCTGCTGTGATATGTTCACTTAATTAATATTTTCTTATGTTTCTTGAATGTGTTACTGTAAAGCAACTGATCAGTATGAAGTAGTTCCCAGGCTTAAACACAGTCCAGAAGTTGTTTCACTTTTATCTTATAAATTTACTCCACCAATTTTTCACCCCTCCTCCCCTGAAGATGGCCTTAATTATTATTTTTAAAAATGCATTCACGGGATGTGGATGTCACTGGCAAGGCTGGTATTTATTGGACATCCCTAGTTGCCCTTGGGAAGGGTGGTGGTGGGCCTTCTTCTTGAACCATTGCAGTCCGTTTGGTGAAGGTGTTCCCACAATGCTGTTAGGGAGGGAGTTCCAGGATTTTGAACCAGCGACGATGAAGGAACGGTAATATATGCCCAAGGTGGAATGGTGTGTGACTTGGAGGTGGTGGTGTTCCCATGCACCTGCCGCCCTTGTCCTTCTAGGTGGTGGAGGTCGAGGGTTTGAGAAGTACTGCTGACGAAGCCTTGGTGAGTTGCTGCAGGGAATTCTATAAATAGGAAACACTGCAGCTATGGTGCACCGGTGGTGGAGGGAGTTAATGTTTAGGGTGGTGGATGGGGTGCCAATCAATCGGACTGTTTTGTTCTGGATGGTGTTGTCGAAAACTTAATTACCTATTATACACAATGCATTAACTCCAAACACTTATTTTCAGACAAGTAAGAATTTATTACCAAGAAGCTTGTATACAAGGGAAGCGCACCTCAATCAAAGGTTGAGGCTACGACTTCGAAAGACAAAGGAATTGGCTTTCTTTTATACACTTAATTCAGTAATGTCTGTCTATCATTGAATATGGGCGTACATGTACAATCTCATTGGTTCAAGTGTTTAGTCAATCAAAAATAGGGAACCCACCCTTCAGGTTCTTATGCCTTTTCGGTGGCCTCTCACAGGATCTGGGAAAGGTACGTTGCCCTGCCAACACAGCTCCCTTATCAGTAGAGACTGTCCTAGTCTCAAGGCTATGTGGTCATTAATTTCTGTTAGTTAGACAGTTATCTCATAAGCAAAGACAATAGCCCTTCTGTGTGTCTTTGCTGGGAACGTGAACACTTTAAGCTTCTCATTATTTTCAGCTGGTTCGCTAACATGGTCAACTTATTCCATCATGCTTTGCTTCTTTTATGGTTCAGTATTTCTACATTAATATGGTCAGCTTTATGGTTTAAGTGTATTAGAAAGTCAATTTAGTCAGGCAAAACTTATAGTTTTCCACATCGTCAAGCATCTTGAGTGTTGATGCAGCTGCACTCATCCAGGCAAGTGGAGAGTATTCCATCACACTCTTGACTTGTGCCATGTAGCTATTGGAGATGCTTGGTTATTGGTGAGTAAGTGCCACTTGATAGAAAGAAAGAACTTACATTTCTATAGCGTATTTCACAACCTCAGGACATCTCAAAGCGCTTTACAGCCAAATAAGTGCTTTTGAAGTGTTGTCACTGTTGTAATGTAGGAAATATAGCACTGTTGACTATTCCTTCATCACTTTGCTGATGATTGGGAGTAGGCTGATAGGTCGGTAATTGGCCGGATTGGATTGGAAAACAAAAAAAGCTTAAAGGATACCGTGGTGTATCACAATCAATTGACCAGAATTTGCAAGGTGTTAGCCAAATTATTCATGAAGATATATCTATATTTTTTGTTTGTTCACATCCTATTATCTCAACTGACTTACAGGGTAAAGGAGTGCCAGATCTAAGCACCAGATTGATGGTCCGCAAACTGTGGGACACGCTGCACATCCCAGTTTTTGCCCTCATGGATGCTGACCCACATGGTAATTACTGTTTCAGGTTAACAATCCAGACTCAACATAATGCAGTTGTTTATTTTTCCCAATTTTTGCCTTAGCTTTTCTCTCCTACTCTCCCGAAGGTGCAGAGTCACAATTGATAGGCTTCCACAGATGTTGAATCTGTTCAGCACCCAGGCATAAGAGCTCAGGGGGAGGGGGGGGGGAGTAGGAGTATTGATCACAAATTTGGGCAAAGGCTGTGTAAGGTTCCTCACCCAGACATTGTATTTCAAGTTTTGTGAAAGTTCCCAGTTTTCCTGAAAAAATTAAAACACATTACGCCCTGTAACAATTTAGGGATTACGTTCAGTAACCTCCTCTTTTGTATCTTTAATGGCCTGCAAACAAAAGGCCAGGTGTATATTGGTTCAGTACGTTCCGTGTCACCCAATATGAATTTATTGACATTACCAATAAGATGCAGCCAATCATGATCGCTTATATCAACCACTCTTTGGCACTTCTGCAGCAGTTAGTCACTAACTAATATAAAAGGTGAATAGTTTGGTAAACCAAGTTTGTAGTGCACAACTATTGTGCGTAATGCCTCAATGATAAATGAAAATGGCAATTTTCCCATAAGACCCTGCCTACATTAAGAAATCCAATAGAAACACAGCAGCGATGACTGATTAATTTCTGGATAGATAGATAAATTTGACTGAAATTAAGGGCCATACTTTTCTCTCTGGCAAAGTTTAATGCAGAAGTAAATATGAGTAAACAGGTGAACAAAACTTCCAGATAGAGCAGTGGAGGCAAAAACCTTGGGATCATTTAAGAAACAATTGATGCTATAATGGGGAGGGGGGTTGGGGATTAGGATCACTGTAGATGGAAGAATTAGATGGGTCGAATGGCTTTCTCTATCTGCAGTTATCTTGTGAAGACCAGTGGAAAGCAGTAACACAGATTTCTGTTTTTGCTGTGACTCAGAGGAGTAGATTTTCATCTTTAACACCTAGGTGAAGCGCAGAAAGGAAAATCTGGCGGGAAGGTACAGTAGTGTAGTTCTGTTACTGGATTAATCATCCAGAGAACTTGAGTTCAAATCCCACCATGGCTACTTGAAAATTTTGATTTCAGTTTTTAAAAAATCTCGAAATAAAAAAATCTGGATTCAGTAAAAGTGACCATGAATCGGTCAGATTGTTGTAAAAATCCAACTGGTTCATATGTTCTTTGGGGAAGGAAACCTGCCATCCTTACCAGGGCTGTCTATATGTGACTCCAGTCCCACAACAATGTGATTGACTCATACCTGCCCACTGAAGTGCTTAGCAAGCCACTCAGTTGTATCAAACTGCTACAAAGAATAACAAGAAGGCCCACCACCACCTTAGCGGGACAACTAGGGATGGGTAATAAATGCCGGCCTAGCCTGCGTCGCCCATATCCTGAGACTGAATTTTTAAGAAGCGCCTTGCAGAACCTCTGGATTTAAGAACATAAGAAATAGAAGCAGGAGTAGGTCATTTGGCCCTTTGAGCCTCCACTGTCATTCAATAAGATCATGGCTGATCTTCAATCTCAAATCCACTTTCCCACCTGATCCCCATATCCCTTGATTCCCCTAGAGTCCAAAAATCTATATATCTCAGCCTTGAACGTATTCAACAAATGAGCATCCACAGCCCTCTGGGTTAGAGAATTCCAATAGTTCACAACCCTCTGAGTGAAGAAATTCCTCCTCATTTCAGTGTTAAATAGCTGACCTTTTATCCTGAGACTGTGCCCCCTAGTTCTACACTCTCCAGCCAGGGGAAACAACCTTTCAGCATCTACCCTGTTAAGCCCCCTCAGAATCTTGTATGTTTCAATGAGATCACCTCTCATTCTTCTAAACTCCAGAGAGTATAGGCCCATTCTACTCAATTTTCCTTTTAATGTTTCATTCTGAGGCAATGAAACATGGCACAGATTTTTGGAGATGAATGATGAGTTAAGACCTGGCTCCTTGTAGATATGGGTCCCCTCCTCCCCTCCATGTGTAACCATGGCTGATAAGACCTCTGCACGACACCTGAACCCCGGCAGAAGTCAGATACTATGATGCACATGCACAAATAAAGACCCTAACTGAGCAAACATTTTATATGTAGACTAAACCATACCCAGTGCCAATGTGACTAAAAAGGGACACGCTTTGTAAATGTAGCACCGCTGTTCCTTAGTTATAGAAATAATGCATTTTATTCCTGCTTTGGTTGTGTTCAGGTATTGAAATCATGTGCATTTACAAGTATGGATCAGTGGTGAGTATGTTTATTTAAAATCTGCATATTGTACCATTTTCACAGTGTTGATAAATTTATATTTAAACTATACAATGTCCTAATAAAGAAAATATTGGGTGAAATATTCATCAGTGTAACTGGCTGTATTATCACTGTCCATCCACACAATGTAATTATCAGCCTGTCCAATGCAAAGGGTTCACTTATTTTATTTGTGTCCAATTGGTTTACTTTAAACAGGGGTGGGGGGGAGGGGTCCACCAACAGAACTCCTTTCAACAGAAAAAAGACTGAAACATCACTGAATTGGTTATTAAGCAATTAACACACCTGAACAGAAATGCATGTAAAAAGACCGTAACACATTGATTGGCAAAAAGGGCTTAACATAGGGGCTTTAGCGAGGTAGTACAACACACAGAATCATAGAAAAATTACAGCACGGAAGGAGGCCATTTGGCCCATCGAGTCCGTGCCAGCTCTAAGCAAGAGCAATCCAGCTAGTCCCACTCCCCTGCCCTTTCCCCGTAGCCCTGCAAATTTTTTCCTTTCAAGTACTTAGCCAGTTCCCTTTTGAAGGCTATGATTGAATCTGCCTCCACCACCCTCTCAGTCATTGCATTCCAGATCCTAACCACTCGCTGTGTTTAAAAAAAAAGCTTTTCCTCATGTCACCTTGGTTCTTTTGCCAATCTCCTTAAATCTATGACCTCTGGTCCTTGACCCATCCGCCAATGGGAACAATTTCTTCCTCTCTACTCTGTCTAGACCCTTCATAATTTTGAATACCTCTGTCAAATATCCTGACAACCTTTTCTGTTCCAAGGAGAACAACCCCAGCTTCTCCAGTCTAGCCACGTAACTAAAGTCCCTCATCCCTGGGATCATTCTAGTAAATCTCTTCTGCACCCTTTCTAAGGCCTTCACATCTTTCCTGAAGTGCGGTGCCCAGAACGGGACACAATACTCCAGTTGTGGCCAAACCAGTGTTTTATAAAGGTTCATCATGACTTCCATACTTTTGTACTCTATCCTTCTATTTATAAAGCCCAGGATCCCATATGCTTTTTTAACCACTTTCTCAACCTGCCCTGCCACGTTCAATGATTTGTGCACATATACCCCCGATCTCTTTGTTCCTGCACCCCTTTTAGAGTTGTGCCCTTTAGTTTATATTGCCTCTCCTAGTTCTTCCTACCGAAATGTAACACTTCACATTTTTCTGCGTTAAATTTCACCTGCCAAGTGTCTGCCCATGCCACCAGCCTGTGTCTATCCTCTTGAAGTCTATCACTATCCTCCTCACTGTTTACTACCCTTCCAAGTTTTGTGTCATCTGCAAATTTTGAAATTGTACCCAAGCCCAAGTCATTAATATGTATCAAGAAAAGCAGTGGTCCCAGCACTGACCCCTAGGGAACACCACTATACTCCTCCCTCCAGTCCAAAAAACAACCGTTCACCACTACTCTCTGTTTCCTGTCCCTCAGCCAATTCTGTATCCATGTTGCTACTACCCCCTTTATTCCATGGGCCACAATCTTGATGATAAGCTTACCATGTGACACTTTATCAAATGCCTTTTGAAAGTCCATATACACCACATCAACTGCATTGCCCTCATCTACCCTCTCTGTTACTTCATTAAAAAACTCTTATCAGGTTAGTTAAACACGATTTGCCTTTAACAAATCTGTGCTGGCTTTCCCTAATCAATCCACCCTCATCTGTCCCGGATTATCATTTCTAAAAGTTTCCCCACCACTGAAGTTAAGCTGACTGGCCTACAGTTGCTGGGTTTATCCTTACGCCCTTTTTTGAAGAAAGGTGTAACATTTGCAATTCTCCAGTCCTCTGGCACCACCCCCGTATCTACGGATGTTTGGAAGATTATGGCCAGTACCCCTGCAATTTCCACCCTTACTTCCCTCAGCAACATAGGATGCATCCCATCTGGACCGGTTGACTTATCTACTTTAAGTACAGCTAGCCTTTCAATTACATCTTCTTTATCAATTTTTAGCACATCCAGTAGCTCAACTATATCTCCCTTTACTGAGACTGAGGCAGCATCTTCTTCCTTGGTAAGGACAGATGCAAAGTACTCATTTAGTACCTCAACCATCCCCTCTGCTTCCATGAGTAGATCTCCTTTATGGTCCCTAATCGGCCCCACCCCTCCTCTTACTACCTGTTTACTATTTACATGCCTATAGAAGAATTTTGGATTCCCTTTTAGGTTGGTCACCAGTCTATTCTCATACTGTCTCTTTGCCCCTCTTATTTCCTCTTTCACGTCCCCTCAGAACTTCCTATATTCTGCCTGGTTCTCACTTGTGTTATTAACCTGACATCTGTCATACACCCCTTTTTTCCATTTCATCTTGCTCACTATCTCTTTGTCATCCAGGGAGCTCCGGCTTTAGTTGCCCTATCTTTCTACCTCGTGGGAATGTGCCTAGACTGTACCCGAACCATCTCCTCTTTAAAGGCCACCCACTGTTCAATTACAATTTTGCCTGCCAATCTTTGATTTCAATTTACCCGGGCCAGATCTGTTCTCATCCCATTGAAATTGGCCCTCCTCCAACTGAGTATTTTTACTTTAGAGTGGTCGGTGTCCTTTTCCATAGCTATTCTAAACCTTATGATACTATGCTCGCTGCTCCCTAAATGCTCTCCCACTGATACCTGCTCCACTTGGCCCACCTCATTCCCTTGAACCAAGTCCAGCAATGCCTCCTCTCTCGGGCCAGAAACGTACTGGGTAAGAAAGTTATCCTAAACACATTTCAAAAATTCCACCCCATTGTGCCCCTTATTATTATTATTTTCCCAGTCTATATTAGGATAGTTGAAGTCCCCAGTTATCACTACTCTATAGCTTTTGCACCTCTTTGTAATTTCCTTTCAAATTTGCTCCTTCCCACTAGTTGGTGGCACTTAAATGAATAAATCCAACCCTTGCAATTCATTTAAATGTGGTATTCATTTAACAGTTATGCATTTAACAGGGATAGCTATCATTGGAAAAAATAGAAAAGGGATTTGTGCATGGAGATTTTATTCTTTAAAATGTTTTATTCTTTTATCTGTTGCTCTTGACTAGTAATTTGCCAGCTCTTGGTAAAATTGCTGTTTTTTGTGACTTTGCATCCGCAAGCACACATGGTCCTTTGACCCAGCCATTTCGAATTTCAAAGGGGGTTCCCTGGCGGGAATTAAGCGGGTCCCCCAGGGAAATGGTGTAAATACCTCAAAACAGCCGCTTACACTGTTTCTTCACGGATTCCACCGATCTCCCACCAATGTTAAAGCAGGAGAACCCCTTTGAAATTAAGGGTGTTCATCAGAATTGTTCTTGGCGATATGTTGTGATATTAAGTTCATTTCAGTTAGTATATAGGGCTTCATATTTTTGACCTTGTGTTTTGCTTTGCTGAATTGTATCTTTGATGTGTTACATTGGGACAATCGTTGGGAGCAGCATGTGGCGTAACGGATTAGTGTTCTTATTTTAGTCAAAACATTGATTTGTATTGAGAGTATTCCATATCCAATACTTGTAAAACAAAACTTTTTGAGAAAAGTAATTTTTGGAAGAATGCTGTCAATGTCTAAATTTATTTCAATAATTTGACACTGTCAGTTCAGTCCCATTTTCATCATGAAAACTTGATTACAATCACTAAATGTTTGTTGCAGGTGAAAAATAGAAACAAAGTCACTTCCTCAAGACTCTTTTTCCAATATCTCAATGAGTATTGCATAGAATCATAGAAACTACAGCCTGAAAGAATGCCCGTCAGCCCGTTTACATAAGAAATAGGAGCAGGAGTAGGCCAATCGGCCCCTCGAGCCTGCTCCACCATTCAATAAGATCATGGCTGATCTGATCCTAACCTCAAATCTAAATTCATGTCCAATTTCCTGCCTGCTCCCCGTAACCCCTAATTCCCTTTACTTCTAGGAAACTGTCTATTTCTGTTTTAAATTTATTTAATGATGTAGCTTCCTGGGGCAGCAAATTCCACAGACCTACTACCCTCTGAGTGAAGAAGTTTCTCCTCATCTCAGTTTTGAAAGAGCAGCCCCTTATTCTAAGATTATGCCCCCTAGTTCTAGTTTCACCCATCCTTGGGAACAGTTTGGCTGCTCCTATCTCTTCAACAAGAGCTTTTTACTTCAATACCATTTCCCTACCCTTTCCCTGTGTTTTCTTTTAAGAACATAAGAAATAGAAGCAGGAGTAGGCCATATGGCCCCTCGAGCCTGCTCCGCCATTCAATAAGATCATGGCTGATTTTCTACCTCAACTCCACTTTCCTGCCCCATCCTCATATCCCTTGATTCCCTTAGTGTCCAAATATCCATCGATCTCAATCTTGAATATACTTAACGACTGAGAATTTATAGTCCTCTGGGGTAGAGGATTCCAAAGATTCACAACCCTCTGAGTGAAGAAATTTTTCCTCATCTCTCTCCTAAATGGCCGACCCTTTATCTTGAGACTATGACCCCCCTAGTTCTAGACTCTCCAGACAGGGTAAACAGCCTCTCAGCATCTACCCTGTCAAGCCATCTAAGAATTTTATACGTTTCAATGAGATCACCTCTCATTCTTCTAAACTCCAGAGAGTATAGGCCCATTCTACTCATTCTCTCATAGGACAACCCTGTCATCCCAGGAATCAAATACTTATCCAATTTAAATTATGTTATTGTCTCTGCCCCTAAATATAGAACCTGGAATCCCATTTGCCCTTTTATGACCTTTTCTGCATCCAGTCCCCACTTTATGGCCACGATTTTAACTGCCCCGCCCCCCGACGAGTGGGAGAGTGGGATTTAAAATATTGGGATGAAGCAACCCCACCCAGTTCCTGTCCGTTTCAATTCTTACAAACCCAAATCAAGCCATCGAAGAGGCTGCCACAAAACTTGCAACCCGATGACATCATCAGCAGCGTGACTTAAATTTAACTGAAGGTCAGGGGGAGGCCTGCGCTGTCGGCTGCCCAGCAGCAGATCCGAGGCGGGAGGGGCTGACTGCCTAAGGTAAGTACTGAAGATCAGCTCCTTTAAGCACTCCTGCGTGCTCCCCCGAAGCCTCACAAGGAAACCTTTGGGGCCCCCCAGCCCCAATCACGGCCCGGAGCTTCTGCCCCCTCAGCCCCAATCACGGCCCAGAGCTTCTGCCTTCCCCCATCCAGCCCACTGTGTATTTGCACCCTGAGCGCACTGTGCTCCTCCATTACGTCAGGACTTAGACTTTTGAGAATATAATTCATTTTGTTATTCTTTTGCCCAAATTGTCCTATTTTGCACTTTCCTGCATTGAATTGCATCTGCCACCTATCTGCCCACTTGGCTAACCTGTGTATGTCCTCCTGTATTTTTCTTCATGTAACCAAATACACTAAAGACAGAAATGGACTACGTAAACATTAATACTGTTTTCTTCCCTTTACATATCAGTCTATGTCCTTTGATGCACACAGTCTGACTGTTCCGATTATTGGTTGGTTGGGCCTACTTCCATCTGATATTCAAAGGTTAGTAGTGAGGCTTAATATCCCTGGTCAGCTGATTTTGCTGTAGTACCCAGTGGTTTTTCTTGCGATGATACAATTTGTTTGGTTTTGTGAGGTTTTTTTTTTTAAGTGATACATCTTTTAGAGACATCAGGAGAAACTTGGCTGTATCTCCATTTGAAGGTTGTCCCTCCTGTAAGAATACTGCTTGGTCAGAATCCTAGTAGCTTGGGAAGATGCAACAATGAAGAATAAATATTACTTGCCTTGTAGGGTCACCTTCGTTTTTCAATGGAAATATGCTCCATGTGTCATGCATCTATCCAACCAGCCGCATTCTTCCAACTATATATTTTCTTATTAGAATTGGTGGTTGTCATTATTTACCATTTTGCCCATTTCACCACAAGTTTCTTCACTGCGCCTGCGGAAAAATAAAATGATGCCCAAGAATGGTGAGCAATATAAGAAGACAGTGGGTGATGCACTGATGCTATTATGTTATCAGCATCAACAATGTTTTAAAGTAACTTTGCCCTTGCAATTCTTCCCAGTGGTGAACTCAGCTACTCCTAGTTGTATGTGGACAATAAGGCACAACAATGTAGATAACCAAACTTTTTACCTGATTTATACCATGCGTATACAGGAGTTAATATCAGGATGCTCATGAATGAACAATTACCTTTTGTCATGTATGTGTAATATAAAAAAATATGCTTTGCTTCCAATATTGGTTCCCACTATAATCAAACTTAATGTAATGACTTTCTATGTCATTAATCTTTGATATTAAATTGCCAGCTGCCTTCAGATTAGAAATAAGGGTCAAACAAATGACACATGCTTTCTTTGTACTTGTTATCTTTAGGTTAAATATACCTAAAGAAGTTTTGATCCCTCTCACTAACAAAGACAAGAGCAAGCTGACCAAACTGCAGAAGAGACCCTACATTGACTGCCAGCCTCTCTGGGAGAAAGAAGTATGAGAATGTCATGATTAACTTGTCTATTATCCTCTAGTACATCAGTAGCCATTTTGTAACCAATCCAAAATGAATAAGCACGTGGAAGTAGCACTAAGAAATACATGGAACACAAGCATTCTGTAGAATGAGACTGTGAGAGAAACGCACATAAAAATAATATTGCACCACTTATGTAATTATACAGGAATATAAATACTAATGAAGTATACTTGTGTGTCTGGATGGAAATACTCTAAAGAGCAACTTTACCCTGTGGTGCCAAATTGCACATTACCAAAGGACAAGGTTTGCATCGTGGTTTTATTTGAAACAGTAGTCCCATGTATTTTTCAACTTTGAGTTATTTACTGTTGCCAGGAAATAAAGTCAATGGTTCTCATTTCAAGCTGTAATCAGGGAGACACATACCAGAACCACTGAAGAAAGTGCACAAGCTGTCAATTCATTGGGGGGTGTTACCACTTCGGGAATTTTTTTGGGCAGGCTAATTGTTTGGAAAAGTTTAAAAGTGCCCACTCCCAAAACTTTGCCCAAAGTCTCGCCTTATCTGCGGCATCACTGAATTTGACACAGATTTATTTCCTTGATTTACAAACACAGTTCAGGCACAGTGATGATCAATGATGCAATAACATCATTACATCACTGATAGCATAATTACACCTCTCTACAAAATCATTATAGTTTCTAAAAGATAAAATGTGGCATATACTCAATCGGAAATATTTTCTGGACAGAAGTCATAAAGTGCACAAATATCCAAGAACAACATCATAATGCACCAGTGATGAACAACAGAATCATTGACCTGTACAAATATAAGAGAAATCCCCCACTTAGTTCAGGCTAAAAGTAGCAGTATTAATTGAATGTCAAGCTGATCAGTGGGATTCAAGATAGAACACACTTAAGGGTAAAGGACGATCTAGAAAATAAATAACAGAGGCCTGAACCCATTAGGGTCACCCGCTCGGGTGAATTCTTTTAAATCTAATATCAAGGACTTCACATTGCTGTGCCCTCACCCTTCCCCCACCCCATTACATGGGCTGACCACATAATTCATAATTCTTCACTACTAAAACGAATCACCTAAGAAATCAATTAATCAGCACTACAAATTTTATTGATTTTAATTAGGATAGGATGTGAAGGGAGGGGTAGAAAATGGGCTATAATTTCCCACCTGGGATATTTACCATCTAGTCCAACATGTCCCTTGAGTATAGCTGTGGAGGCTCGGGGTCACTTAAAGAGATAACTGTACCAGACTTGCATTGGTAAGTATTCAATTTAAAAAGAAAGTCACTCCGTAGAATTTGGTACGGCAGTGGTTTATCACGCGAGGATCCAGTTCAAGTATTGGTGCTTATTGAAGTAATGATAGTCTCCTCGGCACAAGCTAATTTTATTGTCATCTCAGTTATTCAGTGTATTATTGACAAAGGCCTCTACAAAGAATATTCAGAAAGTTAATCAATCCACCCAAAGTGGCAAAGTATTTTATTTAGATAGATCATTATGTTAAATTACTACAGCAAACCTACTGTAATGGTTTCTTTTATTTTTTTAGATGGAAATAATGGAGACGTGTAAAGTGAAGGCTGAAATACAGGCCCTGGCATCCATTTCTTCTGACTACCTTACAAGAGTATACTTGCCAAACAAACTCAAGTTTGGTGGATGGATATAAGAAAAATGTCACTGTTACCTTGAGTGATGTACCCAAACATTTTGACTATATTGTAGTGAAATACATTTCTGGTTTTGTTGGTGCCAATTGTTGCCAGCTCAAGCTAAGCTGGTGTGCCAGATGTTTAGCATTCTTGTTGCTCAACGTGGTAAGTGTTGGTGTACTGTTGATTTTGTATTCCAGTTGTGAGACTTTTGTTTGGATTTGCGTGCCAGTTGTGTGTTTTGGTTGTATTGGTGTTCCAGCTGAATATTCTCGTTCAGTTGGTGTTCCAGCTGAATATACTTGTTCAGTTGGTGTTCCAGCTGAATATTCTCGTTCAGTTGGTGTTCCAGCTGAATATTCTCATTCAGTTGGTGTTCCAGCTGAATATTCTCGTTCAGTTGGTGTTCCAGCTGAATATTCTCGTTCAGTTGGTGTTCCAGCTGAATATTCTCGTCCAGTTGGTGTTCCAGCTGAATATTCTCGTCCAGTTGGTGTTCCAGCTGAATATTCTCGTCCAGTTGGTGTTCCAGCTGAATATTCTCGTTCAGTTGGTGTTCCAGCTGAATATTCTCGTTCAGTTGGTGTGCCTGCTGAATATACTTGTTCAGTTGGTGTGCCTGCTGAATATACTTGTTCAGTTGGTGTGCCTGCTGAATATACTTGTTCAGTTGGTGTGCCTGCTGAATATACTTGTTCAGTTGGTGTGCCTGCTGTTAGAGATCTGGTTGAATTGATGCACTAGTTATTGAGTGTCTTGGTTAAATTGGTGTGCTTTTTGTTGAAATTATTGTTCAGCTAATGTGCCAGATTTGGATGTCCTGGTTGGTTCATGTGTTTACTGTTAGAGTTATGGTTGACGCTGTCAAAAATGTCATTTGAATTTCTATGGTAACTTCTTCCATTGTATACATTAAATAACCTTTTACTTTATAATTTTATGGTCCACACAAACTTGAGACAGTTGTACTCCATAACCGAATATTTGAGGTTTCAAGTATGTAATTAGCTACTCGCATAAATAGGATAATTGTGATATGTACAGAACACCGTACAGAATACCATTCAGTACTTCTTCAAGGGTATGGATTATGTCATGGACCGTAAAAGCAAAGCTCTAATGGTTTCTAACTATAACCAGAACCCAAAGATTAGATTACAGCCTTAAAAATCCTGCCTCATCATTGTTATTGTTTATAATATATTTTAATTAATTCTATGTGGGAAGTTTAAGCTTTCACAAGTGAATTGACTGTCAGTGTACCCCCTAATCTTGATGCACGATGGCATTCATATGAAAAAATTAATGGTTAATTAATTAACGTGATGTCATTATTTATCAGAAAGTCTGAATTGTTCATCTAATTAGATTGATTTGTCACTGCAAAATTTCATTAACTATTGACATCCATTGATTGAATGGGGATGAAATTCATCTTGGACATATAAAACGGACGACAGCGAATCGACAGCCTGTTTTACACCCCGGCCGTTTTGTGCCACCATTCAAGACGGATTTCACCCCCAGTGATGGTAAAGGGAGGGACAGCACAGAGTGGAGTACTGTCAGTGTGAAATACACCATTTATACTACCCCAGTAAGTCAGCTAGAAATCCAACACCTTTCAGGCAATATCGTAATTTATGGTGATGATAACTCCATCCCCCTCATGGGTACCCACAGTTTCACCATCCCCGTTTCTCGTACTAGATTCCAAGGAAGATAACCATGCTTGTGATACAAGTTGGCAGGTCTGTTCTGGAGTGGCTCCAATGCAAAACCCAGAAAACAGCAATTGTCGCTGGACTGCATGTTGATCATGAGCTTCCTGAATCTGGAAGAGTTAACCAGCTGGGTGCAACTTTCTTTAGATGCCACTGAATTTTCCCAGGTTGGGCACCACCGTTCCTCATCCTAGATGTTAATTTCTAAGTTTCCTAAAGGATCTACCCATTAACATATCTGCATCCTTTTTTATTCATTCTTGGGATGTGGGCGTCGCTGGCAAGGCCGGCATTTATTGCCCATCCCTAATTGCCCTTGAGAAGGTGGTGGTGAGCCGCCGCCTTGAACCGCTGCAGTCCCTGTAGTGAAGGTTCTCCCACAGTGCTGTTAGGTAGGGAGTACCAGGATTTTGACCCAGCGACGATGAAGGAACGGCGATATATTTCCAAGTTGGGATGGTGTGTGACTTGAAGGGGAACGTGCAGGTGGTGTTGTTCCCATGCGCCTGCTGCCCTTCTCCTTCTAGGTGGTAGAGGTCGCGGGTTTGGGAGGTGCTGTCGAAGAAGCCTTGGTGAGTTGCTACAATGCATCATGTAGATGGTACACACTGCAGCCACTGTGCGCCAGTGGTGAAGAGAGTGAATGTTTAGGATGGTGGATGGGATGGCAATCCTCTGTTGAAGCTTTTCCAGGTACACAGAAAGCTCAGGGGTGGAAATCAGTGCTGTAAAGTAGGATATCTCCTCTTTTAGCTTAGTAATCTGTAGATGGCAAAAATATTTTATATTGTAATTACTCCTCTCCACACTAACTGTTTCCTTTCAGTTCTCCTAAGATAGTGCTGTGACTATAAGACAAATATTATTCCAAATAAGTTGGGTTTTGCATTATAGCCTCCTTTCTATTTAGTTGAAGTGTATACCTGGACAGGCTTGTCCTATGGCTTTGATTGGTGGGCTGATGCTAAGGCATTGATTGTGTAACCCATTTTTAAAAAATATAGTTATTTTGATTCCATCAACATGCAAATCCTCCAGGAGAAATGCTTCTCTATTAACACCATAGGCATTCAAACAATGGAAGCAGTTCACCTCAGCATGTTACATGGAAACTACAGCACAGAAACAGGCCATTCAGTCCAACCGATCCATGCCAGCATTTATGCTCCACATGAACCTCCTTCCTCCTAACTTCATCTAACCCTATCTATTCCTTTTTCCCTCATGTGCTTATCTAGTTTCCCCTTAAATGCATCTATGCTATTTGCCTCAGCTACTCCTTGTGGTAGCGAGTTCCACATTCTTACCACCCTTTGAGTAAAGAAGTTTCTCCTGAATACCCTATTGGATTTATTAGTGACTATTTTATATTTATGACCTCTAGTTTTGGACTCCCCCACAAGTGGAAACATTTTCTCTACGTCTACCCTATCAAACCCTTTCACTATCTTAAAGACCTCTATCAGGTTACCCCTCAGCCTCCTCTTTTCTAGAGAGAAGAGCCCCAGTCTGTTCATCCTTTCCTGATAAGTATATACTCTCAGTTCTGGTCTCATCCTTATGAATCTTTTTTGCACCCTCTCCAATGCCTCTATATCCTTTTTATAATATGGAGACCAGAACTGTGCACAGTCTAACCAAGGTTCTATACAAGTTTAACATAACTTCTTTGCTTTTCAATTCTATCCCACAAAAAATGAACCCCAGTGCTTGATTTGCCTTTTTTATGGACTTAATAACCTGCATCGCTACTTTTAGTAATTTAGTGGTTCTGTACCCCTAGATCCCTTTGCTCCTGTATCCCATTTAGACTCTTGTAATCCAAGTAGTATGTGGCCTCCTTAAACTTCCTACCAAAATGCACTTATCTATTGAAATTCATTTGCCAATTACATGCCCATTCTGCAAGTTTATTAATGTCTTCTTGCATTACTATGGCGGGACTAAAAACCGACAAATCCCCTGGATCTGATGGCCTACATCCTAGGCTTCTAAAAGAGGTGGCTGCACAGATAGTTGATTCATTGGCTATGATCTTCCAAAATTCTCTAGATTCTGTAACGGTTCTAATGGACCGGAAGGTTCATGGGGAAATGTGAGATTATTCACTTTGGTAGGAAGAATAGAAAAACAGAATATTTTTTAAATGGTGAGAAACTAGTAATGTTGGTGCTCAGGGAGACTTGGGTGTCCTCGTACAAAACACAAAAAGTTAGCATGCAGTTACATCAGGCAGTTTGGAAAGCAAATGGCATGTTGGCCTTTATTGCAAGGGGATTGGAGTACAAGAGTAAGGAAGTCTTACTACAGTTGTACAGGGCTTGAGTGAGACCTCACCTGGAGTACTGTGTACAGTTTTGGTCTCCTTATCTAAGGAAGGATATACTTGCCTTAGAGGCGGTGCAACGAATGTTCACTAGATTAGTTCCTGAAATGAGAGGGTTGTCCTATGAAGAGAGGAGTGGAATGCGCCTATATTCTCTGGAGTTTAAAAGAATGAGAGGTGAACTCATTGAAACATGTAAGATTCTGAGGGGGCTTGACAAGGTAGATGCTGAGAGACTGTTTCCCCTGGCTAGTGTCTAGAACTAGGGAGCATAATTGCAGGATACAGGGTCGTCCATTCAAGACTGAGATGAGGAGGAATTTCTTCACGCAGAGGATTGTGAATCTTTGGAATTCTCTACCCTAGAGGGCTGTGGCTGCTGAGTCATTGAATATATTCAATGCTGAGATGGATAGATTTTTGGACTGTAGGGGAATCAAGGGATATGGGGATCGGGAGGGAAAGTGGAGTTGAGGTTGATCCGATTGAATGGCGGAGCAGGCTCAAGGGGCCTTATGGCCAATCCTGCTCCTATTTCTTATGTTCTTATTTTGATGCAATCTTCCTTTGTATTAACTACACCCCCCCAATTTAATGTCATCTGCAAATTTTGAAATTGTACTTCTGATTCCCAAATCCAATGTAAATTGTGAACAAGTGGTCCCAGCACCGATCCCTGTGGAACACCACTTCCCACCTTTTTGAGTCTGAATACGTACCCTTAACCCCTACTCTCTGTTTTCTGTTTTGTAGTTAACTTGCTATCCATTCTTCTACAGGTCCCCTGAGTCCACATGCTCTGACCTTAGTCATGAGTCTACAATGTGGTACCTTATCAAAGGCCTTTTGAAAATCCAAATGTATTACACCTACTGCATTACCCTAGTCTACTCTTTCTGCTACCTCTTCAAAGAATTCAATAAGTTTAGTGAAGCATGACTTTCCCTTCTGAAATCTGTGCTGACTATTCTTTATTATATTTAGGTTCTCTAGATGTTTTTCTGTTACATATATGAGTAAAGATTCCATTATCTTTCCTACCACTGACGTTAAGCTAACTGATCTATAGTTCCCTGGACTGGTTCTATCTCCCTTTTTAAATATAGGAATCACATTAGTTGTCCCCCAGCCCTCTAGCACTATTCCCTTTTCTAATGAATTGTTATATATATGTAATAGTGCTTCTGATATCTCTTCCCTAACTTCTTTTATATCCTTGGATGCAATCTATCCAGACCAGGGGTTTATCCTCTCTTAAGTTTGATTAGTTTATCTATTATCTCCACCCTTTCTATCTTAAATCTTTTTATGTCTTTTTTTGATCTCTTCTTCTAATGTCATGCCAACCTTGTTAGTCTCCCTGGTAAATACTGAGGCACAGTAACTATTCAATATTTCTGCCATTCCGCTGTCATTACCCGTGAGTTTAACTTGTGTATCCCTTAGTGGCCCTATCCCTATTCTGATTTTACTTTTGTAAACAATTTTACAACACCAAGTTATAGTCCAACAAATTTATTTTAAATTCCACAAGCTTTCGGAGGCTTCCTCCTTCCTCAGGTGAATGGTGTGGAAATGAAATTTTCGAATCCTTCACATTTGAAAATCACAGAACAATGCCTGGTGATTACTGCCCGTTGCCAAGGCAATCACAGTGAGCAGACAGAGAGGTGTCACCTAAAAGGCCACCGAATATACAAACCCCCCAAAAAAAAACAGAGAGAGAGAAGGAAGACAGTCAATGACCCGTTATATTAAAAACAGATAACATTTGTTCGCTGGTGGGGTTACGTGTAGTGTGACATGAACCCAAGATCCCGGTTGAGGCCGTCCTCATGGGTGCGGAACTTGGCTATCAATTTCTGCTCGACGATTTTGTCGTGTGTCTCGAAGGCCGCCTTGGAGAACGCTTACCCGAAGGTCGGTGGCTGAATGTCCATGACTGCTGAAGTGTTCCCCGACAGGGAGAGAACCCTCCTGTTTGGCGATTGTTGCGCAGTGTCCGTTCATCCGTTGTCGCAGCGTCTGCATGGTCTCGCCAATGTACCATGCTCTGGGGCATCCTTTCCTGCAACGTATGAGGTGGACAACGTTGGCCGAGTCACAGGAGTATGAACTGTGCACCTGGTGGGTGGTGTCCTCTCGTGTGATGGTGGTATCTGTGTCGATGATCTGGCATGTCTTGCAGAGGTTACCGTGGCAGGGTTGTGTGGTGTCGTGGACGCTGTTCTCCTGAAGGCTGGGTAATTTGCTGCGAGCGATGGTTTGTTTGCGGTTGGGTGGCTGTTTAAAGGCGAGTAGTGGAGGTGTGGGGATGGCCATAGCGAGGTTTTCATCATCATTGATGACATGTTGAAGGCTGCGGAGAACATGGCGTAGTTTCTCTGCTCCGGGGAAGTACTGAACGACGAAGGGTACTCTGTTGGTTGCGTCCCGTGTTAGTCTTCTGAGGAGGTCTACGCGATTTTTCGCTGTGGCCCGTCGGAACTGTCGATCGATGAGTCGAGCATCATATCCCGTTCTTACTAGGGCGTCTTTCAGCGTCTGTAGGTGTCCATCGCGTTCCTCCTCGTCTGAGCAGACCCTGTGTATTCGCAGGGCCTGTCCATAGGGGATGGCCTCTTTGACGTGGTTAGGGTGGAAGCTGGAAAAGTGGAGCATCGTGAGGTTGTCCGTGGGCTTGCGGTAGAGTGAGGTGCCCGTCTTTGATGGAGATTCGTGTGTCCAAGAAAGAAACCGATTCTGAGGAGTAGTCCATGGTGAGCTTGATGGTGGGATGGAACTTGTTGATGTTATCGTGTAGTCTCTTTAGTGATTCCTCACCGTGGGTCCATAGGAAGAAAATGTCGTCGATGTATCTGGTGTATAGTGTTGGTTGGAGGTCCTGTGCAGTGAAGAAGTCCTGCTCGAACTTGTGCATGAAAATGTTGGCGTATTGGGGTGCGAATTTGGTCCCCATGGCTGTTCCGTGTGTTTGGGTAAAGAACTGGTTATTGAAGGTGAAGACATTGTGATCCAGGATGAAGCGGATGAGTTGTAGGATGGCGTCTGGAGATTGGCTGTTGTTGGTGTTGAGTATTGATGCTGTCGCAGCGATGCCGTCATCGTGGGGGATACTGGTGTAGAGTGCTGAGACGTCCATCGTGGTGAGAAGTGTTCCTGGTTCAACTGGTCCGTGGGTACTGAGTTTTTGTAGAAAGTCTGTAGTGTCGCGACAGAAGCTGGGGGTTCCCTGCACGATGGGTTTCAGGATGCCCTCGATGTATCCAGAGAGGTTCTCACACAGGGTTCCGTTGCCTGATACGATTTTACTTTTGTTATTTATGTATCTGTAGAACACTTCGCTATTTCTTTTTATATTCCTTGATCATTTAATCTCATCATTCCTCTTTGCTTTCCTAATTGTTTTTTTTATTTTGTTCCTAACCTCTTCGTATTCCCTTTTGTCATCCTCCTTTATTGTCCATGTACCATAGTAGGTACAGCACAGGAGGAGGCCATTTGGCCCATCGTGCCTGTGCCAGCTCTTTGAAAGAACTATCCAGTAAATCCCATTCCCCTGCTCTTTCCCCATAGCCCCGTAATTTTTTTCCCTTCAAGTATTTATCCAAATCCCTTTTGAAAGTTATTATTGAATCTGCTTCCACTACCTTTTCAGACAGTGCCAACCCCAGCTTCTGCAGTCTCTCCACATAACTGAAGTCCCTCATCCGTGGCACCATTCTAGTAAATCTCTTCTGCACCCTCTCTAAGGTCTTGACATCCTTCCTAAAGTGTGGTGCCCAGAATTGAACACACTACTCCAGTTGAGGCCAAACCAGTGTTTTATAAAGGTTCAGCACAACTTCTTTGCTTTTGTACTCTATGGGCTCGATTTTAGCACCCACGATCGGGTGCGTTCATGGTGGGGGGGCTACGAAAATCGGTGATTCCCGGGGCGGGTCGGGAGCCCGGCACCAACCCACCCCATTTCCGGGTTCCCCACTGACACACTGACATGCGTGCGCAGCCCCCGCATGTGGGACTTGCTGGCGGGGTGCCACTTAAAGTAATTGAACAGGTACTTCAGGTTGTTTACAGACCTGATTGACCTGTTATTTTAGCAGGGATGGGATTTTGCAACTGACTAGGACTGTTTCCCGTACTGGGGGAAACACTCCCAGTTCAAATGGATGTGTTGCAGCCATCAGCCTGTGGCAGCTGCAACGGTCCATTTGACAGGTTGGTGGGGGAGACCCTCACTCATTGCAGGAGGCCACTCTGTCACTTTGGACAAAGTTTGGCCTCCACCACCCTCCTCCTAACAATAAAATTCACCAACTTGCACACTTACCCCGGTGTCCAGACACATGTACCTACCTTGAGGACCCCCTCAGATGTACATCTTCCAGATGGGGGCCGCCGTAGCTGCAGTCATGACCCCCTCGGAGGGCGAACAGCATCACCAGCCTCGCCGGCCACGCCGTCTACCTCTGACACGTGGAGCTCCACAACACAGTGCTGTGACACATCCACCTGCACAGCAGGAGGGAGGGCAACCGCAGAGAGAGATGCGTCGCAGAGGGCACTACCCTCCCCACAGGGTCCACAGACCGAGGCTCAGCTTCCTGGACCTCTCTGAGCAGCAGTGCACACGGAGGCTCAGAGTCACTCGACATGTAGTTGTGGACATCTGCAGCCTCCTTCATGCCAAGCTGCTCCCGGCTGGCCCGAGCACCATCTCCTTACCTGTTGCTGTCAAAGTCACCACTGCTCGCAACAACTTCTCCGCATCCTTCCAGGGTGCCACCGGGGACATCGCCGACGTCTCTATCGTCTGCACAAAAGAGCCCTGCAAATACACCTACACCCACTCTGCAGTGACACAATGGGTGGTATCAGTTGTGGGTCTTCATAGTGATTCTCAGGAAAGGGCATTGTTGCACAAACCAGACAAGATTCGCAAAGACGTGGCAGTAGTGGTGCCAATATAATATGTAATGTGAGTTGATCGGAAATTAAATATAAGTAAAAACCATGACAAACCCTCAAACACCCTTGTGCATCCCCTTCATGCTCACGACAAGTTTGCCTTACTCTTCCTACTGCACATATGTGATGCATGCCCTGTGGCTGCAGCACAGGTAGTGGCAGGTTAAGTGAGGCTGACTGTGAAAGAGATGCATGAGAGGGTGAGTATGAGATAGAGCCATGAGATTGTATGAGGATTGGGTTGAGTGGTAGTGGCGGGATGAGTACTGGCGAGGTGAGTAAGTGCAGGTAAGATGAGGATGAGGTTTGAGTGGGTGTGAGGGGTGATGTGACAGAGTAGTGTTGGCAGTGCAGAAGGAGATGTGGCAGACGGAGTGTAGGGGAATGAGTAAGTGTACTCACTTTGGCTGACCTACTTAGGTCATTGCAGCGCCTCCTGCACTGTATGCAGGTGGGCGATATGTTGGTGGTGCAGGTGACCTCCTCTGCCACCTCGAGCCAGGCCTTCCTGGTGGCAGAGGCAGGCCGCTTCCTCCCGCACGCCGGGGGGAAGATCTCTGTCCTCCCCCTCCTCCTCACCCCATCCAATAAGAGCTGGAGTGAGGCATCATTAAACCTGGGAGCAGCCTTCCCCCTGGGCTGCTCCATGCTGTAATTTTTCCTATTTCTTGCAGCATCAGTCAGTGGAGGACTGCCCCTTTAAATAGAGCTCCTCCAGCTGACAGACCTTACTGCGCATGCGCAGTCCGCCCACTGTGCAGCTTAGCAGCGGGGAACCCAGAAGAACAGGTAAGTGGATCCAATCAGCCTGCGATTGCGTTCGGAGCGGACTGATTTCACCGGGCGCGTTACCCACGCGCCCAATCTATCCCACGCCGCCATGGTAATATCGGGCCCTATGCCTCTATTAATAAAGCCCAAGATCCCATATGCTTTTTTTAACAGCCTTCTCAACTTTTTTGCCACCTTCAAAGATTTGTGTATGTGTGCCCCCAGGTCTCTCTGTTCCTGCACCCCCTTTAAAATTGTACCATTCAGTGTATATTGCCTCTCCTCATTCTTCCTACCAAAATGCATCACTTCACACTTAGCTTTCATCTGCCATTTCACCAGTCTGTCTATCTCCTTCTGAAGTCTGTTACTGTTCTCCACATTGTTTACTACATGTCCAAGTTTCGTGTCATCTGTAAACTTTGAAATTATACCTTCTATACCTAAGTCCAGATAATTTATATATCTAAAGAGCAGTGGTCCGAATACTGACCCCTGGGGAGCACCACTGTATACTTCCCTCCAGTCTGAAAAACAACCGTTCACCACTACTCTCTGCTTTCTGTCCCTTACCCAATTTTGTATCCACGCTGCCACTGTCCCTTTTATCCCATGGTCTTTATTTTTGCTAATAAGTCTATTATGTGGTACTTTATCAAATGCCTTTTGAAAGTCCATTTACACAACATCAACCACACTACCCTCATCAACGCTCTCCGTTACTTCATCAAAGAACTCAATCAAGTTAGTCAAACACGATTTTCCTTTAACAAATCCATGCTGACTTTCCTTTATTAGCTGATATTTCTCCAAGTGCCAATTAATTTTGTTCCGGATTATTGTCTCTAAAAGTTTCCACGATGTTAGGCTGACTGCACTGTAATTGCTGGGTTTATCCCTTTTTGAACAGGGGTGTAACAGTTGCAATCCTCCAGTCCTTCGGCACCATCCCCATATCTATGGAGGATTGGAAGATTGTGGCCAGAGTCTCTGCAATTTCTACCCTTGCTTCCCTCAGTAACCTAGGATGCATCCTATCTAGACCGGGTGACTTTTCTACTTAGAGTATGCCTTTTCCTTTCGTTTCAATTTTACCCTTATCTCTTTATTCATCCACTGTGTTTTATTACTGGTTAAAATTGTTCTTTTTGGAGGAATATATTTCTCCTGAACTCTATTGATCAGTGTTTTAAATATTTCCCACTGCTGTTCTATCTTTTTGTCTGTCAAAGTTTTTTTTCAGTTTACCTTCCCTAGTTCCATTCTCATCCCCTCAAAATTAGCTTTTTTTCCAATCTGTTACTTTGGTCTTTGTCTTATGTCTTTCTCAATCATTATTTTAAACCTTATACTATGATCGCTATTGCCTAGATGTTCCCCTCCGCTTACTTCTCTCTGTTCTGGTTCATTTCCCATTACTAGATCCAGCAGTGATTCCTCTCTTGTTGGGCTTCTCACATACTGGGTAAGAAAGGAGTCCTGTACACACTAAAAATCCCATTCCCTTTTCCCCTTTCCCTACCTCTTGTCAGTTTATTTGGGGGTAGTTGAAATCTCCCGTGATTATTATTTGATGCTTTTTACTCATTTCATAGATTTGTCTACATATTTTATCCTCCACTTCCCTTCCACTATTAGATAAGTGGAAGGGAAGTAGAGGATGTCACAGTGGCATTTCTGTGTTCAGTTCCTGAGAGATAGTATACAGCTCTATTCAAAATGTTGGAATTACCCCTTTCATTTTTTTATTACAAAAGGCTTCTACTAAATTACATAAATACAGGTGTAGCACAAATCAGATACAGCATCCCATTCGATGTACATTTGCTGTTTAAAATGTGTGTTTTGGAGAGATATCACCATCTGGAATCAACAAAAGCTGAATAAAAATGAATTTGAACTCCCAAAGAAATATATTCATCAAATGAGCTATAGGAGTAGAAGTAACCAGGGGGATAAATTGCTTATATGACATAAAACACATGTGCTATGATCGCAGTGATCAATATAGTTGGTGCTGCTCTCTGGTTTATTTTGCATAATTCCTGGCCCTAACGTATAGGGGGTAATTTTAACCCCCAAGAACAGGTGGGTTGGGGGTGGGCGGGAGGCAGAAATAACAGCTTTTTGGAGCGGGTCCAGCATTCTGGCTCCAACTCGCCCAATTCAGGGTTTGACCCAGGCATGTTTGGATGCGCATGCACAACAGACACCAGGAAGTCCTGCCACCACTTAAAGCCGGCAGGCTGATACTTAAAAAGGGCATTGTACTTCATTGAAATAGTTGAGGTACTTCATTCTTTGCGTATTGCAAAAGTTAAATGAATTTGACCTTACCTGTTCGGGTTTCCCATCACTTCCGATTCACGTCAGGTGAAAGCAGATGGGAAGGAGGAGCTCACCTGGCGCGACAGGACCCCTGCGATCAGCCAAACCCCCTGATCCTCGACGCTGGAACCCCCTCGATCCCGACACTGGACCGCCACCCCACCCCGTTCCCAAAGTAGGCTGACCCTCCCCAGTGCTTCAGGCTGACTTCACCCCCCCCCCCCCCCCAATTTTTTTTCCAAGGCCCACGATCTTTCTCTCCCTCCCGCCCCCCCCCTCTGATTCGCGGCTCCTTTCCCTCTCGACAGGCAGCCAGCCTGTCAATCTGACTGCATGCCGCGTGGGAAACCCGGAAGCACAAATACTCACCTTCAGTTGAGTTGCGATCACAGATTGCGACGCACTTATTTGGCTTCCAGGTTCCCAACACAAATATCTAGGAATGAGCTGGGTTCCCAGCTCCAAGGTAAAATCATGCCCTTAGGATCTATTTTTTTTACTGCAAATCGGGACATTTGGGATCTTTCTGTTCAGCTCTTTACCTCTGAATTTATTTGTGAGCTAAGTGATTTTAGTTCAGAGACAGTATTTATTATGAAGAACAGGATTGTGCAGGAATTACAGCATTGCTTCTTCACATCTGGGACTTGCATTTAAATCCACCGCAGACTTAACAGGATGAAAGTCTATCCCTCTACCAACTGGAATTGAAGTGAAATCAGTTTGTTTCAATCAAGCTGTTTCTTACGGACCACAGTCCATTAGACCACTGTGGCTTTAATTGTCACTAAATCTTAATCATGTACATGTACTTTATACCAGGATTTTTGTGCCACATTTATGCTGCTTTGGTTTAAATACAGCGTCTAAATCCCAATTATAGAGCTGTCAAATCAAAGTGAAGCAGTTCCATTGTATTAGCTATATCATACCCACCCAAGGTGGTTGTGTAGCATCGTGTGAACCGCAGTGTGACATCAGGAAAATACATCCTAGCACTAACTGGAGCTGCTGTTCATACCTACCTCAGTCCAGCAGATGATGTGCCAGTAGTTGGCTGTACCTTGTATGCGGCTACACATGCTGGGTGCTGTGGCTGTGACGAATAGGGTGTTTCAGTCACATTTATAATTTTTAGAAAGAAAGACATTGCATTTGGTTATTTCCGATCACAACCTCGGGACATCCTAATGAATTACTTTGTAAGTGTAGTCACTGTTGTAATGTAGGAAATGCGGCAGCCAATTTGCACACAGCAAAATCCCACAATGAGATAATGGCCATTATCTATTTTAGTGATATTGGTTGAGTGATAAATGTTGGCCAGGACAATGGAAGAACTCCCCTGCTCTTCTTTAAATAGTACAGTGGGATCTTTTACATCCGCCTGAGAAGTCAGACAGAGTCTCGGTTTAATGTCTTATCCAAAAGACGGCACCTCCAACATTGCAGCACTCCCTCGGTACTGCACTGAAGTGTCAGCCTGGATTATGTGCTTAAGTTTCTGGAGTTGGGCTTAAACCCACCACCTTCTGACTCAGGTGAGAGTGATACCACTGAGCTAAGGCTGACACTAGAAAATCAATATATATTTAACATCTGTGTTTAGGAAACTGACAGTCACATTCAATGTTACTGCTTCCTTGGGCTGCATAGAATACACATTACAATCATGTGCAAGAGCTCATTTCAAAGGCTTGATTCCTTACAAGCATTTCTGATACCTATCTGCTTGGGAGTCAGTTTATTCAGTCTGACTGTTTCCTTGATACCTCGGTTGGGAAGGGGTAGCCAGGCTACGAAATCAGTCAGATGTCTTTAAACCCTACTGTAAGTTGCAGCTGTAATTGTGTAGGCAAACACTGTTTTGACTCACTGGGAAGCAAGTGTAGACGAATCACATTTTTTGGGGGGTTGCCATTTCTTTGTTTGAAAGACAGCTCTGCAGTCAGGAAGTACCTGGTCTGGTTTGAATTTTGGCATCCTTCACCCAACTCACCAGTTTCAACTGCGCCCTTCAGGTGATGGGATGGAAGCTCCGTGAAAAGTAAGGAGTGAACCCCACATAACGTTATGGTCGGGGACACTGTCTCATGTCCCGTTTATTACTTTGAGTTTTAGTGCAGGGGCCTGACAGGTTAACATTTTCTACAGTTGAGGAGGGATCGTTATAGTCTGTGTATTGCTGTGAATCTAAGTTCTCGTACAATTTTAAGCATAACTGAAGCAAAACTCAAATAATCAAATATCACTCGAATAATTAAAACTATATATTAAACCATCAATTTCAAAAATTGGGATCAAACATTTTCTTTTCCTCTACAGAGCCAACAATACATTTATATAAAACATTAAATATTCTAAGTGTTGCTGCAACTACCAACGCTGGGGTCGTTTTGAATTCTGGAGTACATTCGCGGACCGTGCAGTCGATGTGCGGGTTCCGGCTTCCGTCCGGCTAATCGTCATCGAGAGCCGCCGGCGGGGAGGCCGTGACCCAGTAACCGAGGCCGGGGAGCAGCGTGAGCCGGGGACCAGTCACCGAGGCCGGGGAGCAGCGAGAGCCGGGGACCAGTCACCGAGGCCGGGGAGCAGCGAGAGCCGGGGACCAGTCACCGAGGCCGGGGAGCAGCGAGAGCCGGGGACCAGTCACCGAGGCCGGGGAGCAGCGAGAGCCGGGGAAGGGGATCAACGGGGGACGGAGCCCAGTAACTGTGAGCCGGGAGGCAGCAAGAGCCGACTGTGTGTAGCAACCAGCCGCAGGTAGGGATCGGAGGCTAGGGAGGGTGATGGAGATCCAGCACTAGCCGTGGGAAGCTCTCACTGGGATCTGTGTGCCCCCCCCCCCGTCTCTCACTGGGATCTGTGTGCCCCCCCCCCGTCTCTCACTGGGATCTGTGTGCCCCCCCCCCGTCTCTCACTGGGATCTGTGTGCCCCCCCCCCGTCTCTCACTGGGATCTGTGTGCCCCCCCCCCGTCTCTCACTGGGATCTGTGTGCCCCCCCCCCCGTCTCTCACTGGGATCTGTGTGCCTGCCCCCCCCCCCCCCGTCTCTCACTGGGATCTGTGTGCCCCCCCCCCCCCAAACTCTGTCTCTTACTGGGATCTGTGTGCGCCCCCCCCCCAACCCTGTCTCTTACTGGGATCTGTGTGCGCCCCCCCCCCCCAAACCCTGTCTCTCACTGGGATCTGTGTGGCCCCCCCCCCCCCCAAACTCTGTGTCTCACTGGGATCTGTGTGCGCCCCCCCCCCCCCAAACCCTGTCTCTCACTGGGATCTGTGTGCGCGCCCCCCCCCAAACCCTGTCTCTCACTGGGATCTGTGTGCGCGCCCCCCCCCCAAACCCTGTCTCTCACTGGGATCTGTGTGCGCCCCCCCCCCAACCCTGTCTCTCATTGGGATCTGTGTCCCCCCCCCCCCCAACCCTGTCTCTCATTGGGATCTGTGTGCACCCCCCCCCCCCACCCCACCAAACTCTGTCTCTCACTGGGATCTGTGTGTGCCCCCATCCCCGTTTCTCACTGGGATCTGTGTGTGCCCCCCCCCTCCCTGTTTCTCACTGGGATCTGTGTGTGCCCCCCCCCAACCCTGTCTCTCACTGGGATCTGTGTGTGCCCCCCCCCAACCCTGTCTCTCACTGGGATCTGTGTGTGCCCCCCCCCAACCCTGTCTCTCACTGGGATCTGTGTGTGCCCCCCCCCAACCCTGTCTCTCACTGGGATCTGTGTGTGCCCCCCCCCAACCCTGTCTCTCACTGGGATCTGTGTGTGCCCCCCCCCCCACCCTGTCTCTCACTGGGATCTGTGTGTGCCCCCCCCCCCCGCCCTGTCTCTCACTGGGATCTGTGTGTGCCCCCCCCCCCCCCCCGCCCTGTCTCTCACTGGGATCTGTGTGTGCCCCCCCCCCCCCCCCACCCTGTCTCTCACTGGGATCTGTGTGTGCCCCCCCCCCACCCTGTCTCTCACTGGGATCTGTGTGTCCCCCCCCACCCTGTCTCTCACTGGGATCTGTGTGTGCCCCCCGCACCCCCCCCCCCAGGTCTCTCACTGGGATCTGTGTGTGCCCCCTCCCCTTCTCTCACTGGGATATGTTTGCCCCCGCCTTCTCTCACTGCAGGCTCTGTCCCCCTGCCTTTGCAGGATCTGTTCCCTCCCCGTCTCTCACTATGAGATCTGTATTTCTCTTCTTCCCCCCCCCCCGCCCCAGTCACTGCAGGATCTGCCCGTTCCCCCCCCCCCCCCCTGCGGAGTCTGTGTCTTCCCGTCTCTCATTGTGGGATCTGGCCCCCACCCCGTCTCTCACTGCGAGGTCTGTGTGTGTGTGTCCGTCCGTCTCTCACTGCGGGATCTATGCCCGCCCGCCCACCGTGTCTCATTGCAGGATCTGTGCCCTGCCCCTCCCCACTGCGGGGCCTGTGTCATCCCCCCGTCTCTCACTGTGTGTGTGTCTGTCCCGTCTCTCACTGCCGAATCTGTGTGTGTGTCGTCCCCCCGCCCCCATCTCTCACTGTGGGGTCTGTCCCTTTGCATGTTATCATGGGATTTCTCTGCTGCACATTACTAGGTGTTAGCGATGTGTCCCTCTCTTTGACAACATTCCTAACCGAGGCATTATTATTCCCCTGGTTTTGAAGAAAAAAGATGCAGTGGCATTAATGAACATGAGGTGTATCTGTGCTTAATATTCGGTGCTTGACCGATCCACATTCAGTGAGATGCTTCACTCCAGGCACAAGCTTTGTTAAAAATAGAAGCGACTTGACTGTACCCACAGCTTCTTTTAATTGTTAGCTAGGTATACTGTTATAGAGGAAAGTGTTTCTTAACTTTGTCACGTTTTTAAAAATATTCACTTGATTACCTTGTGTGATTCCTCCCATATTTAACTTTAACGAACCTGCTGTTTGGTTGTTGTAACTTGTAATGTATTTTGTGATGTAGCAAACGTACTTGCACATTTCAGTGGCCATAAGGAACTGTCCTATGCATAGTAAGCTATATTATTCTTCATGTGACTTTAAAATTCATTGTTTGCAGAGCCTAAAATGAGTATATTTGGAACAAGTGGAGGGTTTGGAACAGGGAGCATGTTTGGAGGGACAGCTACAGACAACCATAATCCTATGAAGGTACGGTACATTGGAAAGGGTCGAATACATTTGGCCACAAAGCAGGCAAATAGAAACTGCGACTGTTTATAAAATCTATTGATCACTTGAAGTACAAGAGAGAGATTGTTTTATGGCGGAGCAGAATTTTAAGAATAGTAAGTTGCATTCATTAATATGGGCAGGGTTGGTGAATCTCAAATGTTTTTGAAGAAATTAGAACGTGTGTGAAGAGTTGCACATGAAGGTTTCAACACTTGTCACAGAAACTTACCGTGAAAATGTACGTCCAAATCAAATAATAATACTGTCCCTTTGTTTATGTCTTCAAAATTGTGTTTGGGATTAAACGGCAAATGTCCAGTTGAGCTGAAGTCTGTACTTTAACTAGAGTGAATCAGGATGATCGCTGCATGTTTCAGATATTCAGCTATATGTCTTGTTGGGCAAAGCGTCATCTTGTTAAGCCTAGCCAATGTTACCCTTTCAGATCTAGGCTTTCACAGTAGGGGGAGAGAGGGCAGCTTCTCAATTGGGAGTTGTTTTTACTGTAGGAACGTTGGAATAATTAGAGATTTAAGCCTTGGTGGAAAATTTCTACCTACACTTGTGGTCTTGTGGCACTGGGGTTCGGTGGTGTAGTGGTTATGTTACTGGACTAGTAATCCAGAGGCCTGGGCTAATAATCCAGAGAATGAGTGTTCACATTCCACCATGGCAATTTGAGAATTTGAATTCAGTTTTAAAAATCTGGAAATAAAAAGCTGGTATCAATAAAAGTGACCATGGTTGGTAACTGGTTCATATTAATGTCCTTTAGGGAAGAAAACCTGCCGTCCTTACCTGGTCTGGCCTATATGTGACTGCAGTCCTGCACCATCATGGTTGACCTTTAACTGACCTCTGAAATAGCCTACCACTTAGTTGTATCTAGAGATGGGTAATAAATGCCGGCTTTGCCAGTGACCCCAAATCCTGAGAATGAATTAGAAAAAAAACACCTGTCAGTCTAGCCGCTGCATAGTGATTGGATCAGTCACATTGGTATTAGAAGTAGTAATAAGAAATTGCAACGTGTGGGCAGATTATCTGAATCCATAGAAGGTTTTTTTTTTACAAACTTCTTTTAAAACACATTCATCCACAGACAATTTTTAATTTATTGTGAGAAGTTTGAGGGGTTTTTATTGTAACTGAAGAGTTATATCACAAGAGGATACAATACGGAAAAATTGTTTATAGACAGAAAATGCAGATCAGTCAGCATCTGTTGTTGAGAGGGTTTGGAGGTAAGAGGATAGGCCCCGGAAGTAGAATAGACATGGTCGAGTGTCCTGTCAACAAATCTGTGCCCAGCAGAAGGATAAGATACTTCTCCTGAAGCTTGCATTGAGTTTTATTGGGACAGTGCAGGAGACCAAACATGGAATGGTCAGAGTGGGAATGGGAGGGGGAGTTGAAGTAGTGAGGCAGAGGGAGATTAGGGTCACACTTGCAGACAGAACAGAGTTGTCCAGCGAAACAGTCACCTAATCTGCACTTGGTCTCCCCAGCATAAAGGTGACCACGCAGTGAGCAGCAAATACCATATGTTAGATTAGAGGAACGACAAGTGGATTGTTGTCTTTGAATGGAAGGAGCATGTGTGTCCCTGGGCAGCAGCTTAGAGACAGTAAATGGGCACTTTTTTTAATTCATTCATGGGATGTGGCGTCGCTGGCGAGGCCAGCATTTATTGCCCATCCCTAATTGCCCTTGAGAAGGTGGTGGTGAGCCGCCTTCTTGAACCGCTGCAGTCCATGTGGTGAAGGTTCTCCCACAGTGCTGTTAGGAAGGGAGTTCCAGGATTTTGACCCAGCGACGATGAAGAATCAGCAATATATTTCCAAGTCGGGATGGTGTGTGACTTGGAGGGGAACGTGCAGGTGGTGATGTTCCCATGTGCCTGCTGACCTTGTCCTTCTAGGTGGTAGAGGTCGTGGGTTTGGGAGGTGCTGTCGAAGAAGCCTTGGTGAGTTGCTGCAGTGCATCCTGTGGATGGTACACACTGCAGCCACAGTGCACCGGTGGTGAAGGGAGTGAATGTTTAGGGTGGTGGATGGGGTGCCAATTAAGCGGGCTGCTTTGTCCTGGATGGTGTCGAGCTTCTTGAGTGCTGTTGGAGCTGCACTCATCCAGGCAAGTGGAGAGTATTCCATCACACTCCTGACTTGTGCCTTGTAGATGATGGAAAGGATTTGGGGAGTCAGGAGGTGAGTCACTCGCCACAGAATACCCAGCCTCCGACCTGCTCTTGTAGCCACAGTATTTATATGGCTGGTGCAGTTAAGTTTCTGGTCAATGGTGACCCCCAGGATGTTGATGGTGGGGGATTTGGCGATGGTAATGTCGTTGAATGTCAAGGGGAGGTGGTTAGACTCTCTCTTATTGGAGATGGTCATTGCCTGGCACTTATCTGGCGCGAATGTTACTTGCCACTTATCAGCCCAAGCCTGGATGTTGTCCAGGTCTTGCTGCGTGCGGGCTTGGACTGCTTCATTATCTGAGGGGTTGCGAATGGAACTGAACACTGTGCAGTCATCAGCGAACATCCCCATTTCTGACCTTATGATGGAGGGAAGGTCATTGATGAAGCAGCTGAAGATGGTTGGGCCTAGGACACTGCCCTGAGGAACTCCTGCAGCAATGTCCTGGGGCTGAGATGACTTGTTGCATCTCCTACAGTTGCATGGATAGGTGCCAGGGGAGGTGCAGCTGGAAATAGGGGTGGTGGATAACAAAAAGGGGAGGTGGACAATGTGCTTGTTGATCGGACTATATTGATCTCTAAGGGTTGTCTGTAACCAATTCATGGTTTTTAGTTAACATGCTCTGTGGTCTATATATGCTTGGAGTTCTACATTAGATTTTTTTTATTAAGACCAAGGTGACACTTGGATGGAAGCTGAGGTAAATCAGGATGTAGTGGTTCATGATGCCAAGTTTGGGTTTTAAAAGCTGGTCGGTTTTAGGAGGAAAAGAAGGCTACGGATGTGAAGAGTGGAAGATAGAACGAGTCTTGATTTCAACACTTTGAGGGTGAAGGGAGGGGAGGAAGATCATGTAAGTGTCTCCAGAGGATGGGTTATTACAGACAAATTGCTCCTTCAGTTCTAGATCTGACATAAATTCTGTGAAAACACAACAGACAATTGAGTTAACTGAATTGTCATACCCTAATTTAATAATGTTGTTTCCACAGGATATTGAAGTGACGTCGCCTCCCGATGACAGCATCAGCTGCCTGGAGTTTAGCCCTCCCACGTTACCAGGAAACTTTCTGATCGCTGGATCCTGGGCCAATGATGTGAGTAATGAACCCGATGGCGATGCCCTTTATTTGTGGTCCTCTGTATCCTGCTGCTGTCTCCTCCCTGCACGGCATTTATTTGCTTAGCTTCCACTTCACATCATTGCCTCCTATCTAAGTTCCATGCTCGGATAACAGACTGGAGCTTCAGTCGTGGTTTCCTTCTGCTTTGACATTAGCCCAGGTGTTCTCAAATTTGGTAAGAGACTCAAGTCACCCCCCTGTTGATTCACAGACAGGGGAGGTGTCACCCCCATGACGACTCCCCTGTCTGTGAATCAACAAATCAGAAGAAGGACATTCAGAAGTAAGGCACCAGGCACTCCCACAAAATAAAATGCTGTATCTGGATGAGTTTGTCAGTGATTGTAATTGTCAGAGGGAGAATATAATGGTACCAATAAAATCTGCAAATGCAGGTCCACCAGCATCTGAGTAAAGAGATGGATTTATGTTTTAGGGGTAGTTACATCGAGACTATAGCACCATTCAGCCCAACTATGGTCTATGCCGGCGTTTATGCCCTACACGAGAGCCTCTTTTTCTCCCCCCCCCCCCCCCCCCTTTTCATCCAACCCCATCAGCATATCCTTCTATTCCTTTCTCCCTCGTGCTTATCTAACTTCCCTTGAATATATCTAGGCTGTTTGCCTCAACTACTCCTTGTGTTTGCGCATTCCACATTCTTGCCACTCTTTGGGTAAAGAAGTTTCTCCTGAATTCCCTAGTGACTCTTATATTTATGACCTCTAGCTTTGGACTCCCCCACAAGTGGAAACTTTTTCTCGATGTCTACCTTTCATTATCTATCAGATCACCCCTTAGCCTTCTCTTATTTAGAGAAAAGAGCCCCAGCCTGTTCAACCTTTCCTGATAATTATATCCTCTCAGTACTGGCACCATCCTTGTGAATCTTTTTTGCACCTTCTCCAATGCTTCCATATCCTTTTCATAACTATGCACAGTACTCCAAGTGTGGCCTAACCAAGGTTCTGTACAAGTTAAACATAACTTCTCTGCTTTTCAATTCTATTTGTGCAGTCAGAGCCAAGACCATAGCACCATGGGTAGCTCAGCTGTATGGGGGGTGGGGGGGAAGAGAAAGTTCAGGAGAGCAGTAGTGAAAGGGGACTCTATAGTTAGTGGAGCAGACAGGCGATACTGCGGCCGCAGACATGATTCCAGGATGGTATGTTGCCTCCCTGGTGCCAGGGTCAAGGATGTCACTGGGCGGCTGCGGAACATTCTGGAGGTGGAGGGTGAACAGCCAGATGCCATGGGCCATATCTGTACAAACAACATAGGTAGAAAGAGGGATGAGGTCCTACAGGCAGATTTTAAGGAGTTAGGAAAGAGATTAACAAGAAGAACCTCAAAGATAGTAACTCTGGATTATTCCCGGTGCCACGCACTAGTGAGTTTGGAAATAGGAGGGCAGTGCAGATGAATGCGTGGCTGGAGAGATGGTGCAGGAGGGAGGGCTTTAGATTCCTGGGGCATTGAGAACGGTTCTGGGGAAGATGGGACCTGTACAGGCCGGTCGGGTTGCACCTCCACGGAGCTGAGACCAGTGTCCTCGTGGGGAGGTTAGCTAGTGCTTTGTTGTGGGGCGGGGGGGGAGGTTAAACTAATTTGGCAGGGGGATGGGCACCAAGCATTGGAAAGGAGAAGCAAAGTGCATAAAGGATTGGGATAGAAAGATAGCACTAGAATAAGAAATAGTGCGGTATTAGGTGGGATCAGACTAAGAGAGAGTACAGAAAAGTCTAAGATAGGTTTGCAGTGCATGTGTGTAAACGCACAAAGTGTGGTAAATAAGGTCGGTGAGCTGCAGGCGCAAATAGTCACATGGGAATATGATGTGGTGGTAACGGAGACCTGGCTCAAAAAAGGACAGGAATAGGTACTAAATATTCCTGGATACAAGGTGTTCAGGAAAGATAGGAAAGGAAAGAAAGGAGGAGGGTGGCATTACTGATTAAGGAGAATATTGCAGTGCTAGAGAGAAAGGATGTCCTGGAGGGGTCAAGGACAGAATAGAGTTAAGAAACAAAAGAGGTGCCATTACACTACTGGATGTATTCCGTAGGCCACCAACTAGTGGGAAGGATATAGAGGAGCAAATTTGCAGGAAATTACAGAGAGGTGCAAAAGCCATAAAGTAGTGGGGAACTTCAACTATCCTAATATAATTGTAAACAATTTTACAACACCAAGTTATAGTCCAACAAATTTATTTTAAATTCCACAAGCTTTCGTCAGGTGAACGGTGTGGAAATGAAATTTTCGAATCCTTCGCATTTGAAAATCACAGAACAATGCCTGGTGATTACTGCCCGTTGCCAAGGCAATCACAGTGAGCAGACAGAAAGGTGTCACCTAAAAGGCCACCGAATATACAAACCCCCCCCCCCAAAAAAAAGAGAGAGAGAGAGAGAGAGAGAGGAGGAAGAAGGCTATATCCTAATATAGCCTGAGATGGTAATAATATAAGGGACAAAGAGGGGGAGGAATTTTTTTAAGTGTATTCAGGAGAACTTTCTTGACCAGCACGTTTCCAGCCCAACGAGGAAGGAGACATTGCTGGATTTGGTCCTGGAATGAGGCGGGCCAAGTGGAGCAAGTGTCAGTGGGGGAACATTTAGGGAACAGCGATCATAGTATCATAAGGTTTAGAATAGCTATGGAAAAGGACAAAGACCACTCTAAAGTAAAAATACTCAATTGGAGGAGGGCCAATTTCAGTGGGTTGAGAACTGACCTTGCCTGGGTAAATTGGAATCAAAGATTGACAGGCAAAACTGTAATTGAAAAATGGGTGGCCTTTAAGGAGGAGATGGTTCAGGTACAGTCTAGGTACATTCCCACGAGGTAGAAAGGTAGGGCAACTAAAGCCAGAAGCTCCCGGGATGACAGAAGAGATAGAGAGTAAGATGAAGCAGAAAAAAGGGCCGTATGACAGATGTCAGGTTGATAACACAAGTGAGAACCAGGCTGAATACAGAAAGTTCATTGGGGAAGTGAAAAAGGAAATAAGAGGGGCAAAGAGAGAGTATGAGAATAGACTGGCGGCCAACATAAAAGGGAGTCCAAAAGTCTTCTATAGGCGTGTAAACAGTAAATGGGTAGTAAAAGGAGGGGTGGGGCCGATTAGGGACCAAAAAGGAGATCTACCCATGGAGGAGAGGGCATAGCCAAGGCACTAAATGAGTACTTTGCATCTGACTTTACCAAGGAAGAAGATACTGCCAGTATCTCGGTAAAGGAAGATGTAGTTGAGATACAGGATGGGCTAAAAATTGATAGTGGAGATACTAGAAAGGCTGGCTGTACTTAAAGTAGGTAAGTTACCCGGTCCGGATAGGATACATCCTAGGTTGCTGAGGGAAGTAAGGGTGGAAATTGTGGAGGTACCGGCCATAATCTTCCAAACGTGCTTAGATATGGGGGTGGTGCCAGAGGACTGGAGAATTGTGAATGCGACACCCTTGTTCAAAAAAGGGTGTAAGGATAAACCCAGTCATTTTAACCTCAGTGGTGGGGAAACTTTTAGAAACGATAATCCGGGACAGAATTAGCTGTCACGTGGACAAGTGTGGATTGATTAGGAAAAGACAGCATGGATTTGTTAAAGGCAAATAGTGTTTAACTAACTTGATTGAGTTCTTTGATGAGGTAACAGAGGAGGTAGATGAGGGCAATGCGGTTGATGTGGTGTATTTGGACTTTCAAAAGGCGTTTGATAAAGTGCCGCATAATAGACTTGTCATCAAGATTGAAGCCCACGGAATAAAAGGGGCAGTAGCAGCATGGATACAGAATTGGCTAAGTAACAGGCAACAGAGTAGTGGTGAACGGTTGTTTTGCATACTGGAGGGAGGTGTACAGTGGTGTTCCCTAGGGGTCGGTACTAGGACCACTGCTTTTCTTGATATATATTAATGACTTGGACTTGGGTGTACAGGGCACAATTTTAAAATTTGCAGATGACACAAAACTTGGAAGTGTAGTGAACAGTGAGGAGGATAGTGATGGACTTCAAGAGAATATAGACAGGCTGGTGGCATGGATGGACACATGGCAGATGAAATTTAACGCTGAAAAATGCGAGGTGATGCACTTTGGTAGGAAGAATGAGGAGAGGCAATATAAACTAAAGGGCACAATTCTAAAAGGGGTATAGGAACAGAGAGATCTGGGGGTGTATGTGCACAAATTGTTGTAGGTGGTAGGGCACATGGGATCCTGGGCTTTATAAATAGAGGCAGAAGAGTACAAAAGCAAGAAAGTCATGACGAACCTTTACGAAACACTGGTTCGGCCACAACTGGAGTATTGCGTCCAATTCTGAGCACCGTACTTTAGGAAAGATGTGAAGGCCTTAGAGAAAGTGCAGAAGAGATTTATTAGAATAATTCCAGGGATGAGGGACTTTAGTTACTTGGAGAAATTGGGGTTGTTCTCCTTGGAACAGAGAAGGTTGTGAGGAGATTTGATAGAGGTATTCAAAATCATGAAGGGTCTAGATAGAGTAGATAGAGAGAGACTGTTCCCATTGGCGGAAGTGTCAAGAATCAGAGGACAAAGATTTACGGTGATTGGCAAAAGAACCAAAGGTGACATGAGGAAAAACATTTTTACACAGCGAGTGGTTAGGATCTGGAATGCACTGCCTGAGGAGATGGTGGAGGCAGATTTAATCATGGCTTTCAAAAGGGAACTGGATAAGTACTTGAAAGGAAAAAATTTGCAGGGCTATGGGAATAGGGCGGGCGAGTGGGACTAGCTGGATTGTTCTTGCATAGAGCCGGCACGGACTCGATAGGCCGAATGTCCTCCTGCCTTACTGTAACCTTTCAATGATTCTATTCCTCTAGAAATGAACCCCAGTGCTTGGTTTGGCTTTTTTTATGGCCTTATTAACCTACATCATTACTTTTAGTGATTTGTGTATCTGTACCCCTTTCCTCCTCTATCCCATTTAGACTCTTATTATCCAAGCAGTATGTGGCTTCTTTATTCTTCCTACCAAAATGCACCATGTCACACTCATCTATATTGAAATTAATTTGTCAATTACATGCCCATTCTGCAAGTTTATTAATGTCGTCTTGTATTTTGTCGCATTCTTCGTTTGCGTTAACTACACCCCCCAATTTGATGTCGTCTGCAAATTTTGAAATTGTACTTCCGATTCCCTTTAGGTTAAAGGTAGAAACCTTTACCAGAAATGGTCTACACTCATTTAACCAGAACAAGGAGGCACCATCTTAAAATTGAAGCTAGGCCACTCAGGAGTGAAATCAGCAAGCACTTTTTCTCACACAGGGTAGTGGAAATCTGGAAAACACTCTCCCAAAAAGCTGTGAATGCTGGGTCAACTGAAATTTTGAAGACTGAGATTGATAGATTTTTGTTGGCTATCAAGGAACATGGAGAACATGGCAGATAAATGGACTTGAGGTACAGATCAGCCATGATCTGATTGAATAGTGGAACAGGCTTGAGGGGCTGAATGGCCTATTCCTGTTCATATGTTCTCTTTACAGATGCTAACAGGCCTGCTCTGTATTTCCAGTTATCTTTTTATATTTGAAGGTATGTTTGGTGAAGACTGTGCAGGTTGTGTGCTACTGTTCACTCATTAAGTGTTCCATACCTCATGGTGAGGTCCAGTCTTGTAGGTATAACACAAAATTAACACCAGCTTAAATAGACCCCAATACCAGCAGACAGAAATTCGTAAAGTTCCAAAAAATTTTGAGAATAGATATCAAGTTCAGCTGGTGAATTCAACATCTAACTCTCGGAGGGTGGGGCCGGGGGGGGGAGAAAGAACCGAGTAGCTTCCCTCATGCCGCACACTTGTGCTAAACAAACAACAGTGTTAGATTGAAGCCTCCCCACTCAGCAACAACCAATGACAAATTGGTGAGAGGCGTACCTGTATCGTAGCTCCAACCAATCACAGCTGGGAAGCAATCCAAAAAAAATTATCCAATAACAGCAGGGGCTGCTGTCGGCTGCAGCCAATTACGAGAAGGACAACAAAACCATCCAGCCGTGCTCACACCTCACCAGAAAAACGTGCCTCACCCTGCCCCGTATCCCTCGCTTCCCTTCTGCCTCATGCATGAATCAAGCCTCCCCTTAAATGTGTCTGGCTAACCCAGCACCAACTAGGAATTGAATCTAGGACCTTCTGGCTTCGTTTGGCACTGGGCAGTGCCATTTATCCACTATTGGTGGTAAGGGGCAAGCCCCCTGAGTTTTAATTCTCCTTACTCCAGTGCACTCTTGTGGAATCTGATGGCTCTTCCAATCCGATAAATTTCAAATTACCCCCAGAGTTGCTCAGCTGTTTGGGTGAGAGGGGGGAAAGTGTCTTATGATGCTTTATTACTGAGTTGTCTTGCTTTCATTGATTTACCTGAGGTTTGAGGAGCTTTCAACAAGTTTTTCTCACCTGTGCCCTGCTCACCCATCAATTAGGCTTCTGTGAAGCACCTTGGGACATTTTCCTATGTTAAAGGCGCTATATAAATGCAAGCTATGGTTGTTGAGCTTGAACAGTGTAAACATAGGAATTTCAAAAAAAACTTCAGATCTGAGGTTAGAAACAAAATGCTGGAAGTGCACAGCATGCCATTTGACAATTGAAAAGTGAATAATACAGGTTATCATTTCAGCTAGGACCCTTAATTAGAACTGATTGAGTCAGATCTCGAGGGAGTGCACTGGAGTGAGATTGTGAAGGATCATTGAGTTCCCCGATGGCCTGCTCGATTCAGCTCTGGCGAGATTCCAAGAATTTTTACCATTGTTTTTGAGATTGCCTGAGTGATTCTGTCCACTTATCATTGAGGCCACTGATACATGGTAACCAAATATGTCGTGTCCTGTTTTTATTGCCAGATTCCAGGTGCATTGTATTCTGTGACTCTATACGTTTTTCCTGTGAAAACCAGTAGCTTTTGATTGGTCAGTATGTGCGGGGAGAGTACGTTGGTACAGTAGGTTGTTTGGCAGGGAAGCACAGGCACGGGCTGGGAGCACATCAAGTTACATCGAAACTACAGCACAGAAACAGGCCATTAGGCCCAACTCTGCCGGCGTTTATGCTCCACACAAGCCTCCTCCCTCCCTACTTCATCTAACCCTATCAGGATACTCTTCGATTCCTATCCCCCTCATGTGCTTATCTAGCTTCCCCTTAAATGCATCTATGCTATTTGCCTCAACCACTCCTTGTGGTAGCGCGCTCCACATTCTTGCCACTCTTTGGGTAGACAACTTTCTCCTGAATTCCCTATTGGATTTATTAGTAACTATTTTATATTTATGACCTCTAGTTTTGGACTCCCCAACAAGTGGAAACATTTTCTCTATGTCTAACCTATCAAACCCTTTCATTATCTTAAAGACCTCCATCAGGTCACCTCTCAGCCTTCTATTTTTTAGAGAAAAGAGTCCCAGCCTGTTCAGCCTTTCCTGATAAGGATATCCTCTCCGTTCTGGGATCATCCTTGTGAATCTTTTTTGCATCCTCTCCAATGCCTCTATATTTTTTCTATAATATGGAGACCAGAACTCCATGTGGTCTAACCAAGATTCTATACAAGTTTAACATTAAGTTGCTTTTCAATTCCATCCCTCTAGAAATGAACCCAAATGCTTGATTTGCCTTTTTTTATGGCCTTATTTACCTGCATTGCTACTTTTAGTAATTTGTGTATCTAGATCCCTTTGCTCCTCTATCCTGTTTAGACTCTTATTATCCAAGCATTATGTGACCTCCTTATTCTTCCTACCAAAATGCACCACCTCGTGCTTATCTATATTAAAATTCATTTGCCAATTACACGCCCATTCTGCAAATTTATTAATGTCGTCTTGCATCTTGACGCATTCTTCTTTTGTATTAACTACACCCCTCAATTTGGTGTCATCCGCAAATTTTGAAATTGTACTTCCGATTGCCAAATCCAAATCGTTAATGTAAATTGTGAACAACAGTGATCCCAGCATAGATCCCTGTGGTACACCACTTCCCACCTTTTGCCATTAGCTACCCTTAACCTCTACTCTCTGTTTTCTACATGGGATTGGAGCACATGCACGGGAAGCAATGCTTATTTAATGATTGAAGCAGTTCATCTGGTGTTGATCCCTGGCATCTAGTTGAGGTGGGTTAACTTGGGTTGGAGCAGTGTCTATTCAGTGGCCCCGTTTATTGGAACAATCGTCCTTGACTTACCTCCTCTCCTGCATTGGTTTACTCTCTCCTCTTGGGAGTAGTTTTCAGTCACTAATATTAATTAGCTGCTCACCAGTACAGCAATGTCCTTTTATAAAAAATTCTCAATGATCTCGGTTGTGTCTGTCCACAGTACCATCTTGAGCTGTTATTTCATTATAAATATCTTTCCATTCCTGCAGTGTTGTAGAAACTTTTTTGTTTGTTTTTGAAGGTGCGTTGCTGGGAGATTCAGGATAACGGGCAGACTGTTCCAAAGGCCCAACAGATGCACACGGGTCCAGTGCTGGATATCTGCTGGAGTGATGTAGGTCTATTTATTAACCTTATTTTTTTGGTTACAAATTCTTTTGTTCTACTCTGCGTGGAATAGAAGATCCAGTCAGGAAAATTGTTAGGAAACTTCCTGTACTCTTTCTCTCCCCTCCCTCCTCCCTAGGGCAGCCAATACAGAGTCAGTTCAAGTATTTTAAGAGCGAATGGGAGCAAGTTCTGACTCGATGGAGGTTTTGGAGGGAAGAAGTAGTCAGTGCAGTTATTGCAAAAAGGACTTGGATGACAGACCAAACTCAAGTGGGCTGAATTAAGCTCCCCGGTTCCTTTATGTTGCACTAGTTACATTAACTCCTAACACATGTTAGGGAGTGAGGGAGCACGGAGTAGCAGCTATCGATGGAGTCTGGTTTCGACAGAGTCTATAATTGGGAATTTGGTGAGTGAGGGGATTCGGTGCAGTAAGGGGTGAGGTGCATTTGTTTAGACAGCAGAGCGGAGCACACCGAAAGCGGGTCACAGCAACAACAAAACAAAACTGCAGTGTGACGTCACAGGTGAGGCAGGTAGGTGGTTGGTGGTGAGTATCTCTTGTGCTTTCTTCTTTCTTGGGACTTTGGGCTAAGTAACTTATAGCATAAAACAACATTTTTTTTTAAAAAACTAAACTTAATTTATTATAGCAAGTAGTGTTTTTTGGTGAATCAAGGTCCCGAGTGTAGTTAACATTCTCTAAATTAAGAGTAATTTAAAGGAGTAAACTCCTTAAAGGGAGTAACTAACGAGCTTAATCTAAGGCAAGTCATGGCAGCAGAGCTCGCACCCGTGATATGCTCCTCCTGCGCTATTTGGGAAGTCATGGGCACTACCGGTGACCCTGGCGACCATGTGTGCAGGAAGTGTGTCCAGCTGCAGCTACTGGCTAACTGCATTTCGGAGCTGGAGCTGCGGGAGGGTTCACTGTGGAGCATCCGCGATGTTGAGATTATCATGGATAGCACGTTCAGTGAGGTGGTCACACCGCAGGCAAAAAGGAAATGGGTGACCGCCAGGCAGAGTAAAAGGACTAGGCAGGTAAAGCAGGAGTCCCCTGTGGCCATCTCCCTCTCAAACAGATATTCAGCTTTGGATATTGTTGGGGCAGATGGCTTATCAGGGGAATGCAGCAAGAGCCAAGACCGTGGCACCATGAGTGACTCAGCTGCAAAGGGGGGGAGGAAAAAGAATGGGAGAGCAATAGTGATAGGGGATTCCATTGTAAGGGGAACAGATAGGCGTTTCTGCGGCCGCAGTCGTGACTCCAGGATGGTATGTTGCCTCCCTGGTGCTAGGGTCGAGGATGTCACGGAGTGGCTGCAGGACATTCTGAAGGGGGAGGGTGAACTGCCAGAGGTTGTGGTCCATATCGGTACTGACGACATCGGTTAAAAAAGGGATGAGATCCTGCAAGCAGAATATAGGGAGTTAGGAAATAAATTAAAAAGCAGGACCCCTAAGGTAGTAATCTCAGGATTACTCCCAGTGCCACGTGCTAGCGAGAGCAGAAATAGGAGAATAGACCAGATGAATGCGTGGCTTGAGAGATGGTGTAGGAGGGAGCGGTTTAAATTCCTGAGACATTGGGACTGATTCTGGGCAAGGCGGGACCTTTCCCAGAATCGGGACCAAGCAGAACCGGGACCAATATCCTCGCGGGGGCATTTGCTAGTTCTGTTGGGGAGGGTTTAAACTAGTATGGCAGGGGGATGGGAACCAAAGGGCAGGTACAGATAGGGCAAATTCAGACCAGGAAATAGTAAAGCAGCTAGTGACGTAGTTAGCAACTCTGAAAGGCAAAAGATGCAAAGGTTAAATAGCACAGGAATTTGATGGGGGTTAAAGGGTATATTCTTCAATGCAAGGAGTATTACAAACAAAGCAGATGAGCTAAGGGCACAGATTGACACATGGCAGCATGATATCATTGCTATAACGGAAACCTGGCTTAAAGAGGGGGATAATTGGCAGCTCAATATCCCTGGATATCGAGTTTTTGGGCAGGATAGAGTGGGTGATAAAAAAGGAGGGGGGTAGCATTATTGGTTAAAGAATCAATTACAGAAGGGCTGATATGCTCAATGGATCATCAATCGAGGCCATATGGGTTGAGCAAAGAAATAAGAGGGGCAGTCACACTATTAGGAGTGTACTATAGACCCCCGAATAGCGAAAGGGAGATAGAAGAACAAATATGTAGGCAAATTTCTGAGTGCAAAAATAAGAGGGCAATAATAGTAGGGGACTTCAACTACCCTAACATCAACTGGGATTCAAACAGTGTGAGGGGCGCAAAATTCTTGATCAGTGTCCAGGAGAGCTTTTTTAGCCAGTACGTGACAAGCCCAACAAGAGGGGATGCAATTTGAGATTTAGTCCTGGGAAATGCAGATAGGCAAGTGGGTGAAGTGACAGTGGGTGACCATATTGGGGATAGTGACCACAATTCAGTTTGTTTTAACATTATTATGGAAAAGGACAGAGTTAAATTAGGAGTAAATGTTTTAAATTGGGGGAAGGCAAATTTTACAGAACTAAGAGGTGATTTGGCAGAAGTGGACTGGACACAACTACTTGAGGAGAAATCAGTGGCAAGCCAGTGGGAGGCACTAAAAAGTGAAATTCTATGGGTACAATGCAGACACGTCGCCTCAAAGAAAAAGGGTGGCACTGCCAAATTTAGAGCCCCCTGGTTGTCTCGAAGTATACGGAGCAAGATAAAGCAAAAAAGAAAGCTTATGACTGTCACAGAAAACTAAATACTGCAGAAAGCCTAGAGGAGTATAGAAAGTATAGGGATGACATAAAAAAGGAAATAAGGAAAGCAAAGAGAGGGCATGAAAAAATATTAGCTCGTAAGATTAAAGAAAACCCAAAGATGTTTTATTAGTACATTAAGAACAAGAGGATAGCTAAGGAAAAGGTGGGACCTATCAGGGATGATAAGGGTAACTTGTGTGTAGAAGCAGAGGATGTGGGTAGGGTTTTAAATGAATATTTTGTCTCCATATTCACAAAGGAAAGGGATGATCCGGATGTAGTAGTTAAAGAGGAGAGGTGTGAAATATTGGATACGGTAAACATTGCGAGAGAGGGAGTGGAATCCTTGAAAGTTGATAAGTCACCAGGGCCAGATGGATTGTTTCCTAGGCTATTGGAGGAAGCCAGGGAGGAAATAGTGGATGCTCTGAGGATCATTTTCCAATCCTCACTAGATACAGGGGAGGTACCGGAGGACTGGAAGACTGCAAACATAGTACCATTGTTTAAAAAGGGCACGAGGGAAAGGCCGAACAGGTATAGGCCGGTCAGTCTTACCTCGGTGGTGGGCAAACTATTAGAATCAATACTGAGAGATAGGATAAACTGTCACTTGGAAAGGCATGGTTTAATCAGGGATAGTCAGCATGGATTTGTTCAGGGAAGGTCATGCCGTACAAACCTGATTGAATTCTTTGAGGAAGTGACCAGGAGGATTGATGAGGGTAGTGCAGTGGATGTTGTCTACATGGATTTTAGTAAGGCATTTGACAAGGTCCCACATGGCAGACTGGTCAGAAAGGTAAACGCCCATGGGATACAGGGAAATGTGGCAAATTGGATCCAAAATTGGCTCAGTAACAGGAAACAAAGGGTAAAAGTCGATGGATGTCTTTGCGAATGGAAATCCGTTTCCAGTGGTGTGCCACAGGGCTGAGTGTTGGGTCCCTTGCTGTTTGTGGTATATATTAATGATTTGGACTTGAATGTAGGGGGCATTATTGGCAAATTTGCAGACGACACAAAAATTGGCCGTGTAGTTGATAGTGAAGAGGATAGCTGTAGACTCCAAGAAGATATCAATGGGTTTGCGGAGTGGGCGGAAAGTGGCAAATGGCAACCCGGAGAAGTGTGAGGTAATGCACTTAGGGAGGGCAAACAGTAAAAGGGAATACGCAGTAAACGAGAATATATTGAGAGGGGTAGAGGAAGTGAGAGACCTTGGAGTGCATGTGCACAGGTCCCTGAAGGTGGCAGTACAGATAGATAAGGTTGTGAAGAAGGCATACGGAATGCTCTCCGTTATTAGCCAAGGTATAGAATACAAAAGCAGGGATGTAATGTGCGCAGTTCTGGTCACCACATTATAGGAAGAATGTAATTGCTCGAGATAGTGCAGAGAAGATTTACAAGAATGTTGCCAGGGCTTGAAAATTGCAGCTATGAGGAGAGATTGAATAGGCTGGGGTTGTTTTCCTTGGAGCAGAGGAGGCTGAGGGGAGATTTGATTGAGTTGTAGAAAATTATGAGGGGCCTAGATAGAGTTGACAGGAAGTACCTGTTTCCCCTAATGGAGAGTTCAAGAACTAGAGGACATAGATTTAAGCTGATTGGCGGAAGGATTAGAGGGGACATGAGGAAAAACTTTTTTACCCAGAGGGTGGTGGGTGTATGGAATTAGCTGCCCGAATTGGTGGTGGAGGCAGGAACCCTCAACTCTTTTTAAAAAGTACCTGGACCTGCACCTAAAGTGCTGTAAGCTGCAGGGCTACGGACCGGGTGCTGGAAGGTGGGATTAGAATGGGCACCTGGTTGTTCTTCGAGCTGGCACGGACACGATGGTTCTATGGTTCACGTTGGTATCGCACACACGACTTCAATGCCTGTTTGTAGGTGCCCAACCAAAAGTCCTGTTAGCCATTTTATGGCCTTATCTACTTGCACTGCCACCTTTAACGATCTGTATATCTGCACATTAAGGTCCCTCTGCTGCATTTAAATTCCTCAGTTGCTGACCTTGCCTGTGCTGCTGTAGGAGGAAAGAGGGGATGCTGACTAGATATGACTGAGGAGAAAAGCTCACGGGACAGTTGTGGGGATCAGTAGGTACACTGGCTGATTTTCCTCCTTACCCCATCTCAGCCCCAGGACATCTCTGCAGGAGTTCTTCAGGGCAGCGTCCAAGGTCCTGCTATCTTCAGCTGCTTCATCAATGACCTTCCCTCCATCATGAGGTCAGAAGTGGGGATCTTAGCTGATGATTGCAGAGTGTTCAGCTCTATTCGCAATCCCTCAGATAATGAAGCAGTCCGTTCCCGCATGCAGCAAGACCTGGACAACATCCAGGCTTGGGCAGATAAGTGGCAAGTGACATTTGCGCCAGACAAATACCAGGCAATGACCATCTCCAACGAGAGCGTGCTTAACCGCCTTCCCTTGACATTGAATGGCATTACCATCGCTGAATCCCCCACCATCAATATCTTGGGGGTCGCCAATGACCATTAACTCAACTGGACCAGCCACATAAATGCTGTGGCTACAAGAGACGGTCAGAAACTGAATGTTCTATGGCCAGTGGCTCACCTCCTGACACCATAAAGCCTCTCCACCACCTACATGGTACAAGTCAGGAGTGTGATGGAATACTCTCCACCTACTTGGATGGGTGCAGCTGGAACAATACTCAAGAAAGTCGACACCATCCAGGACAAAGCTGTCCACTTGATCAGCAGCCCATCCACAGCATTAAACATCCACTCTCTCCACAACCTTACGGTGCACCGTGGCTGCAGTGTGTACTATCTATAGGATTCACTGCAGCAACCTGCCAACGCTTCTTCTCAGGGTGTGGGCGATTCTGGCAAGGCCAGCATTTATTGCCCATCCCTAATTGCCCTTGAGAAGGTGGTGGTGAGCCGCCTTCTTGAACCGCTGCAGTCCGTGTGGTGAAGGTTCTCCCACAGTGCTGTTAGGTAGGGAGTTCCAGGATTTTGACCGAACGGCAATATATTTCCAAGTTGGGATGGTGTGACTTGGAGGGGACCTTGGAGTTGATGGTGTTCCCATGCACCTGCTGCCTTTGGAAAATAAAGTGTACATTCACTGTGAGAGGGGTTTTATGTAGGATACATGAGATAAAGTGTACACTCACTTTATTGAGGGCTATTATGTACACTCACTGTTGCAGAGGTGTTCTGCAGGCTATGTTACAATGTGTTTTTGTTGCAGTTTTGTGTGTATTGTGTAAGAACTGTTTATATCTCCAACTATATGTCTGTAGTTAACCCTGTGACATAATGTGTTTTCATATCTTTAAAGGACGGAAGCAAAGTGGTCACAGCGTCATGTGATAAAACTGCAAAGATGTGGGACCTCAACAGTAACCAGGCGATACAGATTGCACAAGTAAGTGGAAAATAAGCTATTGAGCAGCACTACTTGTAGGAATGTTCAGGACAAGATGTGTACGAGGCAGAATGGGCCCCTTCACTTGCTTTTAGATTAAGCGCATTTCTTGTCAAAATGGGTGGATTCACAAGCATGGTGACTACTGAAATGCTGATCAGCCGTGAGCTAGACCGTAACTTCTGTGCGACTACGACGCGTTAACTTGTGCCTGTGTTATTGGGACAGCATGGGGGAGCAACTGTAGCTGTGGAGTGGCATGGCACGGATTCATGTCCACGATTCACGACCGGCAAGTTCCAATCTAAATTCTGCTGTCAGGCAGCAGAGCAAGGGACTTCCCGCAGGCTTGGAAAATCGGAAGGAAAGTCACTCCACACTGCTCGCTTGAATCCCCTGGGGGTAGCGGGGGATTCTTACGAAGGAAGGACTCAGAGCTGGAAGGTGGTGTCCTGGCCTTCCGTGTCCCTTGGCACAAACATGGATCAAAAATACATTCGCATCGTTGACCAAAAGTAAATTTAAGCTGAAAACCTTGCTGATAACTTTTGCATGTTCACAGTTTCTGTGTGGTTACTGATGCTTTTGGCTTTGGAGAGGGTGCAGCGCAGATTCACCAGAATGATACCAGAGCTTAAAGGGTTAAATTAAGTCCAAGTTGATTACACTTGGCTTGTATTCCCTTGAGTTTAGAAGGTTGACAGGTCACCTAATCGAGGTGTTTAAAATGATAAAGGGACTCGATAGGGTAGGTACAGAAAAACTATTTCCTCTGGTGAGGAATCCAGTACGAGGGCATAATCTTAAAATAAGAGCTAGGCAATTTGGGAGTGAAATCAGGAAGCACTTTTTCACATAAAGGGTAGTGGTATTATGGAATTCTCTTCCCCAAAAGGCTGTGGATACTGGGTGAACTTAAATTTTCAAGACTGAGATTTGTAGATTTTTAGTTATCAAGGGATGTGGATCAAAGGTGGGTAAATGGAGTTGAGGTACAGGTCAGCTATGATCTAATTGAATAACGGAACAGGCTCGAGGGGCTGAATGACTCCTCCTGTTCCTGTGTACAGCACTGGAAGTACCAGCACCTTACGGAACCACTTCAAGTGGGAGTGGTTCTGTAACACAAGTTCAGTGTTAAAGAGGCAGATTCCCAGGGCTTCCAATCACTGCTTGATTGTACATGAAGGCTGGGCGGAATTAGGCTATACCAACCTACTGTTTACAGGGGAAGGTGTAAAAATTGAAAATGGCTGCATGGCGTGGGGAGGACCCTATTGCGTGACTTCTTTAAATAGTACAGCACTGGTAACGATATCTGTTTGAACCGCAGCACGACGCACCCATTAAAACTGTTCACTGGATCAAGGCACCTAACTACAGCTGTGTAATGACAGGAAGCTGGGACAAGACGTTAAAGGTATGATATGACTGTTTGTTGACATTCAACTTGCAGGTGTAGTACATTCTGCTATACAACAGCCTGTGAGTATTGTAAGCAGGCTGCTTTTGTTTCTTTGTTTTTTTTTCATTCTCAGGATGTGGACCTTGCTGACAAGGCTGGCATTTATTGCCTATCCTTTATTGCCCTTGAGAGGATAGTGGTGGGCCTTCTTCTTGAACCGCTGAACTATGGTGAACGTGCTACCACAATGCTGTTAGAGAGGGAGTTCCAGGGTTTTGACCCAGTGACGATGAAGGAACAGCGATATATGTCCAAGTCAGGACGGTGTGTGACTTGGAGGGGAACTTGGAGGTGATGGTGTTCCCATGCACCTGCTGCCCTTGTCCTGATTCAGCAGCCTGTGAGCACTGTAGACAGGCTGCTTCTGTTTTTGATAAAGTAGGAGTCACTGGAAAATGATCAGGAGTGGGAATTCTGTCTCGTGCCCTTACTAGTCCAGGGACACTGTGGCCAAAGGTAGCACCTTAACCCCTGCCTTGATTGAGATCAGTTAACTCAGCACCTGGGATTAAACCTGGATAAGTACCTATTTGAAAAATGCTCATGAAACAAGCGGAGTTAACACCGAGTTAGCAAGCCGCAGTGTTAAGTTGTTTTTGAACGCATGTCTCTTCGTGGTGAACAGCCTGTAATGGGGCAGGGATGCTAAATTGTTCCTCTTGTATTTCAGTTCTGGGACACGCGTTCTCCAAACCCCATGCTGACATTGCAGCTGCCGGAGAGGTGTTACTGTGCTGACGTGGTAGGTATTTACATTATAACAACACCCATACAGACACAGGATGGTATTGTCACACGTGGAGATCTGTGGGTGGTCCATTGAGCAAGAGAGCAAACTTAAGTCCTGCTCTATCACCCTGACCCCAGTGTACATTCAGGTGCCCATAAATTAATGTAACTTGTTTCACTCACAACAGGAATAAACTGTTAGTGAACCGTTGTTGTTTTCGTATCTTCACACTCTTCCCCTAGAGAACAGTGTGAAATAGTGGAAGGATTAACAGCCTGACAGGCTGCGACATGAACGCTCCTTCCATGGACGTAACCATCTCTATACCAGCCAATAGGATGGTTAGTCCTATATGGCGGGAGGATTCTATGGGCTCCCACAACCCGTATGATGAGGGAGGGACCACCCACACCCACCGGACACAAGTATCCCACGGGATTCAACCCAGAATTCAGAGCCAGAGCTCCGGTCTCCACTCGCCGGGACTGGGTTCAAACCCTGCACCTTCTGGCTCAGAGGCAGGAGTGCTACCACTGAGCCATGGGCTCACTCGTTGGTGAACTGTGAAGCTCCATGATATTGCTGCCTGATTACCCTTGTGTTCTTTGCATACTGAAACCTGACTCATCGCTGAGTGTTCAGTTTCAACCCAAGAACGAGCTCAGCCTGTCCTGATGGTGGTGGGGGAAGGAAGGGGGTGTGGCTGAGCTCCTGCCACCTCACTCATTGCTGCCTAGCTTTTGACTTGTTCTAGATGTTCATTCTGAGATAGTAGTGTTTGGGAACCAATGCAATAAAGGCCTTGTAACAGGACTCTTCGCTCATAACGTGTGCCTTTAACTATGAGATGGGGTAATAAAAAAAATACATAGTCATCAAGTTAAGATGCATTTTTGTGCAGTGATTAACAAATATGGAGATTCAGTAAATGATGGGAAAATGCACATATTCCATCAATGGTGTGAATACAGTGTACAGTCTCCACTGCATAGTATAGGAAAGCATTAGAATGAAGGAGGGGGAGGTCTTTTGAACGGGGGGGGGGGGGGGGGGGAAGACAAATGTATTGGTTAAGAAGGCGCAAGGGTTTTCATTAGCCCGGAATTTGCTCTGAGTGGTGAACGAACAGCACCCGCCACTCATTAGCTTTAAACTTACCCACAACGATCCTCAGGCTTTTGTGGGGGAACTTCCTGTAATGGTGAGGTGTAAAAAGTGCAGCATCCTTTCCCGGGAATCTGTGAGAGCAGGGAAAGGATCTCTCTGTCCCCTCAACCAATCAGATTGAAGCATCCTTGACAAGCCGCAGAGTCAGAACCAGGAAGTACAAACTGCAACAGTAAATTCAATGTAAAATCAGTTAGAGAAAGCGAAATATAGAGAGGGTAAAAACACTTGAATTAAAAGACAGAGATAAAAAAGACAAAAATAAAATGTTTTTAAAAAATTAAATCACCAATAACAATTAAAATGGGAAGTAATGAGACTCCACATTTTTTAAAGTTAATTTTCGGTGCCAGAGAAGTTGTTTGACAGTCATTAAGGTCTAAACATAAGTTAGTTTAGACCTAAAAAAAGAAACTCAGCATACCTTTTTCTGTGCAGATTAGTTGGTTTAAGAACATAAGAAATAGGAGCAGGAGTAGGCCTTACAGCCCTTCGAGCCTGCTGCGCCATTCAATAAGATCATGGCTGATCTTCTACCTCAACTCCATTTTCCCGCCCAATCCCCATATCCCTTGATTCCCTTAGTGTCCAAAAATCTATCGATCTCAGTCTTGAATATACTCAAGGACTGAGCATTTATAGCCCTTTGGGGCAGAGAATTCCAAATATTCACAACCCTGAGTGAAGAACTTTTTCCTCATCTTGTTCCTAAATGGCCGACCCCTTATCTTGAGACGATGACACCTAGTTCTAGATGCTCCAGCCAGGGGAAACAGCCTCTCAGTATCTACCCAGTCAAACCCTTTAAGAATTTTATACATTTCAATGAGATCACCTCTCATCTAAACTCTAGAGAATATAGACCCATTCTACTCAACCTCTCCTCATAGGACAGCCCTCTCATTCCAGGAATCAATCTAGTGAACCTTTGTTGCACCCCCTCTAAGACAAGTATATCCTTCCTTAGATAAGGAGACCAAAACTATACACAGTACTCCAGGTGTGGTCTCACCAGAGCCCTATATAAATGCAGCAAAACCTCCTTACTCTTATACTCCGACCCCCTTGCAATAAAGGCTAACATACCATTTGCCTTCTTAATTGCTTGCTTATACCTGCCTGTTAATTTTCTGTGATTTGTGTACAAGGATACCCAAATCCCTCTGAATACCAACATTTCTTAGTCTTTCACCTTTTAAAAATATTCTGCTTTTCTAGTCTTCCTACCAAAGTGAATAATTTCACATTTCCCCACATTATACTCCATCTGCCGCCTTCTCGCCCACTCACTTAACCTGTCTATATCCCTTTGCAGCCTCATTGCGTACTCCTCACAGCTTACAGTTTTCAGCTGGGCAGTGTAGCAACTTTGCACCGGTCCATTCACTTCACTGGCGAGCTGTCCTTCCCACGCAGCTTTCAAACGAGCAGGGAATCTGATTGTGCAACTTCCGGATTTGCGTGTTTGACTGCGCATGCACACTCGCCGGAAGATGCTGTTCCATTTGCCATTAAATAATGGTGAGCGCTGTTCAGCTCTCCGTTATTTTTGGAGCAAGTTCCTGGCCAATGTTTCAACTTAGCTGAGTTACTCCAGGAAATGGACATGCAAGATTCCTTACTTTTTTTCTCTCTATGTATTTTAAATGACAGTTGTATCCCATGGCTGTGGTCGCCACTGCAGAGAGAGGTCTGATCGTTTACCAGCTCGAGAACCAGCCCTCCGAATTCAAGAGGATAGACTCTCCTCTCAAGCATCAGGTACAATGACAGCTGCACCTGACTGCTCTTTCAGTTATTAATTTCATCTGTGTTCTAGACTTTCTGATGAGGCATTCAACCGAGGCCCCATCTGCCCTCTCAGTTGGACGTTAAAGATCCCATGGCACGTTTCGAAGAAGAGAAAGGGATTTCTCCCGACACCCTGGCCACCATTTATCCCTCAATCACACAAAAAATCACATTATCTGGTCATTATCACGTTGCTGTTTGTGGGACCTTGCTGTGCGCAAATTGGCTGCCACATTTCCTACATTACAACAATGACTGCACTTCAAAAGTACTTCATTGGCCGTGAAGCGCTTTGGGACGTCCCGAGGTTGTGAAAGGTGTTATATAAATGCAAGTCTTTTTTTTTTAGACAGTTGTACAGGTACAGGTCCACGTCCACACTCGCCTAGTACACCTGAGTTCAACGGCTGCAAGTTGTGGCCTTCTCTGTTATATGTAGGGTTTCTGGCTTTTCAGTGTTTTTTTTTTAATGATTTCCAATAATTATTTTTACCCATTCTTTGTTTCCACTGAATCAGGAGTTTTATCCATAAAATCCATCTGTTCTTTTTTAAGGAAAATTTAAAATCAGAGTAAATTCAGATGAAGCACTTGCCACGTGCTGGATTCTCGCAGGTGCCTTATGTAAGTGTACACATGAACTGGATTGAAAATTCCTCACATTTTGCTGTCACTGGGGAGTCAATCCAAGAGTCGTCCCTACTGTGGCAAAAAGTTGGCGGTGTTCAGTTATCAAAACATTTGACTCAGTTGGACCGCCTTCATCTGTGTGCCTAGACATCAAGGCTCAGCCAGGAATCTAACTGGAGAGCATCATAACCAAGCCCGATCCTACCCTGGCCCAACATGCAGACACGCACAGCTCAAGTAAAGGTCACTGGAGAGGGGTCAGAAGCAGGGTCCCTGGCTGAGTTTCCCCTCCATAACTCGGGGATGTTATAGCCAATCTTAGTGTCCCAGCTGCTGCCCAGGGTAAGATCAGCCAACTCAGCACAGATCATTTGTCCCACTACCCAACGTGCAATGAAAATAATTGTTTCTAAAAGCACCCACACCTCCACCTACTCCCAACACAGTTCGCCAAGACTTCTTCGGCAGCACCTACCAAACCCACGACCACCACCACCTAGAAGGACATTGGCAGCGGGTGCATAGGAACACCATCACCTCCAAGTTCCCCTCCAAGTCACACACCATCCCTACTTGAACGCATATTGCCGTTCCTTCATCGTCGCTGGGTCAAAATCCTGGAACTCCCTACCTAACAACGCTGTGGGAGCTCCTTCACCACATGGACTGCAGCGGTTCAAGTAGACGACTCACCACCTCCTTCTCAAGGGCAACTAGGGATGGGTGATAAATGCTGGCCTTGCCAGTGATGCCCACGTCCAGAGAATGTAAAAAACTGCAGCTAGTGGCGGGCGCATATGTTGGTTGTAATCTGTAATGCACCAGTTCGTATGAAACCCTTCCTAAACCATGTCCTAAACACCTGTTAAACCATCTTTTTCAGCATCGCTGTGTGGCCATCTTCAAAGACAAACAGAACAAGCCCACAGGATTTGCGCTTGGAAGCATTGAGGGGCGAGTGGCCATTCATTATATAAACCCTCCCAACCCGTAAGTAGCCACAGTCTTTGACCATTTCCTTGTGTGTTTTTGATGTGCTGCTTTAGCGACACGTTTAATAACACATGGGATTTTCTTCAAATTAGTGCTAAAGACAACTTCACCTTCAAATGTCACCGATCTAATGGAACAACCAATACATCTGGGCCACAAGATATTTACGCTGTGAGTATTAAAGCACAAATCTTCAGACATGTTTATGCTGCAGAGCAGTCATTTATTTTCTCTTGTGAATATGATCATTTGGGAAAAAGACTGAGCTGATAGTGAACTCAAGACATTTGCAGTCTGGCCGTGATTATCAGCGCTCCCATTAATTGTGCACCCAATTACCCACTAACTTTTTCAGTGGATTTACAACCTGGTGAGGAAATCAGGGGAAGTCGGCGCTGAAATGGAGAACACCAATACTTAATAACCAGCTTCTGGTTATTGAGATTTCAGCACAGAAGTAGGTCATTTAGCACCTCATGCCTGTGATAGCTCCACATCAGACCTAACCAGTTTAATCCTGTTTCCCTGTGATTAGAATGCATCCACAAACTCGTTGTCTATCAGTGTACAGTTTTGATCTTGTTGGGATGATTGGGTACAGGGTTTTTTTAGGCCCTATGATTGTCTAACTATTTGTCATCTGATGACTTTTAACACACAAAAGATAAATGATTATAACCTATTTCAATCTGCAATTCAGTCCATTAATATATTAAATAGAGATGGATGCATGCTGATGCAAAACCAATGCTGTACCTCGATTAGCAATCTAACCGCAAACTGTACTAAGGTTGAGAAGTGTGAAACCTGTTTAAAGGAGGTGCAGACACGCATGCACAGTGCTCCATAATCACTGCTCAGAGCATGCAGGAGCCAGCAGTGTAACCCAGGGCTACAGGCCCAACATGGCACTCTATAACATTGTTGTCCAATAGAAATGCTGATCAGCCACAGGCAACACTGTTTCAGCCACATGCACTAATTTTAGTAGAAAACGCCATACACACACTCACACAATACAGGTAAAAGTACTTCATGTGTACATTTAATTAACAAACATCTACTACCGTTCAGTAATCAAGGAAGTAAAGCACTTTCAACAATCAAAAAACACTCGCATACTCTGCTTTTCATCTTATCATTTTACCAACAAACGCACAAAAATATTAAAGTTTACATGCATACACGGTGCGAATATGAGTATTGAGATCACACGCCCAACAAGGGTGTCTATTACTCATTTTTATTTACTAATCAGAAATTAAATTAGCCACACCGGGATTCCCAATTAGCCACATGTGGCTAACTTATTGGACAACACTGCCTGAGGTACCAGCCTGAGACCCAACCTGGCCCTTTAACATATTGTAGAAACCCTTCAAATTCCACAGCTACAACCCAAAAAGTGCAGTTGTGACCAGTGTGCTCTTGATTTAGTGCAGGGTCTCCTGCCCGTTTCTCCGAGTTGCCATATAACTCCGTTGTTCTTTGCTGCTTCTCCCAGGTGAATGGAATTGCATTCCACCCGATACACGGCACTCTCGCCACTGTAGGATCCGATGGTAGGTTCAGTTTTTGGGACAAAGACGCTCGCACGAAGCTCAAAACATCGGAGCAGCTTGACCAGCAAATAGCTGCCTGCGGCTTCAACAACAACGGGAACATCTTCGCGTATTCGTCAAGTTACGACTGGTCAAAAGTAAGTACAAGTGTCCTGCCATCTGTGTAGATACCTGAGGGAGAGGTAACGGGTGACGAAAATGGTACCTTTAAGAATCATAAGAAATAGGAGCAGGAGTAGGCCATACGGCCCCTCAAACCTGCTTCGCCATTCAGTAATATCATGGCTGATGCTCGACGTCAACTCCACTTGCCCTCCCGATCCCCATATCCTTTGATTCCCTTAGATTCCAAAAATCCATCGATCTCAGCCTTGAATATACTAAATGACTGAGCATCCACAGCCCTCTGGGGTAGAGAATTCCAAAGATTCACAACCCTCTGAGTGAAGAAATTCCTCCTCATCTCAGTCCTAAATGGCGGACCCCTTATCCTGCGACTATGCCCCCTAGTTCAAGACTCTCCAGCCAGAAGAAACAACCTCTCAGCATCTACCCTGTCAAGCTCTCTCAGAATCTTATATGCTTCCATGAGACCACCTCTCATTGTTCTAAACTCCAGAGAATATAGACCCATTCTACTCAATCTCTGCTCATAGAACAACCCTCTCATCCCAGTAATCAATCTAGTGAACCTTTGTTGCAGCACCTCTAAAGCAAGTATATCCTTCCTTAGATAAGGAGACCAAAACTGTACACAGTACTCCAGGTGAGGTCTCACCAAAGCCCTGTACTCTTGTACTCCAGCCTCCTTCTAATAAAGACCAACATACCATTTGCCTTCCTAATTGCTTGCTGTACCTGCATGTTAACTTCTGTGTTTCATGTACAAAGACGCCCAAATCTCTCTGAACGCCAACATTTAATAGTTTCTCACCATTTAAAAAATATTCTGTTTTTCTATTCTCCCTACCAAAGTGAATAACCTCACATTTCCCCACATTACATTCCATTTGCTATCTTCTTGCCCACTCACTTAACTTGTCTATATCCCTTTGCAGGCTCTTTGTGTCCTCCTCACAGTTTACTTTCCCACCTAGCTTTGTATCATCAGCAAACTTGGGTACATTACACTCTGTCCCTTCATCTAAGTCATTAACATAGATTGTAAATAGCTGAGGCCCAAGCACTGATCCTTGCGGCACCCCACTAGTTACAGCCTGCCAACCTGAAAATGACCCATTTATTCCCTATTTTCTGTCCGTTAAGTAATCCTCTATCCATGCTAATATATCACCCCCCATCCCCAGGAACCCTTATTTTGTGTAACAACCTTTTATGTGGCACCTTATCGAATGCCTTCTGAAAATCCAAATATACCACATCCACTGGTTTCCCCTTATCTACCCTGCTCGTTACATCCTCAAAAAACTCTTAATAGATTTGTCAAGCATGATTTCCCTTTCATAAAACCATGCTGACTCTGCCTGATCATATTATGATTTTCTAAGTGCCCTGTTTACCACTTCCTTAATAATGGATTCTAGCATTTTCCCTACTACTGATGTCAGGCTAACTGGCCTGTAGTTCCCTGTTTTCTCTCTCCTTCCTTTCTCGAATAACGGGGTTACATTTTCTACCTTCCAATCCACTGGAACCTTTGACCAGGTAACTTCTCGCGAGCTTTTAACAGGCTTAGGTCAGCTGTGGTAAGAGCTGGATACAGTAGGGAGCGAGCTCCTAGGACATAGGAACAGCCATTCAGCCCCTCGAACCTGTTCCGCCATTCAGTGAAATCGTGGCTGATCTGTATCCTAACTCCATTTACCTGCCTTAATACCCTTGGCTAGCTAAAATTTATCGATCTCCGATTTTAAATTATTAATTGAGCTAGCATCTACTGCTTTTTGTGAGAGAGTTCCACATTTCTACCACCCTTTGCTTGAAGAAGTGTTCCCTGACTTCTCTCCTGAATGGCCTGGCTCTGATTTTAAGGTTATGTCCACATGTCCTAGACTCCCCCAGCAGTGGAAAAGGTTTCTCTCTATCTACCCTATCAATTCCTTTCAAAATCCTAAAAACCTCAATCAGGGAATACAAGCCTAGTTTATGTAATCTCTCCTCATAACTTAACCCTTGGAGCCCTGGTAACATTGTGATGAATCTGTGTTGCACTCCTTCCAAGGCCAATATATCCTTTCTAAGGTGCGGTGACCAGAACCGTACACAGCACTTCAAATGTGGTCTAACCGGGGCCTATGTATAGCTGCAGCAAAACTTCCTCCCCTTTATATTCTAGCCCTCTAGATATAAAGGCTAAAATTCCATTGGCCTTTTTGATTATTTTTTGTACCTGAATACTGCATTTTAGTGATCTGTGTACATGGGCCCCTAAATCTCTTTGGACCCCCACTGCTTCTAGCTTTTCACCATTTAAAAATACACTCTGATCTATCCTTTTTTGGTCCAAAATGGACGACCTCACACTTATCTGCATTGAAATCCATCTACCACAGTTTTGCCCACTCACTTAATCTATCATCAACTCTTTGTAATTTTATGCCCCCGTCTACAATACTTACCAAGCTACCAATCTTTGTATCATCCGCAAACTTGGATATATGGCTCTCTATTGTGTTATCTAAGTCATTAATAAATATAGTGAATAGTTGAGGCCCCAGCACAGATCCTTGTGGGACACCACTAGTCACTTCCTTCCAATTCGAGTACATGCCCATTATCCCTACTCTCTGTCTTCTACCGCCTAACCAGGTCAATAATTTGTATAATTAAATGAGCTTTAATTTTAGCTAACAGTCTCTTATGTGGAACCTTATTGAATGCCTTCTGGAAGTCCATATAAACTACATTCATAGCTCCAGTAGGGGGTGCTCTCCTACAGCTGGCATATTAATTTAAATTAAAACAGTAACCCAGTAGGAGAGTATTTCCTTTCTCTGCCAGTTTGTCCCCAGCTACTGCTTTACTGAAGATTTCCTTTGCTGTGATGGCGATCCATAGGTATTGGGCAGACTTTGATACTTCTGGCTATTGTTCATGTGCGAACTTTGTCAGCGGGTTACTTGGCTGTGGTTAGGAGTGGCTCAGAGGCAAGCCCATCCTGCCCCTCGCTGGGCCCTGCACATGCATGCACAGTAGACTTTACTGGATAGCGGTCAGGAGTGGGACTTCTTGATGATTTTGCCCACCGTATCCCACTGGTCGAGGCTGATTCTACCGCTGTGCTGTCTAGGATCAGCTAACTTGGCACAGGTCGAGGATCAAACCCGAGACCAGCTGCTAACTAGGTAAACTGGCTGATCTATCGGTGGTCCTTCACACAGCATTCGTTGAATACAGTAGTGATCAATACCCTTCCCTGGCAGGCACTGTATTGGAGCACGGGGATCAGCTGTTGTTGATCCCTACTGTATGTAACGAGAGCTGGAAGACCAAAGACGTGTCTTTCACATGCACACCTTTCGACTGTCCTAGTAATGCTGGTGAATTTTAATCCTGACCTGAGAACAGCATTTAGAATTTTAAAAGTGTCGTCCAAGCCTAAAACTGCTATTCCCAGAACTTCTTGCAGTTACAGAAGTTGGGAGAGATGTAAAGTTTGATTTAGTCTTTTCACACTTTTTAATCAAAGGAACTAACGCATTACTGCATTTTGATACACAGTTTTTGATTTAACCTATGTTAATCTCTCTGATTAGGAAGGGTTTAAAACAAATAGCAAGCACATACCAGACCGAAACTTCCTTAATTTATACTTGAAGTTGTGAAACCACAATACATTAAACTCAATGTAACGACATACATAATGCAAAATATATTATATTGTTAGTTAGTCTCTCGTAACATTGCTTCTAGATAGGCATGGAGTGCAGTTGTGATTTTTAATGCTAAGATAGAGCTATGTTTAACGTGACCTGTCCCTATAAGGTTAACACTCAGGTGGGGATGTGGTCTGAATAGGCACGTCCCATGGGAAATTAATGGATGAATGCGGAGAGAAGTTTCTATCAGTGGGTCAGATGCTTGTAAATCCCTAGCTCCTGTTCGTGGCAAGAGGGAAGGTTATAACGAGTTTGTGCCTCCCAAACAAACTGTTCACCTTGTGCTTTTACCTTCACTCCCAAAGAGACTTTTCTGTTATTACAGTTTAGTTGATTAAACTAGTCAAGTCACAAAAACATCGAACCTCTTGTTTTCAGGGTCATGAATATTTTAACCCACAGAAGAAAAATTACATCTTCCTACGTAATGCTGCAGAGGAGCTGAAACCCAGGAACAAGAAAGGGTGAGTACCACAGACAGGCTTCCTACAGGCAGCCAACCCTCCCAGCTACCTTCTGATTACCCAAGCCTGTTCATTTAACATCAGGGGGAGATGGGTGGAATTAAAGTGGTGAGCCTGACAGTGGGACATGATTATCTGGTGCTATATTTATCTTGTGTGCAATTGTTGCACTAAAGCGTACAAATCTTTACATGGCGGAAACTGCTGATTCTCTCCTGGTTGGCCTCCCATCTTCCACCCTCCGTAAACTTCAGCTCATCCAAAATTCTGCTACCCATATCCTAACTCACACTAAGTCCTGTTCTCCCATCACCCTTGTGCTCACTGACCTATATTGGCTCCCAGTCCTGGAACACCTCGATTTTAAAATTCCCATCCTTGTTTTCAAATCGTTCCATGGTCTCACCCCTCCCTATCTCTGTAACCTCCTCCAGCCCTTACAACCCTCCAAGATCTCTGCGCTCCTCCAATTCTGGCCTCTTGCACATCCCTGGTTTTAATCACTCCACCATTGGCAGCCATGCCTTCAACTGCCTAGGCCCTAAGCTCTGGAATTGCCTCCCTAAACCTCTCCACTTCTCTACCTCTCTCTCCTCCTTTAAGACCCTCCTTAAAGCCTAGCTCCTTACCTGTCCTAATAACATCTTATGCAGCTCGGTGTCGAATTTTGTTTGATAACGCTCCTGTGAAGCGCCTTGGACGTTTTACTATGTTAAAGGCGCTATATAAATGCAAGTTGCTGTCGTTTCCCAATCAGCCGGGCCCATCATTTATCACAAGATCAGATACAAATAAAGTAAGTCATTTAGCCCCACATTAGCTCATCCATCTAGAAATACTATTTCTCCCCTCACAGTATCCGAGTCTCTCCTAAATTAGACGGTGTTCACATGGCCTCGAGTTCCAGGCTGCTCCGCCCCATTCGCACTGATTATTTGCTACTTTGTCCTGTTCGAATTCTGTGGGTCGGGAGGTTTGGAAAGTGGCTGTTCATGGTGCTGTTACCTTATTGGCGGATAAATCCTCAATCAGAAAGCCAAGATCAGTTAGAATTGATAACTTGGGATAGGTGGAAATTAATGGGAACGTGGATTTAAACTTTAAATCTGGTTTCCAAGGCTCCTTGGGACACATGAAGACAAAAGGCGCAGAATCCCTGGTGTTAAATGATTCTAAGGCCATTGCCTCCATTACACTGTCTGCGGTCCATTCCAAATGCTGAGTGTGAGGAAGCTTCTGATATCCTAGTACTCGGCCCGACAAGTAGTGTCAGAAGGTGGAAGGGGGAATGTTGGTATTTATGCCTGAGTCTCGGTTTACCACAGCTTTAAATGTCTTTACCCAGGTCTCCCGTTTCAACCCAGTGAGTTACCCATGTGGAAATGGTCTCCAATTCTTGATATAATGTGAATTTACCAGCGTTTTATGAAACCAGACCATTGCCAAGAATGATTTTTTTTCTATTTCCGTTAACTTTTTTTTGCTGAAACAGCAGTGCTCACACCCTCTTCAGAGGCAACCGGCTCCAAAATCCTACTGAGCCTAACAGTGCAAAGGAGCTAAATTATCAGCTGCAGCAGAGATAGACTAGCAGAGATAGACTTGTGAACCCAGGATGTTTATTCAATGACTGTACGAGGGCTCCACCTGCTGTTCAGCTCACACACACACACACACACACACACACACACAAGATCCTGGGGCCGATCCCTGGTCTGATATGGGTTGGCTGGGCTCAGTTTTGATGGCATTGAGAGGGGGGAGCACTGCAGTTAGCCTTGTTGCATCTGAGAGGGGAGGGGAGAATTGGGCAGGGTTATCGTTCTTCGTTGCTGTCTTGGGCTCCTGCTGGACAGTGCGCACGTGGGCTAGGCTCGGCTGGGATCCAGTCAATTAGCAGGCCAGGCTAGCGCATGAAAAATGGCCACTTCGGCACGGTACTAGAGGGTGCCTGTGGAATCCTGCCCCCGTAAGAGTCGGTACCTTCAGACGGGGAGGGGAGAAACAGATAGCGCGGCCTATCTTGTGAGGTCCTCCCTCTCGGTTTGTTGGATTCGCTAACTCCTCCCAGCTCCCTCCCCTCCCCGACACTCACTGTTCTCAAACCTAAAGCACACAGGCGTTAACGTCAGTCACCATTGTAACTGTTTGTTTTTTTTTCTTCAAAAGACGTACAGTTGGTGATATCCGTTCTTGAGTTGAAGAATGCACAGTAAGTACGCTGTACCGCCTCTCTCCGGTACAGCACCAGACGCTGCTCTAATCTCCCACCGGGCAGCGCTGCCGTTGCCCCAAGAAACCGAACCTTTGGCAAAGATCTTTGGCCTTAATTATTCGACACCTGCGGGATTTCTTTCTAGCAACTTCTCTAGGGGCTCATTAGCTGCCTATCTTTACTGGTGTTGGAGATGTCTGGTGGTGTCACTATTACTACATCCAAGTCCACTCGGTACCTGTCAGGGGAGTACAAGTTAACAATTCAAACCCCCTTTTCTACCTGCACCCATTGTTTTTATTTCTATTTAATTTTAAAACAGTTCACTCCTTTTTTAGTGAATGTTTCCCACCTGGATTGCACATCTTGTCTTCTTGACAGACTATACAGCGTCTATTGTGTGACTCTTTATTCCGATTGCTTACATTTCAGATAGTCTTTCCCCCGTCTCAAAAAGCTCTGGCAGTTGAAAGCATCCTAAGTGTTTTGGGATAGAGTGTCGTCCTGTCCCCAGTGGGTGTGGGCCCCACAACGTAAAATCTTCAGTGTAACTGGAGGACTTAATTCAGAGAGATTACAGGAGAATGGGAAATGCCACACTGGGACAACAGAGGGCACTCTTCTGAGGTTGGTATTGCGGCACAGTGATAGGGCACAGCACAGGAGATTACGGGAGGAATCTCCTCGACCGTTTACCCCATTTACAGGTGTAGGCGGGAGTTTCCGCCGAAATTGCATTTGCGGAACGGGAGAAACGCCGAGGAGATTGGCCCCCTTGCGTTGGTCATAACCTGTGCTGTGCCCAGCCTGGGATTGCTTGGTGCTTACATAAGGTGTCCGAAGAAACACACTTAATTTTAACCTGCCAGGAGCGGTTAGTCCCCAAAGGGTCAGAAAAGGATTCGGTTCACTGGCAGCTCTGTGTAATGCTCTGGTTTTCTTTTCCTCCCACTCAGAATTTGAATGCCAGCAGCCAGTGATTTCCGAAATCGTTTCAGAGGTGGAGCCGTTGGAGAAGGATGTTTTAACATGTGGAACCATAGCTACAGCCCCTGTCTGATTTGTTGCTCTCACTGTCTCCCTCCACTACACAGCATGTCTTGTATTAGATTTCCTTGTTTTGTATATTTTCCCTTAATAAAGTTTTCATTTAATTAGGTTGGGCTATTTTTGAAATGTGCAGACGGCGGGGGAAGAGAGAATTCATCCGCGCCCCACTGTCCGTTGTACACCAAGACACAGTGTTAGCCCTTATAGCAATAGCAGGGAAGCCGTCAGGTAGATATCGGGAGCAGAGTCCGGAGCTAATTTCTTTTAAGTGCCAACTGTTGGAAAAGGCATTCTAGCAGTCGGCCACTGCAGCATTTGCACCACTGCCCTTTCACTCACTGCTGCAGGTCGGTTACAACATTTCCACCACTGCCCTTTGACTATCACTAAAGTTTAAAACAGTGCTGTTGCTGCAAAACTCTATTACTTCAGAAGGATATCTTTCTGTGGTTCAGATTAAAGCATTCACTCCACATAATCTGAAAGGGAGTTACGTGGGAGCCCAGTGTGTGCTGGCCGGCTGTTACACAATGGGCATCATAGCTGATCTGAATCTTTCTCTCGCCTGACGACAAAGGATACTTGTAGATAAGGAAGGCCATTCGGCCCATCGTCTCGTTCATCCAGAATGACCCTAAAGTCCCCATGCAGCAGCATCAGGTTGGACTGTACATGATTTACGCACACTTAGCAGCAGAAGGTAATGGTAGTGACCAGGAGTGAATATCTTATTTCTGCACCTGAGCAGCAGCACTGAGCTCATGTTTCACTGTCACTGATGTCAGGCTGTGATCAGGTGTCTGTTTTTCACTCATTGATGTCAGGCTGTGATCAGTTATCTCGATGCAGACCTTTCATTGAACCTGGGTGCCTCCACGTTTGTCGTACGGAATTCAGCCATTTTGGAGCTCCTTGTTTTTCCAATTTAAAAATGCAATTGCGTTTACTGCAAAAAAATTTTACCGCTTGCTTGTAGCATCGGTCCTTCACTGGAGCTTTAGTCTCACAACTTGATGTCTTCTCCACCACTCACTCCGCTGACCCACACTCAGTCATGTATTGCTTCATATGTATTGCTTCATATGCAGTGTATCCCTCACCATTTATGTACTCCAGGTATGTGAAGTAAGCTGCAGTAGATGGTGTACTGGAGAAACACTTGGGCAGACCAAGTGCCATTCAGTAACATTGCCTTGTGACAAATGCAAGTGAAATGAGGACAGCATTGCAGGGAGAGTGCATGGAATTAATGCTCGCTGTTGATTACAAGACAGCAGTCACGGGCTGTGAAAGTCATAGACGCCAAGCATGATGCTCAAGTGCCTTGCTTGATCAGTGATTTAGGACCTTGCTGATCAGTGATTTAGGACCTTGATGCAAGAAAAAGAAAGAAGTTGCATTTATATAGCGCCTTTCACAACCTCAGGATGTCCCAAAGCGCTTTACAGCCAATTAAGTACTTTTGAAGTGTCGTCACTGTTGTAATGTAGGAAACGCAGCAGCTGATTTGCACGCAGTAAGCTCCCACAAATAGCAATGAGATAAGTGACCAGATAATCTGTTAGTGATGTTGGTTGAAGGATAAATATTAGCCAGGACTCCCCTGCTCTTCGAAATAGTGCCACGGGATCTTTTACGGGAGGGCAAACGTCTCATCCAAAAGATGGCACTTCCGACAGTGCAGCACTCCCTCAGTACAGCACTGCAGTACTCTGGGGGCAGAGAAGGAGCTCACAGGATAGTGAGTTTGTTGTGACTCTCAGTATTTCATCTGAGACTATCCCTGCTGGATTTCACACTTCACATGTTACTGGACTGTGGGTTCACTGCAACATGTGTCCTGCTACAGCATAATACTTGGCTCTTGAAGGTTGGTGTTGTAAGAAGAGGACGCAGTTTAAGGATAAAACAGTAGGTGGCAATCTAACACTATTATATCATTAGACAGCAAATTCTGTCAAAACTTACTGAGCAAATACACGTTGGCCCAGAATTTGCTGTAGCCAGTCAACAAACAGCTCCCGCTGTTATGATGTGGAGATGCCGTTTTTAGTTAGACTAGCCCTTGTCCATTTAATCTCCATGATATTTTGTGCTGCAAGTTGCTGGAAATCGGAGAGGGAGACTGTACACGCCCCCTAAAGGGCATCTGGGATCAGAGTGAACAGGGCATCTCCTTAACGGATCAGATTGAAGGGTTGCGAAATTAACAGCGGAAGGACTGAGAAGGGGGTGTAAATTAGAGTGGTTTAATTCAATGTCAAATCAGGTACAGAAAAAGAAATAAAGAGAAGGAAAGAAAGACTGGATTAAGAGAGAAAAAAGAGACAAGAATTTTTTTTTGTTTAAATTTAAAATTTTACATTTTTAAAATCTCCAACAATAATTAAAATCTGAAGGAATGAGACTCCACACTTGTAACAGTTAATTTTCAGCAGCAGAGAGGTTGACTGGCAGTAATTAACACTGATCATGCTGTTAAAAGAATACTTAAGCTGGAACAGACAAGACTTGACTTTCTGTGGCGAGTTTAGTTCGTATCTACCACGAAAATACAGTGACTTCACGCCTTTCAATGGTGAGGCAGACAGCGAGATGCTGTTTTCGCGAAGCTAATGGCGGAGTGGTGCATCTCGGACAGTAACTTTTGGATTTTCGCGTTTGCCTTCGCCTGAAGTGCTGTAGCATTTGTGCATAAATAACGGTGAGCACTGTTAGCCTCACTGTTACTTTGACAAAATTCTGGGCCATTGTTAGGTTATGTACCTAGGAGAAAGGCCATTGAGACAGACACATTGTCCCCATTTCTCACCTCATCCTCATGAGCCTATCCTTTCTCTACCTCCACCCCCCTCCCCACTTCAATGAAAAAACAAGGACCCACAACCAATTCAGGAATCCTCAATGAAAAAATCCTCATCAACCCCTCACAGGCGATCAGCAAAGCCTGAGGGGTCCCCAAACTTGTCATTCAGTCCCTGGAATAACTTGTCGTGCCTTCCTCCAGCCGTGATCACCTTGTTTTCCAAAAGTACGCCTTCTTGAAGGAGGGCAAAGAGCCAGTCGTTCACTGTCCCCTCCGAAACTCTGATCCATTGCTCAGTCACTCTACAACAGCAACTTGCATTTATATAGCGCCTTTACCGTAGTAAAGTGTCCCAAAGCATTTCACAGGAGCGATAATCAGACAAAAATTGACAAGGAGATATTAGGACAGGTGACCAACAGCTTGGTCAAAGAGGTAGGTTTTGAGGAGCTTATTAAAGGAGGAGAGAGAGGTGGAGAGGTTTAGGGAGGGAATTCCAGAGCTTAAGGCCTAGGTAGCTGAAGGCACGGCCGCCATTGGTGGAGCAAAGAAAATCAGGGATGTGCAAGAGGCAAGAATTGGAGGAGCACAGATCTTGGAAGGTTGTAGGGCTGGAAGAGGTGACACAGATAGGAAGAGGCGAGGCCATGGAGGGATTCAAAAAAAAGGATGAGAATTTTAAAATTGAGATGCTGACGGACCATGAGCCAATGTAAGTCAGCGAGCTGACGGGTGAGTTAGGAAACGGGCAGCAGAATTTTGGATAAGCTCAAGTTTATGGAGGGTGTAAGATGGGACGCCAGCCAGGAGAGCATGGAATAGTAGAGTCTAGAGATAAGAAAGGCAGAGATGAAGGTTTCAGCAGTAGATGGGCTGAGGCAGGGACGATGTTGCAGAGGTGGTAGTAGGCGGTCTTGGTGACGGAACGGATATGTGGTTGGAAGCTCACCTCAGGGTCCAATAGGACGCCAAGGTTGTGAACGGTCTGGTTCAGCCTCAGACAGTAGCCAGGGAGAGGGATGGAGTCGGTAGCAAGGGAATGGTGTTTGTGGCGGGAACTGAAGACAATTGCTTCGGTCTTCCTAATATTTTACTGGAGGAAATTTCTGCTCATCCAGTACTGGATTTCGGACAAGCAATGTGACAAATCAGGCAGTGAAGGGGTCGAGAGAGGCGGTGGTGAGGTAGAGCTGGGTGTCGTCAGCTTGCATGCGGAAACTGACTTTGTATTTTCAGATGATGTCGCCGAGGGGCAGCATGTAGATAAGAAATAGGAGAGGCCAAGGATAGATCCTTGGGGGACTCCAGAGGCAACGGTGCGGGAGCAGGAAGAGAAGCCATTGCAGGTGATTTTCTGGCTGTGACTATAGATAGGAATGGAACCAGGTGAGCGCAGTGCCAGTCAGCTGGACGACGGAGGAGAGGCGTTGGAGGAGGAAGGTGTGGTCAATTGTGTCAAAGGCTGCAGACAGATCGAGAAGGATGAGGAGGGATACCATTGTCACACTCACATAGGATATCATTTGTGACTTTGATAAGGGCCAGTTCTGTGGCAGGGGCGGAAAACTGATTAGAGGGATTCAAACATGGAGTTGCCAGAAAGATGGGCACGGATTTGGGAGGCAACAACACAAGGACTTTGGAAAGGAACGGGAGGTTGGAGATCGGGCTGTAGTTTGCAAGGACAGAGGGGTCAAGGATGAGTTTTTGGAAGATGGGGGTGACGACGGCCGATTTGAAGGGGAGGGGGACAGTACCTGAGGAGAGGGAACCGTTAAGAATATCATCTAACATGGGAGCCAGGAGGGAAGTTGGTGGTCAGCAGTTTGGTGAGAATAGGGTCGAGGGAGCAGGAAGTGGGTCTCATGGACAAAATGAGCTCAGAGAGGGTATGAGGGCAGATAGGAGAGAAACTAGAGAAAGATGTGAGTTCAGGGCTAGGGCAGGGTGGACCCTTAGCGGAAGGGAGGGAAGCAGCCGAGGCAGCTGAATGGATGGGCTCAATCTTAGTGACAAAGAAGTCATAGAATCATAGAAGTTTACAACATGGAAACAGGCCCTTCGGCCCAACATGTCCATGTCGCCCAGTTTATACCACTAAGCTAGTCCCAATTGCCTGCACTTGGCCCATATCCCTCTATACCCATCTTACCCATGTAACTGTCCAAATGCTTTTTAAAAGACAAAATTGTACCCGCCTCTACTACTGCCTCTGGCAGCTCGTTCCAGACACTCACCACCCTTTGAGTGAAAAAATTGTCCCTCTGGACCCTTTTGTATCTCTCCCCTCTCATCTTAAATCTATGCCCCCTCGTTATAGACTCCCCTACCTTTGGGAAAAGATTTTGACTCTCTACCTTATCTATGCCCCTCATTATTTTATAGACTTCTATAAGATCACCCCTAAACCTCCTACTCTCCAGAGAAAAAAGTCTCAGTCTATCCAACCTCTCCCTATAAGTCAAACCATCAAGTCCCGGTAGCATCCTAGTAAATCTTTTAGTAAGTCCATGAGCTCCTTGCACTTTTGTTGGAGGTGAGGGTGGAGGAGGCAGGGGAGAGAGGTTTAAGAAGACGGTTTGTAGTGAAGAGAAGCTGGGGGTTATCTTTGCATTCCAGAATGACCCTGGAATAGTGAGCAGTTTTGGCAGAGGAGAGCAGGGCCCGATAGTGCTTTATGTGATCCAGCCAGATCCGGTGATGAATGGCTAAACCAGTTGTCCGCCATAAACGTTCAAGTCCCTCCTGTGCACCCACCCTCACTCCCCACACCCTCAGTTTAAATGGCTGGCCCCTAGTTATACTTGACCCCATCACCTCAAACAGTCTGTCCACTTGCAGGTTACCGATGCCCTTAATAATTTTACATACCTGACTCAGATCAGAAACAGCCAATGAATTTTCCCAAGAAAGAATATATGCCCCTCTGTTCTTTGTAAACACATTTGCTGCATTATATTGAGGTTCCCAATGTCCTTCACCCGTACCTCCAGTTTTACATTTAAAACATTCCAGGGCGGGGTGGAGGGTGACATTTCGCAACGACGAGCCTACCGATCTTGCGAACAGCTAAGGACAACAGACTGAATTTCTCAAGCGATGATTGTCAGTTAATCAAAGAGCGCAAGCTTAATGAGTTTGCTTCAGGTTTGGAGGCCCATTCACACTAGCACCCCAAAACCAGATCAGAGCCTATGATGGTTCTTTCGCTGGTGATGGCACGATGCACGCACACAGGTAGATTCTGGGAGGCGGTTTAATTATTCTTAGGGGCAACCACTGGAGTAACGATTTCAGAGATAAGTAATCTTTCCCTCCATGGTCCCGGCTGAACATTGCTCTTTGGGATCTGAGGTGCAGAAACCCACAGTCTGTGGTCTGCACCCCCCAAGTTTGGAGGGCTCCTGGGGATTAGTGGATCACCTTAGCGGGGTTGAAGCAGAATTTTCAGTTCCAGTGATATCAATTGAACTGTATACGGGGTAGGGTGTATACTGGTGGGGTGTATACTGGGTGGGGCGTATACTGGGCAGGGTGCATATCGGGCTGGGTGTATACCAGGCGGGCTGTATACTGGGTGGGATGTATACAGGGCGGGGTGTATACTGGGCGGCCCTTGCAATACTACACAGGATGTATTTCTACCCCCTACAGTTCCGATCTGAACCCGCCTGGAATAGTTCTTTTTCCCCAGGCCAACTGAAGCAAATCCATCGCACTCTGCCCGAACTGTTGTGTTCAAATCGCCAGCATTCTTCAGCTTTAGATGCTTTACACGAGTTGCACACAGGCCCCGTGCACATGTGTGTTTGTGCACACTTGGCTTTGACTCTCTCTCTCTCTAGCTGGCCCTCCAGTACCTCTCCCCCTTAAAGCTGAAGTCTGATATAACTCGAAGTACGACTCATTATCAGAGCAGGCTTTCATTTTTAAATACTAGTATTCTTATTGAGGCTGGAAGAGCCAAACCCGTTTCATTAAATGTCCGCATACAATCCATTACAATCGTATTCATTGGACTGCCTCAGTTATACAGCACATGTTAATTTAAATCTTATTCTACAACTTAGTGTGCCAGCCGTGACTCAGTGGGTAGCACTCTCACCTCTGAGTCCGAAGGTCATCGGTTTAAGTCCCACTCCAGAGACTTGCACAAATAATCCAGGCTGACGCTCTGCAGTACTGAGGGAGTGTTGCACAGCCAGAGGTGCCGTCTTTCGGGTGAGATGTTAAACCGAGGTCCCGTCTGCCCCCTCAGGCGGACGTAAAAGATCCCATGGTACTATTTTGAAGAAGACCAGGAGAAGTGTCCTGGCCAATATTTATTTCTCAACCAACATCACTAAAACACATTATCTGGTCATTGTGGGACCCTGCTGTGCGCAAATTGGTGCCGTGTTTCCTACATTAAAGCAGTGACTGTACTTCAAAAAAGTACTTAATTGGCTGTAAATCACCTTGGGACGTTCTGAGGTTGTGAAAGGCGCTCGAGAAATGTAAGTCTTAATTTCTTTACAACTTCACCTGAGTGCTCCAGATCCTGAACTTTTTCTCTTCCATTTCTACCCCATTACACTGTCCAAGATAAACCACCAAGAGCCCTTGTGATAACGAAAGGGAATTTGGAACCTCAGCTCTCTGGTCGATGCAAACAGATTTAAGCCAGAGAGGATCTGTATTTGACACTGACACTCAACCACCAACTGCTTTTAACTGTTTTGGTTCCGTCCCAAAGCTGAGGATGAAAGAGGCTTCCCTGTACACTGTTTGTGTACAGGAGAGTCTGGGCAGGGCCCTTGGGCTGCAATGTATTCTATTCTTGTCATTTCTAATACTGGGTTATGCTGCTTCCTTATAGCTCCAGGTTCCAGAGACATTCTGCATATAAACGGGATTTTATAAATAGAGGCGTAGAGCACAAGAGCAAAGAGGCAATGATTGATTTGTAGAAGGTAATAGTTAGGCCACAGTTAGAGTTTAGTGTGCAGTCTGGGCACCCCATAATAGACAGAACATTAAAGTCATAAAGAGCATACAGCATAGATTCACCAGGGTGATGCCACGGTAGCTATAGTTATGAGGAGATACTTGGGACACTGGTTGTTGGAGCGTGGAATGTTTTGTCACGGAGTGGTTGAGGCAGAGACCATTGGACCTTTCAAGGGACAATTAAAGGTCTAGTAAACCAGAGGCCTGGACTAATGATCCAGAGAACGTGAGTTCAAATCCCACCATGGCAGTTTGAGAATTTGAATTCAATTTTTAAAAAATCTGGAAATGAAAAGTTGGTCTCAGTAAAAGAGACTAGGAAGCTGTCGAATTGTTGTAAAAATCCAACAGGTTCACTAATGCCCCTTAGGGAAGGAAACCTGCCGTCCTTACCCAGTCTGGCCTATATGTGACTATCTGTGGTTGACTCTTAACTGCCCTCTGAACTGGCCTCGCAAACCACTCAGTTGTATCCATCCGCTAGGGATGGGCAATAAATGCTGACCTTGCCAGCGATGCCCATATCCTGAGAATGAATAATAAAAAACAATATTTGAAGCAGCGGGAGATGCAGGGCTATGGGGAGAGAGCAGGGCAGTGAATAAATTTGGATTGTTCTCGCAGCCAGTTGGCACATGATAGGCCAAATTACCTTCTTGGCTGTCAACTTCAATGATTCTATGGTTATATAACAGCACACCATTTGTTTTCAGAGACACTGTGTACATAACAGTACAGGGACACTGTGTATATAATAGTACACAGACACTGTGTGTATAACAGTACATACACACTGTGTGTATATAATGTACATAGACACTGTGTGTATATAACAGTATACAGTGTGTGTATAATAGTACACAGACACCATGTGTATAGCACTACACAGACACTGTGTGTATATAAAAGTATACAGTATGTGTATAATAGTACACAGACACTGTGTGTATAATAGTGCATAGACACTGTGTGTGTATAACAGTACACCGACAATGTGTATATCTAATAGTACACATATACTGTGTGTATATAACAGTACGTAGACACTGTGCGTATATAACCGTACATAGGCACTGTATACATAACAGTACATAGACACTGTGTATATAACAGTACATAGACACTGTGTATATAACAGTACACAGACACTGTGTACATAACAGTACAGATACACTGTGTGTATATAACAGTACACAGATATGATGTGGAGATGCCGGTGATGGACTGGGGTTAACAATTGTAAACAATTTTACAACACCAAGTTATAGTCCAACGATTTTATTTTTAAATCCCACAAGCTTTCGGGGGCTTTCCCCTTCCTCAGGCCATTTTCCACACCGCCTGAGGAAGGGGAAAGCCCCCGAAAGCTTGTGGGATTAAAAATAAAATCGTTGGACTATAACTTGGTGTTGTAAAATTGTTTACAAAAGTACACAGATACTGTGTGTATATAACAGTACAAAGACGTGTGTGTATAACTGTACATAGACACTGTGCATATATAACAATACGTAGATGCTGTGTGTATATAACAGGACATAGACACTGTATATAACAGTGCACAGACTCTGTGTATATGACAGTGTGCAGACACGGTCCGCTATGTGTGTTTAACAGACACTTTGCTAACACTGTGTCAGCCTTGGCACTTGTGCAGTAGCACTCCTGCCTCTGAGTCAGATGGTTGTGAGGTGAAGCCCCACTGCTGGGCTTGGGTAGATAATTTAGGTTTACACTCCAGTGCAGTACTGAGGGAGTCCCGCACGGTCAGAGGTGAATGAGACGCCTGCTCAGGTGGATGTTAACGATCCCCTGGTTCTATTTGTCATGGGCCAACGTTTATCCCTCAACCAAGCCCACTGACACAGATTATCTGCTCATTTATCTTATTTGCTTTCTGTGGGATCTCGCGGTGTGCAAATTGGCTGCCACGTTTCCCCACAAAGCAACAGTGACTGCCTTTCAAAAGTAATTAATTGACTGTGAAGCACTTTGGGACGTCCTGAGGATGTGAACAGTGCTAAGTAAATGTATGATTCTTCCTGAGACCTTCTTGGTCTATATGGCTCAGTACTGGGAAGTGTATTTACACACTGAGCTATTACAATGGATGATCACAAGATACTGACAGATGAGGAAGGCCATTCAGCCCACCTTAATTCATCCATCCTGAAGAACCCGACACTCACCCCATTGCCGCATCTACAAGATCGCACAGAGATTTATGCATTGACTACTGTGCACAGGGTATAATGATGGGTTAATGGCTGACTATGGCTGATTAGGAACAGTTGAAATGAAAAGTTTGAGCTAAGCAGTTTTCGCTTCATCTCTCAGAACAGGAATGATGCAATTGGAATATAAAGTCCAGCCTTTTGCGCTGACACACTTGTGATCAGTTGGACAATGGCGGGAGATTAGCTTTCTACCAGGCAGACAAAAGCCAGTGTAACTTTTCCCTTCGCACACAGTCGCACCATGTGGTATTTCTGGTATATATACTCATTCATTGTCAATGTAGCCCCAGCAACAAATACTCGCTCATACTTTAACCTATTCGTCACCTCACTCCACTCAACTATCCAGAGCTTTCCAAGTGCAGGTAATCTCTGTGGTGGAGAGTGTCCGGCTTTCATTCTTATCTTAGCTCCCTCGCCTCTGAGTCCGAAGCCCCACTCCAGAGACTTGAGCCCATAATACAGGCTGACGTTTCAGCCCAGTACTGAGGGAGTGCTGCACTGTCGGAGCTGCCGTCCTTCAGATGAAACATTAAACCAAGATCAGGTCTGCCCTCTCAGCTGGACGTAAAAGATCCCATGGTAATATTTTGAAGAAGGGCACGGGAATTCCCCCTGTGTCCTGGCCAATATTTATCCCTCAACTAACATCACCTATACATTAACTGGGCATTTACCTCATTTACTATTTGTGGGATCTTGCTGTGCACAAATTAGTTGCTGCATTTGCCAACAGTGACTACAAAGGTTGTTCATTGGTTGTGAAAGACTTTGGGCAACCCTGAGAGACATGAAATGCTCTGTACAAATACAAATTCTTTCTCCTTCATCCAGTCCATCAGCTCTGACTTTTGATCCCTCCCACTCGTGTAAACTGCTGATCTGCCCTGAGCTCATGGGAATTAAAAAAATAAACCACAGTGCTTCAGGCTTTGTCAGAAGGAGTGGGCTGAATTGATAGGTATCTCTTGCTCCCAGTATTCTGCTCACCGGCTTCAGGCTTTGTCAGAAGGAGTGGGCTGAATTGATAGGTATCTCTTGCTCCCAGTATTCTGCTCACCGGCTTCAGTTGGGACCTGCCTCAGGAATGCCCCAACCGAAGGAGGAGAGCAGTACTGCTGGGAGAGGGAGCTACAGATCAGCTCAGTGTTCTCCTGCTGACAAAGACGGGACTGCTCTCTGTGATATTTGTTCAAGTCACACAAGATCATGTCACACATCATGTCACACATCATGTCACACAAAAACATGTCGCACGAAAACATGTCACACAACATCATGTCACACTTGTTAAAAAAGGATGCAAGGATAAACCCAGCCACTACAGGCCATTCAGTTTAACCTCAGTGGTGGGGAAACTTTTAGAAACGATAATCCGGGACAGAATTGACAGTCACTTGGACAAGTGTGGATTGATTAGGGAAAGCCAGCACGGATTTGTTAAAGGCAAATCGTGTTTAACTAACCTGACAGAGTTTTTTGATGAGGTAACAGAGAGGGTAGATGAGGGCAATGCAGTTGATGTGGTGTATATGGACTTTCAAAAGGCGTTTGATAAAGTGTCGCATGGTAGGCTTATCATCAAGATTGCGGCCCATGGAATAAAGGGGGCAGTGGCAACATGGATACAGCATTGGCTAAGTGACAGGAAACAGAGAGTAGTGGTGAACAGTTGTTTTTCGGACTGGAGGGAGGTGTACAGTGGTGTTCCCCAGGGGTCCGGGCTGGGACCACTGCTTTTCTGGATATATATTAATGACTTGGACTTGGGTGTACAGGGCACAATTTCAAAATTTGCAGATGACACAAAACTTGGAAGTGTAGTAAACAGTGAGGAGGATAGTGATAGACTTCAAGAGGATATAGACAGGCTGGTGGCATGGGCGGACACATGGCAGATGAAATTTAATGCAGAAAAATGCAAAGTGATAAATTTCAGTAGGAATAATGAGGAGAGGCAATATAAACTAGAGGGCACAACTCTAAAAGGGGTACAGGAACAGAGAGATTTGGGGGTATATGTGCACAAATCATTGAAGATGGCAGGGCAGGTTGAGAAAGTGGTTAAAAAAGCATACGGGATCCTGGAATTTATTATTAAAGGCATAGAGTACAAAAGTATGGAAGCCATGATGAACCTTTATAAAACACTGGTTTGGCCACAACTGGAGTATTGTGTCCAGTTCTGGGCACCGCACCTTAGGAAAGATGTGAAGGCCTTAGAGAGGGTGCAGAAGAGATTTACTAGAATGATTCCAGGGATGAGGGACTTTAGTTACGTGGATAGATTGGAGAAGCTGGGGTTGTTCTCCTTGGAACAGAGACGGTTGCGAGGAGATTTGATAGAGGTATTCAAAATCATGAAGGGTCCAGACAGAGTAGATAGAGAGAAACTGTTCCCATTGGCAGAAGGGTCAAGGACCAGAGGACATAGATTTCAGGTGATTGGCAAAAGAACCAAAGGTGACATGAGGAAAAACTTTTTTACACAGTTCCATATGCACTGCAGGCTCCCAGTGCGATTCCTGCCATCAAGCGAATGCCCACCAATGCGACCAAGGACACTCCAGTGGTGTAGCAGCCGGTTTAGGTGAGGGACCTTAAAGGGGCAGAAGCAGCCCAAAGATTGGATTCAAAGCCTCTACAGGAGGCCTTGGCCAAGATTGAGGCCCTCAGCTGCTAAGTGTTGGGCCTGACTTGGAGTGGGAGGAGGGCACCACAAGGCCCTCTCCCTCCACCTTCCGCACAGCGGCCCCAGGAATCAGCAGCAAGTGGTGCAGACAGGAGGGAAATTCGCTGATGCCCCAGATCCTGCCTCCTCCCCCTCCATCACCATTTGCATTCAACTGGCAGGGAAGGAGCAGCCAATGGCGATCCTGGAGGGAAATCCCGTTTGGGGTAGTGAGGTGGTGGTTTGCCTCACTGGTCTGAGTTTCCCATCATTTGCTGCCGTAGTCCTGCCTGATTTGGGATGGGTCAGTGGAGGAGAATTTCCCATCCTCCGCCATTGTTGGAATGCTACTCCCTGGGGGAGGGTTCAGTATCTGGTTATTGGCTGGTTTTCAGTACTGGCAGACCTACTGTATGTTTCCAGGATTTCTGGCTTTCATTTCAGATCTCCAACATCACCTTCTTTTCAATTTCGCCTCCCCCCGCCCTTCACCTCTCCCCCATCTTCTATCTATTCAAAGTATGCGCTATTCCCAGACTTTTCACCATCTTTGCTATTCACGCATTCTTTTGACCTTGTGACCTTGACCTAACTGAGGTGATCTTTTATACCATCCACAGATACGAGGAAGCACAAGCCTCAACCAGTGTTAGTGTCGAACGGTGCCGTAGGTACGATGAAGCAAAGATGGTGGTGGCGTTTTTTTTTATTCGTTCATGGGATGTGGGCGTCGCTGGCGAGGCCGGCATTTATTGCCCATCCCTAATTGCCATTGAGAAGGTGGTGGTGAGCCGCCTTCTTGAACCGCTGTAGTCCGTGTGGTGAAGGTTCTCCCACAGTGCTGTTAGGAAGGGAGTTCCAGGATTTTGACCCAGCGACAATGAAGGAACGGCGATATATTTCCAAGTCGGGATGGTGTGTGACTTGGAGGGGAACGTGCAGGTGGTGTTGTTCCCATGTGCCTGCTGCCCTTGTCCTTCTAGGTGGTAGAGGTCGTGGGTTTGGGAGGTGCTGTCGAAGAAGCCTTGGCGAGTTGCTGCAGTGCATCCTGTGGATGGTACACACTGCAGCCACTGTGCGCCGGTGGTGAAGGGAGTGAATGTTTAGGGTGGTGGATGGGATGCCAATTAAGCGGGCTGCTTTGTCCTGGATGGTGTTGAGCTTCTTGAGTGTTGTTGGAGCTGCACTCATCCAGGCAAGTGGAGAGTATTCCATCACACTCCTGACTTGTGCCTTGTAGATGGTGGAAAGGCTTTGGGGAGTCAGGAGGTGAGTCACTCGCCGCAGAATACCAACCTCTGACCTGCTCTCGTAGCCACAGTATTTATATGGCTGGTCCAGTTAAGTTTCTGGTCATTGGTGACCCCCAGGATGTTGATGGTGGGGGATTCGGCGATGGTAATGCCGTTGAATGTCAAGGGGAGGTGGTTAGACCCTCTCTTGTTGGAGATAGTCATTGCCTGGCACTTGTCTGGCACGAATGTTACTTGCCACTTATGAGCCCAAGCTTGGATGTTGTCCAGGTCTTGCTGCATGAAGGCTCGGACTGCTTCATTATCTGAGGGGTTGCGAATGGAACTGAACACTGTGCAGTCATCAGCAAACATCCCCATTTCTGACCTTATGATGGAGGGAAGATCATTGATGAAGCAGCTGAAGATGTTTGGGCCAAGGACACTGCCCTGAGGAGCTCCTGCAGCAATGCCCTGGGGCTGAGATGATTGGCCTCCAACAACTTGGAGATAAAAATCTGGTCTCAGTAAAAGTGACCATGAAGCTGTTGGGTTGTTGTAAAAACCCAACTGGTTCATTGATGTCTTTTCGGGACAGAAACCTGCCATCTGGCCTATAGGTGACTCCAGTCCCACACCAATGTGATTGACTCTCAACCATCCTTTGGAATGGCCTAGCAAGCCACTCAGTTGTACCAAAACCCCTACAGCGGTTCAAGAAGAGGGTTCACCACCACCTTTTCAGGGACTAGGGATGTGCAATAAATGCCGGCCTTGCCGTTGACGCCCACCTCCCGAGAATGTATTTACATGCAGTAGAGGGCAGGCAAATGGCATCTAAAGAAGCCCGCCCACAGCGAGCAGGGCAGAGGAAAACAGTAAAGGGAAGTGTTTGGGGCGGACCTGCCAACCTCTCTCCGCCCACCAATTATCCCTCAATGAACTTTCTGGGACCAACTGAGACTGTGCTGATTCCCGGAGGAGAATCCAGCCCAGGAATTCACACCACCCGCTAAAGAACGGTGTTCATTGAAAAGCTGTTTCAAACACAAGGAAGCTGAGCTGAGGTAAATCTGATTCAGAAGACTATAAATCCTGCAGTCTGACAATTGACGGTTGCTCGTGTGGTCTTTTAACAATGTAATTACCTTGTTTTCCATGGTAAACAGACACTTTAATTAGTACACACAATGTACATGAGGCACTGCACTCAGTGTCTGCCGTTTAGTTCCAGTTCACTGAGCACTGGACAAGGGACGTTAAGTGAACACAGAATACCAGTCGCAGCTTTTGAGATTACCTCTTAGCTGAATTACCACCCCCACCGAAGCTTGTGTCAAGCCAGCATTGTGTTTGCCAAGGTTACAAGGACAAGCTAGGGAGACTCAGGATTGGCCCCATGGTGTTGTCACTCCATTGAGGTCCTTGACCCCACAGGTGCAGAGAGGTCAGGAAGAAAAAAGAAAGACTTGCATTTCATAGAAAATTTACGGCACAGAAGGAGGCCATTCGGCCCATTGTGTCCGCGCCGGCCAAAAATGACCCACCCAGCTTAATCCCACTTTACAGCACTTGGTCCGTAGCCTTGTAGGTTACGGCACTTCAAGTGCACATCCAGGTACTTTTTAATGAGTTGAGGGTTTCTGCCTCTACCACCCTTTCAGGCAGTGAGTTCCAGACCCCCACCACCCTCTGGGTGAAAAGCTTTTCCTCCGCTCCCCTCTAATCCTTCTACCAATCACTTTAAATCAATGCCCCCTGGCTATTGACCTCCCTGCTAAGGCAAATAGGTCCTTCCTATCCACTCTATCTAGGCCCCTCATAATTTTGCACACCTCAATTAAATCACCCCTCAGCTTCCTCTGTTCCAAAGGAAACAACCCCAGCCTATCCAATTTTTCATCATAGCTAAAATTCCCAAGTCCTGGCAACATCCTCGTAAATCTCCTCTGCACCCTCTCTAGTGCAATCACATCCTTCCTGTAATGTGGTGAACAGAACTATATACAGTACTCAAGCTGTGGCCTAACTAGTGTTTTATGCAGTTCTAGCATAACCTCCCTGCTCTTATATTCTATGCCTCGGCTAATAAAGGAAAGTATGCTGTGTGCTTTCTTAACCACCTTATCTACCTGTCCTGCTACCTTCAGGGATCTGTGGACATGCACTCCAAGGTCCCTCACTTCCTCTACATCTCTCAGTATCCTCCCATTTATTCTGTATTCCCTTGGCTTGTTTGCCCTCCCCAAATGCATTACCTCACAATTCTCCGGATTGAATTCCATTTGCCACTTTTCTGCCCACCAGACCAGCGCATTGATATCTTCCTGCAGTCTACAGCTTTCCTCCTCACTATTCACCACATGGCCAATTTTTGTGTCATCTGCAAACTTGTTAATCAAGCCCCCTACATTTAAGTCCAAATCATTAATATATACCACAAAAAGCAAGGGACTGAGTACTGAGGCCTGCGTATCCCCACTGTAAACAGCCTTCCAATCACAAAAACACCCGTCGACCATTACCCTTTGCTTCCTGCCACTGAGCTAATTTTGGATCCAATTGCCACTTTCCCTTAGATCCCATGCGCTATTTATATAGCACCTTTCATGACCTCAGGACGTCCCAAAGCGCTTCACAACCAATGAAGTGTAGTTACTGTTGTAACGTAGGAAACACGACAGCCAATTTGTGCACAGCAAGATCCCACAAAGAGCGATGTGATAAAGATCAGATAATCCGTTTTAGTGATGGTCACTATCAGCCAGGACACCAGGGAGAACTCCGTTGCTCTTCTTTCAATAGTGCCCTGGGATCTTTCACATCCACCTGAGAGGACAGACAGGGCCTCAGTTTAACATCTCATCCAAAAGACAGCACCTCCGACAGTGCAGCACTCCCTCAGTACTTAGAATGTCGGCCAAGATTGTGCTCAAGTCCCTGGAGTGGGTTGTGAACCCATGACCTTTCTAACTCGGAGGGAGAGGCTGAGGCCCTTAAAAAACACTCTTAAAAAACAAACTGTTGTCTTCTGGTGAAAACAGGGGCCCTAACAGCCCAGGGTGGGCTGAGGGTGAGCGGGTGAGTGAGTGAGTGAGACCCAATGGAAGCAGGGCTGGCTGGGTAAGAAAGGAAAGGCATGCAGGCATCAGTAGGTCCGAGTGGGACCAGTCCCTGGTTTGGCCCCCCCCCTCACCCCGTGAATGGAGCGCATTCAATGAGTGATAGGCCTAGGTGGTGGCCAAAAGGCAGAGATTGGGGTGGGAGCAGGGTTGACCCTTAAAGGTAGGGCACGCCCAAGATAGAGAATGAACGGGAAGCGGAGTAACCCCAGGGTCAGCAACAGAGCCGTACGTTTAAAATTAAATTACATTTAGTTTTAAATTAAATTGAAATAAATGAGGAAATACAACTGAACTGCAGCACCATCTGGAGCAGTGGCCTGGGACACGGACCTTAGAGAATCAGCAGAACCACCTAGTGGTGGGAGGATTGAAAGATAAGTGTACGGGTAAGTGTACCTACCCACAATTAAAGGTTAAGCCCAGGCCTGGCAAAATTATGACACATTTGACAAAACAGGAAGTTTGAGCTAGATGCACGAGTTTTATTAAATTACAGCGGTCGTAAAAATTTTACTTTCAGCACAGGAGCCTCAATCTGAATCCTTGTCAGCGGTCCAGATGAATAAATGCAAAGTGTGTGGCAGACCAGCAAGGCCCGCATTCTTTCCCTGGACTGTGCTAAGCTAGCTGATCTCACCCGGGCTAACAGTAAGGGCTCAACAATTGTCCTCACTCCCCCGAGTTAGAGAGGCAATAAAACCAGCCAATTTCTTGCTCCTGTTATCTGCCACCGTGACCTCTGCTGAAAATGCATGTGTTGGTTGTTGAGTAAGGACAGGATTGGGGTCCACTGTGAGGGTTGAAAGGGCTCTGGACACTCAGAGCTGGAGTTTCTTCCATCCCCCAGCCCCCACCCCGATCCTGCCAGGACTCTGGCCCGGATTCCTGGGTTGAGAGTCATTATCTATCCACGACAGGCTCCTGGCAGGATTCCCAGCAGCTAGTGGAAACCCACCAGTTGCCCCCATCTGGATAATGGTACTGCCAGCTGGACCCCTGCTGCCACAGCAGAAGAGGGCCGAGGAAAAGTTAAAGGGGCCACAAGCCCCGAAGGTGACAAGAAGTCATCCACTGAAGGCCTCAGGGGTCGGAGGCGGGGGATTGGAGGGTGAGGAGGTCTCATCTAGGCCCTCTCCCTCCATTTGCCATGTGTAGGACTATTCCCCCCCATTCTCCCTACTAGCAGGCTTGATTTGGTTAAACACCTCAACTGAAAGACTGCGCCTCCGACAGTGCAGCACTCTCTCAGTACTGCACTGGAGATTTTGTGCTCAAGTCCCTTGGAGTGGGGCTTCAACCCACAACCTTCTGACTCACGATGGCTGCTTGGGTGAGTTAGCAAAGATTTCTAGTCCCTGTAGAATTGCAAGAGTGGGAGCCTCCAAGACAGGTAGGAAAAGGAAGAGGGTGGTTCGAGAAGGGGCAGAATGTGGACGCAGCACACAGGGAGCCTCCATTCGCTGCTCCCTGAGGTGATAGCACTCAAGGTTAAGCCCACATTTCCTGTCCAATGAGCTTCAAATCTCAGCAACGAGATTGTGAGTGGGCACAGATCCGAGACTAGACACAAACCCACAGAGAGGGAGGGAGAGAGTCACCCAAGGCTGCATCCTTAACTTGCAGAAGTAAAGTTATCAATTCATTTTGGCTTAAAAGTTGCAACTGTTTTATGTGTCTCCTTTAAAAATAACCCAATAACAACAACAACTTGCATTTATATATGCCTTTCACGCACTAAAACCAAGGCACTTCACAGGAGCGTTATCAAACACAATTTGACACCAAGCCACATAAGGAGATATTAGGACAAAAGCTTGGTCAAAGAGGTAGGTTTTAAGGAGCGTCTTAAAGGAGGAGAGAGAGGTAGAGAGGCAGAGAGGTTTAGGGAGGGAATTCCAGAGCTTAGGGCCTAGGCAGCTGAAGGCACGGCCGCCAATGGTGGAGTGATTAAAATGGGGGATGTGCAAGAGGTCAGAATTGGAGGAGCGCAGGAATCTCGGTGGGTTGTAGGGCTGGAGGAGGTTACAGGGATAGGGAGGGTCAAAGCCATGGAGGGATTTGACAACAAGGGTGAGAATTTTAAAATCGAGGTGTTCCCTGACCGGGAGCTAATGTAGGTCAGCGAGAATAGGGGTGATGGGGGAACCGGACTTGGTGTGAGTTAGGATACGGGCAGCAGAGTTTTGGATGAGTTCAAGTTTATGGAGGGTGGAAGATGGGAGGCCGTCCAGGAGAGCATTGGGATAGTCAAGTCTAGGGGTAACAAAGCCATGTATGAAGGTTCCAGCAGCAGATGAGCTGAGGCAGGGGCGGAGAAGGGCGATGTTACATGGACATGAAGCTGAGTTCGGATCGGTCAATCCCCTGTGGGTGGCGGAGAGGGCCCAGGGGCTGAGTGGCCGGGTCCTGCTCCTACTTCTTGTGTTCTTTAGATTTGTGGTTGGGATCAGATCAGCCATGATCTTATTGAATGGCGGAGCAGGCTCGAGGGGCCGATTGGCCTACTCCTGCTCCTATTTCTTATGTTCTTATGTTCTTAGGTGGAAGTAGGTGGTCTTAGTAATGGAACGGATATGGGGTCGGAACCCATTTTGAAAGGGATTTGTGACTAATTATCTCACTCTGATCTTCAGACCCACCCCTGACACTTCCCCAATTGTGACAACAACAACAACAACAACAACTTGCATTTCTATCGAGCCTTTAACACAGAAAAACATCCCAAGGTGCTTCACAGGGGTGTAATCAAAAAAAGTGGCAGTTCTCCCGGCTGCCTGTTTCAGTGGAATCCTGGGAGAGACTAGGAACAGTCCCATCGAGGCTGGCAATAGTGCAAAACATGGAGAAACCTGAGAACGGAGAAAGGGGAAAAGACTCAGAAACTGACCCTAACTCTAACTTTAAATCTCAATCTAACAGCAACACTAACTCTAACTCTGACCTCAATAATACACCTAAACAAACACTAATACAAAAACATATTTTAACTCCAACAGTAACTATAACCTAATGCTATTTCTAACCCCAACACTAACAATAATGCTATACCTTATACCAGCCCTAATACTAACACTAACACCACCCTAAACCCAAGATAACCCTTAACACTAATAGTAATGCTAAACCTTACACTAACCCTAGTCCTAACACTAATACTAATATCAACACTAACCTTAACACTAAGACTACCCTTAACACTAACAGTAGTGCTAACCCCAGCATTAATACTACCATTAACTCTACTAACCTTAATACTAACAATAACAGTAATGCTAACATTAACACCAAAACTAGTACTAACCATAGTATAATCCCTAACATTAACACTAACCTTAACATTACCACCAACAGTATGGCTAGTGCTAGCACTAACCCTAATGCTAAGGCAGACCTTAGCACTAACCCTAACACAAATACTGGCCATAACACTAACACTACCACTAAAAGTATGGCTGGTGCTAACACTAATCTTAATATTAATCCTAACACTAATACAACTTTAGTACTAACCCATACACTAGTCCCAACACTAGTACTGGCCTTAGCACTAACACTACCACTAACAGTATAGCTAGTGCTGACACTAACCCTAATCCTAATCTTATACTAACCCTAATACTAGCCCCAACATTAACACTGGCCTTAACATTAAAACTACCACTAACAGTATGACTAGCACTAAAACTAACCTTAGCACTAACCCTAACACTAATACTGACTTTAACACTAACATTATCACTAACAGTATGACTAGCACTAATACTTAACGTTAACCATACCAGTAACTCTAACACCAATACTGACCTTGATCTTAACACTAACAATGTGGCTAGCGCTAACCCTAGCCTTAGTACTAACCCTAATACTAACACTAACCACGAACAGAATAGCTCGCACTAACACGATCACTGACATTACCAATAGACGAATGCGGCTGGATGTGGAGTGAGGAGGCGGTCAGCGAGGAGCGGCGGCAGGTGGGACTGAGCCAACTCTCTCCCCTCCCCGTCCTGGCTGTTTCCCAGGTGTGTACAGGTGTGTTCCCTTTGCCGCCAGTCCGCACAGCCCGACCTGTGAGCACTGGCGGGAACGATTCCAGACACCAAACACAAAGATGCAGATCCCATAAGTGAGGTCATTCTCGAAGTTGAGGCACTGCACAATCTTATCAAAAAGGGAGAGAATTATGGAGCAGCACACGGGCTGTAGATAACACAGGCTCTGTATAGAACAGCACAGGGACTGTAGATAACACAGGCTCTGTATAGAACAGCACACGGGCTGTAGATAACACAGGCTCTGTATAGAGCAGCACACGGGCTGTAGATAACACAGGCTCTGTATAGAGCAGCACACGGGCTGTAGATAACACAGGCTCTGTACAGAACAGCACACGGGCTGTAGATAACACAGGCTCTGTATAGAGCAGCACACGGGCTGTAGATAACACAGGCTCTGTATAGAACAGCACACGGGCTGTAGATAACACAGGCTCTGTATAGAGCAGCACAGGGGCTGTAGATAACACAGGCTCTGTATAGAGCAGCACAGGGGCTGTAGATAACACAGGCTCTGTATAGAACAGCACACGGGCTGTAGATAACACAGGCTCTGTATAGAGCAGCACAGGGACTGTAGATAACACAGGCTCTGTATAGAGCAGCACAGGGGCTGTAGATAACACAGGCTCTGTATAGAGCAGCACACGGGCTGTAGATAACACAGGCTCTGTATAGAACAGCACACGGGCTGTAGATAACATAGGCTCTGTATAGAGCAGCACACGGGCTGTAGATAACACAGGCTCTGTATAGAGCAGCACACGGGCTGTAGATAACACAGGCTCTGTATAGAACAGCACACGGGCTGTTGATAACACAGGCTCTGTATAGAACAGCACACGGGCAGTAGATAACACAGGCTCTGTATAGAGCAGCACAGGGGCTGTAGATAACACAGGCTCTGTATAGAACAGCACACGGGCTGTAGATAACACAGGCTCTGTATAGAGCAGCACACGGGCTGTAGATAACACAGGCTCTGTATAGAACAGCACACGGGCTGTAGATAACACAGGCTCTGTATAGAGCAGCACACGGGCTGTAGATAACACAGGCTCTGTATAGAACAGCACACGGGCTGTAGATAACACAGGCTCTGTATAGAGCAGCACAGGGGCTGTAGATAACACAGGCTCTGTATAGAGCAGCACAGGGGCTTTAGATAACACAGGCTCTGTATAGAACAGCACACGGGCTGTAGATAACACAGGCTCTGTATAGAGCAGCACAGGGACTGTAGATAACACAGGCTCTGTATAGAGCAGCACAGGGGCTGTAGATAACACAGGCTCTGTATAGAGCAGCACACGGGCTGTAGATAACACAGGCTCTGTATAGAACAGCACACGGGCTGTAGATAACACAGGCTCTGTATAGAGCAGCACACGGGCTGTAGATAACACAGGCTCTGTATAGAACAGCACACGGGCAGTAGATAACACAGGCTCTGTATAGAGCAGCACACGGGCTGTAGATAACACAGGCTCTGTATAGAACAGCACACGGGCTGTAGATAACATAGGCTCTGTATAGAGCAGCACACGGGCTGTAGATAACACAGGCTCTGTATAGAGCAGCACACGGGCTGTAGATAACACAGGCTCTGTATAGAACAGCACACGGGCTGTTGATAACACAGGCTCTGTATAGAACAGCACACGGGCAGTAGATAACACAGGCTCTGTATAGAGCAGCACACGGGCTGTAGATAACACAGGCTCTGTATAGAACAGCACACGGGCTGTAGATAACATAGGCTCTGTATAGAGCAGCACACGGGCTGTAGATAACACAGGCTCTGTATAGAGCAGCACACGGGCTGTAGATAACACAGGCTCTGTATAGAACAGCACACGGGCTGTTGATAACACAGGCTCTGTATAGAACAGCACATGGGCTGTAGATAACACAGGCTCTGTATAGAGCAGCACACGGGCTGTAGATAACACAGGCTCTGTATAGAGCAGCACGCGGGCTGTAGATAACACAGGCTCTGTATAGAACAGCACACGGGCTGTAGATAACACAGGCTCTGTATAGAGCAGCACACGGGCTGTAGATAACACAGGCTCTGTATAGAACAGCACACGGGCTGTAGATAACACAGGCTCTGTATAGAACAGCACACGGGCTGTAGATAACACAGGCTCTGTATAGAACAGCACACGGGCTGTAGATAACACAGGCTCTGTATAGAGCAGCACACGGGCTGTAGATAACACAGGCTCTGTATAGAACAGTACACGGGCTGTAGATAACACAGGCTCTGTATAGAGCAGAACATGGGCTGTAGATAGCACAGGCTCTGTATAGAGCAGAACATGGGCTGTAGATAACACAGGCTCTGTATAGAACAGCACACGGGCTGTAGATAACACAGGCTCTGTATAGAGCAGAACATGGGCTGTAGATAACACAGGCTCTGTATAGAACAGCACACGGGCTGTAGATAACACAGGCTCTGTATAGAGCAGCACACGGGCTGTAGATAACACAGGCTCTGTATAGAGCAGCACGCGGGCTGTAGATAACACAGGCTCTGTATAGAACAGCACAGGGGCTGTAGATAACACAGGCTCTGTATAGAACAGCACACGGGCTGTAGATAACACAGGCTCTGTATAGAACAGCACACGGGCTGTAGATAACACAGGCTCTGTATAGCACAGCACACGGGCTGTAGATAACACAGGCTCTGTATAGAACAGCACAGGGGCTGTAGATAACACAGGCTCTGTATAGAACAGCACACGGGCTGTAGATAACACAGGCTCTGTATAGAACAGCACAGGGGCTGTAGATAACACAGGCTCTGTATAGAGCAGCACACGGGCTGTAGATAACACAGGCTCTCTATCGCTTCTCAAATAACCTCCAGAGCAACAAGGCTCACAAACTCCGGGATATAAACCAAACCACACATTCAACTAGTGCAAATCAAAGAGCTAACGCGTGATTTCCGATTTCAGCTCACACCGTGGTTGTTTATATCCCTGTAATATAAATAATAATAAAGTGGACTCGTGCAGTGTATTAATCTGCATTTTTATATTTGTTTGGAAGCTATATGAATGAATGGAGGGAGGGTCATTGATTCAGCGGCGAGTGTGGGGAGAGCATCTCAGCTCCTGAATCACCAGCCCAGAGCTCCCTCACCTCATCGAAGGTGAACGGTCCCCATATGACCCACCCGCCGCTCCAGTACAGCACAGCACTGGGAGGAAATAGTCCCAGAGGGAGGGTGAAGGGAAGGGGACCGTTCATTTGGTTTGTGGTAATGTGAAAGGGGCAGCTCGCCAGATGAAAGGTCAGAGCAAGATATTATTCAGAGCTCAGACCCGAAGTCCTAAAACATTCAACGGTATAAATAGTTTGGTTGAACAAATGTCGATGCAGAAAAATGTCGGCCCAGAGTTTATTGTGTGTGCGGTGTTCATTTAAAGGCTTGCAAACTCCTGGCAATGCTGCCTTCTCTCCACGCCAACAGCTTGCCCATTAGGAACAGGAGGAGGCCATTCGGCCCCGCCAGCCTGTTCTGCCATTCAATTAGATCCCACAAACAGCAATATGATAATAGAACCATAGAAAAGATACAGCACAGAAGGGGGCCATTCGGCCCATCGTGTCCGCGCCGGCTCGAAGAACAACCAGGTGCCCATTCCGTAGCCCTACAGCTTACAGCACTTTAGGTGCAGGTCCAGGTACTTTTTAACAGAGTTGAGGGTCCCTGTCTCGACCACCAAATAGGTCAGCAAATTCCATACACCCACCACCCTCTGGGTAAAATAGTTTTTCCTCATGTCCCCTCTAATCCTCCGGCCAATCATCTTAAATCTATGAAAAGATAGCACCTCCGACAGTGCAATACTCCAATGAAGTATCAGCCTGAATTAGGTGCTTCAGTCTCTGGAGTGGGACCTGAACCTACAACCTTCTGATTCTAAGGCAAAAGTGCTACCCACTGAGCCACAGCTGCTGCTCTGGATAGGACTGGGTAATCTTTTTTTGGTGGTGTTGGTTGAAGGATAAAGGTTGGCCAGAACTGTTTTATAATATATTCTCAGGATGTGAGTGTCGCTGGCAAGGCCGGCATTTATTGTCCTTGAGAAGGTGGTGGTGAGCTGCCTTCTTGAACTGCTGCAGTCCGTGTGGTGAAGGTTCTCCCACAGTGCTGTTAGGGAGGGAGTTCCAGGATGAAGGAACGGTGATATATGTCCAAGTTGGGATGGTGTGTGGCTTGGAGGCGATGGTTTCTCCCGACCTTGCTGCTCCTGGTTTATTTCCTTTGTTTTAACCTTTATCTGAAATCTCCTGTTGCCTTGAATGTGGTCTGATAAGATCTAGGGTGTGGCTGCAAAGCTCCCTGTGAAACAAAGTGTAGAGAGGGAAAATAAACTCCGAGAGGCAGAGGTGCGATTTATCTTCGTCCTGCCAGAACCTAAGCAGTGAATAAAAAACTACAAATATAGACAAGCCAGCACTGGGAGATGAGAGGAGAGGCGCTGGGAGATGATGGAGAGGCGCTGGATGCAGTTCTCTGAATGAATGAGTTATCCCTCCATATTAAAGGGCTCAATCTGGAATGAATTCACAGTCAAGACTCCTGTTAGGGTGAACTGTGACCCAATATATCTCTCTTATAAATGAGCCAGCTCCCTGTGTTTTAATGGGTCTGTGGTCTATCTCACTGTTTTTTAAAAAAATCTCACAGTCCCCCAGTGGTGACAGCTGTCGTTAAATGTAAGACACAGACGGAAATAGTGAAGGATAAACACATTCTATCTCTCCCTACTGTCGCCACAACTCAACTCTTAAACCTCCAATTGGTGTCCTTTATCTTGACTCCGTCTCTTGTCACACATTCCCTGTTCTGCTGTATATCCCACTCCCTGTTTAAATCGACGGCGCACTGTTTATTGTAACAGATTGGGTGGTGTTTAATGTGCTCTGTTTAGTCTCGGTCTCTCTGTCCGAGCTGGGCGGTGGGTTCAGCCGAGCCTGGAGTTTCGCGGCCGGAAGGCGAGGGCGAGAGACCATCTCCCGGCTGCAAAAACCTGAAATCGGCCCAGCTCGGTCCTTAAATCCTGCATTAAACCCAGCGAGCCCCGTCAAACACACACACACACACACACACACACAGAGAGAGCAGCTCCCGGGCTCTGAGACTGGACACAGCCCTCGCTGTAAGTTGTATAAGGGACCGATTTAAGTGGGAATGTTCAAGCTCTGCGCCCAACCGCACTGCAAACCTTTGCTTTTTCACAAATGTTAAATTGCAACAGGTTCCAGCCAATGCAGTAAGGATGCCCGAAGTTGGCGATGGGCGGGCGCTCTATCTCGGGCCAGTAACCGCCTGGTCCTCGGGTTTAATGTACTGCAGGCTCGGGCTGCCCGGTGTGCTGTCAACGGGTCGCTCTGTTCCACAGGTTGCCCTGGCCGCCGCTTGGACATCAGAGAGTGGGAGGCAGCCCCTGTGGTCCGGAGCTCTGCCCACCCTCAGGGGGGGTTGCCAACTCTGGTTGGAGGCATTCCTGGAGGTGATGTTCCGATCACATGACATCTGACCACGCCATGCCTGATCACATGACCATTACAAACGTTTTTGGTGTTTACCCTGTGAAGGTTGGGTCCCCTGTATTTGAGTGACTTTGCTCGAGGTTTGGTGCCAGAAGTTCCAAGAACCAGGAGGCCTCTGGTGAGCAGACCAAGAGGTGACACAGAGAAATGACAGCACAGGAGGCGGCCTTCAGCCCCCTTTGGCGGTATTCTCTCCTGTAACCCCCAGGCCCTTTTATATTCCTCCTTTTCAGATGTTCTTCCCCTTCCCTTTCATATTAAATTTTAGTATATACCGCAATAGCCACACATGGTGAAGGCTCTCACGGTCCAATAGCCCTCAGTTCAACAGCCTTCCTCCTCCCTTCCCCCTTGGTTCTTCCACTTGACTAGCTGTTGTTCTCTCAGTGTTGCTCCCACTCCATTGTTGCTGCTGCTCCTGGCTCTGCAGACAATGATGGTTCCCACGCCCGCCCGATTCTTTCCCCCCCCCCATTTGAGCCCCAATCTCCAAACCCCCAGTCCCCTTTTCTTCCCCATTCCCCAGCCTCCATCTCCCCTGAACCCTCATTCTCCAGTCTCCATCTCTCTCCCTGAGCCCCCATTCCCCAGTCTCCATCTCTTCCCCCAATTCCCCATTCCCCAGTCTCCATCTCTCTCCCTGAGCCCCCATTCCCCAGTCTCCATCTCTCTCCCTGAGCCCCCATTCCCCAGTCTCTGTCTCTTTCCCCGAGTCCCCATTCCCTGGTCTCCATCTCTGTCCCCGAGTCCCCAGTCTCCATCTCTGTCCCCGAGTCCCCAGTCTCCATCTCTGTCCCCGAGCCCCCATTCCCCAGTCTCCATCTCTTTCCCCGAGCCCCCATTCCCCAGCCTCCATCTCCCTCTGAGCCCCCATTCCCCAATCTCCATCTCTCTCTCCCTGAGACCCTATTCCCCGGTCTCCCTCTCCCCCGAGTCCCCATTCCCCAGTCTCCATCTCCCTCTGAGCCCCCATTCCCCAGTCTCTGTCTCTCCCTCTGAGCCCCCATTCCCCAGTCTCTGTCTCTCCCCCTGAGTCCTCATTGCACAGTCTCCATCTCTCTCCTTGAGACCCCTTTCCCCAGTCTCCATCTCTCTCGCCCCCTGATTTCAGAGCCTCTCCCATATGTCAATACCCCCGATTCCTGACTGCACTCCATGGGGTCCCGGCTCTCTGTGACGGGGGTCGGGTGGTGTCACCGAGCTGGAGGCTTTTCTGAGCAGCAGCCACTGCGGTGGGAAATTTAAAGCAATTATCGGCATGTAAATAATCTCCATAAAAATGTAAATCCAATTATCTCCCGGGCTGCTAGAGGCAGCACCCTGGAGACACAGGCCCCATTTCGGGAGATTCCCAGTCATTCCGGGAGGGTTGGGAACCCTAGACTGGGTTCATGTATGAAGCTGCTCTCTGGGTTCATGTATGAAGTTGCTCTCTGGGTTCGTGTATGAAGTTGCTCTCTGGGTTCATGTATGAAGCCGCTCTCTGGGTTCATGTATGAAGTTGCTCTCTGGGTTCGTGTATGAAGTTGCTCTCTGGGTTCATGTATGAAGCCGCTCTCTGGGTTCATGTATGAAGCCGCTCTCTGGGTTCATGTATGAAGCCGATCTCTGGGTTCATGTATGAAGCCGATCTCTGGGTTCATACATGAAGCCGCTCTCTGGGTTCATGTATGAAGCCGATCTCTGGGTTCATGTATGAAGCCGATCTCTGGGTTCATACATGAAGCCGCTCTCTGGGTTCATGTATGAAGATGCTCTCTGGGTTCATGTATGAAGCCGCTCTCTGGGTTCATGTATGAAGCTGCTCTCTGGGTTCATGTATGAAGCTGCTGTCTCTCTCGAGTGGAAGAAGCTCAGTGATCTAGTGCCTGTGTAGCCGACACCAGGCCCAGCGCTCTGCTTGGCGTCTGTAATTTCCTCCTTTTATTCTTATGTTCTGTGAGGTCTGAGTTTGTGAAAGTTGATCGCACAATGCCAGAGGCCCTCTGTCATTCTGATTGTATTGATAGAAAATGATCTCAGAGTGTCAGATGCAAACAGATGGTGCAAGGGAAGCTGGGAGTTGTAGTTCTAATGCACACACCAGCTGTCAGTGAACACATATCAGCAAAAGCTGTTCACATTGGATAGGTTCTTCGTGCGTGTGAGATTTTCAGACATGAGTGTAGACTTGAGGTTAAAGCGGCAAACTGCATCTGTCACCTGGACAATTGGAGCATCCAAGTAACAAGAATGTTTTCCTCCTCCCTCTCAGCCTCTTGTCCCCTGATATTTTTCTTTCTTTCACTGTTTCTAGCCTGCCTTAAAGTGCTCGAGGGAGAGGGAGGTTGAGAGGGAGGGGGAAAGGAGAGAGGGAGGGGGAGGGAGGGAGAGAGAGAGAGAGAGCAAGGGAACAGTATGGAGGCAGGCATCTTCCAACAACAATGATTATACCCATTGGTATGAATGGAGGACTTTCACTATTGCTATGAATGCTGGGATAGCCCCAGCTCCATAGTGTTCTATTGCTTCCAGTGAAAGAGACTAAGAGCAGTGCTGGGATTTACAGGCACAGAGACCATGATCCTCAGGTGGGAGAGCAAGACAACGCAAACTCATGGATGAGTCCTCTGCTGAAGAGGGTGTTATCAGGATTAGGGCGTTCCAGTTATGAAGAGAGATTTGAGAAGTCAGAGCCACTTTGTTGGGGCTGAGGAGGTTGAGGGTGATCCTGATAGGGACTTTCAAGATTTTGGAGGGTTACGATATGGTAAATAGCGATCGATTTTTTTTCCACCAGTCGACCAGATGGTAACGAGAGGGCTCAAACTTAAGGTCATCACAAAAATGATTGGAAAGGTTGAGGGGAAAAAATCATTACAACTACAACAACTTGCATTTATATAGTTCCTTTAACGTAGTAAAACATCCCAAGGCACTTCACTGGAGCGATTATCAAACAAAATTTGACACCACGCCACTTAAGGAGATATTAAGACAGGTGACCAAAAGCTTGGTCTAAGAGGTAGGTTTTAAGAAACGTTTTAAAGGAAGAGAGAGAGGTGGAGAGGCGGAGAGGTTTAGGGAGAGAATTCCAGAGCTTAGGGCCTAGACAGCTGAAGGCACGGCCGCCAATGGTGGAGTGATTAAAATCGGGGATGCACAAGAGGCCAGAATTGGAGGAGTGTAGAGATCTCGGAAGGTTGTAGGGCTGGAGGAGGTTACAGTGATAGGGAAGGGCGAAGCCACGGAGAGATTTGAAACAAGGATGAGAATTTTAAAATCACGGCATTGCTAGACAGGGAGCCAATGCAGCCTTGGTGCGAGTTAGGATATGGGCAGCAGAGCTTTGGATAAGCTCAAGTTTATGGAGGGTGGAAGATGGGAGGCCAGCCTGGAGAGCATTGGAATAGTCAAGTCTAGAGGTAACAAAGGCATGGATGAAGGTTTCAGCAGCAGATGAGCTGAGGCAGGGACGGAGATGTGTGATGTTGTGGAGATGGAAGTAGGTGGTCTTGGTGACGGAGTGGATATGGGGTCAAAAGCTCAGCTCAGGGTCAAATAGGACGGCAGGTTTGTGAACGGTCTGGTTCAGCCTCAGGCACGGAAGGTGGTTGGAATTTGGAATACTCTGTGTTTCCGACTGTTGTTGAAGTAAAGGAATTAGATTGTTGCTTAAAAAAGATGAAGGGTGTGGTTAGCGATTGAGGAGGATGGGATTAAACTAGGTGGCTCATGTAGAGAAAAAACACCAGTGCAGACTTGATGGGTCAAGTGTAACTCACACTTGGGTATCCATTATTCTATCTATAAACCCCCCGAACCCCTCGATTAGATTCCAGCCTGTGCCTCACTCCCGGGTATCTGTTATTCTATATATAAACCCCCCGAACCCCTCGATTAGATTCCAGCCTGTGCCTCACTCCCGGGTATCTGTTATTCTATCTATAAACCCCCCGAACCCCTCAATTAGATTCCAGCCTGTAACTCACTCATGGGTATCCATTATTCTATATATAAACCCCCCGAACCCCTTGATTAGATTCCAGCCTGTGCCTCACTCCTGGGTATCCATTATTCTATATATAAACCTCCCGAACCCCTCGATTAGATTCCAGCCTGTAACTCACTCCCGGGTATCTGTTATTCTATATATAAACCCCCCGAACCCCTCGATTAGATTCCAGCCTGTAACTCACTCCCGGGTATCTGGTATTCTTTATATAAAACACCAAACCCCTCGATTAGATTCCAGCCTGTAACTCACTCTCAGGTATCCATTATTTTATATATAAACCCCCCGAACCCCTCGATTAGATTCCAGCCTGTGCCTCACTCCCAGGTATCCATTATTCTATATATAAACCCCCCGAACCCCTCGATTAGATTCCAGCCTGTGCCTCACTCCCAGGTATCCATTATTCTATATATAAACCCCCCAAACCCCTCAATTAGATTCCAGCCTGTGCCTCACTCCTGGGTATCCATTATTCTATATATAAACCCACTGAACCCCTCGATTAGATTCCAGCCTGTGCCTCAGTCCTGGGTACTTTATATATAAACTACTGAATTATATTACAGCCTATATCTCATTCTGTTTTTCTGGACATAAATTATCCAAAATATAAATTGATTAGATTTCAGCTTTTAACTCACTCCCAGGTATACAATGAGTTCATTAATGGGGGTAAAAGTGAATTTTCAGTGTCTACTTTCTTAACCATCAAAATGTTTGGAAGCCGCTTTGTGCCATTGCAATGACCTTGTGTGAAAGCAGTGAATTTTGAGTTTTATGTTATAACACCAATGTTATAAATAGAAGCTGCATCAGATGCAACTCCACAAGTGAGTTAGCAAAGCTGCATGCATCCTGCCAAAAGCAAGCATATTGCACTAGTCTCCATGAGCTATTGACTCAATACCACATCTTAAAATTAATATATATCTTAATTCATTTTGACAGAGGTCAGCACTTTGCTGAGAACATTCAGGATAGAAAAGATTTCCATGACAAACTCTTCAGTAGTGAAGGCCTAACAAAGTTTAAACAGAAATGTTTTCACCATGCAAAGGGGGAAGAATTAGGAACACAGGAAATGTTAAAGAAAGGCAAAAAAGAACTTGCATTTATATGGGGTCTCTCGTATCCTCAGGACATCCCAAAGCACTTTACAGCCAATGAAGTACTTTTTGAAGTGTAGTCACTGTTGTAATGTAGGAAACGTGGCAGCCAATTTGCACTCAGCAAGATCCCACAAACAGCAATGAGATAATGAGCAGATAATCTGTTTTAGTGATGTTGATTGAGGGATAAATATTGGCCAGGACACCGGGGAGAACTCCCCTGCTCGTCTTTGAATAGTGCTGTGGGATCTTTTATGTTCCAAGAAGACAGGGCCTGAGTTTAACACTTAGTCTGAAAGACAGCACCTCCAACACGCTCAGTGCTGCACTGAAGTGTCAGTTTACATTATTTGCTTGACTCCCTGGTTTGAGCCTTGAACCCACGACTTTATAACTCAGTGGTGAGAGTGCTATCATTAGGCCAAGCTGACATTAGAGATGAAAAGGCTAATTGCCTAACAAATCCACCCTTTCTCTGCCCCACCTCCTGTCTCACCACCTCCTCAGTCCTTCTTTCTCCAAAGACACATCTAGTTGCCTCTTGAACCCATTCCAACTGGTTACTTATTCTATATATCATTTTGTGAAATAGTTCACCCCTCCGAATATCTCCTTATTCGGTTTGGCATCTGATCTATGATTACGCCTTTGTGAAGCACTTTGGGTCTTTTTTTATTGTTAAACGTGCTATTTGTTGTTGTTGTTCAATTCCCCATTTAATCCTAATTTCTGAATTTTAAACTGATCTCCAGTTTTTGACCCCTCCTCGTTGTGGAAGAATATCTCTGGTTCAACCTTCACAGCTGAGACATTCCCATCTGTTATCTGGGGGCGGGAGAGGGGGAAACATTTTCTTAGTGGATGTACACACAGGAAGCAATTTAGGGGAAGCATTTCCACAGTGGACGTACACACAGGAAGCAATTTGGGGGAAGCAATTCCACAGTGGACGTACACACAGGAAGCAATTTGGGGGAACCATTTCCTGTGTGGATGTGCACAGGGAAAAGGATAGTCTGTGATTAGGTGGAGGATGGAGATAGTTAAAGGATGCACCAGTGCTCCCGGCAATGGTGGAGGTTGTGGGCTGGTGCTTGGAATGGGGATTGGGTACACTCCTGGCAGGGTGGTCTGCACCCCTGGTGTCACCTTCATTTTCTTCCACCATACTCCTGGGCTACTGGAGCCTTCTCAGCTTTGCCAGATTTTCCGTGCTTCCCTCCCAGACTGATCCCTGGGATGGCAGGACTGTCGTATGAGGAGAGATTGGGTCGACTCGGCCTGTATTCACTCGAGTTTAGAAGAATGAGAGGGGATCTCATTGAAACGTATAAAATTCTGACAGGGCTAGAGAGACTAGATGCAGGGAGGATGTTTCCCCTGGCTGGGGGGTCCAGAACGAGGGGTCACAGTCTCAGGATACGGAGTAGGACATTTAGGACTGAGATGAGGAGAAATTTCTTCACTCAGAGGGTGGTGAAACTGTGGAATTCTCTACCACAGAAGGCAGTGGAGACCAAGTCACTGAATGTATTTAAGAAGGAGCTAGATGGATTTCTAGACACAAAAGGCATCAAGGGGTATGGGGAGAGAGTGGGAAAATGGTATTGAGATAGAGGATCAGCCATGATCTTATTGAATGGCGGAGCAGGCTCGAAGGGCCGAATGGCCTACTCCTGCTCCTATTTTCTATGTTTCCCCCTCTGCTATTCTGCTGGGACCATTCCTACATCCTCTGGGTCTCAGATATACCATTTGTTTCTCTAATTTCACTCATTGTTTCCTTCTTTTGTCTTACTCCTTGATCACTTCATTTAATCATCTCCTGTCCTCCACCTAATCACAGACCATTCTTTTTTTCTCTCTCTCCCACCCCCTTTTCCCTGTCTCTGTTCCTCCTTATAAGCTGTTCAACAACTACAACTTTATATAGTGCCTTTAACGTAGTAAAAACGTCCCAAGGTGACACTGAGCCACATAAGGAGATATTAGGACAGGTGACCAAAAGCTTGATCAAAGAGGTAGGTTTTAAGGAGCGTCTTAAAGGAGGAGAGAGATGCAGAGAGGTTTAGGGAGGGAATTCCAGAGCTTAGAGCCTAGGCAGCTGAAGGCACGGCCGCCAATGGTGGGGCAATGAAAATTGGGGATGCGCAAGAGCCCAGAATTGGAGGAGCGTAGAGATCTCGGAGGGTTGTAGGGCTGGAGGAGGTTACAGAGATAGGGAGGGGCGAGGCCATGAAGGGATTTGGAAATAAGAGAATTTTAATATAATCCGTAACATCTCCCGATTCTGACGAAAGTTAACTCTGTTTCTCTCTCCACAGATGCTGCCTGACCTGTTGAGTGTTTCCTGCATTTTCTGTTTTTATTTCAGATTTGCAGCACCTGCAGGATGAGCTTGGTGTTTTATCATAGAATCGTAGAATCATAGAATGGTTACAGCTCAAAAGGAGGCCATTCGGCCCATCGAGCCTGTGCCGGCTCTTTGTAAGAGCAATCCAGTTAGTCCCAATCCCCTGCTCTTTCCCCATAGCCCTGCAAATTTTTTCCCTTCAAGTATTTATCCAATTCCTTTTGAAAGCCACGATTGAATCTGCTTCCACCACCCTTTCAGGCAGCGCATTCCAGATCATAACTACTCGCTGCGTAAAAAATTTTTTCCTCATGTCGCCTTTGGTTCTTTTGCCAATCACCTTAAATCTGTGTCCTTTGGTTCTCGACCCTTCCACCAATGGGAACAGTTTCTCTTTATTTACTTTATCTAAACCCTTCATGATTGTGTTGTAATTGTTTCTAGATGGTGTGCTAAGAAAATCCTTTGGACAGCCCTGGTCTGGATCCGCTGCAGTTGTCACACCGGGTACCCAGCAAAATCCCTGACCAACTCAAGTCCTTGAAGCAAACGGCAATGATACATTTTATCAGTCAAATGTGGTAATCCAATCCAAATGCTCTGTTCCCCAACAGGAGTCACCGCTTCATTGAAAACATTGTATAAGATCTACTGCCGTTACATTGAAGGACACAAACACCAAATCCTGTGGAAAGCCAAGACTCCCTACAGATGTACACACACGTAAACACACACGCGCGCACACACACACACCCGTGTACACTCTCAGACATGTATATACACACACGTAATCATACGCGCGCAGACACACATGCACGTAAACACACATACGTGTGCACGCAGCCATGCGCGCGCAAACGTAAACACATGCACACACACATGCACACACGTACACGCACAGACATACGTATACGCGCGCACGCACGCACGCACGCACATACGCACAGAAACAACAACTTATATTTATATAGCACCAAAAACGTTCCAAAAGCTTGGTCAAAGAGGTGGGTTATAAGGAGGGTCTTAAAGGGGCTTTGAAAGGTAGCAGGTCAGTGCCTAAGGAGAGGGAACTATTTCATGGTGTTCAGAAGGGAAATTGTGTAGTCAACAGCTTAGTGGGACTGGAGTTGAGGGGCTAGGAGGTGGATCTGATGGACGAGCTCAGCTTGGAGAAGGCATGATGGCAGTAATTAGAGAGAGATGGGGGTTCAAGGCTAGGGCAGGGAGAGCCTGGGCAGTTTTGGATTGGTGGGCAGGGGGAAAGAGCAATAGCAGCTGAACGGACGGTCTTAATCTTTGTGACAAAAAAGTCCAGGAGCTCCTTACACTTGTTGGAGCAGGGTTTAAAGGGATGGTTGATAGCAGAGAAAAGAAGCCAGGGGTTATCTTTGTTCTCCAGGATGATCCTGGAGTAATGAGCTATATTCGCAGAGGAGAGTGTAGCCTAATTGCACTCACACACACGCACACTCAGACACATACATGCACACACACACGAACACACATGCACACTCATACATGCAACATACATGCAGAGTCATACATGCACACACTCTTGCACACAAACACATGCACACTCATAAACACACATGCACACTCATATATGCACCCACAAATGCACACGCACACACATGCATACACACAAATGCTTGCGTATACAAAAACACACACATACATACAGACACATGCACTCGTGCACAAATGAATACACGTAGCCACACAGAAACATACAAACATGCGTGCGCATGTACACACACACACACACACATACAGATACAAACACACATTTGAACATAGAGACACATACTCATATACACCTGAATACACATGTCCACACACACACACACACACACACGGAAAATCCTCGGGCCCCAGAACTACAGGGCCCAGCTCACTCAAACCCTCCATAGGACTATTAATAAGAATTACATTTTCCAGCATCTTTTCAAAAATTCCTCAATCAAACATAACTGAACTGATTGCTAAGCATTAACCACAAATGAATGTATTCACGCTTTGTAGATTGTGGGTAACGCTTCCTTCGATTTATATTCCATCCATCTGTTTATACCCTCTGGACATTAAATTGGCCTTTACAGGCCACAGCCCTGCTCTATCGCAACACTCCACTATCTGCTCGACTATAACACCTAGGCCTTTCTCCTGACACTCCTTATTTAATCAAACATCCTTCACTTTTTAGCACCAGTGTACATTACCTTGCATTTCTCAATATTAAAAATCACACAGACTCTATGAATCTCTCTTCCAGTCTTCGACCTCGGTACTAAACAGGCCCAAACCTACTTCCCTTCGGAGAGCAGGCAAAGTAAGCCTGGCCATTGGCCGGTGCCCTACCCAGGCAGTCTCCCAGCTTTTGGTTCCCTCATCAAGAAAATGGTGGAGAATGTGAGCAGTGCAGTGGGTTAAACTCTGACCTTTCACCTCTGGGTCTGCGTTCAACTCCAGTTCAGACCGACGGGACCAAAAGTTCCCTCTCTCTGTTGGGGCCCTGTGTGAAATAAGTTTGATCCGTCTCAATCCTAGTGAGAAGGGACCGAAGCATAAAACTGGCACTAAATCTGACTCAGAGAGATCACAGGAGTGTGGGGAAAGGGGAAACTGTCACACTGGTGCACTAGGAGGTGCTTGTCTGAGTTTGGGGATGATGCACCATGTGGGGCAGAGTAGAAGGACCCTTGATGAGTTCAGAATTCACAACTGGGGGGGTGGGGAGAAGAGGCCAGGCTAATTCTGGGAGCACTTTGCTGGTTACAGCAGTCCAGATAGAACCATCCATCAGTCTGCTATTATCTGGAGAATCCTTTATCCAGTTCAGACTTTTCTCTTTTTCCCAGAGGGTCCTATGTTAGTCACAATCCACTTGCCTGGGAACCTTATCAAATCTCTCCTTAAAAGTTAAGATAAAACTATGCACCGTTTAACCACCATCCATTAATTCTGTTAAATCTCAAAGAATCCAGCTTATCACACTATCACACTGTGAACCCATGAGGACTTGCAACAATTGCCTCTATTTACAGCAGACTGATGTCTAACAGGCCTTTAATCACCAATCTTGTGGTGTTATCCTCTGGTTGGTGATTTTAGAATGATTCTTGCTTCAGTTCTGCTCCATTTTCTCAGATTCTTCCTGCCCCTCAAATGCCTGAAGAAACACCAATGTTTACCGGTGCAAACTGGTGGAAAGATCATTAAAATGGCTGCCCTACTCTTTGTCCCTCTCAGTCTTGCCCATCTCATATTTAAGGAGACCCGCTAAGTCTTTGCTGAGATGTTGAGACCGGACTCACTGGTTGAAGTGTGAGCAGAAGGCCCAGCGTTCCCATGGGTTGGATCATCTTGGCGCTCACAATGGTTCAGTGAGTTTTTCTGGTGAGTAGCTGCACCGTAACAAGGTCCCAGATACGATCTCAGCCCGGGCTGCTTCCTCTATCCCCATTGCTGGCTGACTGGCTCCTCTTGGCACACAGGCCAGGAAGGTTCCCTATTCAATCCATGATCTGCACTGATCTATGGGGGGGCGGGGGGGGGGGGGGAAGGGTGGGCACTACAACTGGCCTCAGTCCTACTGGACTGTACGGTTATGTGGACCTCATGGTCACTTTTGTCTATAATACCCTCCATAATATTGCCCACCTCTGCCCCTACCTCACCCCATCTGCCACTTATACCCTCATCCATGCCTTTATGACCTCCAAACTCATCTATCACAATGGCTTCCTGACCAGCCTCCCATTCTCCACCCTCCATAAACTTCAGCTCATCCAAAACTCTGCTGCCCATATCTTACCCCTTACCAAGTCCTGTTCACCCATCACCCCTGTGCTCGCTGACCTACATTGGCTCCCGGTCCGGCAACGCCTCAAAGGTAAAATTCTTATCCTTGAGTTTAAATCCCTTCGTGGCCTCCTCCAGCCCTACAACCACTCCACGAATTCTCGACTTTTCTGACTCTGGCCTCTTTAGTATTCCTCCCTCCCATCGCTCCACCATTGGCAGCTGTGCCTTCAGTCACCTGGGCCCCACGCTCTGGAATTCCCTCCCTAAACCCCTCTGCCTCACCACCTCTCTCTCCTCCTTTGCACCCCTCTTTAAAACCCACCTCTTTGACCAAGCTTTTGGTCTCCCCTCCTAATATCCCCCTCTTTGGCTCAGTGTCCATTTTTGTCTGGTTACAGCTCTGTAAAGCACCTTGGGATGTTTTTCCACATTAAAAGCACTGTATAAATGCAGGTTGTTGATGCTGTTGTCATCGAGCAGAATGCTGACCTTCACTGTCAAGGTTCGTGCATGAATAATGGTCACTAGGGTGAGGTACCAGAGAGTGACCACAGGAGGTGAACACCTCCGGGAGAGGAGAGCACAAACCTGGCAAAGGAATAAAAAGAGAATGGGACCATTGTGAATTTGTTTACCATATCTCCATTTACTGACTTTGAGCTATTTCTGGTTCAGGGTCAGGGTAGCTTGTCCTATTTAAAGAAAATTAGAGCAGCCCACACACTCACAGAAGCCAGACACGTCCCACTACCGATCACTCCTTTCCCTGGCATCAGGGCAAGTAGCCAGTGCACATTGGCCAAGCCATGTGGGTTTGTCCACTTCATTTTCTGAAAGTGCAGAGTCGTATCAGGGTACGGACCGAGGGACCCCAGCCTCCCCTAGGGCAGAGTCGTACCAGGGTACGGACCGAGGGACCCCAGCCTCCCCTGGGGGGGGGTCATATCAGGGTATGGTCCCAGGGACCCCAGCCTCCCCTAGGGCAGAGTCGTACCAGGGTACGGACCCAGGGACCCCAGCCTCCCCTGGGGGGGGGGGTCATATCAGGGTATGGTCCCAGGGACCCCAGCCTCCCCTAGGGCAGAGTCGTACCAGGGTACGGACCCAGGGACCCCAGCCTCCCCTAGGGTAGAGTCAAATCAGGGTATGGTCCCAGGGACCCCAGCCTCCCCTAGGGCAGAGTCGTATCGGGGTATGGACCCAGGGTCCCCAGCCTCCCCTAGGACAGATTCATATCGGGGTACAGACCCAGGGACCCCAGCCTCCCCTAGGACAGATTCATATCAGGGTACAGACCCAGGGACCGCAGCCTCCCCTAGGGGCCGAGCCATGTTGGGGTACAGTCTCCTGAACCCTATCCTCCCACATGGGGAAGATACATGTTGGGGTACAGTCCCCTGGACAAAATAATGTGTTTTTTTTTTCATTCCCCAGCTCAAGATACTCCGTGGGGCACGGACTCTTGAAAAGCCTCGGGACCCAAAGTGTTAACTTGTTCGTTCCCTCCTCCTGACCTGGGCGTGTTTGCAGCATTTTTCTGGCTTGGTTTCGGATTTCCAGCATCTGTGGACTTTTGCTGAACGATATCAAGCGCACTTGCTGCAAACACTGCTCACACACATAGAGAGAGAGAGAACTACAGTTCCCACAGTCCATCGGCCAGAAGACACCGGACCAATGAAGTGGGTGGGAGGTGGGGCCAAGTGTTGAGGCTATAAGCCCCAGTGCTCCAGTCTCACTTGAGTTGAGTCTTTTGGTTGTAATAAGACGGGTTAGGCTCCGGATCGCGGACTCTGCATGGACTACCTCTGCTGAGCGGCGGGGCGGAATTCTGCAGCTCCCTCCGACTCTCCAGCCTTGTGTTTGAGTGGCCCCCCGCCCCCCGCCCCGGGTTGGATTGGTTTGGTTTATTTTTTGGTTTGAATGCTCTTGCAGCGATCTCTAGCCTGCACCGACCCTGACACCATGCACACCCTGCAGAAGGACACTACGTTCACCAAGATCTTTGTGGGTGGTTTGCCCTATCACACTACTGACTCGTCCTTAAGGAAATACTTTGAGGTGTATGGGGACATCGAGGAGGCGGTGGTGATTACCGACCGGCAGACGGGCAAATCCCGGGGCTACGGTTTTGTAAGTACCTTGGAGAGGGGGGGGCATTGAGCAGCCCCCTCCCCATTTTTAAAGGGGCATTGAGCAGCCCCCCCACCCCCTTTTAAAGGGGCATTGAGCAGCCCCCCCACCCCCTTTTAAAGGGACATTGAGCTGCCCCCCACCCCCTTTTAAAGGGACATTGAGCAGCCCCCCCCCAACCCCTTTTAAAGGGACATTGAGCAGCCCCCCCCCCCAACCCCTTTTCAAGGGACATTGAGCAGCCCCCCCCCAACCCCTTTTAAGGGGACATTGAGCAGCCCCCCCCCAACCCCTTTTAAAGGGACATTGAGCAGCCCCCCCCAACCCCTTTTAAAGGGACATTGAGCAACCCCCCCAACCCCTTTTAAAGGGACATTGAGCAGCCCCCCCCCAACCCCTTTTAAAGGGACATTGAGCAGCCCCCCCCAGCCCCTTTTAAAGGGACATTGAGCAGCCCCCCCCCACCCCCTTTTAAACGGACATTGAGCAGCCCCCCCACCCCCTTTTAAAGGGACATTGAGCAGCCCCCCCCACCCCCTTTTAAAGGGACATTGAGCAGCCCCCCCCCACCCCCTTTTAAAGGGACATTGAGCAGCCCCCCCCACCCCCTTTTAAAGGGACATTGAGCAGCCCCCCCCCACCCCCTTTTAAAGGGACATTGAGCAGCCCCCCCCCCACCCCCTTTTAAAGGGACATTGAGCAGCCCACCCCCTTTTAAAGGGGCATTGAGCAGCCCCCCCCACCCCCTTTTAAAGGGGCATTGAGAAGCCCCCCCCTCCCCTTTTAAAGGGGCACTGAGCAGCCCTTGACTTGCCCTTCCCAACGCTGCTCTTGCTGGTTCACTCAGTCTTCCCCCCCCCCCCCCCCCTCTTTCTCTCCTTTCCCGGCCGTGGGGTGAGTTGGGGATTTAAACACAAGCAGCCTGTTTAAATGGGGATGGTTGGCTGGTGGGCCCCACCAGCCGGTAGGCTGTGCCCCGATCCCTTCCCACTGACTGACTTCACTACATCCAGTCCATCATTTTATTATTAATTAATTAATGTTGCTCCACTCCGAGCTGAGCCTGCCCCGTGAGGGAAGTTAGCTACATGCAATAGTTTCTTCAGGGGGGAAAAAAACATTCTGAAAAATCCTTACTTCCTCTTTTGCCAAAATGCAGAAGTAACTGATTCTCAACAGATATGATATTTGTTTTGAGAAATGGCTATCTCTTGAAGCTAATGTTCATCTGAGAAACTTTAAAAAAAATGTCCAACCTAGTCAGGAAATATGACAGAATTCAGTCTTGGGTTGGTGACCCCTTGTGCCTCTTAACAAGTCCTGGGAGAATAGTACAGGTGTTTTTTTGTACAGTGAGGGGGCCTGGCAGTGAAGCCATGTGAACAGACCGAGACACTAACCAGTCTGACTGACCTAACCTATATTCTGTAGCTAAAACCACTGTGCCACTTTCTGGGTTGGACATGATGGTTTATTTTTGCTCTCTTCTCCATCCCCCTCCCAAAAATCCCATATTTATCTTTAATTTTGTTCCTTGTAAGGTGTAAATTGACTTTTTTGGCAGTAAGTCTCCTCTTTCCTGTACAAACACCCAGCTACTTCTAGCATATGGTGAGAGCATGTATTTTGTACCTGCTGTCTGGTGGGAGAGGACCTGATTTGAGCTGGGGCAGGAGGAGGGGGAGCAGCCGACCTCTGCAAAGCCTAAAGTGTGTTCAGCCCCTTTCCTTCAGATTTTTAATTGTGGGGTGGGGGGGTGCGGGGGGGTGTCCTGTCACGGCTCCAAGAGTTTAGCCAGGATTTGAATTGTAGTGGCTGGGCTGGTATTTTGCACTCCCTCGTGTTCTGAGGCCCATCACCTGGACAAAAGAATCCAATCTCTTAATTTGATAGAACTGCTCTCTGAACATTGCAATGCTTGATGATCACCTGACCAGGAAACTATTGGGTCTCCACAAGTGTTCGGAGAACAATTTCCAGCTTTCCCTGTGACTCTGGGTAAATCACAGAGAATAGGAAGTTTCTGGGCTGTTCTGTACTGAACCCTGCCAGAGCACCTGCAGGTTAGGGAAGAGGGGAAGGAAGGATTCCTGCTCCTGATGGTTGTCCAGTGACCTCCTGCTGGGAAGTGCACATCTGTGGCTGTCGGGTGAGGATAGGATCTGGCTGGGCTGTGATGCCCCGCACAGTGGAATAGCTTGCACGTGACAAATGACCACTGTAGGGTGGTCGGCACTGGTGCAAAAAATTTCCCCGCCTTCAGAAAGAGGGGTGCAGTGGAAGGTGGAGTAAGTGCTTTGAACAGAGTGTCCCTTCCTCCCCCTGTAATAATGGTCTTTAAGGTAATGGGGGAAGGAGAGTTGATTAAAGAGTTTGAAGTTTTGCCTGGCAATTTATTTAAATATACTGTTTGAATGTAGTAAAACTGAAATTGAATCAGATAATCCTTGTTCCTTTGCTGCCTCCAATCACTCTGAGCGAACATATCCGTTAGTAACTACAAAATAAAATAAATAAATGTACCCAGCGATCTCCTTTTTAAGAAATGTCTCCAGGGAACGGACTGGGAGGAGCTGGCTGAGCCCAGCAGTGCCAGGGAGCTGCATTAACATAGAGGGACAGTCAGTAGCACTGGGTGTTTTGTAGTTTAACTACGCATATTTATTCAACTTTCACACGCTGGGCATGTTAACTACCCACTCTGGCATCTCACCTGACTTGTGTTGTCAGCTTTCACTGTTCAAACATTAAATCGCACAACAAAAAGTCATGCACTCAAAGGGATGTTCTTTCTTTGTTTGTTTTTTAAGAGCTCTGAACCAACAACCGCCTTAGTGATTCTGAATTTCACTTATCTTTTGTAGTTTTTTTCGAATTTAGAATCAAATACTCTCTGTTAACTGAGGAAAGCTCCAGGGACTAAAGGTTAGCACTAGGCCCGAGCCAGGCTCAGGGCCCAAATCGGTTTATTCAGCACTGAAGGGTAATTGGTCCACTCGGCCAGTAAACGGGTTGCAAAGTCTCTCCATACGACACATTGCCTTCTAGGCTACCAGTTGCCTGCTGAAGATACTGAATACTCCAGTCATACACTGGGGTCTCCCTTCTTTAAAGGGGCACTGTTTTAGCACCTTTTGTGACCTCTGAATGTCACTAAGTGCTTTACAACCAAAGAAGTACTTTTTGAAGTATAGTCAGTGTTGTAATGTAGGAAATGCGACAGCGAAATAACGCACAGCAAGGTCCCACAAACAGCAACTCCTTTGGGATTTTGCCTTTTCAATGGTTTTCTGAAAGTCAAAAAGACAGTAATAACTTCCAGACCTAACTTTCAGATACTTTTGTTAGTGCAGAGCCCCTTAATGGGAGAAGTTAAAGAAAAAAGAAAAAACTGTTCTAAACCATTTCATCGCTGTTTGTGGGACCTTGCTGTGTGCAAATTGGCTGCCGCGTTTCCTACATTACAACAGTGACTACACTTCAAAAGTAGGAGATTGCACAACTTGTAGTGAAAAGCAACTGAGGCTTCATCCTGTTTCCTTTTTGCCACGGTTAACAGGTTGTTATACTGACTGGACTCACTGTACTTAGGGTGTTAGCTCTTCTGCTCTTCAGGCCTTTATCTGGTCTGAACAGAAGGGGTCTGTTTTCTCCCAATACACCAGGCAGCACTCTCCGACAGCACAGTTACTGGGCTGTATGGGCCGTTAGTGAACTTAAATAAAAGCAACTGTTGGGTCGAGTGGTCGCAGATAGGGTTGTGACATCGTCATTTAGAGATTCTGTGGCCTATTTTAATTGGACCAATAGAGGTGGTTCTGAGCTGCCCCAGTGTCACCTGACCGAAGTTGGCGTCATTAAAACAATAAACTAACACGAGGTCCGGTCCAAATGAGAGATGCTTAAATAAAGCAACAAAGTCTCATTCCAGCAACACCAAAGAAAGCTTAACAACTGAATCATGAAGTTGCCAGTGTCTATTAGACACACTAGACCCTGTGGGTCCTGCCGTTTGCAGAAGGCTACAAGTGTACTGGTGGACACCTCATGCTCCCTCTCCAGGGCCACCCGGGCACAGATAAGGCCGTGGAAGAGTGGCAGGCAGGAAGAGTGGCAGGCAGCCAGAGTGACATCCCCTCCCCGCAGGACGCACCCAGAGATTCTGTGGGAAAACGAGAGCGAAATGTGTATTTGTAGAATCGTAGAATGTTACAGCACAGAAACAGGCCATTTGGCCCATCCGTCTGTGTTGCCGATTTTCTCCATGACCCTCCTAGTCTAATCCCGCTCTCCCTGCTTGTTCCTCATGTATCCTTTAATATCCTTCTCTTTCAAGAAACTATCTAATTCTCTTTCACAACAATTTATGGACTCTACACCAGCAGTAGTTTGAGGACGAGAATACCACAATGTAATCACCCCCTGTGTAAAAAGTACTTTTTTTGCGACCATCCCTTTGAGACTCTGTGTGATTATCTCAAGTTTGTGCCCTTATGGCCGTCTCCTCAGCCAGTGGAAACGATCTGTCGCCATTTACCCCATCGTAACTTCGCAATATCGAAGATCCATGTCAAGTCACCATCTCGGCTCAACTGCGGGAAAAAAAAATTCTCTCATCCCTCCTCATAACTGTTACCTCCATCCTGATAACATCTCCGTTAACCAGCATTTCATCTTTTCCATTGCTTTTATATTTCTCCTATAATGGGGTGACCAAAAGTGTAGATAATGTTCCAACTGGGGCCTAACTAAGGTCCAGTACAAGTTCAAATGTTACCGCCTTCCTTTTGTATTCTATGTCTCTAGATACAAAACCAAAGATTTTGTCTGATTTTTAAATCCCATTGTGTATTTGCGCTACCTCCACCTCTCCAGTGACCTCTATCCAACGTCCCTTTGCTCCTCTACTCCATTTAAAGTCCATTTCTTTGCCTTTTTTTCCAGAATGTATCACTTCACATTTGCTTACGTTGAGCTGTATGTACCATCTAAAACCTTCCATGACTGGTGAGCGCTGCAGGACATAAACTGAATAATTGACCGCGACAATCAGACCTTGATCTAGTTCTACGCTAAAGTTCTCCTCTAGTTTGGTTGGACCTCGTGTTGGATCATTTTATTAGTGGTGCCCTCCCCAGATTGAGGGGGCACTTGTGCTGATTTCTGTCCTGGTGACAGTGGGGTGCTGAGTGCCACTCTTAGTGGTCCAATTAAATTAGGCCTGCTCATCCTGCTAGTCTATGGGCCCCTTTTGGCCTTTCACAGTTTGTTCTACTCTCCAATTTGCTGTTGTCAGTAAACCTCTATTGTTCCTTCAATTCCTCAAGTTCAGATCACTTGAGTAAATTAGAGTGGCTTGCTATACTGACCCCTGTGGAGCACCACTTGCTATACTGACCCCTGTGGAGCACCACTTGCTATACTGACCCCTGTGGAGCACCACTTGCTATACTTTTCCGTTCTGAGAGACTTACCTATACCTCGACCTTTCACTTTCTGTGTTCCAACCACTTCTTGATCGTGTGGCCACATTCCTCCTAATTTCATTTGCCATTATCTTTGCCATAAGTCTCTTATGTGGAATCTTCTCAAGTTATTTTTGAGTGTTTGGCTCAGTGGGTAGTACGCCCACCTTTTGAGACAGCAGTTCATTGGTTCGAGCCCCAGTCCAGGAGTTGATCATATCATCTGCACTGACACTGCACTGCAGTACCGAGGGAGTGCTGCACTGCAGTACCGAGGGAGTGCTGCACTGCAGTACCGAGGGAGTGCTGCACTGCAGTACCGAGGGAGTGCTGCACTGTCGGACGAGATGTTAAACCGCAGCCCCTGTCAGGCAGATGTAAAAGATTCCATGGCACTATTTGAAGAAGAGCAGGGGAATTCTCCCAGTTGTCCTGACCAATATTTATCCCTTAACCAACATCACTAAAAACAGTTTACCTGGTCATTATCACATTTCTGTTTGTGGGATCTTGCTGTGCGCAAATTGGCTACTGCTTCTGCCTACAAAATAGTGAGTACTTTGGCTGTTGAAGTGCTTTGCAAAGTCCTGAGGATGTGAAAGGCGCTATATAAATGCAAATTCTTTCTAACTTTTTATTCTGCTCTGGGATTAATGTGCCTGTGTTAATTAATAGTCAAACATTTTACCATCCAACAGAGATTACATTATAACTTCCATTCCTTCCTTATCATTTTGACCTTTATCCAACGATCAGCGGTAGACTGAAATAGGTGTGCTCTTGCTAATCTTCGGCACAATTGTTGCTGGTGCTAAATAGAACTCCATTACAATGTCTTTGCCTCTCGCTGCCCTCCCCCAGACTGAACAGGGAGGAGGGAGGTCCTGCAGGCAACCTGCTCCATGGCCTCTACCACTGTGGCTGTTTGCTGGGGTATGAAGAGCCAGGCTGTCCATGTCCTCTTCCATCACCTGTCAATCCCTCCCTGTTTGGTTGTGCTGGCTGGGATCTGGAGCTTGTATGGGCAATTGTAGTGAGGCACCTAATGTCCCTCATCACACATGCGTACATAGTGAGGGAGGAGTGCTGACAAATCTACTGTGAACAGCTGGTGATTTTGGTGGAGGATATGAGTTGGTCTCCTGAAGAACGGTGTGTGTTTGGGGTGAGACTTAAACACATTAATGAAGACAGGAAAGTGTCCAGTTACTGGGGAGAGTGTCCAGTTACTGGGGAGAATGTCCAGTTATTGGGTTAGAAAGTTACAGAACCACTGCCTTGACCCAATATATGCTACTGTTATTAAAAGTTCTCACTCTAAATCCCCTGAGTTGCGGACAGTGGTGGGCTACCATTCAAAGGGTCTCTCCTAAACCCTCCCCAAATAACCATTCTATATGTCTAGTTTGGACTGTGAGCCTGTGGCTGAACTCTCCCCTCTAGCCCAAGATCTGTAAGGCTAGGTGTGGCACTCTTGCTGCAGGCACCTGGGCCGAGATTAGCTACACTGGCTCAGGCTGTCAGTCAAGCCCCGGCCTTGCTGATCTGTGTACCTCGGTGTCAAGTAGCCACGTCACCGAGGGGGCAAGCGCTGGTCGGGGACCTGAATGACTGACGGGTTTTATTTATTTATTTGTCGCAGGTCACCATGGCAGACAGAACAGCAGCAGATCGAGCATGTAAAGATCCCAATCCCATCATCGACGGCCGAAAAGCCAATGTCAATCTAGCCTATCTGGGAGCAAAACCAAGAGCCATTCAGACCGGTGAGTAACCAGTCTCTGCACAGAGCAGCTGCCCATCTGGAGCTTTATAAGCAAGAACCACACCTTGCTGTGTATTCCCCCAATGTGATATGTTGTACACCCTGAGACCCTTTCCTTGCTGTGTATTCCCCCAGTGTGATATATTGTACACCCTGAGACCCCTCCTTGCTGTGTATTCCCCCAGTGTGATATGTTGTACACCCTGAGACCCCTCCTTGCTGTGTATTCCCCCAGTGTGATATGTTGTACAACCTGAGACCCCTCCTTGCTGTGTATTCCCCCAGTGTGATATGTTGTACACCCTGAGACCCCTCCTTGCTGTGTATTCCCCCAGTGTGATATGTTGTACAACCTGAGACCCCTCCCTTGCTGTGTATTCCCCCCAGTGTGATATGTTGTACACCCTGAGACCCCTCCCTTGCTGTGTATTCCCCCCAGTGTGATATGTTGTACACCCTGAGACCCCTCCCTTGCTGTGTATTCCCCCCAGTGTGATATGTTGTACACCCTGAGACCCCTCCTTGCTGTGTATTCCCCCAGTGTGATATGTTGTACACCCTGAGACCCCTGCCTTGCTATGTATTCCCCCCCAGTGTGATATGTTTTACACCCTGAGACCCCTCCCTTGCTGTGTAACCCCCCAGTGTGTTATGTTGTACACCCTGAGACCCCTCCCTTGCTGTGTAACCCCCCAGTGTGTTATGTTGTACACCCTGAGACCCCTCCCTTGCTGTGTAACCCCCCAATGTGATATTTTGTACACCCTGAGACCCCTCCTTGCTGTGTATTCCCCCCAGTGTGATATGTTGTACACCCTGGGACCCCTCCTTGCTGTGTATTCCCCCCAGTGTGATATGTTGTACACCTTGAGACCCCTTCCTTGCTGTGTAACCCCCCAGTGTGATACGTTGTACACCTTGAGACCCCTTCCTTGCTGTGTAACCCCCCAGTGTGATATGTTGTACACCCTGAGACCCCTTCCTTGCTGTGTAACCCCTCAGTGTGATATGTTTTACACCCTGAGACCCCTCCCTTGCTGTGGTGACCGACTGACCCTCTTTTTCTTCCAGCCCCCCTGTGACATTTCTTGAATGGCTGCCAAAGACTGACTTTCTTTATAGAGGTGATTTCTCCTGTTCTCTTGGTTGAAGGAGTCCGGCCCCTCCCGCAGCCCCAGGGAGTAACTCTTTATTGGGGCAGGCTACAGATTGAATGAGTTCTGGAGGCTCCCAGGTCACTCGAATGTGAGTTTTCAGTGTCCAGGAGAACTTTTTTGGCCAGTATGTGACAAGCCCAACAAGAGGGGATGCAATTCTAGATTTAACCCTGGGAAATGAAGATGGGCAAGTGGGTGAAGTGTCAGTGGGTGACCATATTGGGGATAGTGACCACAATTCAGTTAGTTTTAGCAATACTATGGAAAAGGACAGAGTTAAATTAGGAGTAAATGTTTTAAATTGGGGGAAGGCAAATTTTACAGAACTAAGAGGTGATTTGGCAGAAGTGGACTGGATACAACTGCTTGAGGAGAAATCAGTGGCAAGCCAGTGGGAGGCTGACATGTCCCCTCAAAGAAAAAGGGTGGCACTGTCAAATCTAGAGCCCCCTGGTTGTCTAGAAGTATACGGGGCAAGATAACGCAGAAAAAGAAAGCTTATGACTGTCACAGAAAACTAAATACTGCAGAAAGCCTAGAGGAGTATAGAAAGTACAGAGATGACGTAAAAAAGGAAATAAGGAAAGCAAAGAGAGGGCATGAAAAAATATTAGCTCGTAAGATTAAAGAAAACCCAAAGAATGTTTTATCAGTACATTAAGAACAAGAGGATAGCTAAGGAAAAGGTGGGACCTATCAGGGATGATAAGGGTAAATTGTGTGTAGAAGCAGAGGATGTGGGTAGGGTTTTAAATGAATATTTTGTCTCCCGTATTCACAAAGGAAAGGGATGATCCGGACGTAGTAGTTAAAGAGGAGAGGTGTGAAATATTGGATAAGGTAAACATAACGAGAGAGGAAGTACTAGAGGGACTGGAATCCTTGAAAGTTGATAAGTCACCAGGGCCAGATGGATTGTTTCCTTGGCTATTGAAGGAAGCCAGGGAGGAAATAACGGATGCTCTGAGGATCATTTTCCAATCCTCACTAGATACAGGGGAGGTACCGGAGGACTGGAAGACTGCAAACGTAATACCATTGTTTAAAAAGGGTACGAGGGAAAGGCCGAACAATTATAGGCCGGTCAGTCTTACCTCGGTGGTGGGCAAACTATTAGAATCAATACTGAGAGATAGGATAAACTGTCACTTGGAAAGGCATGGTTTAATCAGGGATAGTCAGCATGGATTTGTTCAGGGAAGGTCATGCCTTACAAATCTGATTAAATTCTTTGAGGAAGTGAGAAGGAGGATTGATGAGGGTAGTGCAGTGGATGTTGTCTACATGGATTTTAGTAAGGCATTTGACAAGGTCCCACATGGCAGACTGGTCAGAAAGGTAAAAGCCCATGGGATATAGGGAAATGTGGCGAATTGGATCCAAAATTGGCTCAGTAACAGGAAACAAAGGGTAAAAGTCGATGGATGTCTTTGCGAATGGAAATCCGTTTCCAGTGGTGTGCCACAGGGCTGAGTGTTCGGTCCCTTGCTGTTTGTGGTATATATTAATGATTTGGACTTGAATGTAGGGGGCATGATTGGCAAATTTGCAGATGACACAAAAATTGGCCGTGTAGTTGATAGTGAAGAGGATAGCTGTAGACTCCAAGAAGGTATCAATGGTTTGGTGGAGTGGGCGGAAAGTGGCAAATGGCAACCCGGAGAAGTGTGAGGTAATGCACTTAGGGAGGGCAAACAGTAAAAGGGAATACGCAGTAAACGAGAATATATTGAGAGGGGTAGAGGAAGTGAGAGACCTTGGAGTGCATGTGCACAGGTCCCTGAAGGTGGCAGTACAGGTAGATAAGGTTGTGAAGAAGGCATACGGAATGCTCTCCGTTATTAGCCGAGGTATAGAATACAAAAGCAGGGATGTAATGACGGAACTGTATAAAATGTTGGTAAGGCCACAGCTGGAGTATTGTGCGCAGTTCTGGTCACCACATTACAGGAAGGATGTAATTACTCTGGAGACTGTGCAGAGAAGATTTACAAGAATGTTGCCAGGGCTTGAAAATTGCATAAATTGGATAGGCTGGGGTTGTTTTCCTTGGAGCAGAGGAGGCTGAGGGGAGACTTGATTGAGGTGTACAAATTTATGAGGCCATGATGTGGAGATGCCGGTGATGGACTGGGGTTGACAAATGTAAAGAATCTTACAAGAACTAGAGGACATAGATTTAAGCTGATTGGCGGAAGGATTAGAGGGGACATGAGGAAAATCTTTTTTACCCAGAGGGTGGTGGGTGTATGGAATTCGCTGCCCGAATTGGTGGTAGAGGCAGGGACCCTCAACTCTTTTAAAAAGTACCTGGACCTGCACCTAAAGTGCTGTAAGCTGCAGGGCTACGGACCGGGTGTCGGAAGGTGGGATTAGAATGGGCACCTGGTTGTTCTTCGAGCCGGTGCGGACACGATGGGCCGAATGGCCCCCTTCTGTGCTGTATCTTTTCTATGGTTCTGAGTCCATTGCTGGAATTTTTATCATCAGAGGGCGGTATGAAGCGGCTGATATTGGACTGAGAGCCTATTTTACACTCCCACCAAAGTCCTTCCCCAAGTGGTACCTTCTCAGCACCTTTTCCTTTCACCTCTAGGGTCCAAAATCAGGCTGGACTGGTGGGATTGCAGCCTTCTCTGGTTGTAAGGGTCCCATGTGCGATGGGTATGGGGCAGTCGCGGCACGGGGACCTGTGGCTGCAGATCCCTGACTGAAGGCTACCTCTAACTCAGTACAGGCCTCGCTCAGAGAGGCCACAAGAATAGCTGCTGTGGGAGAAGGTGCTGGGAGGGGGAATGTTGCTGAGTGATTGAGAGTGAAGGGACCTGATTCGGGACAGAGTAGAAAGAGCTTTATCCCACATTTCAAACATGTTTGGTTTAACCTCCCGATTAATAAGTGTCTGGCTCTGTTGCAGGAATTTTTGCATCGTTCTCTCTTGCACCTGATTTATTTCTTTTTAATCTATATTTTGTTTTCAGGGTTTGCTTTGGGCGTCCAGCAGATTCACCCAGCTCTTATCCAGCGTCCCCTCGGGTAAGGGAGAAAAACCTTTGTTTTAAAAATTAATCCCTGTACTAAAAATGACTTGTATTTCTATAGTGCCCCTTCACGACCTCAGGATGTCCCAAGGCATTTCACAACCAATGAAGTACTTTTTTGAAGTGTCGTCACTGTTGTAATGTAGGAAACGGAGCAGCCAATTTGTACACAGCAAGATCCCATAGACAGCAATGTGATAATGACCAGATCATCTGTTTTAGTGATGTTGGTTGAGGGATAAATATTGGCCAGGACACCAGGGAGAACTTCTCTGCTCTTCTTCGCATAGTGTCATGGGATCTTTTACGTCCACCTGAGAGGGCCTCGGATTAACATCTCACGCGAAGGACGGCACCTCCGACAGTGCAGCACTCCCTCAGTACTGCATTGGAGTGTCGGCCTAGATAGTGTACTTAAGTCTCTGGAGTGGGACTCAAACCCACAACCTTCTGACTCCGAGCCGAGAGTGCCCACTGAGCCTCAGCTGTCACCTATACGACAGCTAACAAATACGAAACATGGCCCTGCTGGATAGAGATTGGGTTGTATCTGGGTCAGGAGCCAAACTGAGATACTCCAGCCCTGGGAACAAGGGAACAGGACTAGACCATTCAGCCCCTCGAGCCTGTTCCGCCATTCAATTAGATCATGGCTGATCTGTATCTTAACTCCATCTACCCGCTTTGGTTCCGTAACCCTTAACACCCTTGCCTAAAAAAAAACCTATCAAATTTAGTTTTGAAATTTTTAATTGACCCTCAGCCTCAACAGCTTTCTGGGGAAAAGTTCCAGATCTCTACTACCCTTTGTGTGAAGAAATGCTTCCTGAAATCATTCCTGAACGGCCTGACACTAATTTTAAGGTTATGCCCCCTTGTTCTAGATTCCCCCACCAGAGGAATTAGTTTCTCTCTATCTACCCTATCATTTTTTTTTTATTTCAGCAATGCCACTCACATATATCTGCTCATTTTTTTCCCCACCCCTCATTTTAAAATTCGATGGGAAATAGTCGTTCAGTTTTATTCACACTGAGTACACAGTGCTGCCTTCCCATTCCCGAACGAGCTGGATAATCCCTTGTTTTTGAGTGTAGTTCGGATGAATTCACACTGAGCTGAACCTTTCACGTTGCATTAGATCCCCGGTCAGAAGGAATGTACAGACTGAATTCTGTGTAGCTTTACTCGAGGGTCTCTTGTGTGTTTGTTTAATCAATCTGCCTTTTCTTTATATTGCACTGTTTCTCAGATGCTGAGAATCTGTTCAGAGTTGCTCAGAATCACTCCAGCTATTAACTTGTAGAGCAGGTCAGGGGAGCACCTCGTTATTAATTCTCCGGTTTGTGTGGTACTGAGCCGTACTGATCAGGAAGGTCGCAGGTTTGAGCCCTGGTCAGTGCTGAGTTAGCTGACCTCGGCTCGGACCATGGTTTGAGTGGCTACTGCTGGCTTCCACGGGCTGCTTGGGCTGTGGAAGGTGGTGGGATGCAGGGGCAGGACAGCCAGAGTTCCCGCTCCTGATGGCTATCTAGTGACCCTCGCTGGAAAGTGTGTGGATGTCTGATGAGGACAGGGTCGGGCTCCACTGTGATGCTGTCAGGGTCTAATACCCTGCTTTGCCCGTTGTCCCCACTTCCACATGAGGAATGTCCTCTGGGGCCAGGCACCAAGGGGTGGTACCCAGTGCCCAATGACATGTTGGCACTTTAATGAGGAAATTGGGAAAGGGGGCAGTTTAAAAAAAAATACTGATGTGGAGTGCAGCAAATGCCCCTCCCTCCAATCAGTGTGATTCACCATCAGACTTTGGAGTGAGTTGCCATGGAAGCTGTAGTAGTACTGTGTAGTCATGCTGTAAGAACCTGTGCAGCTCATTGGCTTGGGCAAGAGAATTATTCAACTCACAAATTCCTGCCAAGGGTGGGGCGTCCATCCAACTCAAGAACCGGCTCAATCTTCATGGGGGAGAAAGGAAGAACTTGCATTTATATAGCGCCTTTTGTGACCTCGGACGTCCCAAAAAGTTTCACAGCCAATGAAGTACAAGTGTAGTCACTTTTGTAATATAGGCAATGTGGCAGCAAATTTAATGTTTGTGGGACCTCACTGTGCACAATGAGATAAATAATCAGCTAATCTAGAGGGATAAATGCTAGCCAGGCCGTGGAGAATTCCTCTGCTCTTCCAATAGTGCCATGGGATCTTTTATATCCACCCGAGAGGGCAGATGGGGCTTTGGTTTAACGTCTCATCTGAAAGATGGCACCTCCGACAGTGCAGCACTCCCTCAGTATTGCACTGGAGTGTCAGCCTGGATTATGGGCTCAAACTCGAACCCATGATCTTCAGACTCGGAGGCGAGAGTGTTCAACTGATCCAAGACTGATACTTAAAAAGGCCCATAACTCTCTAGGTGTTGTATTTAATCATATAGGCAGTCGTTCCTTCTCCCTGTAACCTACAGCCTTTTAAAACACCAGCTTGGTGTCACCTACTTGATATTCTCACCACCTTTCCGACTCCCTTCAAGCTCGGTGACGTCCTGCACAATGGGCATTGACCCCTCACCTAGTTTCTCAAACAAACAAAATCCGAGCCACGGACATGGCCTCAAGTCTCGCTGTCTGCGGGCTAGACGTTCCCATTATTTAAGTTGGCTGCCAGTCTGAGTGGAACTTCTGATGACGCTGGTTCCTAAGATGGGGCTGTGCTATGCCAGACAAGACAAGACTGTTTTATTCCCTGGGTATTGCTGCTGATTTCTGTTTTGCTGGAGGTGATATTTGGCTGCTCTGTAAATACAGAATCTCTCTCAAGACTGGCCTTTAAACTACTCTAACCCTGAATGGAGTGGAGATCAAACCCTCTACCTTCTGACCTTGCAGGTGGGAATGGTGCCACTAAGCAATTGGTTCAATCCTAATGGAGATGGTGAGAATGTGCTATCACTCTATTTTATCTGAGTGGTCTACCCAAGATTTGTAAACTTGCTCTTTCACTCTCTGGGTGTTGGGATACTTATTTGAGGACCTATTCCTTGTTATAATTTTCCTAAATGGTGATCCATTAAGAATCTTAACTATAGTTTTAAAAAAATTTGTTCTTGGGATGTGGGCAAGGCTGAATTTATCATCTATCCCTAGAGTCAACCACGTAATATGGGACTGGGGTCCTACGTAGATCAGACTGGGTCGGGGCGGCTGATTCCCTTCTCCTGAAGGGGATTGTGAACCAGCTGTGTTTTAATGACCGTCCAGATCATTTTTTTTTGGTGCCAGTTCACACATTGCCCAACTTGCCTTGGTGGGATTTGAACTCCTGACCTTGGGGATGTTGATCCAGTAGGATAACCAAACATCGACATGTTGATGATGCACACCATGCCAGCAAACCAATTTTAAGTTTCGGATGGTAAAAAAGAAACCTGGTGCCCAATGTAACCTTATGGGCAATCAAAGACTATCATAGTGAGGAACTAGAAGCCTCACCGCCACCTTCTCAGGGCATCTAGAGCTGGGCAATAAATGCCAGCCTTGCCCAGCGAAGCCCACATCCCGAGAATACATTTTAAAAAAAAACATTTCAATCTGCTTGGAGATGTTAGTGATTGTATCCTGGCTGTGTCATTGTACAATCACTGTGCCTTGTATTGGCTGCGCATTCATGTTTCTTATTCGCTCTAGCAGAAAGACGTGTGCATCTTCAGAGAGGGCAGGGGTGTGCGTGTTTGGTGAGGGAGCACTCTGCTAACATTTTCTTCACTAATTCTTTGTCAGGGAGGCGATTGCCATGAGGGAATTTTCAATTGATTTAGGAAATTTCTACTACTTCAACATTGCACCTGGTTGAGTGGTGCTATGAAGAACTGAAGTGAGGTTTAAAAGACCGTGTTCAGTAGTGTAATGGTTACGCCACTGGATTAGTAATTTTTTTTTTATTCATTCATGGGATATTGGCGTCACTGGCAAGGCCAGCATTTATTGCCCATCCCTAATTGCCCTTGAGAAGGTGGTGGTGAGCCGCCTTCTTGAACCAATGCAGTCTGTGTGGTGAAAGTTCTCCCACAGTGCTGTTAGGAAGGGAGTTCCAGGATTTTGACCCAGCGATGATGAAGGAACGGCGATATATTTCCAAGTCAGGATAGTGTGTGACTTGGAGGGGAACGTGCAGGTGGTGCTGTTCCCATGCGCCTGCTGCTCTTGTCCTTCTAGGTGGTAGAGGTCGCAGGTTTGGGAGATGCTGTTGAAGAAGCCTTGGTGAGTTGCTGCAGTGCATCCTGTGGATGGTGCACACTGCAGCCACTGTGCGCCGGTGGTGAAGGGAGTGAATGTTTAGGGTGGTGGATGGGGTGCCAATCAAGTGGGCTGCTTTGTCCTGAATGGTGTTGAGCTTCTTGAGTGTTGTTGGAGCTGCACTCATCCAGGCAAGTGGAGAGTATTCCATCACACTCCTGACTAGTGCCATGTAGATGGTGGAAAGGCTTTGGGGAGTCAGGAGGTGAGTCACCTGTCGCAGAGGCCTGGGCTAATAATCCAGAGAATGAAAGATCAAATCCCACCCTGGCAGTTTGAGAATTTGATTTCAGTTTTAAAAGAATCTGGAAATAAAAAGCTGGTATTGGTAAAAGTGACCATGAAGTTGTTGGGATTTTTGTAAAAATCCACCTGGTTCATTAATATCCTTTAGGGAAGGAAACCTGCCGTCCTTATCCGGTCTGGCCTATATGTGACTCCAGTCCCACACCAAACGTGATTGACTCTTAACTGCCCTCAGTTGTCAGTAATGCCGACATCCTGAGAATGAATATTTTTTTTTAAAAAGGCCTGGAGGTAATTTTAAAAGAACCTACTAATGAGTGAGACAGGTACAAGCTCTGTGGATCACCTCGGCCTGCACCTGTAGTGAAGGGTGGTGTGGAAATGCCATTGTCGGTTTTGAAGTGTCTCTGCTCCAGTGCCAGCCCTGTGCCTTTGGCATGGACTCGAACTCTGAGTAAGATTAGCCTGTTGGGTACACTGCATTCTAAATAACTTGCCTTGTCGCTAGGAGACAGGCTCGGGAGGTCTGAGACTGGGCCGAGGATTACACGTCTGATTTGGCAGATTCAGTACCTCGCTTCAATAATTGTTGGGTGTTTTTGTTGTGTTTTTTTTTTGTTCAATTTGTTTTCATCAAACGGCACTCCTGTACACTTGCAATTAAAGTATGGCAATCTGTAGTTAGAGGCCTCAGTGTCACACACAATACCTTAAATAAAAGGAGCAGGACCTCGGAGCAACTGCGGTCCCCCAGTACTGCGTTTCCTGTCGTACTGTCTGATAGGGCGACAGTGCTGGGCGGGCCCACTAATAACCATGACCCCTTCGACTGGCTCTTATTAAAAATGCTTTGACGTTTCAGCTTGGCTCAATTGGTAGCACTCTTGCCTCTTGAGTCACAAGGTCGTGGGTTCAAGCTCCACTGCAGAGACTTGAGCACATAATCCAGGCTGACACTCCAGCGCAGCACTGTCTGCGGTGCTGTCTTTCGGATGAGACGTTAAACCGGGGCCCACTCATCTCATTGCTGTTCGTGGGATCTTGCTGTGCACACATTTGTAGGCAAACGCAGTAGCCAAACAAGAAGTGAGTACACGTTAGACGTAATTTGTTGACTGTGAAGTGCTTTGGGACGTCTAAAGGACAGGAAAGGCTTTGTGTAATTGCAGGTTTGTTCGTTCTAATATCTACAGGATTTTGGCACTGGGCTATGTCATTGTTGGGGTTCAGATTTCTAAAGTACCACTTTCTTTTCCACAATTTCACAGCAACTCTTCCCGAATCAACCTTGTCCCCTATCTATTTTGCAGCCTGTGCTTGTATGGAGTATGCGACTGGGGCTAACCATTCTCTTAAACCCAGGAAGCTCAGCATTGAACTTGAAGATGATCCTTTGTTTCTCAGTCACCTCCACGCTCTGACCTCTGAAAGACTAAATTAGCCACTATATTTATTCATATGCTTGAGTAATAAATATTCATATACAATATTTATTACTCAAGGTCGTATTTTCACACGCAATGGAAGTGGTTCACCAAGACATTGTGTATTGGGCATTTGGTGTCTCAATGTAGAGAGGAGCCCACTGTGTATAGTGAGATTAGAGGTACAAGTTAATCACTCTCCTCATGAGAGGGACGTTTAGGATCCTGGATATTGGTGTGGGGAAAAGTGAATTGATAGATGATGCCTCTTGTGTGGTTGCATGAGGTCAGAGGAAAGACATTTGGGGTGGGGTGGAGTGGAGAATGAAGATGGGTGTCCCCGAGGGAACCGGTCCTCCAGGAGAGGGGAGGATGTACCTCTTGGTAGGATCATGTTGTAGGTGGAAGATTTGGTGAACGCAAAGTCTGGTGGGATAGACAGTGAGGACACGGGGATTCTGTCATTTTTGAGATGAAAAGAAAGGGTGGGCGGGTAAAATAGAGGCCCAGGAAATGGAGTAGAATTGGTCAGTGGGTCCTGTCAACCATTGCTTGAGGGAAATCCTTGGCTGAAGGTGGGGTGGGTGCTGGGGAGGGGCGGTGGGAAAGAGGACATGTCAGAAGCTCTAGAGTGGAGACAGTGCAAATGTGACGAAGACTGAGAAGCTAGGAGAAAACAATTGGGGTCTCCATGAGAAGAAGCATAATCCCAGGTTACTGTGGGAGTCGGTGGGTTTGTAATCAACATCTGTAGAAAGCCTAATGCTAGTGGTGGAAGGGGGAGCGAGAGTTACGCGCAGAGAGAGAGAAAAATAAAGTCCAAGGAAGGAGGAGTCAGCGAAGGACAACATAAAGATGTGAGATGGCCCCCTAGTCAGTTAAACAATGCTGGCTTTTATCTGTAAAGGCTGACTGCTGGTTCCCATTTTGTAAGACGCCCAAAGGTACAAGAAGTAGCTTCGCACTGCGCTGATGCAGGCTAGAAAACACAATTGCGAAGGAAACTTGCTGGCCTGTCCTTGAATTACATAAATACCACACATAGGGAGACTTCGGGATTTTTGTAGGGTTTAACGGACACTACAAGGTTGAAGTCTGTTTGATCCATTCTTGACCCCCTCCTATTTCTCATCTACTTGCTGCCCCTTGGCGACATCATCCGAAAACACGTCCAGTTCCACATGTACGCTGACAACACCCAGCTCTACCTCACCACCACCTCTCTTGACCCTCCGCAATCTCTCATTTATTGCACTGCTTGTCTGACTGGATGAGCAAAAATTTCCTCCAACTAAATATTGGGAAGACTGTTTGACCCTGAGATGAGCTTCCGATTTGACCCTGAGATGAGCTTCCGATCACATATCCACTCTACCACCAAGACCACCTACTTCCACCTCCATAACATCGCCCGTTTCCACCTCTGTCTCAGCTCGTCTGCTGGTGAATCCCTCATCCATGCCTTTGTTACCTCTCGACTCGACTATTCCAATACTCTCCTGGCCGACCTCCCATCATCCACTCTCCATAAACTTGAGCTCATCCAAAACTCTAAATCCTAACTCGCACCAAGTCCCGTTCATCGCTGACCTACATTGGCTCTGGGTCCGGGAACACCTCGTTTTTAAAAAAAATTCTCATCCTAGTTTTCAAATCCCTCCATGGCCTCGCCCCTCCCTATCTCTGTAACCTCCTCCAGTCCTACAACCCTCTGAGATCCCTGCGCTTCTCTAATTCTTGCCTCTTGCGCATCCCCAATTTTAACCACTTCACCACTGGTGGCCGTGCCTTCAGCTGCCTAGGCCCTAAGCTCTGGAATTCCCTCCCTAAACCTCTCCACCTCCTTTAAGACACTCCTTTAAACCTACCCCTTTGACCAAGCTTTTGGTCACCTGTCCTAATACTTATGTGACTTGGTGTCAAATTTTATTTGATAATCGCTCCTGTGCAGCGCCTTGGGACATTTTACTACGTTAAAGGTGCTATATAAATGCAAGTTGTTGTTGTTTAATCTGCATCTCTTTAGATTTTCCTTTGAAGGTGTTTGTCTTGCAAAAGGTACAGCTATACGTTTGATGTGTAATTTGAGGCATCAGTCTTGATGCTCAGGCTGCAGTCACTGTAGTGATTCTCTATAAATATTTCTGTGGAGTTTTTTCTTGTGGGTTTATATTTAATGACAAAGATTTAGTTCACTCAGTCCAGCCCCATTTGATATGTGATATTGTTTACAGCTTCCATACCAACAGGAAGCTTTATAAAATGCCTTTTTTTTAAAAAAAAGTTCCACCCTAGATATCTTTAAATAACTAGCTTCTAAAGATGGAAGTTCTTACGATTATATAGAAGAGCCATAGAATTTTAAGTAGGAGGAGGTGGCCATTTGGCCCATTGTGTCTGTGCCAGCTCTTTGTTAGAGCAATCCAAAACAAATCCCACTGCCCCACTCTCTCCTAATGGCCCTGTATCTTCTGTTGCTTCAAATGTTTATCCAACTTTCCCTTTTTTTAAAAGGTGCAGTGATCTCTGCCTCAAACACTCCCCATGGTAAAACATCCCATGCTCCAACAACCATCTGCGTGAAAACATTTCTGTTAACCTCTCTCCTCATTTCTGATCACTTTAAATTGATGATCCCTAGTCACTGACTCCCCAAGTAGACAAAATAGTCTTTCCGTATTCACTCTAACAAACCCTGCGTAATTTAAAAAACCTGATTAAATCTCCTCTTAACCTTCTCTTCTCCAGTGGAAATAGTCCCAGTGTCTCAAGTCTCTTCCCCAAACTATGGTTTCCAATCCTGGCACCATCCTGGTGAATCTATGCTGTACACTCTCTCTGGCTTTAATGTCCTTTCTCTAATGAGGCACCTAAAATGGGACACTGTAATCTTACTGTGGCCTAACTAATGTTTTGTACAAATTTATTGTTGCTTTTAACTCTTGCCTCCATTTATTAAACCCAAAATGCTGTTGGCCTTTTTCTTAATGGCTTTATCTATCTGCGCTCGCACTTTCAGGGAATTTTGTTTGAACTCCATGGTGTCTCTGTTCATCCACCACCCTTTTCATTTCAATTCTCCTCCCATAAAGTTTGGACCAGCCATTGCTCTGAGATTGAGTGTATTTAAGATTGAGTTTTTGGACACTAAGGGAATCAAGGGATATGGGGATTGGGCGGGAAGGTGGAGTTGAGGTAGAAGATCAGCGATGATCTTATTGAATGGCAGGCTCGAGGGACCGTATGGCCCACTCCCGCTCTTAGTTCTTATGTTCTTATGAGATCGACCAATAAGACCCTTTTCAAGTAGCAGTGGGTCCTTGTGTTGAGGTTGGAGCTAAGTACAAATGCCAGTTAGTTGAGCAGGTTATTTTAAACTATACACACCTCTTTAGTCCACTGAGTTGGGATAAACAGGACAGAACCTGAACTGCAGGGCCTGAGGAAGAGGAATGTTGTCTGAGGAGGGTAGCTGGCCAGGGTAGAATAGGAAGGATGAGGATGTGGAGATGGATGAACGTTCTGGTGTTTTGCTTGGTCACTTTTGGGGATCAGGGTGTTTTTTTATAAAAGGATTTTCCCACAGGAGATTAAGTGAATGATTGGCAAGCTTGATTACTCAAATGGTCCTTTCTCAATCCATATCTCGTGTTCCTGAAGTGTAGATTGAAATGTGTGTTTGAGGACCCGTAACTAGATCCAAGTGAAGAGCAGACCCAGGAACTCCCATCTTCTCATGCATTCAGGAGATTCCTGACATGAACGCTCTCTCTTTTTCTCTTCTCGCCTCTCCTCTCTCTGATTTCCCTTCTCCCTTGGATTAAACCTTGTCTCACTCTCTGGTCTGTCCTGCGGGCAGGCTGAGAACTAGGGAAACCCTAGGCCAACCAAGTCTGTTGTGGTGGGGGAGGGGTGAATAGCTGCCCCGTGCTATTTTCAGTGACCTGTATTTTTTAACACTGATTTCATTGCGTTATGTCTGTCGGTGTCTTTGTTTCAGTTCATAGAGGATCTTCACTTTCAACCAGGATTAGCTTTTTTTTCTAATTCATTCTTGAGACGTGGGCATTGCTGGCAAGGCTGGCATTTATTGCCCATCCCTAGTTGCCTTGAGTTTGAAACAACTGAGTGGCTTGCTGGGCCAATTAAGAGTCAACCATATTGGTGTGGGACTGGACTCGCATATAGGATGGCAGGTTTCCTTCTTAATTTGTGGGTGCTGACCCCTCCAATTCTTTGTTCAATTTGACTCCATACAATTTAAGGGCTAATAGGCCTGTATTTAGAATCTCTATTTGGCTATTCCCTCTGGCTGGTACCACCTGACATGACACTGACCCGTGCAGACTGGGAAGGCCCCGGGCTTAGTGCCTGGCCTATGTTGTTGGCTTGGCTCGGTTGGTAGCAAGTTGAGGGCCCAAGACTTGAGCTGGGGTTGCCAGTCCTCCTGGAATTAAAGATTAATTTCCTGGACACAGGGATGTTTTCGTCTCCTGTTTTTCTCTGGTTGAACTCTCAACAAACGCTCCCAGGATGCAATGCGGCCCTGGCTCACGAGCGCCTCGGTAAAACCATGCAATGGATAGAGGGGTTTGTGGGGCATAGAGGGATCTGGGTATTGTAGCTGCCATTATTGAGGTATCGGGCGGCCAATGGCCGGAGTGTGAGGGTGATTGGAGGAGGGAGACCTTGTGATGAAACCTCCCAGAATACGGTCCAACCATAGTTGGTGACCCTAACCTGAGCACTGCGATGCAGCACCGAGTTAGGTGGATGTTAAAGAACCCGTGGCACTGTCTGATGACGAGCAGCAATCCTTCCTCAGCCAACACCTCCAACCGCAGGTGTGACAAATGGCAGTGAGAAAGAGTTGGCTAGCCTTCCCGATCACCCTCCAGTGGACCCTCCCTCCCCCCCCCCCCCCCCCACCCCTTTGCTGGCACATGTGTGGGTAATGTGAGTGAGGATGGATAGGGTATGGCTGTGATGCACCCCATGCTGGAACAGCTTGCAGATATTCCTGATTTTAAGCTCTGATGTGTGGGATGGCCACTTAGATTGCGGACTAGAGAGCCGGCAGGAAGGACTCATCTTCAGGAGAGGACCGGATACATCTCCCATATTGGTGGTGACTGAATCAATCAGTGTGACCAGCGGGTACCTCAAACACAGTGTTTTCATACAAGTAGTTCAATCCAGGTCTTTGACCCATCTTCTGTATCAAACGTAAATCTTAAACTCATTTTACTTTTGCATTTAATTGTCTTGGATATAAAAACCTTCTGCTTCCATATTTACAATTATGATACCAGAACTGGGCGGTCAGTTATAGCTATCGGGAAAGACGGAACAGGCTGGGGCACTTTTCTCTAGAGAAGAGAAGGCTGAGGGGTGACCTGATAGAGGTCTTAAAAATAATGAAAGCATTTTGATAGGATAGACGTAGAGGAGATATTTCCACTTGTGGGGGAGTCCAAAACTAAGGGCCATAAATATAAGATCGTCCCTAACAAATCCAATAGGTAATTCAGGAGAAACTTCTTTACCCAGAGAGTGGTTAGAATGTGGAACTCGCTACCACAAGGAGTAGTTGAGGCGACTAGCATAGATACATTTAAGGGGAAGCTGGATAAACACATAAGGGAGAAAGGAATAGAAGGATATGTTGATGAGGTTAGATGAAGGAGGGAGGGAGGAGGCTCATGTGGAGCATAAACACCGGCATGGATCTGTTGGGCCAAATGGCCTGTTTCTGTGCTGTGGTTTCTATGTAATATTGTGCAGTAAACATGGTGATGCTATTAGTGTTGGCTCTGGGTGTGAAACAGTTGCTTCAGGCAGGTCATATTGTGTTGTCTTCAGCTGCTTTACACTGACGTGGTTTTAATTCTGGTTCTGGGAGGTTGACTTCCACGAATCAGCTCCTTGCATTCACACTGCTCACTCCAGCTCCCTCACCTGGAGGGAGAGCCATTGTCGAGGATGCCTCTGCCGCAACAAGTGAGCTGGATTTAGCAACGTGAAGTCTGGGAACCAGCTGACAGGCATCGAGCTGCCGGAATCGGGATTGAAACTGTGCCGGAATAAAAGCAGCTTCACCAGCAGCCTCTGCTGAACTGTTCGACCTGGCACGCGATCCACGGCCCCCCGAGGGCACCCAGTGGGATGCCTGACAGTGTCACTGGGGGCCGATCATATCCATCAACCTCTGACGGGAGTGAGCAATCATTTCAAGGGGGGCAAAAAAATGTCATTTATTCTTGTCTGGTTGAATGGGACTCTGTGGAACGATCGAGTATACCGTGTGGGGTGGATGGGACTCTGTGGAACGATTGAGTATACCGTGTGGGGTGGATGGGGACAGTCGAACGATCGAGTATACCGTGTGGGGTGGATGGGGACAGTCGAACGATCGAGTATACCGTGTGGGGTGGATGGGGACAGTCGAACGATCGAGTATACCGTGTGGGGTGGATGGGGACAGTCGAACGATCGAGTATACCGTGTGGGGTGGATGGGGACAGTCGAACGATCGAGTATACCGTGTGGGGTGGATGGGGACAGTCGAACGATCGAGTATACCGTGTGGGGTGAATGGGACTCTGGGGAATGATTGAGTATACCGTGTGGGGTGGATGGGGACAGTCGAACGATCGAGTATACTGTGTGGGGTGAATGAGACTCTGGGGAATGATTGAGTATACCGTGTGGAGTGGATGGGGCCTGGGGAACGATTGAGTATACTGTGTGGGGTGGATGGGGACAGTCGAACGATTGAGTATACCGTGTGGGGTGGATGGGGACAGTCGAACGATTGAGTATACCGTGTGGGGTGGATGGGGACAGTCGAACGATTGAGTATACCGTGTGGGGTGGATGGGGACAGTCGAACGATTGAGTATACCGTGTGGGGTGGATGGGGACAGTCGAACGATTGAGTATACCGTGTGGGGTGGATGGGGACAGTCGAACGATTGAGTATACCGTGTGGGGTGGATGGGGCCTGGGGAACGATTGAGTATACCGTGTGGGGTGGATGGGGCCTGGGGAACGATTGAGTATACCGTGTGGGGTGGATGGGGCCTGGGGAACGATTGAGTATACTGTGTGGGGTGGATGGGGACAGTCGAACGATTGAGTATACCGTGTGGGGTGGATGGGGACAGTCGAACGATTGAGTATACCGTGTGGGGTGGATGGGGCCTGGGGAACGATTGAGTATACCATGTGGGGTGGATGGGGACAGTCGAACGATTGAGTATACCGTGTGGGGTGGATGGGGACAGTCGAACGATTGAGTATACCGTGTGGGGTGGATGGGGCCTGGGGAACGATTGAGTATACCATGTGGGGTGGATGGGGACAGTCGAACGATTGAGTATACCGTGTGGGGTGGATGGGACTCTGCTGAACGATGAGTATACCATGTGAGGTGGATGGGGCCTGGGGAACAATCGAGTATACCATGTGAGGTGGATGGGACTCTGCTGAATGATTGAGTATACGTTCTCCGTATGCAAACCACAGAAGGCCGCTCTACGAAGTGTTGTGACACAGTTGGCACTGGGTAACACCATCGAGAACTCTCTCAGTCCCAATCATAGAATAATTCACAGTGTGACACCTCCACATCCCTCACTGGCATCTCTGACCCAGTTGATGCTGACTCATTCGCAGTTTGAGGCTGGGGACACTGATAACTGGGCTGTGAGAGAGAATCGTAGATCTTGACTTTGTGCAATAGCACAGAGTAAAACGGGTGATAGTAGGTCGGCCGCCCATTGAAGTCAACAGAAATAAATACCTGTAGAACGGACAGCTCATTCACTGTCACCCATTTTACATTATTACACTAAGTCAAAATTACCGCAGATAGTGCCAATTAATTCCTGGGATTGTTTCCATTGCATTTTCCGGGCCTGGACATAAACACCAATCCCAGAAGTGTGTACACATTTACTTTCCCCTCGGCCAGGCCTGGCAATTAGCCTTTAAGTTTTGCTCTTGTACCGAGCACTCTTCATCTCTTTGAATATGGTGGCTGTCTGCTCAGGGATTCTACCACTGAGCCGATGTTTGTGGTGCTCAGTCCTCCAGTATCATCTGATCAGTAAACGAGGAAGATGTTTCAGGACCTGCAGTGAGATGTGAAATGCTTGGGTGGATGGCAACCAGTGCTGTTGGCAGTCGGAAAGGAACGACTCGTCATGTCTTAACTGCTGTGTATCCGTTCTATTTATAGCGCTCCTGAGACACTGTTGTAGGATTATCGTGTTAACAAGAATGCTCGACTTGTACTGGTATTGGGCTGTGATACCAATATGGGATTGGGCCGGGCGGGAGACTGCCCGCCAAAGATTGAAGCAGTTTTCGTGCCGTTCAGCTTCTTTATAAGCTGTTGGTTGAGTGACTGACCTACTTTAGTGTCCGTCGTGGCTTACTTGGTAGCACTCTCGCTTCTGAGTCAGAAGGTTGTGGGTTCAAGTCTCACTCCAGAGGCTCCATCACGTCATCCAAGCTGACACTCCAGTGCAGTACTGAGGGAGAGCTGCATGGTCAGAGCTGCTGTCTTTTGGATGAGACGTTAAACCGAGGCCCCGTCTGCCCTCTCAGGTGGATGTAAAAGATCCCATGGTTGTATTTCGAAGTTGGAGCAGGGAAGTTCTCCCTGGAGTCCTGGCCAATATTTATCCCTCAATGAACACCAAACACAGATTATCTGGTCATTATCTCATTACTGTTTGTGGGATCTTGCTGTGCACAAATTGGCTGTCGCGTTTCCTACATTACAACAGTGACTACACTTCAAAAGTACTTCATTGGCTGTAAAGTGCTTTGGGACATCCTGAGGTCATGAAAGGCACTATATAAATGCAAGTCCTTTCATTCTTTATGCTGACTGAACCCTTTCAGGTTCACACCCAGGAGACACTGTCGGCATTTCAGAATTAGATTTGGCGTTCCAAGAAAGGGGCAGCATTACTGACCCGGGTTTGTTAACTGCTGTGCTTGGGGACGAGGCACGGCCCCTTTTAAAGTGAGCTCACTGGGCCTGCTTCTTTCCCTCAGAAGACCTTGCTTCTAAACCAACAGTCTGTGCTGCCTGAGTCTCTGTACAGAGGCAGTTATGCAAATTTTGTGCACAAGTGTTTGAAATTCAGTGGGAGTTTTTATAAGCACAATGCTGCACATAGTTCAGTTTGTAGTGTAGGCCCTGGACAGTTCAATTCTGTGCAAATTTTACCTCCTCTAAAGGTCATCTGAGGTACTGTGCCATCCTCCTCTTTCCCTCCCCCATCTGATAAAAGACAGGTCCCAACTCTTTTTGTTTCTGTGTGTGTCTGTGTCTCCTCGCGCTCTCGCCCGCGCTAATGATCTCTTTCTTTCTCCTTCTCTCTCTTTTTCTTTCTCTATTTCCTTCTCTCTTTTCTTTCTCCTTTCCTTTCTTTTTTTTTCTCTTCCCCCCCCCCGCCCCCCTCTCGTTCTCTGATCTCCCGTTGACCCTTCACACCTGGCACCCAACACCTCAACTTCCTACACGACACTTTGCCAAGAAACTATGGGATTGGAGTTGACAGCTTGTGCTGTCAGTCAGGCAGTGATTCCCAGGAGTGCCCCCAGTCTGGCTTCACATGGCACCTGTTGTTTATTCCCTGTCAGCACCATCAGGCCTCTTCTCAAGGGGATTTGAAAACCATTCCAGACTTTCCTTTCAAAGGTCTATCCGACCTTTGTAAATATACTGTACTTTCCCATAGAGCCTATGCTCCTCAGAGTTTGGGCCCTAATGTTGTGCATTCACCCTTATTATCTGAGCTTTTATTAATATCTATCTATTTTTGTGAAAACTGGGACTAGTCAAGTCAGTCTGAACTTAAAGAGGAAGTAAATTGTTCCATATTACTCATAATGTCTCAATGCCAATGGTTCAATCTCCTATTAGAGAGAAGTGAACTGTGGAGGAGCAAAGGGATTTGGGTGTCCAGGTAGACAGATCAATCAAACCTAGTGCACAGGTACAAAAAATAATTTTAAGGCAGGCTAATGGAAAGTTGGCCTTTACCTCAACGGGCTGGAATACAAAGGGGAGGAAGTGATGTTTCAGCTGTACTGAGCCTTGGTCAGACTCCATCTGGAGCACTGTGTTCCGTTTTGAGCACTGCACCTCAGGAAGGATATATTGGCCTTGGAGGGAGCACAGGGCAGATTTGCCAGACTAACACCGGGGTTAGATGGAGTTGAGATACAGATCAGCGATGATCTAATTGAATGGTGGAACAGGCTCGAGGGGCAGAATGGCCTACTCCTGTTCCTGTGTTCTCAATGCTCCTTCACCACCTCCCTCCCCGCCCCCCCCCCCCCCCCCCCCACTCTCCAAATCCAGGACTTGACTTTCCCCCGATGCTGATGAGATCTGGGCTTGCTGCCAATGCTTGCTACAGTAGGCAGCTTCCAGACTCGGCAGCTTCCAGACTCGAGACCTGGCTCCATACGGTTCAGTAAATGGGATGTAGATGTGTTACAGGGTAAACAAATCCCCTGTTATTGTGAACTTGCTACTAGATGGTAGGGAAAGACTTTTGTCCCCACCTCCTGGGCGGTAATCTGGGGAGCAAATCGCCCGCCCGTTCTGGAACCTGCCCGGTGAAATCAACGGAGTGGAACTCGGGCAGGATCTATAAAGAGCAGACGCCCAGACCAGTCCAGACAAATCTACCCTGGGGGGCTGGGGTGGGTGGGAGACACAAATCTACCCCCGGGTGGGGAGTGGGGAGAAATCTACCCGGGGGTGGGGGGAGAAATCTACCTGGGATGGGGGTGGGGGGGTCGGTCAGATTTACCCCAGTGTGTGGGGTTCTGCTTCTCGCTTCACTTCAGAAGGTGGAAAATATCCATCACTTTTTGTAAGAGGCTAAACTATTGAACAGATTTATTCACAAATAACATTATTTACAGAGGAAGCAGGATAGGGAACATATTGAATCATTCAATCTATAAATAGAAGTCTGCAAACCATTCAGGCAAGTTTTTTTTTGAATTATGATGCTCATCAAGAAAATTATATTGATCAGGTTGTCTTGGGTTGAACCAGACTGTTTGTAACCTCAGTGTCCTGTTTGATCCTGAGCGGAGCTTCTGACCCCATATCCTCTCCATCACCAAGACCACCTACTTCCACCTCTGTAAGATTGCCCGTCTCCACCCCTGCCTCAGCTCATCTGCTGCTGAAACCCTCATCCATGCCTTTGTTACCTCTAGACTTGACTATTCCAGTGCTCTCCTGGCCAGCCTCCCATCTTCCACCCTCCATAAACTTGAGCTCATTCAAAACTCTGCTGCCCGTATCCTAACTCGCACCAAGTCCTGTTCACCCGTCACCTTTGTGCTCGCTGACCTACATTGGCTCTAGGTCCACCAACACCTGCAATCTAAAATTCTCATCCTCGTGTTTAAACCCCTCCGTGGCCTCTCCCCTCCCTATCTCTGTAACCTCCTCCAGAACTCCCCATTCCTCCAACTCTGGTCTCTTGTGCATCCTTCCCTCCTTTCACCCCACCAATGGTGGCTGTACCTTCAGCTACCTAGACCATACACGGTCTGGAATTCCCTCCATGAACCTCTACGTGTCTCTACCTCGCACACCTTTCAAGACCCTCCTTTGGTTCGGCATCCATTGTCTGATTACACTTCTGTGAAGCACCTTGGGACACTCTTTACGTTAAAGGCACTATATAAATGCAAGTTGTTGTTGTGATGCTGGGAAATGGAACTCTTTTGTGTTTCACACCCTCTGAGTCAGCATTGAACACTCCCAGCTCTGCTGTAGCATATCCAAATGCATATAAAGCTCTCTCTAACCTGCCCCAAAGATGCTTCATTCCCAACCTCAGAAGAGCACTTCCCTCAATACCCATATGACATTCTTTCTAATTCGCCACTCCAACCATCCTTGCCTGAGTGAGAGGTGCCATATCAAGGACGGACCGTGTATCTGTGAGAGAGAGAAACATAGATGGTTCCCAGGGTGACATGGTTTTGGGGCTTATTCCTTTCTTCATTGATTCATTTAACAGAGCGATCGTGCATCCTGGGGGTGTCTGTGTAAGAACATAAGAAATAGGAGCAGGAGTAGGCCATACGGTCCCCCGAACCTGCTTCACCATTCAGTAAGATCATGGCTGATCTTCGACCTCAACTCCACATTCCTGCCCGATCCCCATATCCCTTGATTCCCTTAGATTCCAAAAATCTATCGATCTCGGTCTTGAACATATTCAACAACTGAGCATCCACAGCCCTCTGGGGTAGAGAATTCCAAAGATTCACAACCCTCTGAGTGAAGATATTCCTCCTCATCTCAGTCTTGAATGGCTGACCCCTTATCCTGCAACTATACCCCCTAGTTCTAGACTCTCCAGCCAGGGGAAACAGCCTCTCAGCATCCACCCTATCAAGCCCCCTCAGAATCTTATTCTTTTCACTTTAACATTCCCTCGTATGCAATAGCAGTTCCCAGGGACTGAGGGTAAGATGCTCAGTGTATTATAATAACTCAGAGGAATAGCTGTCTTCGTCAGTTTGCTTTGATGTCCACTTGGCCACATTGACGTGTCTGTCTTCACTGCCTGATCAGCAGCGTGTAATATTAATATTCATTTTGATTTTATTTATTTTTTGGCTTGTGTAAAATTTGTGCTCATTAAGTTGAGGCTGGGAGTGGAACACATTCCCGGTTGGGCACCTGCTGTTGGCATAGATTTCTCCCAGACTCAGCAGTGCAGATTAAAGCTCCTTCTGTGCATCTTTCTCTTTCCCCCTCCTCCCTAACCGTTTGCATGGTGTCCACTTGTCACCTCTACCCTTTACAGCATGCCTTGGGACGTTCTATTGCCCCCACACCCTGCTGTCTATGCATTGAGCATGTCCTTGTCCAACCAACTCCTTGCCCTGCCTCAGGACTCTGTTATGTTGGACTGGCGCACGGGGCAATCTGATTCTGTATTGACCACGCGCCTTATTTCTCAGGCCTAGATTATAGGAAGGGGAGCTTTTGATAATGGAGGAAAGAACCTTTGTTTAGTAACAACAGGAGATTCTCCTCTTCGTTCTTCTTGAGGAAAGCGGAGCTCTCGAGCACAGCAAAGAGGGAATGGGGGTGGAGACCCATTATCAGGTCACCGTTTCCGAATCTCTGCTCTGGGAGTTCCCAGGAATCTGCTAATTCACATTACTGGGCCTACTCCAGGATTAGAGTTGCCAACTTCCGCTTGGATGTATTCCTGGAGGTTTCATTACATGACCTCCTGCCCCACCTGGTCAAACAGTCTTTTTTCCCATCTTCAGTATTTTTACAACTAATAAACAAAGTATTTAAAGGAAATAGGGAGGAAAAAAAAAACCTTTTTTATTTAATGCCCCTGTGTTTCTTTTTTCCTCCCGGGTTGTTCGCAGCAGTGTCTGGGAGAATAATCATTAATTCCTAGAGACTCCAGGGCAATCCTGGAGGGTTGGCGACCTCTAGCCCAGATTAGGCCCAGCAGAAGCCTGCAGATGAGGCAGGAGGGAGCGTTCCCAAGCTTCTCGTCTCCGGTTCCTCTCAGCCCAAAGAAATCAGGCAGCAGGGCTCCCTCCTGGTCCCTCCTCCTACTACCCTGAAAGAAACCTTGAGAGGAAAATGGGGACTGAGTATCCTGCACAAATGAAAGCAAATCTACTCCAGGATCTGTGGTACGATTGACGAAAGAGCAGGCAACACACAGCCCCTCCCCCATTCACCCATCGGACTGCGATACAACGCAGCTCTCTATTATGCCAGTGTAAAACATTTTTAAACCGGTAATAGAGTTGCCTTGGAAACCAACTGATTTGAGGTTTTCCATTCTGGGTGTGTCTCCACTCAATGAAAGCATTTTGAGGTTGCACCTCCGCTAGGCCTGAGCGAGTCTGCGTGCAAACGGGCTGACCCTGAGCTGTCTGTTGCTGTTAACTGGCTCTGCTGTTAATGTAGACGATCCAAAAAGAGGAACTATTTTTTTTTACATATGCATTCAGTTACGTGGAGAGACTGGGATTGTTCTCAGGGCAGAGAAGGTTAAGGGGAGATTTAATAAAGGTGTTCAAAATTATGAGGGGTTTTTATAAGAGTAAATAAGGAGAAACTGTTTCCACTGGGAGGAGGGTCGGTAACCAGAGGACACAGATTTAAGATAATTGGCAAAAGAACCAAAGGGGAGATGAGAATTTTTTTTACGCAGCAAGTTGTTATGATCTGGAATGCACTGCCTGAAAGGGTGGTGGAAGCAGAATCATAATAACTTTCAAAAGGGAATTGGATAAATACTTGAAGGGGAAAATTTTGCAGGGCCATGGGGAAAGAGCTGGGGAATGGCACTAAGTGGATAGCTCTTTCAAGGAGCCGGCACAGGCACGATGGTCCGAATGGCCTCCTTCAGTGCTGTGTCATTCTATGATTCTGGTAAGTTTCATGGAACTTAGTAACCACTAAAGAGCAGAGAAGTTTTTCTTTAAAAAAATGCAAAAAACTGCGATAGCTGAAAGTTGGCAGCGGGTCTGTTTAATCGAGGGTTCTACCTGAGCCATTCCCCTGCCTTTCGGATGTTGACTAACTGCTGTGTCTGCGTCTCTGTGTTTTTGTTTTTATTTGAGGTTTCCAACATACACGGTGCTGATAACCAGGTGTTTTTTTTCAAATGAGTTTCACTTCTCCATTATTAAGTCACTTGTTCGCATGCTGTCTGTTGGATTGTGAGCGCCATGAAACATGCAGTAAATCTACCTCCTTTTCCATAATTTAGCAATCTATGCCTAATTCAAAGATGCTAAACTTAGATTATTTGAGAATTCACATTTTTGAGTGCTAAATTCCCACTTTGCTGTAGTTTATGTTGCATGAATAAAATTATTCAATTCAATTTTTTTTAAAAACGGCTTTGATTTATCAGTGGAAGACTTTATTTTATTATTTGATTTTAAAAAGAAAAGACTTGTATTTTTAAAGTGCCGTTCAAGACCTCAGGATGTCCCAAAACGCTTTGCGACCAGTGAAGTACTATTTTGAAGTGGAGTCGCTGTTGTACTGCAGGAAATGGAACAGACAATTTGCGCACAGCAAGATCCCACAAACAGCAATGTGATAATGACCAGATAATCTGTTTATGGTGATGTTGGTTGAGGGATAAATATTAGTCAGGACACCGGAGACAGCTCCCCTGCTCGTCTTTGAAATTGTGCTGTGGGATCTTTTACGTCCACCTGAGAGGACAGACAAGGCCTTGGTTTAACCTCTCATCTGAAAGACGGCACCTCCGACAGTGCAGCACTCCCTCAGTACTGCACTGGAGTGTCAATCTAGATTTTTGTGCTCTAGTCCCTGGAGTGGGACTTGAACCCACATCCTTCTGACTCCGAGGCGAGAGTGCTACCAACTGAGCCAAGGCTGACTGATTAGAGTCCTTTGTGTCTGCATCATAGAAATTTACGGCACAGAAGGAGGTAATTTGGCCCATCATGTCTGTGCCGGCCGAAAAAGAGCTATCCAGCCTAATCCCACTTTCCAACTTTTGGTCCTTGTAGCTTTTAGGTTCCAGCACATCAAGTGCATATCCAAGTACTTTATAAATGCGATGAGAGTTTCTGCCTCCACCACCCTTTCAGGTAGTGAGTTCCAGACTCCCACCACCCTCTGAAAAAAAATTCTCCTCATCTCCCCTCTAATCCTTCTACCAATTAGATTAAATCCATGCGCCCTGGTTATTGACGTCTCTGCTAAGGGAAATGGGTCCTTCCTATCCATTCTATCTAGACCCTTTTATAATTTTATACAACTCAGCCTCCTTTGTTCCACAGAAAACAACCCCAGCCTATCCAATCTTTCCTCAAACCTAAAATTCTCCAGTCCTGGCAACATCCTCGTAAATCTCCTCTGTACCCTCTCTACTGCAATCACATCTTTCCTGTAATGTGGTGACCAGAACTGTATGCAGTACTCAAGCTGTGGCCTAACCAATGTTTTATACAGTTCTAGCATAACTCCCCTGCTGTTATATTCTATGCCTCGGCTAATAAAGGAAAGTATCCCGTATGCCTTTTTAACCACCTTAACCACCTGTCCTGCTACCTTCAGGGATCTGTGGACATGCACTCCAAGGTCCCTTTGTTCCTCTACACCTCTCAGTATCCTCCCATTTATTGTGTACTCCCTTGTCTTGTTTGCCCTCCCCAAATGCATTACCTCACACTTCTCCAGATTGAATTCCATTTGCCACTTTTTTGCCCACCTGATCAGTCCATTGATATCTTCCTGCAGTCTACAGCTTTCCTCCTCACTATCAACCACACGGCCAATTTTTGTTTCATCTGCAAACTTCTTAATCAAACCCCTTACATTTAAGTCTAAATCGTTGATATATAAAGCAAGAGACCTAGTACTGAGCCCTGCGGAACCCCACTGGAAACAGCCTTCCAGTCGCAAAAACACCCGTTGACCATTACCCTTTGCTTCCTGCCACTGAGTCATAGAGTCATAGAGTTATACAGCACGGAGAGAGGCCCTTCGACCCATCGTGTCCTCGCCGGCCATCAAGCCCTGTCTACTCTAATCCCATATTCCAGCATTTGGTCCGTAGCCTTGTATGCTATGGCATTTCAAGTGCTCATCCAAATGCTTCTTGAATGTTGTGAGGGTTCCTGCCTCCACAACCCTTTCAGGCAGTGAGTTCCAGACTCCAACCACCCTCTGGGTGAAAAAGTTCTTTCTCAAATCCCCTCTAAACCTCCCGCCTTTTACCTTGAATCTATGTCCCCTTGTTATAGAACCCTCAACGAAGGGAAAAAGCTCCTTAGTATCCATCCTATCTGTGCCCCTCATAATTTTGTACACCTCAATCATGTCCCCCCTCAGCCTCCTCTGCTCCAAGGAAAACAAACCCAATCTTCCCAGTCTCTCTTCATAGCTGAAGCGCTCCAGCCCTGGTAACATCCTGGTGAATCTCCTCTGCACCCTCTCCAAAGCGATCACATCCTTCCTGTAGTGTGGCGACCAGAACTGCACACAGTACTCCAGCTGTGGCCTAACCAGTGTTTTATACAGCTCCATCATAACCTCCTTGCTCTTATATTCTATGCCTCGGCTAATAAAGGCAAGTATCCCATATGCCTTCTTTACCACCTTATCTACCTGTTCCGCCGCCTTCAGGGATCTGTGAACTTGCACACCAAGATCCCTCTGACCCTCTGTCTTGCCTCGGGTCCTCCCATTCATTGTGTATTCCCTTGCCTTGTTAGTCCCTCCAAAGTGCATCACCTCGCACTTTTCCGGGTTAAATTCCATTTGCCACTGTTCCGCCCATCTGACCAACCCATCTATATCGTCCTGCAGACTGAGGCTATCCTCCTCGCTATTTACCACCCTACCAATTTTTGTATCATCAGCAAACTTACTGATCATACCTTTTACATTCATATCCAAGTCATTAATGTAGACCACAAACAGCAAGGGACCCAGCACCGATCCCTGTGGTACCCCACTGGCCACAGGCTTCCAGTCACAAAAACAACCTTCGACCATCACCCTCTGCCTTCTGCCACTAAGCCAGTTTTGTATCCAAAGTGCCAAGGCACCCTGGATTCCATGGGCTCGTACCTTCTTGACCAGTCTCCTGTGCGGGACTTTATCGAAGGCCTTACTGAAATCCATGTATACCACATCCACTGCGTTACCCTCATCCACACGCCTAGTCACCCCCTCAAAAAATTCAATCAAATTAGTCAGACATGATCTTCCCTTGACAAAGCCATGTTGACTATCCCTGATTAATCCTTGCTTCTCCAAGTGGAGACTAATTTTGTCCTTCAGAATTTTTTCCAATAATTTTCCTACCACTGATGTTAGGCTCACTGGCCTGTAGTTCCCCGGTTTTTCCCTACTCCCCTTCTTGAATAATGGTACTACATTAGCGGTTCTCCAGTCCTCTGGCACATCCCCTGTGGCCAGAGAGGTTCTGAATATATGTGTCAGAGCCCCCGCAATCTCCTCCTTTGCCTCACACAGTAGCCTGGGATACATTTCGTCCGGGCCTGGGGATTTATCCATTTTTAGGCCTGCTAAAACCGCCAATACCTCCTCCCGATGTTAATATGTTCGAGTATATCACAGTCCCCCTGCCGTATTTCTATGTCTACATCGTCCTTCTCCATAGTGAAAACAGATGCAAAAAATTCATTTAGAACCCCTCCTACATCTGCCGGCTCCACACACAGATTGCCATTTTTGTCCCTAATGGGCCCTATTTTTTCCCTAGTCATCCTCTTACCCTTAATATACTTATAAAACATCTGAGCCAATTTTGGATCCAACTTGCCACTTTCCCTTGGATCCCATAGGCTTTTACTTTTCTGACCAGTCTGCTATGTGGGACCTTATCAAAAGCCTTGCTAAAATCCATGAATACTACATCAAATGCGTTACCCTCATCGACCCTCCTTGTTACCTCCTCAAAAAAGTCAATCAGGTTAGTCAGACACTACCTTCCCTGAACAAATCCATGCTGACTGTCCTTGATTAATCTGTGCCTTTCTAAATGACGATTTATCCTGTCCCTCAGAATTGTTTCCATTAATTTGTCCCCCACCGAGGTACGGCTGACTGGCCTGTAATTACTCTGTCTACCACTTTCTCCTTTTTAAACAACGTTCGCAATCCTCCGGCACCACGCCTGTATCCAGTGAGGATCGGAAAATGATGGTCAGATCCTCCGCTATTTCCTCCCTTGCTTCAATTAACAGCCTGGGAGACATTTCATCCGGGCCTGGCGATTTATCCACTTTCAAAGATGCTAAACCCTTTAATACTTCCTCTCTCACTGTGTTTATCCCATCCAATATTTCACACTCCTCCTCCCATCTACAATCTCTCCATCGTCCCCCTCTTCTGTGAAGACAGATGCAAAGTATTCATTAAGAACCATAACCACATCTTCCGCCTCTGGACTTAGGTTACTTTTTGGTCTCTAATAGGCCCTACTCTTTCCTTAGTTATCCTCTTGCTCTTTATGTATTTGTAAAACCTTTCGTTCATTTTACTTGCCAATATTTTTTCATGCCCTCTCTTTGCTTTCCTAATTTCCCTTTTTAATTTCACCCCTGCACTTTCTATACTCCTCGAGCCTTTCTGTCGTATTGAGCTCTTGGTATCTGTCATAAACTTCCCTTTTTTGCCTTATCTTACCCTGTATGCGCCTTGTCGTCCAGGGGGCTCTAGATTTGACAGTCCCACCCTTTTTCTTTGTGGGAACATGTTTACTCTGAACCCCTTGAATCTCCCCCTTGAATGCCTCCCACTGCTCTGACACTGATTTACCTTCAAGTAGCTGTTTCCAGTCCACTTTTGCTAAATCATGTAGCCAACGGTCTGAGTGGTTTAGATCCTCTCCTGCTTGAGGCAGGATGGATATTTCTGCAGCACGACAACAGCAGCTACTTGTGTTACTATGGCAGAAGATGATTGACATGGATGGGTTTGAATGGCCTTTTCATCTCCTTGACTTGTGTTCTTGTATCTCCCAATGTACCTGTGAGGATCCTGGTTAACCTGTGCCAGCTCCTAATCACGGAAGATGTAGACTAACCTCCTGACTGTTGCTCCTTTGCCCCTTTGGAAGCACTGAAGTTGGCGAGTTGGAAACCAGTATATGTGTACAGTGATCCTTTCCAATAACTTGTAAGATAAACCTGAGGAGAGCCACTGATTTTTCTTTGAATGTAGGCTGCTGTTCTTCTCGATCTGATACGTTTAACTAGACATTTCCTATCGTTGAATGACATTTGGAGAATACAGCTCTTATCCTGGTCCACCAACAGAAGTTTGAAGTTTTTTTCATTTGACCTGTCACTACATTGTGAAATGAAAGACAGACTCTTGGATTTATATAGAGTTTTATCACTGATCTTGGAAGCGACCCAAAGTGCTTCTCCTACAATGAATTCTTTTGAAATGCAGTCACTGTTATGTAGGCAAACACAGCAACCATTTTGCACACAGCACTGAGATGCCTCCCCTGTTGATCTGTGTTTTTGTTGGCGGTGTTTGAGGGAGGAATGTTGGCCAGCACACTGGGGGGACTGTCTTCTGCGGGGAGACGAGGCCTCAATTTATAAAACAGTTACATGGAGCAACTTTCACACTATACATTATGTCAACCGGATAGCTGCCTCTAAGGGGCACTTGGGTGCAGTATGAACCAACTTGAGTCAAAGCTTCCAACTTGTGTGCTTGTTTTATTTCAGTTTGTGAGTTTGAGGATGTTGAACGGATGAGGAAGAATGTTGGTTTGCCTACTGCAGGCATGCACTTCCGCATTATTTTTTGGACCTAAGCCAGTGTTTAGATCCGAACCCCTTCCTTTTATCTGCTCTCTCTAACCTGATATGCTATCTAATATGTGATTGTTCATTTCCTTGTTCTTCAGCTCAGTCTCTGTTGTTGCTGCTGCTGTCTCCTTCCAAAAGAGCTGAGGTGTATTTGTAGATTGAGGCCCTGCGTGTGGACCTGGGACAACATGGCCCCGACTGAGGCAGTGTCCCAGTGGATTCTTTACCCCTTTTCTCCGCCCAATCCAGATGAACTGTCTATTAATTTTTATACAGAAGCTGCTCAGCCTTCTGGCAATAAGGAAGGTCCGTGGGAGGTGATCTAACGTTGGGAATGGAGGGCCATTTTGGACTGAACCCCAGTGCAATATCACGAGATTTTGTTGGTCACGGAG